>NC_053390.1:52179674-53379674 GCF_905171765.1 Bufo bufo
TTATTCCCGACACTAATCATGGGACACACACATGAGAGTCATGGCCCGACTAGAGGGTGCAGCTGGCCACATGGTGCCAAGCCACGGCTACCCACAGTGGCCACTGGCTACACAATTTTACTGCAAAATCGTGTGGCTACTATCTGTTCTCACCCTTAGGGCTCATGCACACGCACGTATTTTTTTTTTTCTGTGTCTGTTCCGTTTTTTTACGGGCCGTATGTGGAACCATTCCGTTCAATGGGTCCGCAGAAAAACCGAAATGACTCCGTGTGCATTCCTTTTCCTTATGGCTGCTCCGCAAAAAAGATCATGTCCTATTCTTGTCCTTTTTACGGACAAAGATAGGCATTGTTACAATGGATCCCCAAAAAATACGCATGCGATATGGATGTCACACGGACGTCATCTGTATTTTTTGCAGATCCGTGTTTTTGCGGACCGCAAAATACATGCGGTCGTGAGCATGAGTCTATTCAGACAACTTATTTTGCTGTCCGCAGATCTGCTAAAATACGGCTCCCGGCCATGTGCACTTTCCTCAGTCCCTATTATAGAAGTGCTTGTTCTCGTCCACATAACAGACAAGAACAGGACAAGGTCTATCATTTGCGAAACGGCCGCACGGATGTGAACAGCGCACAGATGACCTCCATGTTCTGTCTGCATTTTTTGCAGCCCCCTTTGAAATGAGTCGGTCCTCATGTGGACACAAATGTAGGAAAGGGGGTTGTACTGGTTGGAGAGCCCTTTAAAGGGGGTTTTCTCATCATCAGGATATGCGTTCTCCAAAATGGGAGTCCTCAGACCCCCACCCCCCCCCCCTGAATTTACTCCTATGGGAGACACAGAAATGGCAGAGCGTGCTCCCATAGAAGAGAATGGAGTAAGCCGCACACCTCTCCATTCCTTCTCCACCTGGATGCGGCACCCAGCAGACATCTCACCCGCCAGGTGCCCTGTTGTGGATATGGGTTCAGTCCCACCTATGGGTCCAGCACTTATCAGACGTTTATGGCATTTTGGGCAGCGCTCTGGTGTAAGTGGCAGCGCTGGAGCCCTGGGTTTGAATCCCACCAAGGGCGACATCCGCATGTGCGGGAGTTTGTATGTTCTTCTTGTGTTTGCATGTGTTTTCTCCCTTGCGCAAAAAAAACATACTGACGGATTAATTTGGATTGTGAGCCCCACTGAGAGGGATGCCCACCTGTGTACAGCGCTGCAGAATATGTTGGTGCTATATAAATGAATAAGATAAATGTATGACATTAATGGGAATACCCCTTTAAAGCTACAGCCTACTGTACGTGGTGGCAGCAGCGTGGGCCCTGATCAAAGCCCCTGGTGACTTGCCGAGGACTACACAATCTGTCACCGTCCTCCTAGCTGTTTATGTTTCGGCATGCCGCTGTTCATGTCCTGATGTATTTAGCCGCATTACAGTGCAGGCAGCGGGTGGAGTGTTTTGTGTTGTTTTCGGGGGCCTTTTTAGCTTCTCTCCCTGCGGTGCCCCTCTAAACGGCCTTTTACACAAATGATTCCTGCCAGATAAAGAAAGCAGACCGCCACAGTGTAACAGAACAGATGCGAGTCACAGCGACACTTTATATCCTCTGAATAGGAAGCATTCTTCCTTTGCGGTGTACGAAGCCACGTTCATGTAGAGAAATACGCCAATCGCTCCTTTCTACCACATATTTATACGGAAACAAAATCTCTGCTTACTGTCAGTGAGTGGGAAGTTTCTTGTTTGCATCCAGAGGCAAAAATTCTGTAGTCTAATAATTTACCGTAGTTGTGCGTTTGTTATCGACAGACATTTCTCTGAACACCGCAGCAAAAGGCCAGTTTCAGATTAGTGAGTTGACTGTAGGAAATATGCTCCCCGTTCTAGTTTTACTGCCCCGAGCTCTGCCGCTCCTTTCCCTGCCCCCGAGCTCTGCCGCTCCTTTCCCTGCCCCCGAGCTCTGCCGCTCCTTTCCCTGCCCCGAGCTCTGCCGCTCCTTTCCCTGCCCCGAGCTCTGCCGCTCCTTTCCCTGCCCCGAGCTCTGCCGCTCCTTTCCCTGCCCCGAGCTCTGCCGCTCCTTTCCCGCCCCCGAGCTCTGCCGCTCCTTTCCCGCCCCCGAGCTCTGCCGCTCCTTTCCCGCCCCCGAGCTCTGCCGCTCCTTTCCCGCCCCCGAGCTCTGCCGCTGCGATTACCGCAGCGCTCAAGGCCTGGCGACTGCAGGACAGCGAGCACTGCCGGTTATAAATGTCTCCTGCCGCCGGACCTGACAGATAAAGGCCGGAGATCCCTCATTTGGGAGCCGTTGTCGTAGTGTACTGCCGCAGAGCCTTGTTATGGGCCCCCTGCTCAGAAACCCCCGAGCCAGAGCCACCACCAGGTTATAATACATCTTCCCTAATGCGACCGTATGGCGATCAGCCAGCTTAATTTCTAAAAAGAAGTCTTTGTTTCCCATAGCAACCAATCACAGCGCAGTTTTCACTTTCCAGGAGCAAAATATTAAATAAAAGCTGCCCTATGATTGGTTGCTATGGGCAACAAGGACTAGTCATAAATATGCCAAATAGTTCTGAATGAAAAACAGTTTTTGTCACCCATAGCAACCAATCACAGCTCAGCTTTCATTTTGTATTCTGCTCTTGAAAAGCGAAAGCTGTGATTGGTTGCTATGGGCAACCAATCCAGTTTTTTCATTCAGACCAGTTTGGCAGATTCATGACCAGTCTCTTAACAGAAAAAGTGCCCTTGTCGCCCATGGCAACCAATCACAGCGCAGGTTTCACCTTTCAAGAGCAGAATGCAAAATGAAAGCTGTGCTGTGATTGGTTGCTATGGGCAGCTAATCCATTTTTTTTTTTTTTTTTATTCAGACTGACTTGGCAGATTTATCAATAGTAATAGTAAAAGAAAACTGTCTTTGTTGCCCATAGCACATAGCAACCAATCACAGGGCAGCTTTCATTTTTCAAGAGCAGGATACGAAATGGAAGCTGCACTGTGATTGGTTGCTATGGTCTTTCTTTTATTCATTTTTATAAAAGGGCCTAATAATAAAAAATCACAAATTTTGGCACTAACCTTCTTTGCGACTCTTTCCCGTTTTCTGCTGATCATGCCGCTTTCCAGGAAAGTGGGTGGGGCTTAGCAGGAAGGGGTCTGGCAAATTTGCTGTAATTTACACCAGAAAATGACATAAATAATAGAACTAATCTACGCCAGCTCATAGTAATTTACCAGCCGGCCCATCCCCTATGTAGGCCTGATCTACAGACATATTTTATTTTTATTTTGTATGCCCCACATTGACTTGAACTCGCTCTCACTGTCCTGAGTATCTCGTAAGACGGAGGTGTAAACGGAGGTGGCACAGAGGGGCGGCCATGAGGCCAGTTTCCCAGGTAACTCTGAGGCTGGCAGCGTTTGGGAGGCTTTTCCAGCATTGCTGCTTCGTGTTCTCACAGAAAATGTCACTGTACGCAGCAGACATCTTACACACGGCCTGTCCTGCACACTGGGCTCATTCATCACATTCACCCGCAGCTCATGCCAGCATTCAGGGATTAATTCAGGGGGAGTCCAGGGGCATCTGGCCACCTGCATGGAGTATATAGTGCCATTCACAGCCGTGCCCGTGCTGTGTATATAGTGCCATTCACAGCCGTGCCCGTGCTGTGTATATAGTGCCATTCACAGCCGTGCCCGTGCTGTGTATATAGTGCCATTCACAGCCGTGCCCGTGCTGTGTATATAGTGCCATTCACAGCCGTGCCCGTGCTGTGTATATAGTGCCATTCACAGCCGTGCCCGTGCTGTGTATATAGTGCCATTCACAGCCGTGCCCGTGCTGTGTATATAGTGCCATTCACAGCCGTGCCCGTGCTGTGTATATAGTGCCATTCACAGCCGTGCCCGTGCTGTGTATATAGTGCCATTCACAGCCGTGCCCGTGCTGTGTATATAGTGCCATTCACAGCCGTGCCCGTGCTGTGTATATAGTGCCATTCACAGCCGTGCCCGTGCTGTGTATATAGTGCCATTCACAGCCGTGCCCGTGCTGTGTATATAGTGCCATTCACAGCCGTGCCCGTGCTGTGTATATAGTGCCATTCACAGCCGTGCCCGTGCTGTGTATATAGTGCCATTCACAGCCGTGCCCGTGCTGTGTATATAGTGCCATTCGCAGCCGTGCCCGTGCTGTGTATATAGTGCCACTCGCAGCCGTGCCCGTGCTGTGTATATAGTGCCACTCGCAGCCGTGCCCGTGCTGTGTATATAGTGCCACTCGCAGCCGTGCCCGTGCTGTGTATATAGTGCCACTCGCAGCCGTGCCCGTGCTGTGTATATAGTGCCACTCGCAGCCGTGCCCGTGCTGTGTATATAGTGCCACTCGCAGCCGTGCCCGTGCTGTGTATATAGTGCCACTCGCAGCCGTGCCCGTGCTGTGTATATAGTGCCACTCGCAGCCGTGCCCGTGCTGTGTATATAGTGCCACTCGCAGCCGTGCCCGTGCTGTGTATATAGTGCCACTCGCAGCCGTGCCCGTGCTGTGTATATAGTGCCACTCGCAGCCGTGCCCGTGCTGTGTATATAGTGCCACTCGCAGCCGTGCCCGTGCTGTGTATATAGTGCCACTCGCAGCCGTGCCCGTGCTGTGTATATAGTGCCACTCGCAGCCGTGCCCGTGCTGTGTATATAGTGCCACTCGCAGCCGTGCCCGTGCTGTGTATATAGTGCCACTCGCAGCCGTGCCCGTGCTGTGTATATAGTGCCACTCGCAGCCGTGCCCGTGCTGTGTATATAGTGCCACTCGCAGCCGTGCCCGTGCTGTGTATATAGTGCCACTCGCAGCCGTGCCCGTGCTGTGTATATAGTGCCACTCGCAGCCGTGCCCGTGCTGTGTATATAGTGCCACTCGCAGCCGTGCCCGTGCTGTGTATATAGTGCCACTCGCAGCCGTGCCCGTGCTGTGTATATAGTGCCACTCGCAGCCGTGCCCGTGCTGTGTATATAGTGCCACTCGCAGCCGTGCCCGTGCTGTGTATATAGTGCCACTCGCAGCCGTGCCCGTGCTGTGTATATAGTGCCACTCGCAGCCGTGCCCGTGCTGTGTATATAGTGCCACTCGCAGCCGTGCCCGTGCTGTGTATATAGTGCCACTCGCAGCCGTGCCCGTGCTGTGTATATAGTGCCACTCGCAGCCGTGCCCGTGCTGTGTATATAGTGCCACTCGCAGCCGTGCCCGTGCTGTGTATATAGTGCCACTCGCAGCCGTGCCCGTGCTGTGTATATAGTGCCACTCGCAGCCGTGCCCGTGCTGTGTATATAGTGCCACTCGCAGCCGTGCCCGTGCTGTGTATATAGTGCCACTCGCAGCCGTGCCCGTGCTGTGTATATAGTGCCACTCGCAGCCGTGCCCGTGCTGTGTATATAGTGCCACTCGCAGCCGTGCCCGTGCTGTGTATATAGTGCCACTCGCAGCCGTGCCCGTGCTGTGTATATAGTGCCACTCGCAGCCGTGCCCGTGCTGTGTATATAGTGCCACTCGCAGCCGTGCCCGTGCTGTGTATATAGTGCCACTCGCAGCCGTGCCCGTGCTGTGTATATAGTGCCACTCGCAGCCGTGCCCGTGCTGTGTATATAGTGCCACTCGCAGCCGTGCCCGTGCTGTGTATATAGTGCCACTCGCAGCCGTGCCCGTGCTGTGTATATAGTGCCACTCGCAGCCGTGCCCGTGCTGTGTATATAGTGCCACTCGCAGCCGTGCCCGTGCTGTGTATATAGTGCCACTCGCAGCCGTGCCCGTGCTGTGTATATAGTGCCACTCGCAGCCGTGCCCGTGCTGTATATACACAGCACGGGCACGGCTGCGAGTGGCACTATATACACAGCCGTGCCCGTGCTGTGTATATAGTGCCACTCGCAGCCGTGCCCGTGCTGTGTATATAGTGCCACTCGCAGCCGTGCCCGTGCTGTGTATATAGTGCCACTCGCAGCCGTGCCCGTGCTGTGTATATAGTGCCACTCGCAGCCGTGCCCGTGCTGTGTATATAGTGCCACTCGCAGCCGTGCCCGTGCTGTGTATATAGTGCCACTCGCAGCCGTGCCCGTGCTGTGTATATAGTGCCACTCGCAGCCGTGCCCGTGCTGTGTATATAGTGCCACTCGCAGCCGTGCCCGTGCTGTGTATATAGTGCCACTCGCAGCCGTGCCCGTGCTGTGTATATAGTGCCACTCGCAGCCGTGCCCGTGCTGTGTATATAGTGCCACTCGCAGCCGTGCCCGTGCTGTGTATATAGTGCCACTCGCAGCCGTGCCCGTGCTGTGTATATAGTGCCACTCGCAGCCGTGTGTATATTGCGGTATAGAGCTAAGCCTAGCAGACGTAGCAGGGGAGGAGGGCTCCTGCTGCAGACAGCTACCTTACAGCTAGATTTTATGGGACACACAGAAAGGGATTCTAGGAACGGTTCTAAAATAAACTAATTGGTACCAGAGAGAAGAAGGTAAAAGGGTGGAGTTGTCATAACTTAAACTTTTTTTTTTTTTTGTGGATTTGTTACTGCTTTTTGGCCTTTTAGAGACAATCGCAAGGACTTTATTTTTTTATGTGACATCTGCTCTATCTTTGTTTTTTTCACTTCTGCAGCTTTACTATCAAGTTCTTAACTTTGCCATGATTGTGTCGTCTGCCCTTATGATATGGAAAGGCCTCATCGTGGTCACAGGGAGCGAGAGCCCCATTGTCGTCGTACTGAGGTAGGTCTGGGAGGGTTCTGGGGAGATGGGATATATAGGAGATACATGAACCTCAGATTGCTGCTTACAGGCATGTATAGAGATGCATTACTGTGTGCAGTATGTGAGCTCGTGAGTATAGCAATACAGTCATACAGTGCAAATGTAAAACCACCACACAGTGACCAGTTAATAGAACCGTAACATACCTTGATAGGCCCATACAGTCCTCAAATTATACCACCATATAGTAGTGCTAACTATACAGCTCTGCACAATGGCTAGAAATGCATCATAAATGCACAGTATTTACCTGGTAACGGGGGACCAAAGAGTTAAAGGGGTTGTTTGCTCTTCGGGAAGACTCCCCTTCGGCCCCGTGTGGCAGGACCTTCTGCAATCCCCACCACTCGGTTCCAGCTCCTTCGCTTCGCAACCTGGATTTTGAGTCGGGAACTGCCGCAGTGTCGGGGGAGCAAAGGAGCCGGAACCCAGCTGTGGAGATCAGGTAAGTTTAATCCACTAAGCAGGTCCTGCAATACATTCGGGGGGGGATCTGCCCAAAAGGCCCCCGGGGTGAACAACCCCTTGAAGACATATTTTATCAGGATTTATAGATGCAGAAGAGTTGAGTTTGTCATTTGGCATCAGTGGAAGCCGCATTTAGAAAGGGGGCATCACTGATAACAACACAATGTTACATGCACAGTCCGTCAAACATTCAGTCTCATTCAGCTTTGCTACATCTGTAGGAAATCCAGTTACTAGTTCTTGTTCCTTTTGTGTTGTTGGTTGGTAACCTCTCTGGTCCTTCCACAGCGGCAGCATGGAGCCAGCCTTTCATCGAGGAGACCTGCTGTTCCTCACAAATTTCCAAGAAGACCCCATCCGGGCAGGAGAGATTGTTGTTTTCAAAGTGGAAGGCAGAGACATCCCGATAGTCCACAGAGTCATCAAAGTCCATGAAAAGTAAGGTATTAGAGCTGGGCTATGTGGTTATTAGAAGGCTTCTTTATAGTAAAATGCTGTCTGCCTGCAGCCACCACTAGGGGGTGCTTACTACATACTGATTTATTACCGAGTCCAAGTGACATGCATAAAGCTCCACCTAGTGGTGGCAGCAGGCAGTCGGAATTTTATTTTTTCACTCTGTCGATGCAGGGGTTGTGGAGCTCTGTTTCAGAAAAAAATCAGGCACTGACCGCTATACAGAAAGAATCATTACTGAAGTTTGGACCTCAAGTTATGTTCATGGATGGATGTTCTCTCATTGGTGATGTCACAATGATGGGTCAGAGCTCCACCAAGCAGACACATCCACCTTCTCCTGTGGATAGAAGATATGTTTATAACTTGTCAGAACCCCTTTAAATGACGCTTTCTTGGCATCAATTGATGTCCTGTTGTCACAAGCGTTGTATTTATAACTCTCTTCAGACCATTATAATTTTTAACGGCTGCATAAATATCGACGACTACCCCCCCCCCACCAATTATAGGGCAGAAGACCTCTGTCTATCCGTGGCTCCTGTGTTATACTCCAGAGCTGCATGTGCAATTCTGCAGGCTTCAAAGCTAAAATAGCTTAGCATTTCCTGCTAATACTGTGTCTGCACAGAACATGCACATTTTGAGAAGGGTTATCTTTTCACCAGGCATTATACAGCAGTCTGATGTAGAGAGATGTAACTGCCCTCCTGCATGGCATGATTAGCTGTTGTCTGTCAGCAAGCAGAATAGTGAGTGCAGCTCTGGAGTATAATACAGGATGTAACTCTGGGTCAGTACAGGATAAGTAATGTATGTATACAGTGACTGCACCAGCAGAATAGTGAGTGCAGCTCTGGAGTATAATACAGGATGTAACTCTGGATCTGTACAGGATAGTAATGTATGTACACAGTGACTGCACCAGCAGAATAGTGAGTGCAGCTCTGGAGTATAATACAGGATGTAACTCAGGATCAGTACAGGATAAGTAATGTATGTACACAGTGACTGCACCAGCAGAATAGTGAGTGCAGCTCTGGAGTATAATACAGGATGTTACTCTGGATCAGTACAGGATAAGTAATGTATGTACACAGTGACTGCACCAGCAGAATAGTGAGTGCAGCTCTGGAGTATAATACAGGATGTAACTCAGGATCAGTACAGGATAAGTAATGTATGTACACAGTGACTCCACCAGCAGAATAGTGAGTGCAGCTCTGGAGTATAATACAGGATGTAACTCAGGATCAGTACAGGATAAGTAATGTATGTACACAGTGACTCCACCAGCAGAATAGTGAGTGCAGCTCTGGAGTATAATACAGGATGTAACTCAGGATCAGTGCAGGATAAGTAATGTATGTACACAGTGACTCCACCAGCAGAATAGTGAGTGCAGCTCTGGAGTATAATACAGGATGTAACTCAGGATCAGTACAGGATAAGTAATGTATGTACACAGTGACTGCACCTCGTTTTACAGAAATTGTGAAATGATGTTGGAATGTGGACATGTGGTAATTCTTCATATTTTATTTTCAGAGAGAATGGAGATATTAAGTTCCTAACTAAGGGAGATAATAATGAAGTTGATGACCGAGGTCTCTATAAGGAAGGACAGAACTGGCTGGAAAAGAAGGACGTTGTGGGCAGAGCGCGAGGGTAAGTATTGGACTTTGGGTCTTATCTATGTAAGCACTACGTTTTGGTTGTGTTGAAATCGCAGTTTACCATTCCCTCATACATCCTCATTGTTCTCGATGGTCGTCTTGTGACTTTTTTTTTTTGGTCCACTTGTTCCTCTATAGGGAAGTGTTTAGGTCGGCATGACCATCGGGCAACCAAAAGCTGCCATGTGGAGACTGGTGCCAAGGAAACACGGAACATTTTCCCATGGCAACCAATCATATTCCAGTTCTTATTCTACAGAGGACTTCTGGAAGATGAAAGCCACAACCTGATTCATTGCCGAGGAAGGTCCTTGTATGGACCTCCTGCTGAACTTGTGGTTCTACACACCAGCCAGTATAAACAAGCAGTGCTGCAGTGTAATGCAGCAGTCTGAGCATCTGGTGAGACCACCTCAGTCTCCAGTATCCTCCTAAATATATGATATGGGAATTTAAAGGGGTTGTCTAAGACCGATTCCTTTAACCCCCTTCCCGACCCATGACGTACTACTACGTCATGGAAACCACTGCGTTCCCGCAATTTGACGTAATAGTACGTCATGGTGATCGGATGGGTACCGGAGCTGTACGCGAGCGATAACTGCAGGGGACCGCAGTCCCTGGTATCCGAGCCCCTGCTGTATCCGCCAGCATCGCTGTAAAAGCCGATGCCGGCGGATTAACCCCTTCTATGCCGCGGTCCGTGCTGACCGCGACATAAAAGGGGTTTGTGTCGGGTGAGTGAGCGCATCAAGTCCCCGCGCTGCTGTGGCGGGGACCCGATGGGTGAGAAGGCAGCCTGATGCCGTACAGAGGCTGCCCAATGCCTTGCACGGCATCGGGACCTGCCTTCTACAGGTGCCGAGGAGATCCAGCCTCAGGCTGCGTCTCCTAGGCAACCTGTTAGTGTATTACTCAGTGTCATACACTAACAGGCAATGCATTACAATACAGATGTATTGTAATGCATTGCAGACGAGATCAGACCCCCAAAAGTGAACATCAGAAATAAAGTAAAGGAAAAAAAAAGTGTTTTTAATAAAATTAATAAAGGAAAAAAAGAAAAAAAAACGCCCCTTTCCCCTTATTTTATATTAAAAAAACTGAAAAAAAACAAAAACACACACATATTAGGTATCACCGCATCCGTAATGACCGGCTCTATAAATATATCACATGATCCACCCTGTCCGATAAACACCATAAAAAAAATTAAAACGGTGTAAAAATAAAACAAAACATTTTTTTCACCTTACATTACAAAAAGTGCAACACCAAGCGATCAAAAAGGCGTATGCCCCCCAAAATGGTATCAATAAAAGTCGCCTCATCCCGCAAAAAAAATTGGCCTCTACCTAAGGCTACTTTCACACTCGCGTTTTGTGCCGATCTGTCACGAATAATGCAAACGCTTGTATTATTCATTAAAAAAAAAGTCTAAGTCAAAACGGATCCGTCTTGACTTACATTGAAAGTCAATGGGGGACGGATCCGTTTTCAATTGCACCATATTGTGTCAGTGAAAAACGGATCCGTCCCCATTGACTTACATTGTAAGTCAGGACGGATCCGTTAGGCTCCGCATAGTCAGGCGGACACCAAAATGCTGCAAGCTGCGTTTTAGTGACCGTCTAAAACAATTTAATGGAGATCAAACGCAGCCAAATTGATGCATTCTGAACGGATCCTTATCCATTCAGAATGCATTAGGGCTGAACTGATCCGTTTTGGGCCGCTTGTGAGAGCCCTGAAACAGATCTCACAAGCGGACCCAGAAACGCCAGTGTGAAAGTAGCCTAAGACAATCGCCCAAAAAATAAAAAAAACGATAGCTCTCAGAACATGGAGACACTAAAGCAGGGGTGTCAAACTCAAATTTATCGGGGGCTGCATCAGCAGTTTGGTCACCCTCAAAGGGCCGGAAAACTTACAGTTACTTGGCTTGGCCCTTGGGGATCTCGGATGCCACTTCCACACTTTGGCCGGGGGCTCGGTGGAGCTGATGTTGTGTTTTATCCTAATGAGAAAGATTTCATAATAAGTATTTGGAGAAGGTGCAGAGGGATAGCAGAGCAGGGAGAGGCTGGTGCTGCTACTAGGGGGTCATACCATGGGGGAGTAATAAAGCCCACCATAATGCCCCCCCCCCCCAGTAGTAATAATTCTCCTTATAATGTGACAGTGCAAAAAATACCCCCTTGTAATGCCCCCATTTGAGCTAATGTCCTCATAGTGCCCCCATAATGTGCCAGTATAAAATACCCCTATATAGTGCTCCTAGTAAATGCCCCCATAGTGCTCCACACCCTCCTTCCTCCTAGTGCCCCCCATAATGTACCAGTATAAAATGCTCCAGTAGATGCCCTCAGTGTCCCCCATAATTTGCAAGTATAAAATACCCCTTCTTAGTGTCCCCCGTAGATGACCCCATAGTACTCCTCTCCCCCCTTCCCCATAGTACCCACCATGTGTCCCAGTATAAAATTGTACTGTACAGAGAGCCCATATAAAATACCCCTTCTTTGTGGCCTCAGTAGATGCCCCTATAGTGCCCCCAATCATGTGCCAGTAATAGCAGCCCCCCTGTGCCAGTAATAGCAGCCCCCAGTAATGAGAGCCCCTCTGTGCCAGTAATAACAGCCCCCAGTAATAAGAGCCCCTCTGTGCCAGTAATAGCAGCCCCCAGTAATGAGAGCCCCTCTGTGTCAGTAATAACAGCCCCCAGTAATAAGAGCCCCTCTGTGTCAGTAATAACAGCCCCCAGTAATAAGAGCCCCCCTTTGCCAGTAATAACAGCCCCCCCCTTTGCCAGTAATAACAGCCCCCCCTTTGCCAGTAATAACAGCCCCCCCTTTGCCAGTAATAACAGCCCCCCCTTTGCCAGTAATAACAGCCCCTCCTTTGCCAGTAATAACAGCCCCCGCCAGTAAAAGTATTGTACATAATAAAAAAAATAAAAAAAACACATACTTACCTCTATGTCAGTGATGCGATGCAGGCCTCTTCTGGCCTGTGTCCCACGCTGTATGGCTCAGGCAGCGCGATGACGTCATCGCGCCGCCTGCGCCGGCCTCTGATAGTCTGCAGGCACTAGGCCTGCAGCCTATCAGAGGAAGGGAAAGGGACACGCCTCTCCCTCCCCTACCGCAGCACAGGCAGGCATCTGTATCGCTGTCCTGAGGACGGCGATACAGATGACTGGAGATGAGCGCTTCCTCAATGAAAGCGCTCATCTCCCTGTGCCCAGCCGCCGCCGCCAGCTCGCTTGCTGCGCGGGCCACATGACGAGGTCTGGCGGGCCGGATTCGGCCCGCGGGCCTTGTGTTTGACACCCGTGCACTAAAGCATAATGTTTTTTGTTTCAAAACTGCTATTATTGAGCTAAAGTGAAATACCTAAAAAAAAAAATTAAAAAAAAATACATATTCGGTATCGCCACGTCCGTAACAACCAGCTCAATAAAAATATCACAAGACCTAACCCCTCAGGTGAACACCGTAAAAAAATAAAAGCTGTGTAAAAAAAAATAATGCAATTTTTGTCACATTACATCACAAAAATTGCAACAGCTTTGCTACTGAAAAAAAATTGATTAAAATGTAAAATCTGCCAAAAAAGTGAAATTCTGAAATTTCATCTCCATTTTCCATTAATTCTTGTGAAACACCTAAAGGGTTAACAAAGTTTGTAAAAATCAGTTTTGAATACCTTGAGGGGTGTAGTTTCTAAAATGGAGTCATTTATGGGTGGTTTCTATTATGTAGGCTTCACAAAGTGACTTCAGACCTGAACTGGCCCTTTAAAAAGTGGGATTTGGAAATTTTCGGAAAACAGGCCCAGGGTTAAAGGGGTTGTGCAAGAATTGGGGAGGAGTGGTTGGCAAACCTCCCTACTTTACTGGATCTGTAAAGGGAAGATTACTTACCTGCTCCTTCTCCTCCAGAGCAGGGAAGGTTGGCAACCCCTCCCCATTCTTGCACCATCCCTTTAAGGGAATCCTGCCTGGGAGCCGCGGCGGCTCTGTTGGCACCTACCTGTATCATAGTCATCTCCTCATCTTCACCCAGTTTGGCGAAGTCAGCGTAATAGAGGTACTCGCAGCTCCTTTTAACTTTCATTGTGGCCTCCATAAAGGTAATTGCGTTTTCATGTTATTCAGCCTTGCGTGCTGGCGTTATGTAAGCGGAGAAATCCTTCTGAGCCTGATCAGAATAAAACATCATTTCGGCTTTAGTGGCTCCTTCATCTCCACCGCCGCCTAGCTGAGCAATTCACAGCGTCGGCCCCTCATTCTTAAGGCAACTTCACTTTTATTGCTGCGTAAGCGTCACTCGTTTCCTTTATAAGGAGGAATTGGCTATTCTCTCCGATAGTGCGCGGCTCCGCACTTACAGTTTGCTCATTTTCAGTATTCTGAATTGCATCTGTCAGCAGTTCTGTACCTATGACATGGGCTGACCTGTTACATGTGCGCTTGGCAGCTGAAGGCATCTGTGTTGGTCCCATGTTCATATGTGTCCTCATTGCTGAGAAAAGTGATGTTTTATTATATGCAAATGAGCCTCTAGGAGCAACGGGGGCGTTACCATTACACCTAGAGGCTCTGCTCTCTCTGCAACTGCCGAGCCCTCTCCACTTTGATTGGACAGTATAAATGTGAACTGCCAGCGAGCTTCTTTCTTGTATTGCGCCTGTGCCAGACACTGAAGCACACGCCGCAGCGCAGGACCAGGTGTGAAGACTTTTTCACTGCCTGATCCTGTCAATTAAAGTGCAGAGAGCACAGCAGTTGTAGAGAGAGCAGAGCCTCTAGGTGTAATGGTAACGCCCCCGTTGCTCCTAGAGGCTCATTTGCATATAATAAAACATCATTTTTCTCAGCAATGCGGGCACATATAAACATGGGACCAACACAGATGCCTTCAGCTCCCAAGTGCACATGTAACAGGTCAGCCAGTGACAGGTGCCCTTTTAAAGGGGTTATCCAACCCCTAAAATGCCTCTTCATACACCCGGGCCCCTCACAGAGATTGTACTTACCTGGACCCCCGTCACCTGCGTCTCTTCTGACGACCGCACGGCCACCACTGCATCTCCCCATCGTGCGGATGAAAACATCAAGTACAACCTCTGCAAGGGGCCCGGGCATATAGGGAGGCATTTTAGGGGTTGGATAGCCCCTTTAAGGATGAAAAACCTACTGACGGGTTTCTTAGAAAGCCCCCTCATTTCTGGTATCCTATTGTGTGGATATCTGGACCAGTCTCCGCTTCATTAAGTAGAGCTGTTGCCAAGGTAAGAGTTTACAAATCCTGTGTCTTTAATGGAGCCTGGCCTCCGGTGACTATAAATCACTGCTCGGCAAACAACTTTAAAAGCTTCTGAAGGACCAGTTTGCGCGGTGTGTAAGACGTAAAGAATCCAGAGTGAATTACCGAGTAAACGGCATGAAGGACCCAAGAGGAAACACGAAAAGCTCCTCTCTCAAGAAACCTGTGAAGCTCTTTACGTGTTACGCCCGGAGCGGTGGAGCGGAGCAGCCATATGATCTAAGCAGACAGAGATGCGCTCGTTCCTCAACCCCCAATCTGGCTGGAATAGCCCGATGCCGATCCTACCAGTTAATGCAAAACATTGATGTCTGAGAAGTTCCTTTAGGACGTAAATAATTTACAGCAGTTTATGTCTAGAACCTGAAGGGGGACGATGAACATGGTCTATCGAGGTTCGGATTGTCAGTTGGACAGTAGGATGCACCACAATAGATCAAGTCTAGACATTCACAGGGATTTAGGGTATTGTTTGACTATAATTCAAAAAAAAAATCTAAATAAAAATTCAGCGCATTTAATTTCTTAATATATCCTTACAGCTGTTGGCGCTCAAAATCCTTTGCGTAGTCTTAGAGAACATGCCATTGCTAACAGTCACCACTAGAGGGAGCTCAATACTTCCGCATTCAAATAATAGCCCAGTATACAGTAAGCTCCTAAGCTCCCTCTAGTGGCCATTACAGACAACCAGAATGTTATGATTTCACTCTGTCTACGCAGGTGATTTGGAGCTCTGTATCAGGAAAATGGAGCTGTTTTTTAAGAAGTTGACATGATAAAAAAAAAAAAAAACATGAGGCAAACAGGCACTTTAAACTGTGAACGTGTCTACAGTGTCAAGAAACACTTAAAGGGGTTATGCCATTATTGATGTAAAAATCACATAGTGCATGATTATACCTTCTTAGCAAAGCTAGAACCAACCCTGTACCACACATGGGTCCAGAGATCTCCACATTCACTGCTCCAATTTCTCTGGCAGCTCAGGGGATGTGTCCTTTCTGCTGCCTGTCATTCTCTTAGCCGCAGCTTCTAACAGAACACATGGCTGGTGGCAGTTGAAGGTTCAAACTGAGCATGCGCGGCCATCTCAACGAAAAGAACAACCAGCAGGTGGCGCTATACCGATGCATTTTATTGAATAGCTCAGTGGCTGTACTAAATTTTTAGTTACTTGCAATTACAAAAGTATTCAGATCCAGGTGCTGGTTTGAAAAATTTAGAATATGTTTCGTGACGCAACCCCTTTTGTATGACCAGTTGTAATTCGCTTAATATCGGCCACATGTTGCGATCTACTGGAACATTTCTTCATGTCATCACCCCTCTTGCACTGTATAGCTTTCGGTGACCATTTGCAGGGTATGCAAATACTTGTATCATCCCATTATCAGTGTGAGAAGATGCATGACATCTGGTTGTCACTTTCTGAGTATTCTTTTGAGAAGATGAGCAATTTGTTGACTGGGCAGACGTAACTGGCATATTGACCTCTGCATGGTACCGGGCTTCTATTTATGAGGAAGAGTTTTACGTCCCTGGCTCAGACCTTTAGCGATTAATTAGTAATCTTTAATGCAAAATCGCATGAAGGTTCCCAGAAGTGTGGCAACGTGGCATTTTTACAATGTGCCAGGTGTGCACTCTCAGAACACTTATGGGGGTGTCATGATTATTTTATTTGATAATTTAGTCTTTATGTGTGAATGCCAAATGTCTTTGGGAAAGGAGGAAGAAGCACATAGTAGTTAATAATAATAATAATAATAATATTATTAATATGTCTCTAGCAAGGTTATTTGTTTTATTCCAGACCAGTTGCATCCATACATTTTGAACCCCTTCATTATGGCAGTTGTCATGTGATTCCAGTCTGACTACCAGTCCAGAGCTTGCTCTCCTGTGTAGACAGGTTGTCAGGCTCTCCTGTGTGGCGTTCTTCCAGTGAGCTACAGGATTACATCAACACTGATCACTTCCCTCCTAGCTGCTTTCAGACTCCTCTGCACCAAACTCCGCCGTCCTTATTCTTCTGTATGCTCCCCACCCCCAATGAATAGAGTACTTCTTGAAGTATAATTTCTGCTCTTTTTAAAGGGGGCAAGCATGCAGCGATGTAATAGTTGAGTCCACACAATGATTAGAGTGAAGAGCCTGCAGTGTATTTTGTAAGATGTAGCTTCACACTGCCCTCCCCTGCCTCCTGCTTGTGATAGGTTTCTCCTCGTCAGCTATCACAAGCAGGAGGCAGGGTAAATGGGCTGAAAAGCCTTCACCTAGGAATACATTGAGACTCTGCAGTGTGAGTTAGGGAACAAGGGCATCTGCAATGTTCTTTAATATGCTGCACTATATAAGCAAAAAAAAAAAAGGAAAAATATAAGAAAAGAAAAATTTATTGAAACTCACTATTTTGTTGGTGACTCTCTCCTTAATACTTTTGCCTTTTTTTATTTCAGGTTTTTACCATATGTCGGAATGGTAACTATTGTGATGAATGATTATCCTAAATTTAAGGTAATTAAATACTACACACCTAGTGCACTATTCTACATAGGGACAGTGCCCCATAGTGTCCATGCCAATATTTATAGAAAAAAACAAAACCTGAACACTGAAGAGAGGATTTGTCTTGCTGCTGATCACACTGACAGCCATTCGTAGCAGGGGGACCTCAATACCGAAGGGCATTGCTGCTAAACACCTTTGTAGTAAGCTGTTATTCATGCATGCAGGGAGGCAATAGGGAACACAGTTGCTCTTAATACAAGAGCAACTGTCATACCTTTACGTTACGGACTTGCTCGTAATAATGTCATCCAGGCTGCTTTCTGTTTCTTGTAGATGATGTAAGTCATCTCTGCCCCCTACTTCAACGGGCTGGAGTTTGCAGACTGCATGTGCCTGGCATCCTGCTGCACAGGGCACAGTTTCTCTTTCTCTCTCTTTTTCTCTTTCTCTCTTTTTCTCTTTCTCTCTCTCTTTTTCTCTTTCTCTCTCTCTTTTTCTCTTTCTCTCTCTCTTTTTCTCTTTCTCTCTCTCTCTTTTTCTTTTTCTCTTTCTCTCTCTTTTTCTTTTTCTCTTTCTCTCTCTCTCTCTCTTTTTCTCTTTCTTTCTCTCTCTTTCTCTCTCTCTCTCTTTCTCTCTCTCTCTCTTTCTCTCTCTCTCTCTTTCTCTCTCTCTCTTTTTCTCTTTCTCTCTCTTTTTCTCTTTCTCTCTCTTTTTCTCTTTCTCTCTCTTTTTCTCTTTCTCTTTCTCTCTCTTTTTCTCTTTCTCTCTCTTTTTCTCTTTCTCTCTCTTTTTCTCTTTCTCTCTCTTTTTCTCTTTCTCTCTCTTTTTCTCTTTCTCTCTCTTTTTCTCTTTCTCTCTCTTTTTCTCTTTCTCTCTCTTTTTCTCTTTCTCTCTCTTTTTCTCTTTCTCTCTCTTTTTCTCTTTCTCTCTCTTTTTCTCTTTCTCTTTCTTTTTCTCTCTCTCTTTTTCTTTCTCTCTCTTTTTCTCTCTCTTTTTCTCTCTCTTTTTCTCTCTCTTTTTCTCTCTCTTTTTCTCTCTCTTTTTCTCTCTCTTTTTCTCTCTCCCTCAAACTGCGGCCCTCCAGCTGTTGTAAAACTACAACTCCCACAATGCCCTGCTGTAGGCTGATACCTGTAGGCTGTTCGGTCATGCTGGGAGTTTTAGTTTTGCAACAGCTGGAGGGCCGCAGTTTGAGGATGCCTGCTCTAAGGGCTCATTCACATAACCGTATGAATGGGTCCGCATCCGTTCCACAGTTTAGCTGAACGGGTGCGGACTCGTTTGTTTCAAAGGAGCCGCAAAATATGCGGACAGCACATTGTCTGCTGTCCGCAGCCGTAGTTCAGTTCTGAGGCCCGCAAAAAATGATCCGCGAACAAGAATAGGCATTTCTATCATAGTGCCAGTTTCCGTGTTTTGCGGATCCGCAATTTGCTGACCGCAAAACACTTCCGGTCGTGTGAATGTAGCCTAACACTGAGTAATAATCTATAATCTCTTTTATCAGACACATATTGCAGTGATGATTTCGTGTTTCTTATGTGAAGATGGGTAGTTTTGTAGTTTTTCTTTGAATATGTTCACGTGACATTGATACCTTTTTTCTCTTTTTTATCTCCAGTACGCTGTTCTTGCCATCATGGGAGCTTTTGTACTTTTAAAACGTGAATCTTAAGCAGAGTAAAAGATTCTGCGGAGAAGGAGGGGAGACACAAAATCGTAATATATTCCATAGTTTCTGTCACAGAGCAAAGCAAACCAGCGAACAGTCATCGACCGGTACAAATAAATATCTTCAGACAAACCCACCCGTCCTGCTTCGTATTTATTTTATTTGTAGGGTTCATCGAGCCATTTGGCAAATTTTATGATGCAATTGCTTTTTTTTCTAAAAATGTGACCCAATAAAATGGACAAAAAAAGGGATGTGTCTGGTTATTTCTTTCACATTGTTTTGCACCTCAGCTCCAAGTAACATGGCCCCTGGTCCTGTAAGAATGGGGAATTTTCCCCATAAAGAAAACAACAACAAAAACCACCGTACTATAGAAATGCATGGATTTGTCATTGAGCGCTTTGGAAAAGCCGGAGCTTAAAGGGAAAGTCTTATGAAGATAACCCCTATGGATGTCATAGAGGTGGATCCTCAGTTCAGTATCCCATCACAGCTGAGCAGATCCTCATTGATGAGATATGATTTGTGAGCAGTGAATTTGAAATAAAATGTTGGGCTTGTTGACTTCTGCAACAAAGTTTCATTGCTCCAATGCACGGTAATAAAAAAATTAATCCACAAAAAGTCTCAATTACCAGCTTAGTGACTACCAGTATGCCTTTTTAATGGCGGCCACTGAAGGGCCTTATTGACCACCAATGCGCCTTTTTAAGCCGGCCCAATCAAATCGCTTCCCAGGTGCCCCATGCAGCAGAGAGTGGGGGGGCTCAGCTCTCACATGGGAGCCGGGCTCCTGCTCTAACAGCCCGGACTTGCAGAAGCACAGGGCCGTTTAACCCCTTAGATGCCATGGGCAATAGCAACCATGGCATCTAAGAGATCACAGATGGAGTGTACTCCCTGGAATGAAATCTTGGGGTGCCGATGTCTGTGCACGGCAGCCTGGGAGCAAATAAAGGATGTGCCTCTCTGGCACACCCTCATGTTGACTGTCAGTGTAGCACTGACAGTATAATGCATTGTATTGCATTAGCAGTACAATGCATTACAGAAGTGATCAAAAGATCACCTTTTTCAGTCCCCTTTTTGGACTAGGAAATGGTTAAAAAGAAAAATAAAGAAAATTTGATTAAATAAAAAAAATGAAAAAGAAAAACCTTTTTCCATTGGAAAAAAAAAACGCTTTTCAAAGGGAAAAAAATACCAAATATGTGGAGATTTTATTTTTGCATCGCTGCCTCTGTAACGACCTGCACTACACAATTATTTGCCACAAAGAAAACTAAATATAAAGCGATTAAAAAGTTTTATGTACCCCAAAATGATACCAATAAAAAGTACAAGTCGTCCCACAAAAATGTAGTCCTCTCACAGCTCAGTTGAACGAAAAATAAGAAAGTTATCGGCTTTGGGATACGGCGATACAAAATCATTTCCTTTTTCCAAAATGGTGCTAATAAGAACTACAACTTGTCCCCCAAAAAAACAAGCCCTCATACGGCTACATCCGTGGAAAAATAAAAAAAAGTTATAGCTCTTGGAAGGCGATGATGAAAAAAAATGACAAAAAAAAAATTGCTCGATCAATAAGGCTTAATACAGGCTGGTCACAAGGAGTATTTTGGTTGTGAGAAGTTATCCCCAATCTATACGATAGTGGATAACTATTAGATCAGTGAATGACCTACCACTGGTACTCCACAGCTCATGAGAACAGGGGTCCCGTACCTTGCAGGGCCTGGCGAAACTTCTGCTTCATTCCTCTATATGGAAATTCCAAAAAATTGGCAAGCGCTGTACTCAGCTGTCTCTGGAATTCCCATAGAAAGTAATGAGACTGCAGTGTAAATTACTGAATTGCACTTCTTTTCATTTTGGTGGATTCTTAGGGGTACCCGTGATCCGTTGGGACCCAGTGGTAGGACCCCCACAGATCTAATAGTTATTCCATATCCTGTAGATAAGGGTTAACTTTTCACCATGGGAATAGACTTTTATAGATCTTAGGCTGGGTTCACACGGGCGTTGCGGGAAAATGTGCGGGTGCAAAACATTGTAATACGTTTTGCACTCGCTTGAGAAAAATCGCGAATGTTTGGTACCCAAACCCGAACTTCTTCACAGAAGTTCGGGCTTGGGATCGGTGTTCTGTAGATTGTTATAAGGGGAAATAATACAGTTATAAGGGGAAATAATAGCATTCTGAATACAGAATGCATAGTAAACTAGCGCTGGAGGGGATACATTTTTTTTTTAACTCTCCTTTAATACACTTGATCGCGTAGCCCTGCATCTCCTTCTGTCTCCTTTGCTGAACAGGACCTGTGGTGAGCATTCATTACAGGTAAAGGACCTTTGGTGACGTCACTCCGGTCATCACATGATCCATCACCATGGTAAAAGATCATGTGATGACCGGAGTGACGTCACCAAAGGTCCTTTACCTGTAATGAATGCTCACCACAGGTCCTGTTCAGCAAAGGAGACAGAAGGAGATGCAGGGCTACGCGATCAAGTGTATTAAGGCGAGTTAAAAAAATTTTTATCCCCTCCAGCGCTAGTTTACTATGCATTCTGTATTCAGAATGCTATTATTTTCCCTTATAACCACGTTATAAGGGAAAATAATAATGATCGGGTCTCCATCCCGATCGTCTCCTAGCAACCGTGCGTGAAAATCGCACCGCATCCGCACTTGCTTGCGGATGCTTGCGATTTTCACGCAACCCCATTCACTTCTATGGGGCCTGCGTTGCGTGAAAAACGCAGAATATAGAGCATGCTGAGATTTTCACGCAACGCACAAATTATGCGTGAAAATCACCGCTCATCTGAACAGCCCCATAGAAATGAATGGGTCGGTATTCAGTGCGGGTGCAATGGGTTTAACTCACGCATGGCATCCGCGCGGAATACTCGCCCGTGTGAAAGGGGCCTTAGTGTTTGCAGCTCCTATGCAGACCTATGTGTCTCCATCATTCCAGACTGCAAACAATTGAAGGATAATACATGTAAATGCACACCACAGATTTAAAGCTTCTGCTCCTGCTACCTAGCAGGGATAGGTTGTGTCCCGGCTGTCAGAGGCACCCAGGAATTCAGAGGAGAAGACATAAGCAGGTTATTAAAATGTTTGCCTTCTATTTTCCAGCATACAGTACAGACCAAAAGTTTGGACACACCTTCTCATTCAAAGAGTTTTCTTTATTTTCATGACTATGAAAATTGTAGATTCACACTGAAGGCATCAAAACTATGAATTAACACATGTGGAATTATATACATAACAAACAAGTGTGAAACAACTGAAAATATGTCATATTCTAGGTTCTTCAAAGTAGCCACCTTTTGCTTTGATTACTGCTTTGCACACTCTTGGCATTCTCTTGATGAGCTTCAAGAGGTAGTCCCCTGAAATGGTTTTCACTTCACAGGTGTGCCCTGTCAGGTTTAATAAGTGGGATTTCTTGCCTTATAAATGGGGTTGGGACCATCAGTTGCGTTGAGGAGAAGTCAGGTGGATACACAGCTGATAGTCCTACTGAATAGACTGTTAGAATTTGTATTATGGCAAGAAAAAAGCAGCTAAGTAAAGAAAAACGAGTGGCCATCATTACTTTAAGAAATGAAGGTCAGTCAGTCAGCCGAAAAATTGGGAAAACTTTGAAAGTAAGGGCTATTTGACCATGAAGGAGAGTGATGGGGTGCTGCGCCAGATGACCTGGCCTCCACAGTCACCGGACCTGAACCCAATCGAGATGGTTTGGGGTGAGCTGGACTGCAGAGTGAAGGCAAAAGGGCCAACAAGTGCTAAGCATCTCTGGGAACTCCTTCAAGACTGTTGGAAGACCATTTCAGGGGACTACCTCTTGAAGCTCATCAAGAGTGTGCAAAGCAGTAATCAAAGCAAAAGGTGGCTACTTTGAAGAACCTAGAATATTACATATTTTCAGTTGTTTCACACTTGTTTGTTATGTATATAATTCCACATGTGTTAATTCATAGTTTTGATGCCTTCATAGTCATGAAAATAAAGAAAACTCTTTGAATGAGAAGGTGTGTCCAAACTTTTGGTCTGTACTGTATATAGCGCTCAATGGCAACTAGAGGAAGTAACTATGTTGCTGCTCATCTTGGACCTGTCAATCATATAATCACCGGGTGTCTCCAGGCATAGCTGTTCTGCTCGGCCCGTGATTGATGTCACCATAGGGGCAAAATTAAAATGAAAAGAGAAAGTAAATGTCCTCCAGAGATCTTTTACAATCAAAATTGTGCCATAGTTGCTCAGTTCATGCAACACTACACCTATTTTTTATTAAAGCAACAAGTTCCCTCCACCAACAAAACTAAGGGTACTTTCACACTTGCGGCAGAGGATTCCGGCAGGCAGATCTGTTGCCGGAACTGCCTGCCGCATCCAGCAAAACGTATGCAAACTGATGGCATTTGTCAGACGGATGCGGATCCGTCTGACAAATGCATTGAAATGACAAATCCGTCTCTCCGGTGTCATCCGGAAAAACGGATCCGGTATTAAAAAAATTTGCACGCCGGATCCGGCACTAATACACTTCAATGTAAATTACTTCCGGCAAGCGTTCAGTCTTTTTGGACCGAGAGAAAACCGCAGAATGCTGCGGTATTTTCTCCGTCCTGAAATGGCAAAAAGACTGAACTGATGCATCCTGAACGGATTGCTTTCCATTCAGAATGCATTAGGATAAAACTGATCAATTCTTTTCCGGTATTGAGCCCCTAGGACGGAATTCGATGCCGCTAGTGTGAAAGTACCCTAAAACATAACAAAATCTCTAATATATTAATGAACAGCTCGATGTGTCAAAAAAAACATTGACAAAAATTTGTAGCCTAAAAAATAAAAAGGTTAGGGCTGTTAAACTATCACATGCACTGAATTATAAAAAAAATATATAAGTCCTTAGTATAGGGCAGGGATCAGCAACCTTCCGCACTCCGGCTTTTGTGAAACTATAATTCCCAGTAGGTTCCATTAATTTCTATGAGAGTTCTTAGAAGGGCAGAGGAAGTATGCATGCTGGGAGTTGTAGTTTCACAACAGCTGGAGTGCAGGAGGTTGCCTACCCTTGGAATAGGATGTTAATATCAAATAGGCGTCCCCCATGATTGGCAGTCGCCAGATGTAACAATTGAATGGGACCTTTTCAGGCCTGATCTCGCTAGCTGAAGCTTAGACCCTCAGAGTAATTCTCTTTGGTGGTCCCAATGATAGCCCAGTCTTTGCTGCCCTGCTTTATGATCCATATAGCTTTGCCCAGTTCTTCTATGTACAACGTTTTCAGCTGAAAAGACTAATGTACCTTTATTTCAGACTTCTCAGTAAGATGTCAACAATTTCCAGTGTGCATTGTGACTGATGAAAAAATATATTTGTGTGTAACCATGGCCGCTCAATAAACGGGTCTTTAATGGAGGTTTGCGGCACAATCTTTCAGTCGTGTAATTCAGCTGTTGAATTCTGACCTTGTTACAATCATAAAGCTTTCATCCCCATGCCCAATACATTCTGCTCCTTCTCTTTGTCATGAATGGGACACATAGATACCCGAGGCAGGTGTCAAAACAAGAGCGGACATTAACAATTTGTTACACTGTAGCTAATTAGGTCTGCCTGTTAATCATCTACCAATATAATGTTAAATATCAGTAAAAGTTATTGTGTGGTTCTAGGTGTGACAGATGTTATCGTAGCTGGATATAGGATCATGCTGTGTAGAAGATGTAGTGTTTGTCCATGTATATATTTCCAGGTGGACGGGTAAAGGTCAGTTGTGATTATTCAGTAAAGTTTAGACACATGTCTATAATGTAGATAGAGCAGAGAGGAGGAAGAGTAGCATAAAATAAAATAATACTGCATATAACTGTCCCCCAAATGTTTGAAAATATAACTGCTATAATACTACCCCATGATGGAATAGAATATAACTACTATAATACTGCCCCCTATGTACAAGAATATAACTACTATAATACTGCCCCCTATGTACAAGAATATAACTATTATAATACTGCCTCCTATGTACAAGAATATAACTACTATAATACTGCTCCTATTTACAAGAATATAACTACTATAACACTGCCTCCTATGTACAAGAATATAACTACTATAATACTGCTCCTATGTACAAGAATATAACTACTATAATACTGCTCCTATGTACAAGAATATAACTACTATAATACTGCCTCCTATGTACAAGAATATAACTACTATAATACTGCCTCCTATGTGCAAGAATATAACTACTATAATACTGCCCCTATGTACAAGAATATAACTACTATAATACTGCCCCCTATGTACAAGAATATAACTATTATAATACTGCCCCATGATGGAAAAGAATATAACTACTGGAATACTGCCCTACGTAGAATAATATGAATAATACAATGGGGCACTCTCCATAGCAATGAGAACAGTGGATGATAAAACGTATAAATTTATTTATATATGACTAATATATTGTTCACAGCCAATTAAATAGTAGCAGCATAGGTGATGGTATTGGGCATATTAAAACAGCAATATTGATAAAATGAGAATAAAGATAAAATGATAGTCCGTCAATAGGATCAAAGTTGGGCTGAAATCTGGCACCAAAAAATATCAACATCTCACCTATAAAAGAACCCCTCCTGCAATGGCCATCCTATATGTTCGCTTTTAACATTATGTCTACTATAATTGATTGTATAATAATGTATTTAATAGCAATTCTGGGTATTTTATATTTCATACAAACTGCATGTAACTTATTTGATTGTTTTTATTGAATTTTAAGAAAAACGCACCAAAAACCGCACTGGAACCGCAACGACACCGGTGCGTTTTTTACTTCATAGGATTTTAGACTGACGGGATATTAAGTGTATGGAAGGATTTTGGTTTTAGAGATTGCTACGAACCTGAGTCTGACATTTTTGAAAATGCAGTATTCATTAACAATATATCTTTTGATGCTTTTTTTATTGTCGAAACATGATCGTATATATATGCGATTAAGTACGTCAATAGGATAACTATTTGCTCGGGTATACGCAAAATCGATATATTCAGACTCTGTATACAGATTTTCTGGACTATTTAAGATTCGGATGATTCATTCGACGACCTGGTTTTCCCATGAACCATTACCCCAATAAAGGAGGGGCCTCAATAGGGGGGACACTAACCACTGATGAAGGGGTCAACTTCCTAAACCCCGAAACGATTGGATTACAGACACATATTTTTGATAGATTTAGGAGGAGCAGGATTTATTATTCTACAGATCCGATAACGCCAGTCGCGTGAGGTCTCTGCTGTATAAGGGAAATCCGCACTTCCAGCGAACCTACGTGGACTTCCGGTGTTGGCGTGGGATCTTTTTGAAGACTAACAGCCCTCGGGACCGGAGCACTGATACACTGAGAAGGCGCACCGAGACGAGGGAAGGCGATTCCATCAAAGCCCTCCGGGTAAGATCGAAGTGTCTGCAATAGTAAGCGATCGCTTTTCGAAAATATACAGCGGGACGCTGCTGTCTCAGGTTTAGGAGCGGGACGCCGCTCTGCATATAACCAGCACAGACTTGCACCTTAATTGGAGCCCAGTTGATACAATTTATAACTGGAAACTAACTGCATATACCTAGAGCTCTTTATATATATTTTTTTGTGCCAGATTTCAGCCCAACTTTGATCCTATTGACGGTCCGGACTACCATTTTACCTTTATTCTAATTTTATCAATATTGCTGTTTTAATATGCCCAATACCATCACCTATGCTGCTACTATTTAATTGGCTGTGAACAATATATTAGTCATATATTAATAAATTTATAAGTTTTATCATCCACTGTTCTCATTGCTATACAGAGTGCCCCATTGTTATTCACTACTATATTATTCTCCTCTTTCAGATTGGGTGTCATCTGTTATTGGATGCACCTCACGTTGGTCCCTAGTCACTCTTATGCGTCATATCCCTTTTTATTCATTATCTGATTTTTCACACTTTTATGTCTGCACAGAGTGAGGAGGTGATCATGAGTATATGGGATCATGTGGAAACAAAAAACAAAAAGTAGACAATTTCTCTTTCAATGCTGTTACAGCAAAAATTGATAATGATATTATGAGTATGAGGGATATATTTAAGGAATTGGAAACACTTTTAATTAAACAATTAAACCAAAGGTGGGAGGTTAAAACATTGACTAGATACATAGAATGCAACAGAATCCCTAAAGGGTTGACACTGATGAAAATTCCAGCTCAGGACCTGTGCAATCAAATGTTCATTGAAGAATGGGACAAAATGTTACATGAATACTCCCTCTCCATTGTTAAAATGATTATTAAGAGGAGAGTAGAAATTTTGTAGGAAACAACTAGCAAGATAAATGAGATAAGACCAATGGTAGATAAATTACCACAGAATGAAGAATTTCACACACTTCAAGTTAGACTATGTAATAATTTGGATAGAATAGAACGGGAGATCATGGATAAAAAGATTAAGAAATTAAATTATGAAAATAAATTAATTAAAAGAAAGAATGTTACGGGAGAAACACAAAGAAGCACATCAACTGGTGAGAATAGGACAAATACAACACAAGGTGGAGACACTTATAATAGGGACACATTTGAGAATGTTAATTTCACTATACCGACACAAAACAGGTTTGAGGTTTTAGATGAACATGAACATTTTTTAGACAGGACTCCACCTCACCACAGGAGTCAAACGAACCAGAAATCACCGGAGAGGGGACGAGCACAGAATATGGAATCCCCCATAGACCACCAATACAATTTAAGACACAGACCACAAACCACACAGCGAACACACAGGTCTCAATATCAAAGATCAGAGAGACCACTCATACCACAAGAATATCACAACACTCAGGAACACCGATTGAGAACGAGGGAACACGAAGGAAAAGAAAGATACGGAGAGGAGGGGGGGAAGAAGAAGGAATGCATACAGATAGAAGAGATGATTAACAATGATTCTATTATTAATTTAAGCACGAAAACACTTACTAAGGCACAGATCACTTTACTACATAAAGGTCTTAAGTTTGCTCCCACTACTAAACTCAACAAATTCGATACATTTATCGGAGTAGAGAAGTTTATGAGACGTCTTTGTCTCAAAAAATACTTTTTAAAAAATCCAATTAGTCGCCAAATTATAAATAGTGAGGAATATATACATACAGAACTTAAAAATATTTGCAAAAAATATCCCAGAAATGAAATGAGTCAGGAGATGGCAAGTTTTAAAGAGTGTGTGGAACATGACATCCGTAAAATAAAAGATAAGGTGAGATACAAACGGAATAACCTAACAAATGAGGAAGTAAAAGCTCTGAAAGAACTACAGAAAGAAAAAGAAATTGTCATCCGCCCTGCTGATAAAGGAGGGTCAATAGTGATACAAGATATGAACAGCTACAACACGGAATGTCTACAGCAATTGTCAGATGATAAAACTTACAAGAAATTGCCTAATGACCCTACGGAACAATTCAGATTGGAATTGGTGCGACTGTGTACCAAGGGCAAAGAGATAGGGATTTTAAATAATAATGAATTTAACTTTTTAGCCAACAAACATCCCCATATCCCAGTTTTTTATTGTCTGCCAAAAGTGCATAAGAATAATCCACCTGGACGTCCTATTGTGTCTGGGATTGGATCATTGACCTCAAATTTATCTAAATACATTGATATAATGTTACAACCTAGAGTTAAAAATGTTCCATCACACGTTAAGGACACCACACAAATTATCAAAACCGTTGAAGCATTCGATTTTAATCAAGATTGGATTATGGGCACTCTCGACGTACAATCTCTCTATACAATTATCAGACATGAACAAGGCAAAGAAGCAATCATGTCCCAACTATTATTGGAAGGGAGACTTAACCAGACTCAAATAGAATATGTAATCGAGGCAATAAATTTTATTTTAACGCACAATTATTTTAATTTTTTAGGAGACTTTTATCTTCAGACACAGGGGACGGCAATGGGCACCAGGTCCGCCCCAGCTATGCCAATCTATTCATGGCACAGTGGGAACAACAATACATCCAGCTCAGGCTGGGGACGGACCTGGTGCTCTGGCAACGATATATTGATGACGTCTTTTTTATTTGGCAGGCGGGAAAAGAAATTGGATCAATTTTTAAAAGATATTAACTCCAATGAGTGGAACTTGGTTTTTACGGGCAACACTAGTCAGGAATCAGTGGAGTTCTTGGACATACGTATTTCGAATAAAGAGGGCAAATTGCATTGTAACACATTTGTCAAACCCACAGCATGTAACAGCTACATTCTATTCGATAGTTGTCACCTCCCAAGTTGGTTAATAAATATTCCACAAGGACAACTACGTAGAATTAAACGTAACTGTACATTGGAGACCGAATTCGAAAAAGAAGCAGAAATAATGACTCAACAATTTCTTAAAAAAGAATATCCCACTGAAATTTTAAATACAGTTTTAAATGAGGTCAGAAAGATGAACAGAGAGGACTTTTTTATTGAAAATGTAAAAAGAGATACAGATACAGGGAACACTGATTTATGTTTATTTTTACCGTTCAATGGGGATTTTAAGAAGATCCAATTTATTATTAACAAGCATTGGCACCTTTTGAAGAAAGATAAGATATTAGGAACCCTGGTAACTACGAATCCGAAAATTACGTTCACAAAAGCTTCAAATTTAAATACTAAAATAGCACCTACCATACAAAAGAAAAAAGATAAGATCTCTTCCATCCAAAATTGGGCAGGCATTCAAGGCTTCTTTCGTTGTGGAAAGTGCAAAAATTGCAAGATTACCTCTTTCCCTAAGAAAACAACAGAATTAGTGTCATCTACCAACAAATACTGCCATAAGATTAGAGAATGTCTTACCTGTAGTACAGAAGATGTCATTTATGTAATTGAGTGTCCATGCAGATATCAATACGTAGGCAGGACCAAGAGATCACTTAAAAAACGTATCTCGGAACATATTGCAAACATAAAGAAGGGTTTTGAAAACCATTCAGTGTCAAGCCATTTCAAAATAGCACATCAACAAGATCCCTCATGTTTGAAATTCATGGCCATTGACAGAGTACATAGAGATTGGAGAGGTGGAAACCATATTGAGAAGATGTCCCAACTAGAAACCAAACGTATTTTCGAACTGAATACTCTTTTACCACAGGGCTTAAATACTGAGTTTGAATTGTTTGGTTTCCTATAGGGGGGCGCCCCTTGCAGATGATTAACTAGGTAGTTTTTACACTTTGTCCAGTTTTTCCTCTGCAATTGGCCCCCATCTACTTCTCAATCAACATCTCACCTATAGAAGAACCCCTCCTGCAATGGCCATACTATATGTTCGCTTTTAACATTATGTCTACTATAATTGATTGTATAATAATGTATTTAATATCAATTCTGGGTATTTTATATTTCATACAAACTGCATGTAACTTATTTGATTGTTTTTGTTGAATTTTAAGAAAAACGCACCAAAAACCGCACTGGAACCGCAACGACACCGGTGCGTTTTTTACTTCATAGGATTTTAGACTGACGGGATATTAAGTGTGTAAAGGGGGAATATTAATCACCAATATTTATGCAAATATCAATAATTAATATTTATAAATAGGAGGAATCGTCTATTGATGACTCCGCCTATTTATACCTTTATAATAATAACACAATACTTTCACTATACTTAGCCTTACACTAACCACTAAACTAGCTGCATGCGCCTTACTAAACTATCGCTAATAACCACACGTTACACAGATAGTTACAAATAAAACACAGTATTTATTAATACCAACAATACACTACGCACGCAATACACTAACAATACAGTATTATAAATACAGCACTAAACTACACTACACAATCCCAAATTCTACCCACAAAGCTATCTAATACAGTACACTCACACATGTATTAGCAGCCCACCCCACCTGACTAATTCTATCCCTAAGAGAACGACGAAGGGTTAACAGTGGCACTGCAGGGGAGAATGCAGGCCACAGACATTGCAGGGGTACAGTATAGGGAACAGGGATGCTCCTGTAGGGTTAGGGTATAGGACCGCACTGCAAGGGTTAATATGGATGCCTGCAGGGATGGTATAGGGACAATGGGAGTAGGGGTACGTTGGTGGGATAGATGGAGGTTGTGTAGGGGATATAGGAGGAGGTATAGGGAATTGTTGGTGGGATAGGGGATATGGGCAATTAGGGGTTAATATAGGGGTTATAGGGAATAATAGTGGTAGGGTAAATCGTTGGTGGGGTAGCAGTAGAAGGGTTAATAAGGGGGGATACTCAGCGCTTAGTTGCTCATTGTCCAGGGGGATTCTCCTCAGGTGGGGCGGCTCGGCTTCTCTGTCCTCCAGTGGGGGGGGCCGCTCCGCTCTTCTCAGTGCAGGGGCCGCCGGATATTTATATCCGGCCGCCCGCACTGCCCACCCCGTGGTGTGCGGGCGCGTGCCACCATCCGGGACACGTGGGCCGGCACAGTGAGATGACGCGCCACTTGCTAACAGGCGGGAGAAGCCTTTGATCTCCTGCCTGTAGCACTTTGCATTCCGGGCAGCGCGATGGTAATCGCGCTGCCGGAATGCGCATAATTGAAGGAGGGGAGGTTTCTCCCTTCCTTCTATCATGTATAATTATCTCCAGCAGCTCTGGAGATAATTAAATCTGAGTTCTTTGTAGTCATCAGGATGACCGGACCTTTGTCCGGTCATTCTGATGCAATCAACCAGATTGCATCAGGGTGAATGCTTGGGGCACATTCACACCGATGCACCTGGTTTCAGGTATTGGGGCCTATGGATATGGGGAAGGGGATATCTATAAGGGGCATATAGATATATTATAAGGGATATAATAAGGGGGCACAGCACAGATATATATATATATATATATATAAGGGGGCACAGCACAGATATATATATTATAAGGGGGCACAGCTTCCAGGGACCACATATTTCCCACAGGGGCCACAATGAGCCCCTGTGGGCCACTAAGGCCAGATGTGCGCAGATGCTGGGCACATCTGCGCACATCATCCTATGATGTGGCAGCCCGTGCATGCATATATATCATACATGCATGCATGTGTTTGCATGCATGTATGGATATATATGCATACGTCTCAACCCTTCCTCAACAAAGTGTATGGAAGGATTTTGGTTTTAGAGATTGCTACGAACCTGATTCTGACATTTTTGAAAATGCAGTATTCATTAACAATATATTTTTCGATGCTTTTTTATTGTCGAAACATGATCGTATATATATGCGATTAAGTACGTCAGTAGGATAACTATTTGCTCGGGTTTACGCAAAATCGATATATTCAGACTGTATACAGATTTTCTGGACTATTTAAGATTCGGATGATTCATTCCACGACCTGGTTTTCCCATGAACCATTACCCCTATAAAGGAGGGGCCTCAATAGGGGGACACTAACCACTGATGAAAGGGTCAACTTCCTAAACCCCGAAACGCGTTTGGTACGGACACCCACGATTGGATTACAGACACATATTTTCAATCGATTTAGGAGGAGCAGGATTTATTATTCTACAGATCCGATAACGCCAGTCGCGTGAGGTCTCTGCTGTATAAGGGAAATCCGCACTTCCAGCGAACCTACGTGGACTTCCGGTGTTGGCGTGGGATCTTTTTGAAGACTAACAGCCCTCAGGACCGGAGCACCGATACACAGAGAAGGCGCAACGAGACGAGGGAAGGCAATTCCATCGAAGCCCTCCGGGTAAGATCGAAGTGTCTGCAATAGTAAGCAATCGCTTTTCGAAAATATACAGCGGGATGCTGCTGTCTCAGGTTTAGGAGCGGGACGCCGCTCTGCATATAACCAGCACAGACTTGCACCTTAATTGGAGCCCAGTTGATACAATTTATAACTGGAAACTAACTGCATATACCTAGAGCTCTTTATATATATTTTTTGGTGCCAGATTTCAGCCCAACTTTGATCCTATTGACGGACAATCATTTTATCTTTATTCTCATTTTATCAATATTGCTGTTTTAATATGCCCAATACCATCACCTATGCTGCTACTATTTAATTGGCTGTGAACAATATATTAGTCATATATTAATAAATTTATACGTTTTATCATCCACTGTTCTCATTGCTATACAGAGTGCCCCATTGTTATTCACTACTATATTATTCTCCTCTTTCAGGTTGGGTGTCATCTGTTAGTGGATGCACCTCACGTTGGTCCCTAGTCACTCTTGTGCGTCATATCCCTTTTTATTCATGAATAATATAATACTGCCTCCTACATACAAGAATATAACTACTATAATACTGCCTCCTACATACAAGAATATGACTACTATAATACTGCTTCCTATGTACAAGAATATAACTACTATAATACTGCTCCTACATACAAGAATATAACCACTATAATACTGCTCCTATGTACAAGAATATAACTACTATAATACTGCCTCCTATGTACAAGAATATAACTACTATAATACTGCTCCTATGTACAAGAATATAACTACTATAATACTGCCTCCTATGTACAAGAATATAACTACTATAATACTGCCTCCTATGTACAAGAATATAACTACTATAATACTGCTCCTATGTACAAGAATATAACTACTATAATACTGCCTCCTATGTACAAGAATATAACTACTATAATACTGCTCCTATGTACAAGAATATAACTACTATAATACCGCTTCTATGTACAAGAATATAACTACTATAATACTACCTCCTATGTACAGGAATATAACTACTATAATACTGCTCCTATGTACAAGAATATAACTACTATAATACTGCCTCCTATGTACAAGAATATAACTACTATAATACTACCTCCTATGTACAAGAATATAACTACTATAATACTGCCTACTATGTACAAGAATATAACTACTATAATACTGCTCCTATGTACAAGAATATAACTACTATAATACTGCTCCTATGTACAAGAATATAACTACTATAATACTGCTTCCTATATACAAGAATATAACTACTATAATACTGCTTCCTATGTACAAGAATATGACTACTATAATACTGCCTCCTATGTACTAGAATATAACTACTATAATATGATAAGGGATATACATACATAATACAGACAATTGCAATACGCATGAACAAGACGAGTTACAAACTTGTGCAAAAGGAGAGGGCACCCCCTTACAATCTACAAGCGAGGGCTTACTGTAATACTGCCCCTATGTACAGGAATATAACTACTTTAATATTGCTCACTCATGTGCTCACCATTGTACTGTACTTCCAGTATTCTTCTGATAAATGTATATTCTACCCAACCAAGTTCAGCTGCACATTATTGCATGTGGTGGCACATTTCTTTATAAAGACCAGGTTTAGTTTTCCTCCTTTCAGGTAGGTAGTGATTTATTGGGGCGGATTATTGTGTATACTCACGGGACCTCCACAAGGCTTCTGTCTGTCCAGATAGAACATTAAAGGGGTGAGATAACATTGAGGAGCGCTCCTAAGGGGGCTGGAGCAGTTAACGGCTTGATTTAAAATGTCATTTAATTAGATTCATCAGCAAAAACCACAACTATGGAAACAATGGGAACCGTTGAATAGGCTCTGTCACTAGGATCAGCCCTATTAAACCAGGCATACTGCCAGGTAAGGGTCATGCTGATTAAAACTATACCTTTTTTCTTGTCTGTATACTAAAGACCTGAGTTTTTATTCATATGTAAATGAGCAAATGGAGCACTAAGAGGCGGGCTGAATCATCTGAGCTCTGCACACGCCCCCTCCCCTTGATTGACAGGTCTAGCCATCTGGCTGAGGGCAGAGTTGTGTCTTAACATCTACATATCATATCACTATGTACTATAGCTTCACCAGACTGAGATCTGCTCAGAAAGCTAATCTACAGATTACTGCTTTATTCACAGGCACAATATATGATAAGAAAGATACCAGCAATCTGTGTCAAGCTATAAGTATAGAAACAACAGGCATCTCTATGCGGTAGTGTATATAGACATTCTTGGTTTTAGTCCAAGGAGAGATAAATAGTTTCTTTCAATTATTATGTTTTCTTTTATATTTAAAACCCTATTAAAAGGCTAGGCTATACTATAATTAGGGATGAGCGAATCAACTTCGGATGAAACATCCGAAGTCGATTCGCATAAAACTTTGTTCTAATACTGTACGGAGCAGGAGCTCTGTACAGTATTTAGAATGTATTGGCTCCGATGAGCCGGTTATTGCCTTGGAACCGAACCCGAGTTCAGGAAATGTTTTTTTATTGTGCAAATTAATTTATGAAGCTATTGAGCATAGTCTTTCGAGACTTAGCGAAGCAGTAACTTCGGCTCATCGAAACCAATACATTCTAATACTGTACGCAGCTCCTGCGAAGTTTTATGCGAATCGACTTCGGATGTTTCATCCAAAGTCGATTCACACATCCCTAACTATAATAAACAATACATAATTATATAAAAATAATAAGGCCTTAATATATTGAGAATAGTGTTTTGTTTTAAAAAAAAAACCTATTACTGCTTTATTCACAGACACAATATATGATTATATAGAAGCCAGTGATATTTATTAGCTTTCTAAACAACATTATTCTCAATATGATAAGGAAATAGATTTTTCTTATGGGATAAATGTGGAAGAAAAAAAATATCTGAAGAAGTCTTTCCTAAGATTCAAACCAGGGATCTCTACATACAAAGCCAATAGCTTAACCTCTAAACTACACTGAACAAAAATATAAACGCAACACTTTCGGTTTTGGTCCCATTCTGCATGAGCTGAACTCAAAGATCTCAAACATTTCCTACATACACAAAAGACCCATTACTCTCAAATATTATTTACAAATCTGTCTAAATCTGTGTTAGTGAGCACTTCTCCTTTGCCGAGATAATCCATCACACCTGACAGGTGTGGCATATAAAGGCGCTGATTAGACAGCATGAATATTGCACAGGTGTGCCTTAGACTGCCCACAATAAAAGGCCACTCTGAAATGTTCACAGTTTTGCCTTTCTGACAGAAAATCAGTATCTGGTGTGGCCACCATTTGCCTCATGCAGTGCAACACATCTCCGTCGCATAGAGTTGATCAGGTTGTTGATTGTGGCCTGTGGAATGTTGGTCCACTCCTCTTCAATAACTCTGCGAAATTGCAGAATATTGGCAGGAACTGGAACACGCTGTCGTACACACCGATCCAGAGAATCCCAAACATGCTCAATGGGTGACATGTCCGGTGAGTATGCTGGCCATGCAAAAACTGTGATGTTTTCAGCTTCCAGGAAGGTGTACAGATCCTTGCAATATGGGCCGTGCATTATCATGCTGCAACATGAGGTGATGGTCGTGGATGAATGGCACAGCAATGGGCCTCAGGATCTTGTCACAGTATCTCTGTGCATTCAAAATGCCATCAATAAAATGCACCTGTGTTCATTGTCCATAACATACGCCTGCCCATGGGCCACCCGATCCACAACATTGACGTCAGCCAACCGCTCACCGACACGACGCCACATACACTGTCTGCCATCTGCCCTGAACAGTGACAACCGGGACTCATCCATGAACAGAACGCCTCTCCAACATGTCAGATGCCATCGAATGTGAGCATTTGCCCACTCAAGTCGGTTACGACGACGAACTGCATTCAGGTCCAGACCCCGATGAGGACGACGAACATGCAGATGAGCTTCCCTGAGACGGTTTCTGACAGTTTGTGCAGAAATTCTTTGGTTATGCAAGCTGATTGTGGCTGCAGCTGTCCGGGTGGCTGATCACAGACGATCATGGAGGTCATGGGCTGGTGTGGTTACACGTGGTCTGCAGTTGTGAGGCCGGTTGGATGTACTGCCAGATTCTCTGAAACGCCTTTGGAGACGTCTTATGGTAGAGAAATTAACATTTATTGCATGGGCAACAGCTCTGGTAGACATTCCTGCAGTCAGCATGCCAATTACACGCTCCCTCAAACGTTGCAACATCTTTGGCATTGTGCTGTGTGATCAAACTGCACATTTCAGAGTGGCCTTTTTATTGTGGGCAGTCTACCTGTGCAATATTCATGCTGTCTAATCAGCACCTTGATATGCCACACCTGTGAGGTGTGATGTATTATCTCGGCAAAGGAGATGTGCTCACTAACACAGATTTAGACAGATTTGTGAATGATATTTGAGAGTAATGGGTCTTTTGTGTATGTAGAAAATGATTCAGAGCTTTGAGTTCAGCTCATGCAAAATGGGAGCAAAACCGAATGTGTTGCGTTTATATTTTTGTTCAGTGTATTACATACCACATAGAGAAACATGCTTTTTCTATACTTATAAGCTGACACATATCACTGGTGTCTGTATAATCATATATTGTGCCTGTAAATAAAGCAGTAATATGTAGATTTGCTTTCTGAGCAGATCTCAGTGTGGTGAAGCTATAGTACATAGTGATATGATATTTAGCTGTACATGCTACACACAGCTCTAGGACACAGCTCTGCTCACAGCAGTGCTCAGATGATTCATCCCCGCCCCTTAGTGCTCTAATTGCTTATTTGCATATGAATAAAACCATATATTTCTCTGTAGCTGTTTATCGTACAGACAAAAGAAAGGTATAGTTTTAATCAGCATGATGAGCCCTACCAGCCAATATGTCTGGTTTAATAGGGTTGATCCTGGTGACAGAGCCGCTTTAATCAGCTAATAAATGCATACTGTCTGATTTGCACTTTTGAGGTGACTCAGCCCTGGCCTGTAGCCTGTTCATATGTAGAACTAACCGAGGATCAAGAAATGTTAAATCTGAGCCTGTACAATATACAATATAACATATTAATGGGTCAGTCTCAGGAGAACGGTCCAGTTCCAAATGTCCTATTTGGCCCTACTGATGTTATAGAGGGGATGGTCATCTGCCCTCCCTATTAGCCACAGTTGAGAACCAAAGCAAGCATCAGTACCTTTTCTGGAGATTTGGCTCAGCCAATAAACTGTGGCCCATTCATTTGTATAGGCAGCAACTATTCTCCTGGTCAGCAACTATTCTCACTGGGCTGTAGGTAAGTACACCAAACTTTCATAATGTATATGAAACCTGAGCATATTTAGCTCTTCTTATTGGATAACCACTTTAAATTTTTGAGGTTTTCCGATGGGGTTCTGTTGTTACAACCAGAGGCCAAGGATAGCTATCCCTGACTGGCTATAGCCAGCTCTCAAAGGCCCCGTCCTCTTGTCCAAGATCCCAGTGTCTCAAGGGTTCAGTCTCTTAATGACCATTCCTTGAATCTCAAAGTTTAGGTATCTTACATGTTCTTCATCAGTTACGTCCCAGAGGTGATCTCACTATGGGACATTCAGAGTACTCCTCTCCTCAAGTCTGCACTTATTCTGGCAGTAGATCAATGTCACACCAGGCTCCCCTTCCCCATCTCAATGATCCAAACACACTTCCCTTTCACAGTTTACTCCTTCCAGTCTAGTCTATTCCGGAGGGCAACCAGTTCCCACTGTAGATATCTCACCTGCCCTAGAGACAGAGATCCTCGCAAATCCCAACAGGATTGAGTTATGGTCTTCCTCAGTTGAACCCCTATTGAAACTCATTAAGGAGAAACCTCTAGAGTGTGAGTGTAGGGTTCAACTGTTTGAATGGCATGGGGTTTTTGTAGGGACAGTATTTCATTATCCATTTTGTTTCATCCCTGGGATTGAAAGATTCAACATCCAATGGACGGAATTTACATCATACTAGGACACCTAGGAGAGTGGTTCCATACATTGCATACATACAGTATGTCAGTTCTTCTATCATCAGCTTTGATACAATTTATATGGCTAATGAGCTTGAATGTTATGTTAAGACTATTGTGTTATAAGATACTTTTTTTAGGCATTTTTAGGGACTAAACCTACCAGAAATTGTCCTTATGTTTGCAACCTCCTCTGGGTTCATCAAAATTCTCCTCTGTAGATTGAAGCGTTAGCATGACGGACATGTTTTGGTAGCCCACAGGTCAGGAGTAACACAATTTAGCAGAATCTTGCCAACCTTCCCTCCAGGTCACAACCTCCTCACTCCACTTTCATTTAGGTTATATTACATTGTGGAGATATTGACATGTTTGACATTTTCTGCAGACAAAACCCAGAATGAAGAATGTGCATCCAGAGATAAAGCCTGGGCTTCACCTCTAGGGTTCCATTGACTCAGCTAAGCTAACTCAATTAAAAAATGCCATCTATCTATGTGGTGTCATCCGGGAGGTACTACTTTATACCAATCCATTCATGAGTCCTGCAACTGTGGAGACCAAACACCCTTTTTTTTTTTATATATGTAATGAACATTTGGTGAAAGGTGTCAGAACTTAGATTACAACCAGTAAGGGAAACAGAAGAGGAACATGATTTATTATTGGAAACAAATAGTAATAATATTTGAGTGACACGGAGCACAGGTGGTATTGGCATATATGACTCACTTACATCGGGTCAGTTGTTGGTTGGGGTCAGTGCGGAGCTAGTGTGGAGGAGGTGCTAGGCTGATAAATCCTGACACCAGACCTTCCTTCTTCACTTATAAATGCTGCTCTGTGATACTAGAAGAGGCAGGATTCCAGGGGAGACAGGAGAGTTGACAGTGCAGCACCACAAATAGGGACAGCTCTCTGCTTCAGTCACCTTGGACAGCTCCATTTCAGCTCCAGCACCCTAGACAGCTCCAGACTCAGCTTCAGCACCCAGGACAGCTTCAATCTCAGCTTCAGCATCATAAACAGGTTTAGATCTCAGTTTCAGCACCCAGGACATCTCCTTTATTATAGAAAGCAATGGAAGGAGCATTGATCTTCTGGAGATACCGCACCCTCTTCTCCCTCATTCTCTGCACTTTGGTCCTATTCAAAGTTCATTCCCAGGCAGCTCCATCCCAGCAGCACCAGGACACAGCTCCTCTCTCCAAAATATACACCCGGGGCAGCCACTGGGCTGTAGGTAAGTACACCAAACTTTCATAATGTATATGAAACCTGAGCATATTTAGCCTACTCAAACTCACACAAGAAATATTGTCTGAGACGTGGCTACCTTCACACGCACTAAGGCAATTCAGATTTACCAACAGGTACTATAGTAGATGATGTAGGGTTGTGATATCAAACTTTGTGACTCTTCAGGTGCTCTGTAAGTGCAATGCTCAGCATGCCCTGTCAGACCTGGAGTACAGCTGCGGGGGAGCCACAGGTTTAATAAAAGGCTACATAGTATAAAAGGCTGCAAAGTATAATAGACTATATAGTATAATAGGCTACATAGTATAAAAGGCTACATATTATAAAAGGCTAGATAGTGTAAAGACTACAAAGTAAAAAGGCTACATAGTATGAAAGACTGCAAAGTATATGAGGCTACATAGTATAATAGACTACATTGTATAAAGGCTACATAGTATAAAAAGCTAGATAGTATAAAGGCTACAAAGTCAAAAGGGTACATAGCATAAAATGCTACATAGTATATGAGGCTACATAGTATAACAGGTTACATAGTATAAAGGCTACAATGTACAAAGGCTACATGGTATATGAGGCTCCATAGGAAATAGATAATATAAATCCATCTATAGAATGATTGATATATAGATAAATTTAGGGTAGATAGATAAGGCTACATAGTATATGAGGCTATATAGTATATAGATAGTATACTTCTATCTCTAGAAAGATAGATATATAGATATATTTAAGGTAGATAGATCCATATTAGATAGATCGAGATAGATAGATAGATAGATAGATAGATAATAAAATAGATATAGATAGATGTAGATACATTCATAATTCATACAAGATAGATATAAAAAATATAACATTGGTAAATTATTAACTAGTTTTAGGACTCTGATAAATTCACATTTCTGACAAGAGGAAATAGCTTCAAGTAGCTTTACAGTATTTACTATGTGTCTATTAAGAGCACAATCTCACCAATTACAAACAAATTAGTCCTTATGTTTGAAGTTAATTACTCCAATGACCGTCATCTGTATTTTATAGCCTCTTAATTGATCTGTGTGAGAAATTGTCATAATACAAAGCGTCATATATAATATTACCTGCTGAAAAATGAAGATAATACACTCTGCAACCACAACTAATTTTTAGCAAAGTTTGAGCAAATCCAATTTGTTGCAGATTTACAGAATTTAAATACTTGCTGGATAACAAAGGAACAATTAGATAGATAGATAGATAGATAGATAGATAGATATAAGATAAGATATACATTAGAGATTATCAAACAATTTAATTTGTTTTGTGCACGATTCATCAATTTTTTTTTATTGATTTGTGACAGATTCAATTCTACATTAATCAAATGTGCTCTGATTGGCCTGAAAATTCTTGTATTACACTCTGAGGTCTCCTAGGACTTTTCATTCTCTCTTTTTACATAAATTTTTGCTTTTTCTCCCCTTCCCCCTCCCCAAGGTCTTGAATGCAATGACAGCAAAAGTAAATGATGTCTGAGTGACACTGACATACATAGCTATGGGTAAACGCATATTTGACTACGTTATTGAACCGCGTGTTAAAAAACATACCGAGCCGGCACATCTCTCATGCTTTTTCATATTACAAAGCTTCCAAAAATTTGCCCCTTATTGGGGGCACATGATGTGCGGTGTTTTGGGAAAAAACAGCGTACAAAAATTATGTCTTAATGGGAGAAGATCCCTGCCCCTATTTATACACACACGTTAATGTCAGAGGAAACATGAAAAACTGCTCCACCAAGTTGATGATACTGAACTGGCTGCTGCGGCTTCCGGCGGGAGGTTAATGACTCATCAGGGAGCGGAGAGGGGCCTCCCGGTCATACACACAGGCGTCAGGCGTCTTCTCGATGAAAGCCACAGCAAGCTGCGTACACAGTTTATCTTGATAGTACAACAATTTTGCCTTCCTTTCGGCAACAGGAAAATATTTCCCCGATTTTGCATTGATAGCTAGGGTCTAAAAGCACAGCTTTCCAGTAATCATCAAATTGCTTCATGTGAATGATACGCCTGTCAGTGCGTAAGAAAGCAAGCACAAAGCTTGCCATGCTCCCCAGCATGCCGACTCTGACCCCACTGAGATGATTGGTCCTCATAGCCAGTGTCATCATTATCATCATCAACCTCCTGCTCCTCCATCCACCACCAAATGTTATTTCCCCCATATGCAGTGCAGCCATGATGTTCCTGCCATTGTCTCTGACCACTTTGCCCAGTTGGAGTTGGCAGGGAGATGGTCAGCGGAATGTTTGCTGCTTGATGCACTTCAGTAAGTGATCGGCTGTGTGGCTACTCTCGCCCAGGCCGATCAGCTCTAAGACGGCATGGCAACGCTTCACTTTAAACATGTGTTAAGAGGTAGGGAGAGTAGGAGCAACACTCTGCCCTGCTGATCTTGGGGATGGGAGGATGTCCACTGTGGAGGATGTGGAGGAGGCGAATAAGCACCTGGTGTAGGAATCAGATGGATACAAACGAGGAGATGTCAATAGGACCTGGCCTTGTTGCTGTGGTGCTGCATCACCACTACCATGAAAAACATTGACTCGGTCGGCCATGAAAGACATTTACTGTCTCTGCCAATAACAGCTGCACCAGGTGTCCATGGAGGCATGCATCTTGTAGCACAGTGAGATTTGAAAGGAGCGGACATGTTTCAGTTGACAGTACAAGGCAGGGATGCCTTTTTTTGGAGAAATAAAGGCGGCTATTTATCTTCCAGTGAAACTGAGCGCACACCATCAGCTTTCTAAAGGCAGCAGAATTCACTAAGTGGTGTGGCAGCGACTGCACCGCCAGCAGCATGGCCAGGTGGGAGTTAAGCTTGCACACTATTGGCTTGCTGGGTGCGTAAAGTTGTTTCCTGGCCACACATTCCATTAATGGTGGCTGATGATGGAGCAAAGTGGGAAGAGGAGGAGTCTGAGCAGGATAAGAAGTAGCTAGGGGTGGACTGACCATTCGGGCACTCGGTCATGCACCGAGGGCCCGCCGGCACTAGGGGGCCCACCCGCCCCCGTGAGAGGCTCCTGCAGAGCCGTCCGCAGGGCAGCTGCCCCGCCAGGTCTACTATGTACTACTCACCCACGACAAGTTACTATCAAAGTAGTGCAGGCGCAGCAGTCAGGCCTGGCCGGACGGCAGCGTAAGCGTAACGTTACTCACTTCATCATGCGCCTGCTCCGCCTGCTTCATAAGTGAGAGGAGAAGGTGGCGTCCGGCCGGCCTGCTACAACGCAAGTTTGCAACGCCATTGCGCCAACGCTAGTAGTACTGTGTGAGAGTGAGTACTAGAGTAATACTTAGTAAAAATGAATTAAATCATTCAAAATCAAAACGGACATGTCATCACCCGATATATGAGGCTTGTGTCCTTGTGATTTCATCTGTGCATTGAAGCAGTAACTGTTATTTTAATACTAACTAGGATAATACATATCCACCTGTGCCATCTTCTGTCCGAGGGGCATGGTCAGTGCTCATGTAATGTCACACACACACCCTGGTGAAGGTCACCAGGGTGTGTGTGACAATAGTCACAATACATGAGCGCTGAGCCGCAGCCGCTGACCATGCCCCCGGACAGGAGATGGCACAGGTGGATATGTATTACCCTAGCATAACAGTTACTGCTTCAATGCACAGATGAAATCACAAGGACACAAGCCTCATATATTGGGTGACATGTTCTATACTGTAGTTAATGGCTACAGGTCAGGCTGGGGCTACAGACATTTTGTAGAGCAGCAGCGCCAGATTTCCATCTTTGAAATAGGGCTGCAGCTGCAGTCCAGAGGAGGACATGATCTGTGGCCTTGACGCCTTTTGTAGAAACTTACTGGAGTGTTTGAACTTTGCTGCCCTCTAGTGGCTGTTTTGAAGAATGCAAGTTTTCTGAAAACAATGGGAGAATTGTTGTAGTCAGTTAAAGAGGACCTTTCATGGGTCCGGACTTTGTTAACAATTTAGCAGTACATGGGATGTCCCTGCACTTACTATTATATATGGTTGCCGTTCCGTTTGCCCGCTGTGGCCCCCGTTACCGTCTGCCGCGCTGTATGCTAATTACTACTATCTTCGCACAAGGGAGGAGACATCATCTTCTGTCCCTGGGCGTTCCTTCTCCCTGGCTGTGATGTTGTGCGCTGCGATTGGACAGCGCTACAGCCAGGGAGAAGGAACGCCCAGGGACAGAAGATGATGTCTCCTCCCTTGTGCGAAGATAGTAGTAATTAGCATACAGCGCGGCAGACGGTAACGGGGGCCACAGCGGGCAAACGGAGTGGCAGACAGATATAATAGTAAGTGCAGGGACATATCTGGGTGCCGCTCTACATGTCCTGCTAAATAGTTAACAAAGTTCGGACCCATGAAGGGTCCTCTTTAACTGACTACAACAATTCTCCCATTGTTTTCAGAAAACTTCTCCCTTCTGTGTAGGTGATGTGGGCGGTGCGATATGTGGGTGGGGCTGTGTGTGGGTGTGGCTTGAGGGCGGGCGGGGACACAGGGGCCCCATAATCTACTATTGCCCGGGGGCCCCATGTGTTGTCAGTCCGCCCCTAGAAGTAGCTGGTGATGATGATGATGATGACGACAAGAACACTGTCAGGAGGCGGACAGGGCCCTGGGCAAAATCAAAAGTGGGGCCCCAAATCTTGTAATAATGTACTAACAACACAGTTACATTCTGTCAATTTCCGGCCCTTAAAGCTCCCTAACACAGACATGCACCCTCATGGCCCCAGAATACGCCACATTCCCCCTCCCCTCAGAGTAATGAGTTCTCCTCACTGAGGAGTGTGTTAAATAATCCTGTTCTATAAATAAGCCGCAGCGTGTACTAGACTTCCAGGCTCATTCTTAGTATATCCCAGTTCAGGCCACTAGATGGTAACACTGAACTGTGATATAGTGATTTCAATACAGAATAATGGAGCAATTTACATCTGATGATTGTAAGTTGTAGGCCACTTGGGAGACAAAAAGTAAAAACATTTTTTTTAAAGTTTTGAAATTACAAATTAAAATAACGCCATTCCCCAAAGTAAAAAGACACACACAAAAAAATAATAGCATTATGGGCATTGCCGCATGCAAAAACGCCCATTCTATTAAAATATTTTAAAAAGTTAGCCCATATGGTAAAAGGCCGATTCACGTTTTTTTCATCACTTTATCTTCCAAGAAAATTTAATAAAAAGTGATCAAGCCATACACACACCAAAATGGTATTGTCAACAACAGAAGCCTTCCCACACATCTCCGTAGACATAACTATAAAAAAGTTATGAGGGTCAGAATATTGCGATGAAAAGAATTTTTATTTTTTTTACAAAGTGAGTCCTGATGAGGCTTAGCTTGCTGCAGGGAATGGGCCTATAGACGTCCTGAGCGGGGTGCTGTTAGGGTTGCCACCTTTCCCAGCAAAAAATACTGGTTACAAAAGTTAAAAAGGTTGGTGTGGGTTAATACGAGTGTTATTTGACCATATTTTACGTTTTGCTCCATTTTTTTTCTCAATAAAATCTGACTTTTTACTGTTGGGGACACCCTGTGTATTTAAGTTTTATTTAGCCTCTATTTTTTAAATGTTTCTGTGGGAATTCAAACTCACAACCATCTACATTAAAGGTAAAAAACCTTAACCACTGGGCTATAGAGCTCAATGCTAAGTAATTGCTGAAAAACCTCATTGAAGTTTCTCTTGTGTTAAAAACCTCATAGAATTTTCTCTTGTATTATACAGCTGACTTAGCCTTGAGCTCTATAGCCCAGTGGTTAATGTTATTGCCTTCAACGTCAATGGTTGTGAGTTCAAATCCCCACAGAAACATTTCAAAAATAGAGTCTAAATTAGACTTATAAACACAGGGTGTCCCCAGGCATAATGACCATCCTTGGGAATACCCCTTTCATGTTCATAACACTGACTCCATATATGGACACATCCATATATGGAGTCAGAGCAGGGACTCCTAAGCCGGCAAAGTTCCCACTGTTCAATCATCTGCAAGGCTGAAGCAGGGGCCCCTTAGAGGATCGGGGCCAGTTTACCGGCCCTGGAGGAGGACGCTTTTGTTCTGCTTTTCCCACAGAATCTAGTGATGCCGCTTCATGTGCTGCAATTGAGCTGTGATGCCTACATTTGTGTTTAAATGCCTACGACTTATTTTAATCCTGCAGATCTTGCACATGGCAATACTTTTGTCTTCTGACACTGGGGAGAAAAACTGCCCCTGAGCCTTTGCCCACAGTATTAGCGCCATGACCAGTTCCCGAGATGACCATAATAGATACAGAACTGGCCCTAGCAATTTTTTGGGAGGTTCTGGTTGAACGTTGCCTTTGCTCCTTATTGCTGCAGCGGCCACCACTCTCCTCCTCGGAAGTCACCTCCTCCTCAGAACCCTAATCTGGCTCCCAGGTCCTGTCTAACACACAAACATTGTCATAGTCCTCACCCTCCTTGCCACTTTTATCAGACTGTGATATGTGATTGTGGACTCCTTGGTCCCCTTCTGATTTCCTGCTCTGTATTTGTCCCAAGTGTCACTGCCCCTAAAGCCACCACCACAAAGGTTATAAGTGCCACTATTACCACCGCCAACCGAGCTATGCATGGGTTCCCCCACCTACCCCGAACTTCCTCCTCATGGCAGTCCAAACTCTGTTCTCACATAGTGTGTGGAGTTTTGTTGCCTCTTAGGAAAAAAAGAAGGCGCCCCATTAGGAGGGGACAGTGAAGAGAGGATGCAGCTAAAAGGCTTCTCTGGGGCTGCAAGGAGGAGAGGGAGCAGGAGGAATGGTGTGACTCCTGGCTCAAAGACACGGTGTCAGACTAAGAAGTGATATTCAGATCCTGCTGTGACTGAGAGGAGGAGCAAGCCATCCAGTCCTAAATCTTATCCTCTTTTTCCTAATTAATAATGTGGCGCCTATTGGAAGCCAGGGAGAACTGTGGCCTACTACTACTACTGGCTGGATGGCTGGTGCTGCTACTGCTGTTTTCACTACTATTCACACTTTAACTCTAAGATGATGAGGCATGGTTCTTTTGTTTTCCACTCTTCCATTTACCAGACATTTTATATTTATGTTAAAAATTTAATTTATAAATTAAAATTCAAGGGTTTGTTTTACAGATTATTAAATTGTACTGGCAAAATTTCAGGTGTATTTTCTTTTATTTAAAGACAGAGGCAAAATTAAACTTAAATACACCTCCCTTTTTACAAACACACTGCACACTGGTGTTGACAAACTAAAATGTTAATACAATGCATGAAATGAAACTGCTGTATTAATGTAGTTGTTACAGTACAATGTGTTCAGTAATAATACAGGTATCCTGATGCAATATAATACATTAACGGTTAACTGGTATATGAATGTTATTATTGCAGCAAAACATGTTCAGTAATACTGCATGGTAATCTTGACTCAATACAATTGGTCATAAAATGTGATCTGATCTTCATCTAAGTCACAACAATAGACAATCACAGTCTGCTTAAACTAATAACACACAAAAAATTAAATGTTACCATGTTTTTATTGAACACACCATGTAAACATTCACAGTGCAGGTGGAAAAAGTATGTGAACACTTAGATTTAATAACTGGTTGAACCTCCTTTGGCAGCAATAACTTCAACCAAACGTTTCCTGTAGTTGTAGATCAGACGTGCACAACGGTCAGGAGTAATTCTTGACCATTCCTCTTTACAGAACTGTTTCAGTTCAGCAATATTCTTGGGATGTCTGGTGTGAATCGCTTTCTTGAGGTCATGCCACAGCATCTCAATCGGGTTGAGGTCAGGACTCTGACTTGGCCACTCCAGAAGGCTTTTTGTCTTCTCTTTAAGCCATTCTGTTGTTGATTTACTTCTATGCTTTGGGTCGTTGTCCTGTTGCAACACCCATCTTCTGTTGAGCTTCAGCTGCTGGAGAGATGGCCTAAAGTTCTCCTGCAAAATGTCTTGATAAATTTGGGAATTCATTTTTCCTTCGATGATAGCAATCCGTCCAGGCCCTGATGCAGCAAAGCAGCCCCAAACCATGATGCCCCCACCACCATACTTCACAGTTGGGATGAGGTTTTGATGTTGGTGTGCTGTGCCTCTTTTTCTCCACACATAGTGTTGTGTGTTTCTTCCAAACAACTCAACTTCGGTTTTATCTGTCCACAGAATATTTTGCCAGTACTGCTGTGGGACATCCAGGTGCTCTTGTGCAAACTGTAAACGTGCAGCAATGTGTTTTTTGGACAGCAGTGGCTTCCTCTGTGGTATCTTCTTATGAAATCCATTCTTGTTTAGTGTTTTACGTATCGTAGATTCGCTAACAGGGATGTTAGCATATGCCAGAGACTTTTGTAAGTCTTTAGCTGACACTCTAGGATTCTTCTTCACCTCATTGAGCAGTCTGCGCTGTGCTCTTGAAGTCATCTTTACAGGACGGCCACTCTGAGAGTAGCAGCAGTGCTGAACCTTCTCCATTTATAGACAATTTGTCTTACCGTGGACTGATGAACAGCAAGGCTTTTGGAGATACTTTTATAACCCTTTCCAGCTTTATGCAAGTCAACAATTCTTAATCGTAGGTCTTCTGAGAGCTCTTTTGTGTGAGGCATCATTCACATCAGGCAATGCTTCTTGTGAAAAGCAAACCCAGAACTGGTGTGTGTTTTTTATAGGGCAGGGCAGCTGTAACCAACACCTCCAATCTCATCTCATTGATTGGACTCCAGTTGGCTGACACCTCACTCCAATTAGCTCTTGGAGATGTCATTAGTCTAGGGGTTCACATAATTTTTCCACCTGCACTGTGAATGTTTACATGGTGTGTTCAATAAAAACATGGTAGCATTTAAATCTTTGTGTGTTATTAGTTTAAGCAGACTGTGATTCTCTATTATTGTGACCTAGATGAAGATCAAATCATATTTTATGACCAATTTGTGCAGAAATCCATATCATTCCAAAGGGTTCACATACTTTTTCTTGCAACTGTATGCTGTTAGGGTGCTGGAAATAAGCTTATGAACTGTAGAAACTTTTTTTTACAAAAAAAGCTGGTTGTTTATACAGAAAAAATATGAGTTTCTTGCACGATTCTGTGATCCAGAACTTACCAGCAAGTTGTATGAAACAACTGACCAGTCCCTCACTCTCTATACTAAGCTTTCAATGATAAAAACTCTGAAATCTAACCAGTTATATCTCCAATTATCTCCCTATAATGCCCTTAATAACTAGCTTGTGTCTGTAATTGTTTTTTGTTATACAAAGTCACAGCTAACTAGTGAATGGCGCTTGGTTCATTCTTAGCAGAAGTACCGTACTGAATACTGCCCCCTGATTGGCTGATCAGGCTGTCAGCCTCTGAGCCAATTAGGGCAAGACTCCTCCCCTCCTCCTTCCCAGGGTCATGTGATCTTCCATCTTCTTCCTTCCTGTTGTTTACCCCGCCACTGTCTGAAATCTTCCTATTCGTTTGAAGGACTTATTTTTGTGAAATTCTTAACAGATCCAATTTGTTTAGCATTGAATGGCTCATCTCTAATATTCACACATTATTATATCAATTCATTTTGCACTTGAAGTGTAACGTACACTTAGAATCACTGTTCAAGAAATCTTTGTATATATTTAAATTGATAATCGTCTACTGGGTGATCTACAAAGAAGGTAGTCAGTACTGACCTATGACTGGCTATCTATCTATCTATCTATCTATCTATCTATCTATCTTCTCAAAAACAGTTGTATCATACTTTAGCCCAGACTATTTAGCTCAGAAAATTGTCTATCTGGATACAATTGTATCAAACCCTCAGCTGTGGGATCTATATAGGTTTCAGCCTCTAGATATAAACAAGAGTATGTTAATTCACCGACTAAAAGCAGACATATTGAAAATGTTAAGGAAATTTAACACACAAAAAATTAGACACTTACAGGACTTCACTACATTATTGGGATAAGCCATTTTAGGGTCATCTACGGTAGGTACAGGTCTGTCAGCTGATGTCACTGTAGATAAAACCATGTGTGGTCAGCCCTTCATTAAAATCGGCACTGGACTCAGTTAGTCCTGGATAATAACTGTGGTCTCTGTTTGTGGACTTTTACCACAGTGGCCCTTATAAGTTCTGTAGAATTCATAGTTGAAGAGCAATATTGTATTGCATGATCAGGTCAGTGGTTCCCACTGATTAGGGTGACTTTATGCTCCTGTTTGTCATTGTGTTTAACTGTCTTCTGATATTCTGTTTACTCAAGGCCATTTAATGGGTAAAAAGAGTATAGAGGAATATCCTTATATGTATGATGGAGGAGACAGGACCTCCATCTCTGGGTATGCGGATGGCGATAAGTCCGTGGAAGGATCTCAACAGTGGAAAGATGCTCTTCTTAGCTTATTGAAGATGTTGGATACCAGCGACATCAGAAATTCCCAGTCCATGAGAGATACAAAGTTATATAACAGGAAATTCTGGGACTCTGAGGACATCAACAACAACAACAACTATAAAGAGGTGAGTGCTTGTCTAATGCCAACTTCTTATGAAGGTGTCACACAGTAAGGTAGATATTGGTCCTTTAACCCCTTCCCACCATAGACATTTATAGTTTATTTGTATTTATTTTTTCATCCCTGCCGTTCAATATCATAATTTCTTTTCATTTTTCCATCAACATAGCCACATAAAGGCTTGTTTTATGCAAGACGAGCTGTATTTTTTTAAATGACTATTTAATGTTGCATATAATGTTTTGAAAACATTATTTGTAGGGTGTAACTGAAGAAAGCCCACAATTCCTTCATTGTTTCTTGGTTTTGGTTTGTATGGCATTCGCTATGTTGTAAGTTAACCACTATGTCAACTTTAATCTGTGGGTCAGTAGAAATTTGGCAATACCAAATTTATATAGTTTCGTGTTTGGTTTTAGTAGTTTTATTTAATATTCTTTAAACAAAATTGGGATGACATATTCTGACATCCATAATGTTTTTATTCTTCCATTTTTTTAAGGGTTAGCTGTAGGTTTTTGCACTACTTTGGGATACATACAACTTTATGATAAGTTTGTATTTAATTTTGGCTTTCTGTTTTTTTTCCCATGGTGTTCACTGTCTGAGGTAAATAACATGATATTGTAACAGTTAAAAATGTCCATTTTATGTTTTTTTCTGAATTCAAAGATTTCTGAATAAAATAGGCTTAATAATGCTAAGTGAATAAAAATATTTGCTAAGCATGATAAAATATATTAAAGACATTAAATGGGTTGTCTCACGTCAGCAAGTGGAATGTATTATGCAGAGAAAGTTAATACAAGCCACTTACTAATGTATTGTTATTATCCATATTGCTTACTTTGTTGGCTGGATTCATTTTTCCATCATATTATACACTGCTCGTATCCATGGTTACGATCACCCTGCAATCCAGCAGTGGTGGCCATGCTTGCACACTATAGGAAAAAGTGTCATCCTCTTTGTGGCTGAGACCATGGCAGGTCTCATAGGCTGGTGCTTTTTCCTATAATGTGCAAGTACGACCACCACTAATAGATTGAAGAGTGGTCATAACCATGGCTATGAGCAGTGTATAATGTAATGGAAAAATGAATCCAGCCAACGAAGTAAGCAATATGGATAATAACAATATATTAGTAAGTGGCTTGTATTAACTTTCTCTGCATAATACATTCCACTTGCTGAAGTGAGACAACCCCTTTACTGTCTTTAATGCAATTTGCTGAAGTGACACTACCCCTTTAACATTACAGAAGTTATAAACAAATCACATACACAGTAAAAGTAGGTAACAATCAATCACCTGAAATGTATCAACAATGGGTGGAGTTCCACTGATGGCATTAAGCGGGTAAGATGGTGTCATCTGACTATCTCTCTCTCTGTATTACCATGGGGTGTTGGCCATTTACTATTTTGGTAGCATGACGACAGGAGCTCACCCCATTGTTGTTAAAGGCCAGGTGATTAATTGTTACCTGCTTTTACTCTGTATGTGATGTGTTTGTAATTTTGTAACTTTAATGTCTTTAATACATTATCACACTAGATATTTTTAATCACTTAGCCTTGAAAAGCCTATTGTATTCTCCAATCTTTGAATTAAAACAATATGAAAAGGAGGGTTTTGAACTTTTAATATTTTTATTAATACTTTATTAAACATGTATAGAGATATGGCGCACAGGAATGACACACGAATCAAAATAGAGGTGCTCACAGTAGAGAGGAATCACCCTTCCTCTAAATGGAATATATAATGGAAATAGAATCCCTGGGCACACTCCATATTCTAGGACCATATGGAATTTATTAATATAGATAAAATAAGCACTAGTATAAATCGATTAGTGAAATAGTAGATAAAATATAAACATAATTATCTTAAATACCAGATAAAATCTATACTCAGAATAGCAATGCATAAAATAAAATAACCTGTATGCATAAATAGGGTGGAAATGGTACAATAGTTAAAGTGCTTTGTGCGGGTAAACAGATGACTGCGCTTTTGATGGTTTTATCGAAGTCAGATAGCAGTAGTCACTTGTAATAAAACTTCACCTCCAAAAACAGCATCAAAATCGTGCAGCTGTCTTATGGATGCTCATAGTTCAATCTCAATACTTGAATATCCTCCAAATGCAGTGGCAATATAATGTCAATATGTTCAATAGGTGCACCTAAATCGCATTGTTTATTGTTTTTTCTTTTCATTATTGTTATTTTTTGTTTATTATAATAACCACCAAATGGGATGGTACATAGAGAATATTAGGAAGTTTAAAGAAACCATACTAATTATATAAAGAACCGATGAATCCATTCATCAAAAAATTCATATCAGATTTTAGAGAAGACCATAACCCCTATATAAAGGGTGATTTCATGGGGGACTGAGAACCACTGAGGAATGGGTGATTTAAAACCCCGAAACGCGTTTGGTCAAAGATCCCCCCGATATTTTGGAACATCATTTGATAAAGAATTCAACTCGTGCCAAACAAACCCTAAAGATCAAGTCCGACGCGCGGCGAATGGAAAGTTACTGCACTGCCACAAACTACTTCATCGGCTAACACGTGCAAACAACCATCATCGCGGAAGAGGGACAGACTGAGCTCGCAAGACACCAGCTCCCTGCTGTACTGGAGCGGTATCCAGAGCCACAGAGGGGTACTGAGAGGGCACGGTAAGAATATTCCAAACAGCATACCAACAGGAGTGTGCATTGTTGCAAACACAATAACTAGAACAGTTCGGCGGGACGCTGCTGACTTGTGAGTATAGCGGGACGCCGCTAAATTGCTACAAACTATCTTACCATATTGACATTATATTGCCACTGCATTTGGAGGATATTCAAGTATTGAGATTGAACTATGAGCATCCATAAGACAGCTGCACGATTTTGATGCTGTTTTTGGAGGTGAAGTTTTATTACAAGTGACTACTGCTATCTGACTTCGATAATACCATCAAAAGCGCAGTCATCTGTTTACCCGCACAAAGCACTTTAACTATTGTACCATTTCTACCCTATTTTTGCATACAGGTTATTTTATTTTATGCATTGCTATTCATATAGATAGAGTATAGATTTTATCTGGTATTTAGGACAATTATGTTTATATTTTATCTACTATTTCACTAATTGATTTATACTAGTGCTTATTTTATCTATATTAATAAGTTCCATATGGTCCTAGTATATGGAGTGTGCCCAGTGATTCTATTTCCACTTTATTAAACATGTTTACCTTTTCCTTAGTCTTACTAGGAGACTAGAGCATGTGATTTTTATTACAGTATATCATGCTTCTACATCTGAACTATGACTTATTCACAGTGACAGATTAACAAGCAGCTGTGAATTTATGAGGACCACACAATTTATATGACAGCAGTTATTTGTAACTAGTGGTTCTTCAGCTGTAGGAAACAACTACAATATCCAGCATGCCACACAAGCTGTGCATCGTCATAATATGCCTCAACTAATGTAGCAAAAGTATAGACTCCCGCTGGTATCTCTAGACCTTTAAAGCAAGCTCTCATTCAAATCTATGCAGCTCCATCGTTAAAGGAGATTATACAAAAAATAATTAAGACATTGCTGGAGGTCTGACTGCTGGGACCCATTGATCCTTAGAACAGGGATCTTAAGTCCTCTCCTCATACCTTTAACATGGTCATCTAATAATAGGAAAAGATATATGAGGTTTTGGCATAGATTGCTTCAAGCAAATCCATGGCAGATATTGAAACCAGACACCCACTAATCTCACATGCATTGTCTATCCAATGGGTAGATGATAAATATTTATGAGGAAAACCCCTTTAAATTCATAATATCAGAAGGAACATTCTAAAATGTATGAAAAAAAAAAAAAAAAAAATTTGGGCTATGGCCAGATTTACTACATATAACTGCCCATTTTTTCCATAAAAAATATGTTTGCAGATCCCCACGACTAAAAATGGGAAAACAATGCAAAGAACAAATGCATGAAAATGACTTCTTTCTTGCCATGGTAAAATTAAGTGATAAAACTCTGCTGTCAGCAGCTACCACTAGAGGGAGCTCTTCGCTCTTGGAGTTAGACAGCTAGTAGTGTACTTAGTGGTAGCTGTATTTGGTGATCTTCCCCATGGTAGTCAGGGAAGTAGTTCAGTACCAAGCCCTCACTCACCACAGGGTCCACCTCTTTGGTTGGTGGACCACTGCTTATAGCTGTTCATATCTTTCCAGGTGTTGGATTACCTCTACCAGATGATGAAGGAGAACGCACAGAGCTGAGAGTCCAGAGGAGAGGAGCAGTTTTGTCCCACATTTGATTGTACCAGATGCCTGATATATTATTTCTGTAAACGATATTTTGTGTACATGATGTGTTTCCTAGTCATAAACTTACGACTCCATTTTTCCAGAGCACGGACATACTTGCCTGATGTGTACATACCGGTCCAGGAAGGGTCTTCCAGTGACATAATTATATTTTAGCACCACTGACAAATTCATCTCTTTAGTTTGTAGATGCAGAATATTTTGACATTCACAATAAAAACTTCAAATAAAGATGTTGAGATGAGCTTTCTATTATATATGTTTTCTATTATATGTTGTGTTTTGTATTTTCTGTTAGATGTTGTGTTTTGCGTCATGCTGTGGTTTGCATTATCCGCTGTGTTTTCTATTATAGTCTGTATTATATGGTGTGTTTTGTGTCATATGCTGTGTTTTATTGTCACGGCGGGCGTGCACTCAGAATCACAGAAAACCCACCAACCAGGCTCTGGGCGAGAGACAGGGGAAGGGTCACCTCCTAGCTAATCCCTGACCTCTTTCCCTGCACTGTTCAGCCCACCTGCAGACCTTTAAGGTAGGTGTGAGATGTCCCCGTGCCTGGGCTGACAAAACCCTAACTTCCCTGAGATGGTGAAGAGTGGAAATAGGAGCAGCCTGCGGCATGACAGTACCCCACCCCCTTCTACGGGTGACCTCCGGACACCCCGGACCAACCTTATCCGGATGGGACCTATGAAAAGCCCTCACCAGTCAGTCAGCGTTGACATCCACCGCCGGAACCCACATCCTCTCCTCAGGACCGTATCCTCTCCAGTGCACCAGGTACTGAAGGGAACCCCGAAGAACTCTCGAGTCGAGAATCCTAGAGATCTCAAACTCCAAGTTTCCCTCGACCAGAACAGGAGGAGGAGGCAATGGCGATGGTTCCACCGGTCTCACGTATTTTTTTAGTAAAGACCTGTGAAACACATCATGGATCCTCCAAGTCTGCGGAAGATCAAGCCGAAACGCCACAGGATTGATCACCGCAGAAATTTTATACGGACCAATAAATCTAGGACCCAGTTTCCAAGATGGCACTCTCAATTTGATATTCTTAGTGGACAACCACACCAGATCACCCACACACAGGTCCGGACCAGTCACACGTCTCTTGTCAGCCATTCGTTTATACCTCTCACCCATCCTCTCCAAATTCCCTTGAATCCTCCACCAGATGGAGGATAAGGCAGAAGAGAATCTCTCCTCCTCTGGCATCCCAGAGGAACCAGACCCAGAAAAGGTACCAAACTGAGGATGGAAACCGTATGCACCAAAAAATGGCGACTTACCCGTGGACTCCTGCCTACGGTTATTCAACGCAAATTCTGCTAAGGACAAGAATGAGGACCAGTCCTCCTGATTCTCAGCCACAAAGCACCTCAAGTAGGTCTCCAGGTTTTGATTAGTACGCTCCGTCTGACCATTCGACTGCGGATGAAAAGCCGAAGAGAATGAAAGTTGAATGCCAAGCCGAGAGCAGAACGCCCTCCAAAACCTGGAGACAAACTGCGTGCCCCTATCAGAGACCACGTCTGAAGGAATACCATGCAATTTCACAATATTATCCACAAAAATCTGCGCAAGAGTCTTAGCATTAGGCAGACTTGTTAGTGGTATAAAGTGAGCCATTTTACTGAAACGGTCAACTACCACCAAAATCACTGTTCTCCCGGAGGAACTCGGCAGATCCGTAATAAAGTCCATAGACAAATGCGTCCAAGGACGAGACGGAATAGACAATGGAAGAAGCGAACCAGGCGGTCGAGTATGAGCAACCTTTGACCGAGCGCAGGTTTCACAAGCTGTCACGTACTTCTCAATGCTCTTACGTAACCCTGACCACCAGAACCTCCGGGATACTAGATCACAGGTGGACTTACCACCAGGATGTCCAGCGAGAACAGTATCGTGATGTTCCTTGAACACCTTGTATCGTAGACCCTCAGGAACAAACAACCTCCCTGGGGGACAAGAACCAGGAGCCCCCTCCTGGGCTCCCAACACCTCCATCTCCAATTCAGGGTACAGAGCGGAGACCACCACCCCATCCGCCAAAATCGGAGCAGGATCTTCTGAATCACCTCCCCCAGGAAAGCTGCGAGACAAGGCATCTGCCTTGACGTTCTTGACCCCTGGGCGAAAGGTAACCACATAATTGAACCTGGTAAAAAACAGTGACCATCTGGCCTGCCTAGGGTTAAGACGCTTGGCAGATTGCAGGTAAGCCAAATTCTTATGGTCAGTATACACCGTAACGGGGTGAGACGCCCCCTCTAACCAGTGACGCCATTCCTCAAAGGCCAACTTGATAGCCAACAACTCTCTATCTCCAACATCATAATTCCTCTCGGCGACCGAGAGCTCCTTGGAGAAGAAGGCACACGGGACCCACTTGCCAGGAGATGAACCCTGAGACAGCACCGCCCCGACCCCCACCTCTGATGCATCAACCTCCACTCTGAATGGTTGAGACACATCCGGCTGCACCAGAATGGGAGCAGACGCAAAACGCTCCTTAATAGCGGAAATGGCCTGCAATGCCTCATCCGACCAGACAGAGACATCGGCGCCTTTCTTGGTCATATCCGTAAGAGGTTTTACTATGGTAGAATAATTCAAAATACATTTTCTATAATAATTCGTAAACCCCAAGAACCGCATCAAAGCTTTCTGATTCTCTGGTCGGTCCCACTCCAGAACCGCCCGGACCTTTTCAGGGTCCATACGAAAACCGGAATCAGAAAGCATGTATCCCAAGAACGGAAGCTCTTGCACCGCAAACAAACATTTCTCCAACTTGGCATACAACTTATTCTCCCGAAGGATCGTCAAAACCTGTCTCACATGATCCTGATGGGTCTTCAAATCAGGAGAATAAATTAAAATGTCATCCAGGTAAACTACTACGAACCTCCCCACCAAGTGATGAAAAATGTCATTGACGAATCGCTGAAATACTGTTGGCGCGTTCGTCAACCCAAAAGGCATCACCAGGTTCTCAAAATGACCCGCATGCGTATTGAAGGCTGTTTTCCACTCATCCCCTTCCTTGATTCTGATCAGATTGTAGGCCCCTCTCAAATCCAACTTGGAGAACACCTTGGCTCCAACAATCTGATCAAATAGATCAGAGATCAAAGGAAGGGGATATGGATCCCGGACTGTAATACGGTTCAATTCCCGGAAATCCAAACACGGTCTCAGTGATCCATCCTTTTTCTTTACAAAGAACAAACCTACTGCCACTGGAGACTTAGATGGCCTAATATGACCCTTTGCCAAACTTTCGCATGACCTCTCTTTTGGGTTGAGAGAGGTTGTAAAGCCGAGACTTTGGCAACTTAGCCCCCGGAATAAGATTAACTGAACAATCATAGTCTCGATGAGGGGGCAATTTCTGAGCCCCACCCTCCGAAAAGACATCCGCAAAATCCGAGAGATACTGAGGTAAAGCCGTAATGGACACAGCAGAGATAGATGTGCCAAGACAATTATCCGAACAAAACTCACTTCAGCTAATGATTTGTCTCGCTTGCCAGTCTATAATTGGGTTATGTCTAGTCAACCATGGCAACCCCAAAACTAAAGGAGCTGGCAAATCCTTCATGACAAAACAAGAAATAATTTCAGCATGTGAATCACCCACCCATAAGTGAATACCATGAACAATGTGAGTAAGGCTCCTTTGAGAAAGAGGGGAAGAATCAATTGCAAAAACACGAATCTCATTCTCCAAAGTGCAAGTACTTAGTCCTAGGTTTTGAAGGAAAAGAAAGTCAATTAGGTTTACCCCAGCACCACAATCAAGGAATACATCAACAAACACATTTTCTTACTCTAGCGCCACCATAGCTGGAAGGAGAAAACGGGAACTGCAGGGAGCTTGCATACCTGTCTGCTCCACCACACCATTCATACTACCAAGTGTGAGGGAAGTTTTTTTTTCTTTTTTCTTTTTCTCTTCCACCTGTGGTTTAACATAAGGACAAGAAAAAATTAAATGACCCCTCTTTCCACAATAGTAACATAGATTGTGCACTTTCCTAAAGTCTCTACTATCAGAATGGCAAGATATCTGACCTAACTGCATGGGTTCCTCCCCTACCCCAGAGTTATAAGTAATATCACCCTGGGAAGCAGGTGAGACAAAACCACACGCAGGAGGGATCCCCTGCACGGAGGGACCCTTACACCTCTCTCTGATACGTCTATCCAACCGTATAGCCAAAGACATAGCATTCTCCAGAGTATCCGGGTACTCATGAAAAGCCAGGGCATCTTTCAACCTTTCAGACAACCCCTGACAAAACTGACTGCGTAACGCGGGATCGTTCCACCCCGACTCAGTAGCCCATCTCCTAAACTCTATACAGTAAACCTCTGCAGTACGTTTACCCTGTAGTAAGTTACGCAATATCGATTCTGCCATCGAGACCCGATCTGGGTCATTGTAAATCAATCCCAGGGCTTTGAAAAATTCCTCCACCGACCGGAGGGCCAGAGAACCGGGCGGCAGAGAAAAAGCCCAGGATTGCGCGTCCCCTTTAAGCAGAGAAATGATGATACCAACCCTCTGTTTTTCATTACCTGACGAAAATGGACGCAGTCGAAAATACAATTTACATGACTCTTTAAAGCGGAAAAAATCATCCGTACCCCCTGTAAATTTCTCTGGAAGAGCGACTTTAGGCTCCCCACCAATTTGACCTGTACCTGATGCCAGAACCCTCTGACACTGTGTGACCGAACTACGCAGATCAGCAACCTCTAGGGATAAACTCTGCATGCGGTCAACCAGTGCGTCAATTGACGCCATCACAAAACCGCTGAGTGATGGCAGTCACAGTATGGCGGATTATAATGTCATGGCGGGCGTGCACTCAGAATCACAGAAAACCCACCAACCAGGCTCTGGGCGAGAGACAGGGGAAGGGTCACCTCCTAGCTAATCCCTGACCTCTTTCCCTGCACTGCTCAGCCCACCTGCAGACCTTTAAGGTAGGTGTGAGGTGTCCCCGTGCCTGGGCTGACAAAACCCTAACTTCCCTGAGATGGTGAAGAGTGGAAATAGGAGCAGCCTGCTCGCACAGAACCTGGATGGAAGAGATGACACAAAACAACTAAACCAGAAATCACACTTATCTCTCTGAGCTGGAACAGACAGAAAACCTTCCTTCCTAGCTTCCAAGACCACAATGATTTGTATAATCCGCTCAGAGAACTGGGCTGATGAGCTATTTAAACTAATGACTCCACCCAGTGCACCTGATGAGAGGCGGATCCAGCACGGCTCCAAAACAAACACTAAACTCGTGCTGCAATCCTGGCCGACCTCCGCACATCATCAGAGTGGGGCATGACATTTATACGTTGTGTTTTATATTATACGCTGCTTTATATAATATTCTGTGTTTTGCATTACATGTTGTGTTTTGTGTTATATTTTGTGTTATATATTGTGCTTTGTACTGAATATTATGTGATATATTACACGCTGTGGTTTGTATTATCTGTTGTATTTTCTATCATGGTATATATCAGGGGTACTTACGCAACACAATTGCCAATTGTCCGGGCCCCTGCATGTTTCATCATTAAAGGGGTTTTCTAATCTCAGACAATGGGGGATATGCCCCCATTGTCTGATAGGTTCGTTTCCCACCGCTGGGACCCGCACCTACACCGAGAACAGAGCCCGAAAATTGTGGATGGCATACTGCTCGTGCACAGCCGCCCTCCATTCATTTCTATGGGGCCGCCAAAAATAGCTGAGCTCTGGCTCTGCCATTTCCGTCGGCCCCATAGAAATGAATGGGAGTGGTGGCAGTGCACAACTTTTGAGGCTCTGTTCTCGGTGTAGGTGTGGGTCCCAGCGGTGAGACCCGAACCTATCAGACAATGGGGGCATCTCCCTGTGAGGGGGCCACGAAAGGGGGCATAGCTATGAGCAGTGTTCCCTCTAAGCTGCGCGGGTGGGCGGCCGCGCAGCAATTATTCTGGCCCCGCTTACAATTTTATAATGCCCGCTTACTCAGCCTACAGCGCGCCGCTAAGTTCGCTAACGCTGCTGGCAAAATGCCAGCACTTGTCGTCAGACTCATCTGCGTGACAGCGCCGACGTCCTCCTTGTAGTCTTGTGCGGCTCAGCACAGCGGGGCGCCGCCTACCAGCTACCACGTATTGCCGCGCTACTTCTGCCTCCTCCTTCTTTTTGCAAGAAGAGGAGGACTGAGCAGCAGCAGGCAGTAAGGTGCGGTAGTGGCGGCGGCGCCGCCATCTTAGAGCCACATGCTAGAGTGAGACTGAGTTTCTCTTATGGGCTACCTACAATAAGTAAACTCCTAGAAACCGTCATTGATCGCTGAACTGGTCTCTCCTGGTATTTCTAGAGTGTTAACTCGTGACAAGAAGTGGAGAACAGCGGGGGACAATAGTGGCACTAGTAGACTACTAGTGCCACTATTGTCCCTCGCTCTTCTCCACTTCTTGTCACGAGTTAACACTCTAGAAATACCAGGAGAGACCAGTTCAACAATCAATGATGGTAGAATGTCAGTAGTAGGGGAGAACACTAAACAATCTATAGGCTAGAGTGAGTGAAGTGAATGAGTCTCTCTGGCCGAGCCTGATAGTGATAAGTCCTTCATGTGGGCAGCAGGAGCTGTGTCTGTGTTACCTAAGAAAGCAATGAAAACCGCATGTACTGTATGGGAGGTTTTATCACAGCAGACTAGCCAATGCAAAACAAGGGAATGCTGGTTGGCGCCGCCATCTTATAGAGGCTAAAGTGAGTCTCTCTGGAACAGCATTGCATTCCCTTCAGGTTTTGCATTGGCAATGTTGCTTGTCTCAGCCAAGGAAAATGGGGGGAAAAGTAACATATATAACTATATACAACTGTATACAAGAAGATGTATAACTTATACCAGCTGTACATATATACTCCCCATCACTTTATCTGGGGGCATTTAAGGGGGCCTCATTCTGTGTTGGGGGCACTTAAGGGATGATCCTACTGTGTGGGGAGGCACTAAGGAGGCATCACACTATGTCAGGGGTACTAAAGGAGCACCGTACTATGTAGGGAAACCAAGGGATCACCTTGCCGTGAGGGGGGCATCACACTCTGTGAAGGCAATAAAAGGATATCAGAGTCTGAGGGGTATTAACGGGCATCATTATTGTTAGGTGACACTAAAAGGACATTACTGTGAGGGGGCACTATGTGTGGTTGGCAGAAAAGGGATAAGGTTGGCTTAAAGGTGTGGCTTATTGTAAAAAATAAAATTGCTGCAGCGTTACATACCACCGGTGCTCTCCCGCCTTACATTTTATTTTGTGGCTCATACCTTCACCCAACAGCAGACCCGGGTATGCGGAGCAGTACCCCTGCTCTATACTATATGGTGTGTTTTGCATTATATTACATGTTTTGTATTATATGTTTTGTATTATGAAACTTTCCGGATTATCGGAAGGTCAACCACTAATACTAGAAAAGGGATTTTAAGTTTACTATTAACTGTCTGACAATTACATCCTAGTGCCCCCATAAGGCTACTTTCACACTAGCGTTCGGGTGTCCGCTCGTGCGCACCGTTTGAAGGGGCTCACGAGCGGCCCCGAACGCATCCGTCTGGTAGCAATGCATTCTCAATGGAGGCGGATCCACTGAGAATGCATCCGCCTGCCAGCGCTCAGCCTCCGCTCCGCTCAGTGAGCGGACACCTGAACGCTGCTTGCAGCGTTCGGGTGTCCGCCTGGCCGTGCGGAGGCGAGCGGATCCGTCCACACTTACAATGAAAGTCAATGGGGGCGGATCCGCTTGAAGATGACACTATATGGCTCAATCTTCAAGCGGATCCGTTCCCCATTGACTTTCAATGTAAAGTCTGAACGGATCCGCTCAGACAACTTTCACACTTAGAAAATTTTCTAAGTTTTAATGCAGACGCATCCGTTCTGAACGGATGCGAACGTCTGCATTATCGGAGCGGATCCGTCTGATGAAACATCAGACGGATCCGCTCCGAACGCTAGTGTGAAAGTAGCCTAAGAGTGCTAACTGCAATGCCTCATAACAGTAACATACATTGTGCCTCCGTGATGGTGACAGCCACAGTGCCCCTATAACAATAACATCCTATGTCCTGCATAAATGTGCTATCTACAAGGCCCCCATAACAATTACATCCATAGTGCCTCCATAAAAGTGACAACCACATATCCCCATAACAATTACATCCATAGTGCCTCCATAATAGTGACAACCACATAGCCCCATAACAATTAAAACCATACGGCTTCCATAACTGTGACATCAAAAGTACGCCCATTACACTGAAATCCAAAGCCCCCACAACAATGTCATCCACAATGTCCCATGAGAGTGCTATCTGCAGTTCCCCATAATAGTGACAATCACAGGTCCCACATAACAATGCCATCCATCATTCCTCTATAGCAGCGTTCCTCAACTCCGGTCCTCAGGACCCACCTGTCGGTCATGTTTTCAGGATTTCCTTAGTATTGAACAGGTGATATAATTAGCGTCAGTGCATCAGGTGTTCATTCTGTGGGATATTCTCAAATCATGATCGATAGGTGGCCCTGAGGACTGGTGTTGAGGATCACTGCTCTATGGTGGTGACAGCCTCAATGCCGTATAACAATGTAAGCCACAGTTACATCAACAGTACCCTCATAACAGTGACATCCAAAGTCCCCATAACAATGACTTCCACTGTGCCGATATAAGAGTGCCACAAAGCAGCTATGACATTGTCATCCATGTTGTCCCCATATCAGTAACACCCACAGGTCATCCACAGAGCCCCATGATAGTTACATCCACAGTGCCCCATAACAATGATATCTACAGTGTCTCCATAAGAGTTTCAGCTGCAATACACCATAATAATATCCACAGTGCCTCCATAATAGTGCCAACCACAATACACACTTAACAGTGACATATACGGTTCCTCCATAAGAGTGCTATCCACAAAACCCCCATAAAAATGATATCCAGAATGGTGTTGTTACAATTGGTCCGCAAAAGTAGATGTGTGTTTTGTGGACCGCAAAACACATACGGTCGTGTGAATGCACCCTAACAGTAGTGTGAACACATCCTAAATGTAGAGGACAAAGTCAATATATATCATATAAGGCAGATATCTGATCACAATTCACTGGCTCATCCCTAGCGGACAACCCCTTTATCGAAAGGATGTTCATAGATCTTCACTTTGGATGTAAATGGAGAAGAAAACAACATTGGGGATCATTTACTAAGACCGACTATTTACGCAAGGAATGCAAGGAGTGATTTCAGCACTAATCATTGCAGAATTATGAATACAGCTCTAGAGTGTAATACAGGATGTAACTCAGGATCAGTACAGGATAAGTAATGTATGTACTAGGGTTGTTGCGGGTATCGAAGTTTCGATACCAAATCGATACTTTTGTCCCGGTATCGATACGATACCGGGATTTCTATTTTTTCAATACTGGGCTGCGCTGCTGCGCAGTCTAGTTTCTCCGAACATGAGTGCGCTGCTGTCGGCGCACTCATGTTCTCTCAGCAGCACAGGGGAGAAGGAAGCAGTCTCTCCCTCCCCCCTGTGCTGCTGCGGCACCTGAGGGGTTAACTGCCGCTGATTTGCTGCCAGTACCCGCCTCTTGTATTAAAGGTTAATTATCATTGTTAGCCCAGTGCTCCCCCCAGTATTAGAATCATTGGTGTCGCAGTGCGCCCTTCCCCCCCAGCATTAGAATCATTGGTGGCGCAGTGCTCCTGCCCCCACCCACCCCATTAAAATCATTGGTGGCACAGTGTGCTCAATCCCCCCATGCCATTACTGGCAGTGGCCACAGGGTCCGCTCCCCTTCTCATTGGTGGCAGTGCCCACAGAGTCCCCTCACCTCTTCTTCATTGGTGGCAGTGGCCACAGGGTCCCCTCCTCTTCATTGGGCAGCAGGGTGAGTGCGATAGAGCTCTATTAGCTCTATTAGGGTGAATAGGACAAGGGATGAAAAGATCCAGGTTCTGGCCCCTAAGGGGGAAATAGTTATTAAATAAAAAGTGTAAAAAAAAAAAAAAAAGTTTAAAAAAAAAAGTTAAAAAAACACACCAAGTAAGGCTACTTTCACACTAGCGTTCGGGGCTCCGCTTGTGAGCTCCGTTTGAAGGGGCTCACAAGCGGCCCCGAACGCATCCGTCCAGCCCTAATGCATTCTGAGTGGACGCGGATCCGCTCAGAATGCATCAGTCTGGCGGCGTTCAGCCTCCGCTCCGCTCAGCAGGCGGACACCTGAACGCTGCTTGCAGCGTTCGGGTGTCCGCCTGGCCGTGCGGAGGCGAGCGGATCCGTCCAGACTTACAATGTAAGTCAAAGGGGACGGATCCGCTTGAAGATGACACTATATGGCTCAATCTTCAAACGGATCCGTCCCCCATTGACTTTCAATGTAAAGTCTGAACGGATCCGCTCAGGCTACTTTCACACTTAGAAATTTTTCTAAGTTAGAATGCAGACGGATCCGTTCTGAGCGGTAGTGTGAAAGTAGCCTTATTAAGTATAAATCACCCAATTTCACATAAAAAAATAAAAAATATAAACATATCACATATCGCCACGTCAAAAAAGTCCAAACTATTAAAATATTTTAAAACAATCTATGCGGTGAACACCGAAACAGAAAAAAATAAATAAAACTGCGATTCTGCATTTTAAAAAAATGCGGAATGCACTTGGCTTTTTTTGTTTATTTTTTCGCGTGGTATCGAATGGTATCGAGTATCGCAATACTTTTTCATGGTATCGAAATCAAATCAAAAATTTGGTATCGCAACAACTCTAGTATGTACAGTCGTGGCCAAAAGTTTTGAGAATGACACAAATATTAGTTTTCACAAAGTTTGCTGCTAAACTGCTTTTAGATCTTTGTTTCAGTTGTTTCTGTGATGTAGTGAAATATAATTACACGCACTTCATACGTTTCAAAGGCTTTTATCGACAATTACATGACATTTATGCAGAGTCAGTATTTGCAGTGTTGGCCCTTCTTTTTCAGGACCTCTGCAATTCGACTGGGCATGCTCTCAATCAACTTCTGGGCCAATTCCTGACTGATAGCAACCCATTCTTTCATAATCACTTCTTGGAGTTTGTCAGACTTAGTGGGTTTTTGTTTGTCCACCCGCCTCTTGAGGATTGACCACAAGTTCTCAATGGGATTAAGATCTGGGGAGTTTCCAGGCCATGGACCCAAAATGTCAACGTTTTGGTCCCCGAGCCACTTAGTTATCACTTTTGCCTTATTGCACGGTGCTCCATCGTGCTGGAAAATGCATTGTTCTTCACCAAACTGTTGTTGGATTGTTGGAAGAAGTTGCTGTTGGAGGGTGTTTTGGTACCATTCTTTATTCATGGCTGTGTTTTTGGGCAAAATTGTGAGTGAGCCCACTCCCTTGGATGAGAAGCAACCCCACACATGAATGGTCTCAGGATGCTTTACTGTTGGCATGAAACAGGACTGATGGTAGCGCTCACCTTTTCTTCTCCGGACAAGCCTTTTTCCAGATGCCCCAAACAATCGGAAAGAGGCTTCATCGGAGAATATGACTTTGCCCCAGTCCTCAGCAGTCCATTCACCATACTTTCTGCAGAAGATCAATCTGTCCCTGATGTTTTTTTTGGAGAGAAGTGGCTTCTTTGCTGCCCTTCTTGACACCAGGCCATCTTCCAAAAGTCTTCGCCTCACTGTGCGTGCAGATGCGCTCCCACCTGCCTGCTGCCATTCCTGAGCAAGCTCTGCACTGGTGGCACTCCGATCCCGCAGCTGAATCCTCTTTAGGAGACGATCCTGGCGCTTGCGGGACTTTCTTGGACGCCCTGAAGCCTTCTTAACAAGAATTGAACCTCTTTCCTTGAAGTTCTTGATGATCCTATAAATTGTTGATTGAGGTGCAATCTTAGTAGCCACAATATCCTTGCCTGTGAAGCCATTTTTATGCAACGCAATGATGGCTGCACGCGTTTCTTTGCAGGTCACCATGGTTAACAATGGAAGAACAATGATTCAAGCATCACCCTCCTTTTAACATGTCAAGTCTGCCATTTTAACCCAATCAGCCTGACATAATGATCTCCAGCCTTGTGCTCGTCAACATTCTCACCTGAGTTAACAAGACGATTACTGAAATGATCTCAGCAGGTCCTTTAATGACAGCAATGAAATGCAGTGGAAAGGTTTTTTGGGGATTAAGTTAATTTTCATGGCAAAGTAGGACTATGCAATTCATCTGATCACTCTTCATAACATTCTGCAGTATATGCAAATTGCTATTATAAAAACTTAAGCAGCAACTTTTCCAATTTCCAATATTTATGTAATTCTCAAAACTTTTGGCCACGACTGTACACAATGACTCCACCAGATGAATAGTGAGTGCAGCTCTGGAGTAAAATGCAGGATGTAATGCAGGATCAATACAGGATATGTGATGAATTTATACAGTGATTCCAATAGCTGAATAGTGAGTGCAACTCTGGAGTTTAATACAGGATGTAACTCAGGATCAGTACAGGATAAGTAATGTAATGTATGTACACAGTGACTCCACCAGCAGAATAGTGAGTGCAGCTCTGGAGTATTGTAACTCAGGATCAGTACAGGATAAGTAATGTAATGTATGTACACAGTGACTGCACCAGCAGAATAGGGAATACAGCTCTGGAGTATAATACATTACGTAAATCAGAATCAGTACAGAATAAGTGATGTCATATATTTACAAAGTGATTCAGTACTTCATGTGGAAGAATTCCATACTAAAACTTGTCCAATCTTAAGAATCCAGGTCTTTTCTCCCTACTTTGGTTACACATATACAGCTACTCTCCATTTCCATATGGGAGATACAGTCAGTGGTCTCATTAATATGACAAAATGGTTTTTGATGAGAAATTCAGTTTTATTCTTTAGTAACTGTGTAACTATTACTATTGAATCCTATTCTATGCAACAAAGCTGCAGTGTGATTCCTTTGCCACAAGACGGAGCTCTCTATTGTTAAATGTATTACAGTATTTTTACAGACTCCTGTTCCTTGTTCCATAGCTGCTTTGTCAAAATCAAACCACAAGAGGGAGCTATCTGCCCAGAAAATAAATTTTAACCACTGGCTGTCCAATACTAAGGAGCCTTCCAAGGCTTGTGTAGTTTATAACTTGTTTTATGTATCTGGAATTTTGTCACCGTGAAAGCTTTGGTTATTAGAAAATGTATTATTACAGAATAATTTTTATCACTAGACAATACTCAGTTTAATACTCACCCAATACAACAGAACTAGATCAGGGAGCACAATAACATAAATATGGCTGCTTACCATGGAGGAAGAACACATGGTTGGTATGGGGCTATAACTCATAATCAGTACAGGATAAGTAATGTTATGTATGTACATAGTGACTCCACCAGCAGAATACTGAGTGCAGCTCTGGAGTATAATACAGGAAGTAACTCAGGATCAATACAAGATAAGTAATGTATGTACACAGTGACTTCACCATCAGAATAGTGAGTGCAGCTCTGGAGTATAATACAGGATGTAACAGGATCAGTACAGGATAAGTAATGTAATGTATGTACACAGTGACTCCACCAGCAGAATAGTGAGTGCAGCTCTGGAGTATAATACAGGATGTAACTCAGGATCAGTACAGGATAAGTAATGTAATGTATGTACACAGTGACTCCACCAGCAGAATAGTGAGTACAGCTCTGGAGTATAACACAGGATGTAACTCAGGATCAGTACAGGATAAGTAATGTATGTACACAGTGACTCCACCGGCAGAATAGTGAGTGCAGCTCTGGAGTATAATACAGGATGTAACTCAGGATCAGTACAGGATAAGTAATGTAATGTATGTACACAGTGACTCCACCAGCAGAATAGTGAGTGCAGCTCTGGAGTATAATACAGGATGTAACTCAGGATCAGTACAGGATAAGTAATGTAATGTATGTACACAGTGACTGCACCAGCAGAATAGTGAGTGCAGCTCTGAAGTATAATATAGACTATAACCCCGAATCAGATCAGAATAACTAATGAATATGCACAATGACTAATTCTTGAGGATATTATTTAATTCCTGGGAATCCCTATTGAAATATTCTTGTAGTTATCAGAGTTTCTTTTTTGTATACAGAGTTCCAAATCCCCTCCCAGCAGTCACCACTTGAGGGACCTGTATATTCCTCAGTCAGCACTTCCTCTTTTATGCTTATGTCTAGGGAAGGCATCCCGCCTAGTAAGGAAGAAAAAGACTGTCATTAACTGATAGCTGAATATGTATCTTCTTTTATTGTCACATTTAGTTAGATATATGGGACGCGTTTCGGCTCAATCAGAACATTTCTCAAACATGCATGCATCTTTGTAAAAGGCTCTGATTGAACCGAAAGCCGTCACATATCTGTAACTAAATATGACAATAAAAGAGGATACCGGTACATATTCAACTATCAGTGAGTGTCGGTCTTTTTCTTCATTACCACTTGAGGGACCATCAGAGCTTACTACATACAATTATACATTGAAGCTTATCGTAACAGAATATTCAGGGGATCCCCACTAGCGGTGGCTACTGGTCACCATGACCATGGCTTAAAAAAAAGGCATTTCTCGGCATTAGGGGAGTGTTGCCAGAAGGAAAATATGCAGTGTGTACATGTCCAATGGCCTATATCCTTCAGTTCTTTTGCTGTTGTGAAATCACAAGTCCAATCAGATAGGGGAAGTAAAGCTTACCACTCCTTGACAATGTGACTGCTAGCCTATGTAAATGTGTTCACTGTTGTCTCCCTTGTAATTGTTTAAATGTCATTTAGTGTACAGTATAAGAGGTAATAATGTAATAGGAATTATAGTTGTAGAAACTAGAGGGAAATTATATGAAGAGCTGCTACGCAGGAAGTGAGCTAGTGTGTTGCTGAAGCCACATGGTAGTCAGAGGTCCCTTGTTATTGAGGAGAGAAAAGAACTAAGTCAGAGGCATGGGACAGTTCCTAAAGAACAGTAAAGGACTCTGTAAAAAAGCTGCAACTACAGATGCATATGCCTAGTAATGAAGTAGTTGCAGACAGCTCCATCACAGACCCTGTCAGCAGCAACTGAGCAGAGCGGTTATAGTGCTTTGAGGACAGTGGCCAGTAGTATGAGAAGAAACTTTGGAGAACCAGATGACTGTGTGGCTATGAATGTCAATGTAGGAACATGTTTGTTGGTGTTATGATGCCGCTGCATTGCAGATTTGCTGCGTGAGTGTGTACTGAGATAGTCGTGGCCTTGCCAGTGGTGGTGTTGTCATGTCCTATCTGTAGATTGCAAGTGCCAGCACCAGCTTATTTTTGACATATGGGTGAGCGTTTTGGTACTGTAGTGCTATCCCACAAACTACACTGCGTGCAGAATTATTAGGCAAATGAGTATTTTGACCACATCATCCTCTTTATGCATGTTGTCTTACTCCAAGCTGTATAGGCTCGAAAGCCTACTACCAATTAAGCATATTAGGTGATGTGCATCTCTGTAATGAGAAGGGGTGTGGTCTAATGACATCAACACCCTATATTAGGTGTGCATAATTATTAGGCAACTTCCTTTCCTTTGGCAAAATGGGTCAAAAGAAGGACTTGACAGGCTCAGAAAAGTCAAAAATAGTGAGATATCTTGCAGAGGGATGCAGCACTCTTAAAATTGCAAAGCTTCTGAAGCGTGATCATCGAACAATCAAGCGTTTCATTCAAAATAGTCAACAGGGTCGCAAGAAGCGTGTGGAAAAACCAAGGCGCAAAATAACTGCCCATGAACTGAGAAAAGTCAAGCGTGCAGCTGCCAAGATGCCACTTGCCACCAGTTTGGCCATATTTCAGAGCTGCAACATCACTGGAGTGCCCAAAAGCACAAGGTGTGCAATACTCAGAGACATGGCCAAGGTAAGAAAGGCTGAAAGACGACCACCACTGAACAAGACACACAAGCTGAAACGTCAAGACTGGGCCAAGAAATATCTCAAGACTGATTTTTCTAAGGTTTTATGGACTGATGAAATGAGAGTGAGTCTTGATGGGCCAGATGGATGGGCCCGTGGCTGGATTGGTAAAGGGCAGAGAGCTCCAGTCCGACTCAGACGCCAGCAAGGTGGAGGTGGAGTACTGGTTTGGGCTGGTATCATCAAAGATGAGCTTGTGGGGCCTTTTCGGGTTGAGGATGGAGTCAAGCTCAACTCCCAGTCCTACTGCCAGTTTCTGGAAGACACCTTCTTCAAGCAGTGGTACAGGAAGAAGTCTGCATCCTTCAAGAAAAACATGATTTTCATGCAGGACAATGCTCCATCACACGCGTCCAAGTACTCCACAGCGTGGCTGGCAAGAAAGGGTATAAAAGAAGAAAATCTAATGACATGGCCTCCTTGTTCACCTGATCTGAACCCCATTGAGAACCTGTGGTCCATCATCAAATGTGAGATTTACAAGGAGGGAAAACAGTACACCTCTCTGAACAGTGTCTGGGAGGCTGTGGTTGCTGCTGCACGCAATGTTGATGGTGAACAGATCAAAACACTGACAGAATCCATGGATGGCAGGCTTTTGAGTGTCCTTGCAAAGAAAGGTGGCTATATTGGTCACTGATTTGTTTTTGTTTTGTTTTTGAATGTCAGAAATGTATATTTGTGAATGTTGAGATGTTATATTGGTTTCACTGGTAAAAATAAATAATTGAAATGGGTATATATTTGTTTTTTGTTAAGTTGCCTAATAATTATGCACAGTAATAGTCACCTGCACACACAGATATCCCCCTAAAATAGCTAAAACTAAAAACAAACTAAAAACTACTTCCAAAAATATTCAGCTTTGATATTAATGAGTTTTTTGGGTTCATTGAGAACATGGTTGTTGTTCAATAATAAAATTAATCCTCAAAAATACAACTTGCCTAATAATTCTGCACTCCCTGTAGTTGTAAGGGGCAAATGTTATGTATACAAGAGAGTGGTTTGGTGCCATGGAGAGGAGGTGTAGTTAGACCATGGGAGGTGTCTGGAAAACATGTTGGTGGTCTATGTAACTCTTAGGCCTGGATTTGTCTAAAGTGTTGGAGGTCTGAATGTCTATAAAAGAATAATGAGGAGCCTATGCAAAAGTTGTGTAGTGGGTTATCTGGAACCCTTTGGGGACACATAGGCACATCATATTGGTTTTGCCAAGGCCTGGAGAACGTTATCTTAGAGTACTCAGTGAGATGATACAGCTTCAGTAATATTAATGGACAGTTCAGGGGTCTGTAAGGGCTGTTGTTAAGACAATGTTGGCTATACTTGTCAATTCTGTGAGGTCCAGGAGGTTCCCCGAAAAAACATCAGAGACTAGAAGAGTTCCCACAGAAGCCTCCCGATGCCTCTCAGAAGCAGTTCTGTGTATGGTGCCAGACTCAGACTCATTAGACTCATCTTGGTGTCCAAACACACATGGAAAGTATAAAGGAGCATGGTCTAAGAAAACATTTTCGGTGCAATGTTTCAGGCATCACACTCACACAAGGACTGGTGACCAGTACACACTGAGAGGGCAGGGCAGCAACAGTTAAAGGGGTGGGGTCTATGGTAAAAGAGGTCATGACTGGGGGTCGCATCAGTAAAAGGGTGGGATCTAGTGTTAAAGGGGCAGGATATGTGTAAAGGAGCATGGCTTCAACCTAAAAAGACTCCAGCGGCTTGCTGGAATCACCACAACCTCTATCTTCTTGGGTTTTGGTCTGAAAAGTTGCCAAGTGCAAGTTAGCATTGTCATGACTGAGGTTTAAAGGGGTATTTTCATGACAGATACTTATGGCAATTTCTATCTTATTTTTAGAACTTCCATTGAAGCAAATGGAGATAGGTGACCACCTCTCCAGGCATCAGCAGAGCAGTCGGGGGACCTGTGTTCTGGAGAAAATAGATTCCTATCTATCAGACATTTATGGCATATCCACAGGAAATGATGAGAGTACCCTTTTAAGTGTTTATCTGTAAAAGATAGTTAAATTAAAGGGGTATTCTTGGATAACTATTAGATCAGTGGGGGGTCCTACCACTAGAACCAACAATCATAAGAACAGGTGCCCTGTATCCTTCAAATCCTCTGAAACGAAGGGAAAGGCAGGTTGGGCATGAGAATTGCAGCTCCTGCCGCTCCATTCATGTCTATGGGAGTTCTGTACTGGACTCTCTTCAGAACTCCCATAGAGATGAAAGGAGGAACAGGAGCGACAACGAGCTGCTCAACCTGCCTCTCCATTAATTTTTGGAAGGGCTCCGAGGAGTACAGGGTTCCCGTTCTCGTGATTGGTGCGGGGTCCGTCCCCTACCAATCTAATAGTTATCCACTATTTTGCTAACAGGGGATAACTTTTAACAACAGGAATACCCCTTTAAGTGAAGTTCTAGACTCTCCAAGTGTTCCATGCCACCAACAAGCGCCACCTAGAACACTAACTGTAAAGTGCCAACACCCCACATGGCATGCCTTATTTAAGGGCGGACCCTCCACCTTTTTTTACAAGCTGACAGCTTACAATTTAAAGGTTGACAGCTCGCGGCTGGGAGTTGTAGTTCCACAGCAGCCAGCACCTTTGTATCGCAACCCGTCTCTAAAACTGGAGTGTCCAGAAAATGATTTCATGTGAAGATGAGGTGACGACCATCGGTTCTGGGGTCGTTATCTTTAAATCCCTTGGTAAGCCTTGTAATAGCGAGTAAGTGGTTAAGGATCAAGATGATTTAATCCAGTTTTTTTTTTTTTAAGTTTTACCCTGAGCAATTAGATGCTGGTTAAGGAATTAATCACTAATGGGTCATTAACTCCGGCTGCCATTGTACCGTTAACAAGCTGAGGCAGGATTATTAGACTCAACACCCAATTAAGGAGGGTAAGGATTTTACAACAATTCTACCAAACAGCCTCTTTAAGGTGAAACTGCCGGGAGACGAGGAGACGGATTCTACCCAAACTGTACTTGAAACTTCACCTGAAATTGCTGCAGTTAAAGGCCAGTCCCCCTACAGAGACCCCGACACTGCAGCCACAGAGCCAGCACCATCATCACATCAAAATGCAATATGCAGTATTGGAAACCAGCAATGAACTAGTTTTAGTTTTACAGCTGAGAGTTTGTTTCAGTGCATTAGTTCAGGTAAAAACAGGACTGAGTTTGCTGTATTAGGATTGCTATGGCTGTATTCACATGTGCTGGGGTTGTAAAGTTTTTTTCCGCTGCTGTCTCACACAACACAGTACTTTTGCAAAACTGCCACTTTGGCCACGGTCAAATGTCTCCTACACATTGAAAAATTGTGTGCAAGAGGTTGTATGGTGGCAAACAGAGAACCCCGCTGCTCTCATACAGTATCGGAGATGCCAGATACCCCCTATACAGTGCAAGAGATGCCAGATACTCTCATACAGTTCAAGAGATGCCAGATACTCCCATACAGTGCCAAAGATGCCAGATACTCCCATACAGTTCAAGAGATGCCAGATACTCCCATACAGTGCTAGAGATGCCAGATACTCTCATACAGTGCCAGAGATGCCAGATACTACCATACAGTGCAAGAGATGCCAGATACTCTCATACAGTTTAATAGATGCCAGATACTCTCATACAGTTCAAGAGATGCCAGATACTCCCATACAGTGCCAGAGATGCCAGATACTCTCATACAGTGTAAGAGATGCCAGATACTCCCATACAGTGCCAGAGATGCCAGATACTACCATACAGTGCCAGAGATACCAGATACTATCATACAGTGCAAGAGATGCCAGATACTCCCATACATTGCAATAGATGTCAGATACTCTCATATAGTTCAAGAGATGCCAGATACTACCATACAGTGTCATAGATGCCAGATACTACCATACAGTGCCATAGATGCCAGATACTACCATACAGTTCAAGAGATGCCAGATATTCTCATACAGTTCAAGAGATGTCAGATACTCCCATACAGTGCCAGAGATGCCAGATACTCTCATACAGTGTAAGAGATGCCAGATACTACCATACAGTGCAAGAGATGGCAGATACTCTCATACAGTTCAATAGATGCCAGATACTCTCATACAGTTCAAGAGATGCAAGATACTCCCATACAGTGCCAGAGATGCCAGATACTCTTATACAGTGTAAGAGATGCCAGATACTCCCATACAGTACCAGAGATGCCAGATACTACCATACAGTGCCAGAGATACCAGATACTATCATACAGTGCAAGAGATGCCAGATACTCCCATACAGTGCAATAGATGTCAGATACTCTCATACAGTGCAAGAGATGCCAGATACTACCATACAGTGCCATAGATGCCAGATACTACCATACAGTGCCATAGATGCCAGATACTACCATACAGTTCAAGAGATGCCAGATACTCTCATACAGTTCAAGAGATGCAAGATACTCCCATATAGTGTCAGAGATGCCAGATACTCTCATACAGTGTAAGAGATGCCAGATACTCCCATACAGTGCCAGAGATGCCAGATACTACCATACAGTGCCAGAGATACCAGATACTATCATACAGTGCCAGAGATGCCAGATACTCCCATACAGTGCAATAGATGTCAGATACTCTCATATAGTGCAAGAGATGCCAGATACTACCATACAGTGCCATAGATGCCAGATACTCCCATACAGTGCCATAGATGCCAGATACTACCATACAGTTCCAGAGATGCCAGATACTCTCATACAGTTCAAGAGATGTCAGATACTCCCATACAGTGCCAGAGATGCCAGATACTCTCATGCAGTGTAAGAGATGCCAGATACTACCATACAGTGCAAGAGATGTCAGATACTCTCATACAGTTCAATAGATGCCAGATACTCTCATACAGTTCAAGAGATGACAGACACTCCCATACAGAGCCAGAGATGCCAGATACTCTCATACAGTGCCAGAGATGCCAGATACTACCATACAGTGCCAGAGATGCCAGATACTCCCATACAGTGCCAGAGATGCCAGATACTACCATACAGTGCCAGAGATACCAGATACTATCATACAGTGCAAGAGATGCCAGATACTCACATACAGTGCAATAGATGTCAGATACTCTCATACAGTGCAAGAGATGCCAGATACTACCATACAGTGCCATAGATGCCAGATACTACCATACAGTTCGAGAGATGCCAGATACTCTCATACAGTTCAAGAGATGCCAGATACTCCCATACAGTGTAAGAGATGCCAGATACTACCATACAGTGCCAGAGATACCAGATACTCTCATACAGTGCCAGAGATGCCAGATACTACCATACAGTGCCATAGATGCCAGATACTACCATACACTGCCATAGATGCCAGAAACTTACATACACTGCCAGAGATGCCAGATACTACCATACAGTTCAAGAGATGTCAGATACTCCCATACAGTATAGAGGATCTGTCGGCTCTCCTGTGTGGTGTAGTATAGAGGATCTGTCAGCTCTCCTGTGTGGTGTAGTATAGAGGATCTGTCAGCTCTCCTGTGTGGTGTAGTATAGAGGATCTGTCAGCTCTCCTGTGTGGTGTAGTATAGAGGATCTGTCAGCTCTCCTGTGTGGTGTAGTATAGAGGATCTCTCGGCTCTCCTGTGTGGTGTACTATCAGCCCTGTGGTCATTCCTGTTTTAGTAATTACTTTTATTTCCCATGAATTAATATTTCTGGAGCATCTTACACTAGAGCTCTTTCTTTTGATGTTCCTATGTTATCCCTCCTGGAAATTGTTAAATAAATTGCAGGCAGTGTTACTGTTGTATTTTACATTTTTCTTTATATCTTATATGTAATAACCATAGCATTACATACAGAACACCCTGGTCTGGAGAGAACGCCAGCCGTGGACGCTTCCAACTTGTCTTACAAGTGAAAAACTTCTTGAAGTGAAGCTGAACAAAGTTGACATGTCTGCTTCAGACAGGGCTTTTTAAGCTAAGCACAGATTGTGAAAATATAATTAGAGGCTGGCCTTTGTTTCCACACAATGAGTGGGAAACACTGAAAGGAAAGGTCTCCCAGGATCCATTGAGCCGGCCCTGGCCATAATGGTTTTGCCTCTGAGTCCTTCTCCTCTCTCTAATGAGAAACACTAATTGACATAATTTCCAGATTGTCCTAAGCGGCGTCCTGCTTGCAGGAAAAAAAGGGGTGTTTTATTTCAATGGTTCTTAAACTTCTCATCCTCATTAAATGTGGTAACAGAGTTAATGGAAAATAAAATGTTTCAATTTTTTTAGCGTCTCCCAGCAGCTCATTATCAGTCACGATGAAAAGCTAATATTCAGCATTATGTTAGGAAATGCAAACATCTCCTGGTTGTTGTGTCATGAAAGTTTCAAAACTTTCAAAAATATTTTGTGTTTCTGTTTGATAACCTTTGCAATATCCCTGCTTGCTGTCAGTCAGTGGGAACATTCTAGTTCACATCCTGCACAGACCTAATACGCCTCAAAGCTCTTTGCTACAATTCTATCCAGTCTAGACAATCCTCTGTGGACTGCAGACTGATACATTTTACCTGCACTGATATATTGTAGCAACTTCTCTAGACACAAGTTTTGTGTTCATGGTACCTCAAAGATAGTCCTCCATAGTAATAGTGCTTCCAAAAGTCTCACCAATTATAATTCTCTCCCAGAGTGTCCACATTATTAATAGTGCCCCCTACAGTGATAATGCTCTCTAAGATTCCCCAAATTATCAGAGTGCCTTTCATATTTTACCCAATAATAATAATAATAATGCTCCCCCGTAGTACCACCAGTTTTAATAATTCCCCATAGTGCCATAAGTAGTGATAAAGCTCCCCAAAGTGGCACTAGTAGTAATAATGCCCTAAGTGCCCCTCAGTAGTAATAAAACCTTCTAAGGTGCCCCCAGTAGTACGAAGGTCCCCCTAAAGTGACCCCAGTAGTAATAAGGTCCACCTGTAGAGTCCTCAATGGTAATAAGACCTCCTATAGTTTTCCCCTAGTTATAATGCCCTCTACAGTGCCTACGTAGTTATAATACGTCCTTGTAGTACCCCCATTAGTTATAATGCCCCCTGTATTGCCACGGTAGATGTAATGTCCCCTATTGAGCCCCCAGTAGTTATAATGTCCCCTGTTTAGCACCCAGTATTTATAATGTGTCCTGTAGAGCCCCCCCAGTATTTATAATGTCCCCTGTAGAGCCCCCAGTAGTTATAATGTCCCCTGCTCAGCCCCCAGTATTTATAATGTCCCCTGTAGAGCCCCCAGTAGTTATAATGTCCCCTGCTCAGCCCCCAGTATTTATAATGTCCCCTGTTGAGCCCCCAGTAGTTATAATGTCCCCTGTAGAGCACCTAGTAGTTATAATGTCCCCTGTTGAGCCCCCAGTAATTATGTCTCCTGTAGAGCTCCCCCGTATTTATAATGTCCCCTGTAGAGCCCCCAGTATTTATAATGTTCCCTATTGAGCCCCCAGTAGTTATAACGTCCCCTGTTGAGCACCCAGAATTTATAATGTGTCCTGTAGAGCCCCCCCAGTATTTATAATGTCCCCTGTAGAGCCTCCAGTAGTTATAATGTCCCCTGCTCAGCCCCCAGTATTTATAATGTCTCCTGTAGAGCCCCCCGTATTTATAATGTCCCCTGTAGAGCCCCCAATATTTATAATGTCCCCTGTTGAGCCCCCAGTAGTTATAATGTCCCCTGTAGAGCCCCCAGTAGTTATAATGTCCCCTGTTGAGCCCCCAGTAATTATTTCTCCTGTAGAGCTCCCCCGTATTTATAATGTCCCCTGTAGAGCCCCCAGTATTTATAATGTTCCCTGTTGAGCCCCCAGTATTTATAATGTCCCCTGCTCAGCCCCCAGTATTTATAATGTCTCCTGTTGAGCGCCCAGTAATTATAATGTCCCCTGTTGAGCCCCCAGTAATTATAATGTCCCCTGTAGAGCCCTCAGTAGTTATAATGTCCCCTGTTGAGCCCCCAGTAATTATAATGTCCCCTGTAGAGCCCCCAGTAGTTATAATGTCCCCTGTTGAGCCCCCAGTAATTATGTCTCCTGTAGAGCTCCCCCGTATTTATAATGTCCCCTGTAGAGCCCCCAGTATTTATAATGTTCCCTATTGAGCCCCCAGTATTTATAATGTCTCCTGTAGAGCCCCCCGTATTTATAATGTCCCCTGTAGAGCCCCCAATATTTATAATGTCCCCTGTTGAGCCCCCAGTAGTTATAATGTCCCCTGTAGAGCCCCCAGTAGTTATAATGTCCCCTGTTGAGCCCCCAGTAATTATTTCTCCTGTAGAGCTCCCCCGTATTTATAATGTCCCCTGTAGAGCCCCCAGTATTTATAATGTTCCCTGCTCAGCCCCCAGTATTTATAATGTCTCCTGTTGAGCGCCCAGTAATTATAATGTCCCTTGTTGAGCCCCCAGTAATTATAATGTCCCCTGTAGAGCCCCCAGTAGTTATAATGTCCCCTGTAGAGCCCCCAGTAATTATAATGTCCCCTGTAGAGCCCCCAGTAGTTATAATGTCCCCTGTCGAGCCCCCAGTAATAATGTCTCCTGTAGAGCTCCCCAGTATTTATAATGTCCCCTGTAGAGCCCCCAGTAATAATGTCTCCTTTAGAGCTCCCCAGTATTTATAATGTCCCCTGTAGAGCCCCCAGTAATAATGTCTCCTGTAGAGCTCCCCAGTATTTATAATGTCCCCTGTAGAGCCCCCAGTATTTATAATGTCTCCTGTTGAGCCCCCAGTAATTATAATGTCTCCTGTAGAGCGCCCAGTAATTATAATGTCCCCTGTAGAGACCCCAGTATTTATAACAGGCATCCTCAAACTGCGGTCCTCCAGCTGTTGCAAAACTACAACTCCCAGCATTCCCGAACATCCTACAGGTATCAGCCTACAGCAGGGCATTGTGGGAGTTGTAGTTTTACAACAGCTGGAGGGCCACAGTTTGAGGATGCCTGATTTATAATGTCCCCTGTTGAGCCCCCAATATTTATAATGTCCCCTGCTCAGCTCCCAGTATTTATAATGTCCCCTGTTGAGCCCCCAGTAATTATAATGTCCCCTGCTCAGCTCCCAGTATTTATAATGTCCCCTGTAGAGCCCCCAGTATTTATAATTTCCCCCTGTTGAGCCCCCAGTAGTTATAATGTCTCCTGTAGAGTCCCTAGAAGTTATAATCCCCTCTGTATTGTCCCAGTAGTTATAATGCCCCCCTATAGTGTCCCTAGTAACTATACTGCCCAATGCTTCAAACACAGAGCAGGATACACAAAGCTATTGCTATGAAGTCATCACACCGCCTATGTCCTGGCCTGATAATGTCATTGCGACCACCTGAAACCCTGTGCAGGACGTCACGATGATATCATTACTTCATGACTTTGCGGCTTCATAGGCTTCAGGCCTGTTGGCTATGAGAGTGAACTGTGGTGCCGAGAACCATTGGTTCCCATGCCCTGCTACACTATTGTTCTGAGGATGGTGACATTGCATGTCTAGTGGCTACTACTTTCTGGGCCCTAGGCCGCCTGGGGCTGCCCACTCCAGCGCCGGCCCATCTGGATCAGATTGCTGTCAGTGTTCTTGAAACTGGTATGATTTTGATCACAGCTGAAGGTTTGTTACAATGTATCTAGTCCTGTGGCTACATGTATCGCGTGACTTCTTGTCGCAGAAAAGTCGCGCAACATTTTTTGTAGTGATAGTTAATGGTGTCGCACTGCAACATGCAACTCTCATGTCGTGTCGCATTCGCAGCATGTCGCAGTGCGACACCATTGACTATCATTATAAAAAATGTTGCATGACTTTAGTCGCGCGACACATGTAGCCCCAAGACTGGCTACATTGTAACAAACCTTCAGCTGTGATCAAAACCAGAGTAATTTCAGTTTTATTTTGTGTGGCCCCACTGAAGTGAATGGTTCTGCATACGGGCCGCAAAAAAACTGAAGGATATGGAAAAAAATACATTCATGTGCATGAGCCCTTTCTCCGTGTCCTTCTTTTTATACCCTCCCCTTCCTATTTCCTTTTTTCCTTTCACATTTTTCTTATATTTCATATTCATATCGTAATAAAATTCTTCCACTTCCTTTTTTACACACTGTAATACCCAAAATACAATCACAATTCATAAAATTATAGCTTTGCACATCTATGTCATACACTGGCATGTATGGGGGTTTCAGAGGCTCGATTCTATTCCCTCCATGCTACATTTTTGGGGGTCATTCAAAGACACTTTTCCACCTAAAGTCCCCTTAATAACATCTTCTTTGCGTTCGTACTTTCATTTTATTATATTAGGCATAGTTTTAGGTCAAACTCTATGTTTAGACCCTTTGGTTGCATAGTATCCAGCATATAGATCCATTCTACTTCCCTACCATTGATTTTCCTGATTGGATCTCCTTCCATCCAGGTATTTTTTACTAATTCCAAACCTACAAATTTGAACCCATTTGGATTCTTTTTAGCATGATGGGTTTTAAAATGGGCTGATGCACCGTGACTCTTCAGGGCTTTTTTTTATTTCTGATATGTTCCTGTATTCTTGTTTTTCATTTTCTAAGGGTACACCCTACATACTGAAGACCACAAGGGCCCTCTAGCAGGTAGATAACCCCAACATGTTCTCACGTTACTTTACCTTTTATTTTATATAACAGTTCTTTACTTGGTGATTTCACCTCTTCTGTTTTCTGACTCGAGTCTTCACTGTGCGGTTTCTACACCCCGTGCAGAAACCGCACCATGTGAACAGGTTTCCAGTACTAGGAGTAGAGATGGCCTTGCGGTTCGCCCGGCGGTCGTTTCGCGGCAAACTTTGCTCGTTCGCGATTTGCCGAACATGCGAACATATGGCGATACTCGCACGCGCCATATTTTTTTGCATAGCGCCGAACTTTGACCCATGACACATCCATCAGGTGGGACAGGACAGCCAATTGAGACGTTTCAGCCCATGGACACTCTCCCAACCCTATAACAGTACCCAATATGGCAGCCATTTTACATTATGTGTTTTGCCAGTGTAGGGAGAGGTTGCATTTTGGAGCAGGGACAGTTAGGGACACCAAACGTGGGGTAATAGGGCCACAAAAGTCCTTTTAAGGACCGGTATAGGTGTGCTATCGATAGGTGTGATATAGAGGGGTCTGATATACTTATAATATACTTTCTAACATAGAAATTATATTATAGTGTGTTTGTATTGTGCAGCAGTTGTGTGCGGTTCTGCTGCGATACCGCAGCTAGATAGAGGGACAAACGCTATTGGAATAACTAATTGCAATGGGTGTGATATACCTGTTGCCCCCCAAAAAACAGCTTGAGGGCTGCGATATACCTTCTTCCACAAAATACTGATTGAGGGGTGCCGCATACCTGATTCCGCCAAATACTGATTGAGGGGTGCTATTGCTATATACAGTCATGTGAAAAAATTAGGACACCCTTTGAAAGCATGTGGTTTTTTGTAACATTTTTAATAAATGGTTATTTCATCTCCGTTTCAACAATACAGAGAGATTAAAGTAATCCAACTAAACAAAGAAAACTGAAGAAAAGTCTTTTCAAGATCTTCTGTAAATGTCATTCTACAAAAATGCCTATTCTAACTGAGGAAAAAGATAGGACACCCTTGCCCCTAATAGCGAGTGTTACCTCCTTTGGCTGAAATAACTGCAGTGAGACGGTTCTTGTAGCCATCTACCAGTCTTCGACATCGGTCTGAGGAAATTTTACCCCACTCCTCAATGCAGAACTTTTTCAGCTGTGAGATGTTTGAGGGGTTTCTTGCACGTACAGCCCTTTTCAAGTCACCCCACAGCATCTCAATGGGATTCAAATCTGGACTTTGACTTGGCCATTCCAGGACTCTCCATTTCTTCTTTTTCAGCCAATCTTTGGTTGATTTACTAGTATGTTTTGGGTCATTGTCATGTTGCATGGTCCAGTTCCGCTTCAGCTTTAATTTTCTAACTGATGGTCTCACATGTTCTTCAAGCACCTTCTGATACACAGTAGAATTCATCGTGGATTCTATGATGGTGAGCTGACCAGGTCCTGCTGCAGCAAAGCAGCCCCAAACCATGACACTTCCACCTCCATGCTTCACAGTTGGTATGAGGTTCTTTTCTTGGAATGCTGTGTTTGGTTTACGCCAAACATGTCCTCTGCTGTTGTGTCCAAATAATTCAATTTTGGACTCATCTGTCCAAAGAACATTATTCCAGAAGTCCTGGTCTTTGTCAACTTTATCTCTGGCAAATGTCAGTCTGGCCTCGATGTTTCTCTTGGAAAGCAAAGGTTTCCTCCTTGCACACCTCCCATGCAAGTTAAACTTGTACAGTCTCTTTCTGATTGTTGAGGCATGTACTTCTACATCAACAGTAGCCAGAGCCTGCTGTAGTTCTCGAGATGACACTTTAGGGTTTTTGGAGACCTCTTTTAGCATCTTGCGGTCTGCTCTTGGGGTGAACTTGCTGGGGCGACCAGTCCTGGGCATGTTGGCAGTTGTTTTGAAAGCCCTCCACTTTGTAGACTATCTTCCGGACAGTGGAATGGCTGATTTCAAAATCTTTTGAGATCTTTTTAAATCCCTTCCCAGACTCATAGGCTGCTACAATCTTTTTTCTGAAGTCCTCTGACAGCTCTTTTGCTCTCACCATGGTGCTCACTCTCACTTCAACAGTCAGGAGCACACCAAACTAAATGTCTGAGGTTTAAATAGGGCAAGCCTCATTCAACATGCAGAGTAACGATCTACTAATTATGTGCACCTGGTGTGAGATCTGAGCCAATTTAAGAGGGAATACATGTGAGGGTGTCCTATCTTTTTCCTCAGTTAGAATAGGCATTTTTGTAGAATGACATTTACAGAAGATCTTGAAAAGACTTTTCTTCAGTTTTCTTTGTTTAGTTGGATTACTTTAATCTCTCTGTATTGTTGAAACGGAGATGAAATAACCATTTATTAAAAATGTTACAAAAAACCACATGCTTTCAAAGGGTGTCCTAATTTTTTCACATGACTGTACCTTGTTCCACCAAATACTGATTGAGGGCTGCGATACACCTGCTTCCACAAAATACTGATTGAGGGGTGCCATATACCTGTTTCCGCCAAATACTGATTGAGGGGTGCTATATACCTGTTTCCGCTGAATACTGATTGAGGGGTGCTATATACCTGTTTCCGCCAAATACTGATTGAGGGGTGCTATATACCTGTTTCCGCTGAATACTGATTGAGGGGTGCTATATACCTGTTTCTGCCAAATACTGATTGAGGGGTGCTATATACCTTCTTCGACAAAATAATGATTGAGGGCTGCGATACACCTGCTTCCACAAAATACTGATTGAGGGGTGCCATATACCTTCTTCCACCAAATACTGATTGAAGGCTGCGATATACCTTAGTAACATAGTAACATAGTATATAAGGCCGAAAAAAGACATCTGTCCATCCAGTTCGGCCTGTTATCCTGCAAGTTGATCCAGAGGAAGGCAAAAAAAAACTGTGAGGTACAAGCTAATTTTCCCCACTTATGGGTGGAAAAATTCCTTCCTGACTCTAATAAGTCAATCAGAATAACTCCCTGGATCAACATCCCTCTTTAGTAGCTATAGCCTGTAATATTATTACACTCCAGAAATACATCCAGGCCCCTCTTGAACTCTTTTATTGTACTCACCATCACCACCAATTCGATAGTCTCACTGCTCTTACCGTAAAGAATCCTCTTCTATGTTTGTGTACAAACCTTCTTTCCTCCAGACGCAGAGGATGTCCCCTCGTCACAGTTCTGGGGATGAATAGATGATGGGAGAGATCTCTGTACTGACGTCTGATATATTTATACATAGTAATTAGATCTCCCCTCAGTCGTCTTTTTTCTAAAGTGAATAACCCTAATGCTGATAATCTTTCAGGGTACTGTAGTTACCCCATTCCAGTTATTACTTTAGTTGCCCTCCTCTGAACCCTCCCCAGCTCTGCTATGTCTGCTTGTTCACAGGAGCCCAGAACTGTACACAGTCCTTTATGTGTGGTCTGACTAGTGATTTGTAAAGTGGTAGGACTATGTTCTCATCACGGGCATCTTTGCCCCTTTTGATGCAACCCATTATCTTATTGGCCTTGGCAGCAGCTGCCTCACACTGTTTTTTACTGCTTAGTTTGCTGTTTATTAAAATTCCTAGGTCCTTTTCCATGCCAGTGTTACCCAGTGTTTTACCATTTAGTATGTATGGGTGATATGCATTATTCCTTCCCATGTGCATAACTTTACATTTGTCAGTGTTAAACCTCATCTGCCACTTCTCTGCCCAAGACTCCAATCTATCCAGATCCCTCTGTAGTAATATACTGTCCTCTTCAGTGTTAATTACTTTACACAGTTTAGTGTCATCTGCAAAAATGTATATTTTACTATGCAAGCCTTCTACAAGATCATTAATAAATATATTGAAGAGAATAGGGCCCAATACTGACCCCTGAGGTACTCCACTAGTGACAGTGACCCAATCTAAGTGTGTACTATTAATAACCACCCTCTGTTTTCTATCTTTGAGCCAGTTACTTACCCACATACAGACGTTTTTTCCCAGTCCGAGCATTCTTATTTTATATACTAACCTTTTATGCGGTACAGTGTCAAATGCTTTGGAGAAGTCCAGATATACGACATCCATTGATTCGCCGCTGTCAAGTCTAGAACTTACCTCCTCATAGAAACTGATTAAATTAGTTTGACATGACCGATCCCTCATGAAGCCATGCTGATATGATGTTATTTACTTGTTTTCACTGAGATCCTCCAAGATAGCATCTCTTAGAAAACCTTCAAACAGTTTACCCACAACAGATGTTAAACTTACCGGCCTATAGTTTCCGGGGTCTGTTTTTGCACCCTTTTTGAATATTGGGACCACATTTGCTATGCGCCAATCCTGTGAAACACTCTCTGGCAGTATAGAGTCTGTAAATATCAGAAATAAGGGTCTGGCTATGACATTACTTAATTATCTTAGGATATGGGGGTGTATGCCATCTGGCCCTGGCGATTTGTCTATTTTAATCTTTTTAAGTCGCTGTTGTACTTCTTCCTGGGTCAGACAGGGCACTTTTAATGTGGAATTTACTTTTACATTCTGCATTTCATCTGACAGTTTATTTTTCTCAGTGAATACAGTGGGAAATTTTTTTTTAAATAGCTTTGCTTTCTCCTCGTCTCTCTCTGCAATTCCCCCCTCATTGCTCTGTAGAGGGCCAACACCTTCAGATTTATACTTTTTACCATTTATATAATTGAAGAACATTTTAGGGTTAGTGTTGCTCTCTTTGGCAATTAATCTCTCGGTCTCTATGTTGGCGGCTTTTATTTGTTTTTTACATATTCTATTTTTTTCCTTATAGTTTTTCAGTGCTTCCTCGCTACCCTCCTGTTTTAGTGATTTAAATGCTTTCTTTTTGTCCTTTATCGCCTTCTTAACAGTTCTATTTATCCACATTGGTTTCTTCTTGTTCCTTAACCTTTTATTCCCATAAGGTATGTACTTCTCACATTTAGATTTTAGGATGCTTTTAAAAATATCAAATTTTCCACAAATACTGCTCTTCTCTATGGACTTAGGCAGAGGGTCATTTAAAAAATGACAGACAGAGGAAGAGGCAGACCGTTCCGCAGGGATGGTAGGGGTCGGTCAGGTGCACCAGGCCTGAGCGTAAGTGGGAAGTTGGAGAAGGTGCGTGCGATAACTTCAAAGGGAGCACCAGAGTTGGTTTAGTGGCTTATTCAGCCTTCCGCTTCTGCACCCTCCTCATCCTCTGTATCTGCACCCTCCTCATTCTCTGCTGTGTGCACCCCCAAAGACACCACCACCACCACCACCACCACCATAGCCCCTACACTCGAGTCAGAGGAATTATTTTCACATCCATTGCCAGACCTTACCGATGTGCAGCCATTCTTGGCATCGAATGAGGAAGAGCAGGTGGCAACGGCCGCCACCCAGCGGTCTGACGACAGTACCCAGATCAGCCCATGGAGGGTGGTCCCCGCTGTTCCTGCCTACTCCGAGATCTCTAATGTCAGTGGTGGTGAAGGTGATGATGATGACGTGTCAATGGATGTCACGTGGGTGCCCACAAGAGAGGAAGAGGAAGGGAATTCAGAGGGAGAGATGGAGCAGCAGATAGGGAGGAGAAGGAGGAGAAGCAGGCAGAACTCGCAGTGCACTGGAGGCAAAAAGCGGACTGCAAATATATGGGGAGCGAGCCATCCACCATGCACGGTCACATCTTGCGCTCCCAGGACGCGGGCACATTGCTCCGCAGTGTGGGCTTTTTTTAATGTGTCAGCTGCTGATAATAGTGTTGCCATCTGCAGCCTGTGCTGTCAACGCATAAGTCGCGGTAAGCCCAACACTCACCTAGGGACGACCGCCTTAAGAAGGCACCTGGCCTCCCACCACCGAGCCTAGTGGGAGCAACGCCGTCAGAACCCACAAAGCCACACTCCCGGCGCTCCACGTCCTGCCTCTTCTCCTTCTCCTTCTCCTCTTACCTCCCATTTGTCCTCCACTCCACCTTCCGCCTTTAGAAAATTTGTGGCCATTGGCACACCGCAATGGAATGTCCCCGGAAGGAAATATTTCTCCCAGAAAGGCATCCCTGAACTATATGGCCACGTTCAGCGGCAAGTTAATATATCTCTGGCACACAGTGTCGGTGCCAAGATATATCTGACCACAGACACGTGGTCTAGCAAACACAGGCAGGCAAGGTACATAACTTTTTCTGCCCACTGGGTGAACCTTCTGATGGCCATCAAGCATGTAACCCGTTGCATCCGTGTGGATTTGGTGTTACCGCCAGGGATTTCATGCAGACCTGCCTCTTCTTTTCCTCCTCCATTCTCCGTCTCCTCGGCTCACTAGATTACCAAACTAGCAGAAACGTGCCGTTAACGACTACCTGTACAAACTCTGCGGCAAGACAGGTTCTGGGAAGCTTGTTTCTTTTACACCGCGCCAGTGGCCGCTCATGCGCGACGCATGCAGACTTCTGCGGCCATTTGATGAGATTACCAAACTCGTCAGTCGCAGCCAGGGCGCCATCAGTTACATCATACCATACGCCTTCTTTCTGGAGCGTGCATTGGTTCATGTCATTGATCAAGCCGTCGAGGAACAGGAGCTGGAAGATGAGGAAGTTGCAATGCTGACTGAATTCCCAGGGGGGGGCTACTCCATCTGAGACAAGTCAGCAGGAGTCGGAAGAGGAGTCAGAGTAGGATGGTGGCTGGGGCAGGAGGAGGAGGAGCAAGAAGAGCAGGCTTTAAACTTTTCGGGGATCCCTGGTGTTGTCCGTGGCTGGGGGGAGGAGACCGAGGATGACATTCTCCTGGGCGATGAGCAGGAGCCAGGGCGCTCCACTGCTTCCAATTTTGTACAATTGGGGGCCTTCATGCTTCAGTGTTTGAAGAGGGACCCCCGTATAAAAAGCATAAAGGTCAAGGACCAGTACTGGGTGACAACGTACTTAGACCCCCAGTACAAACACAAAATGGCGGACATGTTACCATCATCACAGAGGGCTGTCAGAATGCTGCTAGAGATGCTGCATTCTGCTGTTGCAGGCACTGGCAGAGGAATTTCCACCCACAGCTAAACAGGTGTGAGTACCAATCCTACCCCGCCTGCAAAAAGAGGGTGCGGTTTGAAGATGTGTTGGTCACTTCGGATATGAGATCATTCTTACAGCCAACCCATTGACAGCTGCCCTCCGGATCCAGCCTCAGGGAACGCCCAGACCGACAGGTGTCCGACTACATCGGGTTAACAGCCGATGTGGACGCTCTGAGAAGCGAGGAACCCCTTGACTACTGGGTGGGCAGACTTGATCTGTGGCTAGAGCTGGCACCATTTGCCATGGAACTCTTGGCTTGCCCCTCGGCGAGTGTCCTGTCCGAAAGGACATTCAGCGCAGCAGGGGGAATCGTGACCAATAAGTGCACTCGCCTAGCTCTTGACAGTGTGGACTACCTCACATTTTTAAAAATGAATGAGGCATGGATCTCAGAGGAATTCAACACCTGTGATGACCACGTGTAATTGAATTTCCTCATGCCAGCCCACACATATCCGCCACCCCACAGAACAAAGAATGGTCCTTGCCTTATGTATATACAGCAGCATATTTTATGTCAGGTGAATGCCTAATTTTTGGGGCCTGTACTGGACGACAGTTACATATTTATCCTTTGACCGCCTAATGCACCTCCAGCCACAGAATCCAAAGTTCTTTGCTGGCAGGCGAATGCCTATTGCCTAATTTTTGGGGCTTGTACTGGCCGACAGCAAAATTTTTTATCTCTAGCCACATAATCACACCCCTGTCTCACTCCTCTGCCTCTCATTATGGTGGAGTGGAGTGCTGCACATTTGTATACATGAAACTGATAGGAAATAAAAATTTTCTAGGCTCTAGCAGGGCACATTTTTGAGAGTTTCCCTTTAAGACGCATAAAAATGGTGTCCGATTAAAATACATATTTTTTTTGTGGGAACTTTTGCCAATGATCCCTTTCTGGTATATCATTGTCCATGTTGGGGGACTATTTCTGTACTTCTAGTAAGTGTTTGCAAATATGACCTGAAGGTTTTTCAGGTTCGCCTGCCATTAAAGTGAATGGGGCCCACCGCGAACTCGCGGTTCGCAAACATTTGATCGCAAACGCGCGTTCGTGAATCGTCCCGGCCGATGTTCGTCCATCACTAACTAGGAGTGCTGTTTTTCTTCAAGCAACTGTGAACTATTTTATCTTTGATATTAAGGGCTCTAAGGCAGCACAGATCATACGAAAAAGTATACAGTTTTGGGCACTATACGGCTTTGGTTTTTGGGTAGTTTTATCTGGGCACTTCTCTGTACTATAAATTTGGCACTCTATAGTGGTATTAGTTTAACTGGTATATTATATGGCAGTATTTTAGGTATTAATGAGTTATTAAGAAGTGCGCAAGGAAAAGGATATTTGGAAGGGGATTTCTGCCTTTCTATAAAGATTTCTATATATGTCCCTCATCAAAACATCGCAAAGACTCACTTCACTGCCATAAGTGCTCACACCGTATACAGTGTACAGTATGTAGTGGTATACACCTGCATGTTATATGTGTATTTCCCTTTTTCAACCCAATGATGTATGCAGGACATATTACACCAGCTTGCCTAGCAATCTATCACTATCCAGCCAAATGTCCATCACAAAGGTCTATCTGCTGCACAAGGGACTGCCTCTCCGTCCTGCACAGACTTGTTTTACATCAGTCCCAGGCAGGCGGCAAAAACAATCAGACTGAATAAAAAATAGTTCACGTCAGGATACAAAACAAGACAATAGGATCAACCTAGGAAGATGTTGGATGAGATTTCTTCACTTTCTTGTGGATTGTGTGAACTTTTGTAGGGAATCACAACAGGTGATGGCCAGAGGGTTCAACCATGCTTCTCTCTTCACTCATGCCCAGAACATCCAGGTCCCCACCAGCAGTAAATCACACTTTGCAACTCTCCCAGAATGTCCAGGAGAATTTTTTTGTGGCGCACTTGGGTGCAGCAGGACTTACTGAGTATATACTATCTACTGCATGAGGGCAGTATATACAGTAATCTCTAAGACTCTAAGTATAATACTTATGTATTAAATAGTAAAACGCCAGCTAAAACTGCCACTAAGTACAGACCAATGCCAGGCAGCTGCTGCCAAGACATATAGTTTTGCCTCTGTACAAATCACTAGTCAGACCACACATGGACTGTTGTGTATAATTTTGGATGCCTGTGTATATAAGAAGGACATAGCTGAACTGGAGCGGGTGCATAGGGCGACCAAGGTAATTGTGGGAATTGGTGGGCTGCGGACTTCAGTGCAAGACTTGGGGTTATTCCGTTTGGGAAAAAAAAGGTTTTGGAGAGACCTAGTTATCTACAAATACATGAATAGACAGGACAGAGATCTTTCCAAATATCTTTTTAGACCTAGGATTCTAACCATCACAACAGGACATCCTCTACATCTACAAGAAGAAGGTTTCATCCTCATAGATGGGATTCTTTACTGTAAGAGCAGTGAGAATATGAAGCTCTCAGACAGAGAAGGTTGTGTTGGTGGAATCATTGTGCACGTTCAAGACAAGCTTGGATTTCTTTTATGTACAAATATCAGAAATTACGGGTATGAGATTTCTGGAGACGGGTTGTTAATCCAGAGATTTAGGTTATTTGTACCTCAGGATCAGTACAGGATAAGTAATGTATGTACATACAGTGACTCCACTAGCAGAATAGTGAGTGCAGCTCTGAAGTATAATACAGCAAGTTACTCAGGATGAGTACCAGATTTATAATGTAATGTATGTACACATTGACTTCACTAGCAGAATAGTGAGTGCAGCTCTGGAGTATAAGACAGGATGTAACTCAGGATCAGTACAGGATAAGTAATGTAATGTATGTACACAGTGACTCCACCAGCAGAATAGTGAGTGCAGCTCTGGAGTATAATACAGGATGTAACTCAGGATCAGTACAGGATAAGTAATGTAATGTATGTACACAGTGACTGCACCAGCAGAATAGGGAGTGTAGCTCTGGAGTATAATACAGGATGTAACTCAGGATCAGTACAGGATAAGTAATGTAATGTATGTACACAGTGACTGCACCAGCAGAATAGTGAGTGCAGCTCTGGAGTATAATATGATATATACCTCAGGATAAGTAATGTAATGAATGTACACAGTGACTGCACCAGCAGAATAGTGAGTGCAGCTCTGGAGTATAATACAGGATGTAACTCAGGATAAGTACAGGATAAGTAATGTAATGTATCTATACAGTGACTCCAACAGCAGAATAGTGATTTCAGATCTGGAGTATGATACAGGATGTAACTCAGGATCAGTACAGGATACGTAATGTAATGTATGTACACAGTGACTACACCAGCAGAATAGTGAGTACAGCTCTGCAGTATAATACAGACTTTAACTCAGCATCAGTACAGGATAAGTAATGTATGTACACAGTAACTCTACCGGTAGAATAGTGATTGCAACTCTGCAGTATAATAGACTGTAACTCAGGATCAGTACAAGATTATGTAATGTATATACAGAGTCTCTTTCCATGTATATTATATCCATATGCAAATTTAAAATTGGTGTTCCAACCAGGGGTTATCTTGGATTTGAGGAGACCGCAGACCGTTTGTTGATTTTTCCAGCAATTGCCAATAAGTAACGTGACCTAATTATCATTTCCAAGAATCCTGTTACTCAGCTGAGAGTCATGTGCTGCCGATGTTCTGGTCACTGTTTGACCCTGATAGGACATGTTTGGCAGTAGGTAAAGTCGGCTTTCAAGAATATCACCATACACCGGACACAGGAGAAACTCTGAATATAGCATTTAATGATCAGAAGTCCACCCCCCATATTTACATATTCTTAAATACATAAGTCAAGGAGGTCGTTCATGCTACAGCCTAGAAAGAGCTACCACATTTCCTGTTGCCTACTCACTGCTGAAATCTTAAAGAAATATTTTTCCATAAATAAAAAAATAAAAAACATCAGTAAAATTACATTCAGCTGTATCTTAATTATATCTGTTTCTGGGAAAGCTGGGTATGACTTATATTACAGATTACATAGAATACCTAGAGCTATGGCAAATATAACCTGCACTTAATAACTACCATAATGGTGGGATCTATAATGGGAATACTACTGGCTGTCACTCAGCTTTCCTAGAAACAGAGAAGACTAAGAGGCAACAGAATTTTGATAATCACTGGTGATTTTTTTATTAATTATTTTTTTTACAGGGGAATGGTTTTAATTCTGCAAATGTGCAGTCATGTATTAAATCCAAAATCCATAAACTCTATGTAAAATAAGAAGATACGCCAGAGCGGAAGTCTATGAGTCGTTCAGGATGATAGTTGTGTGCTTGGCACATAATGTTCCTGTCCCCGTAGTCCACATAGTCCTTTAGTGTGAGCATATAAACACATTTCGGAGTGGGGACGTCCAGCAGGGCCTTCATTATATGGTTTGCCAAGGCTTTCCAATAGACTGAATGTGTTCCTTTGCCTTCATCCTCAGTGCTGCTATACTTGTGTTTCTAGGGTCTACTTCTTCAAGAGGATACTTGTCCACAAAGTTGGCCCCGCATTGGTATGGAGGTGGTGGCCCCATGGAACCCAATGGTTGTAGAGAGTGGCCAACGGGTGCAGTGTTCATGAAAGGTGGTGGGGTGTAACTGCCAGGAATACTCTGTGGGGTGGTCACAAATCCCGGCAGGGTCTGTAGGGCGGTGGTGTTGGACATTGATGGAGTAAGCCAAGAATCTAGGGGCAGATTAGTGCTGATGTTGCTCATGGCTGGAGGCTGTGGGGATCGGTTAAAAGATAGAATTGGGGAGTCTTGAAGCTTCATGGAAGTAACCTCCAACTTTTCTTGTCGTCTCCATTTGGCTCTTCTGTTTTGAAACCAAACCTGTAGTAAAAAGTAGAATATGGAAAAAAAAGGTGAGGATATAAGCTATGTAAAGCGCATACAGAAGTAGCTGAGCCAAACTGTTCTTTTAACTCTTTTGCAGAGATAGTTTGTCCTTTGGGATCTAAGGCCATTAACTGATTCAACCCTGATGCATCGGAAAAACTGAGCTCTATATGATTGTTTGAAAACAACTAGGTGTAGCTAACAACCTCAGCTCTGCTATATCTGGGGCCAGACCAAAGTTAGTTGAGGCTCTTGTCCAAATTTTGTGGTAAAATTGTATAATTCTACATCATAACTACATCATAACTGAACATAATGTCATGCAAAATGTCAGCAGATCTCCCCTAATTTTGAAAGGACTCAGTGCATATGAAGGCAGCAACCTCAATGGTGGAGGCATCTAGTCACTGGCCCCTTTTACTCGTCCCATAATCGGACCTAGGCTAAACTGCTATAGGCTTCCTCAAAAGCAATAAACATGTCACTCTACATGATATGAAATACAAACTAAATATTGTAAAATTGTAAGGCTACTTTCACACAAGCATTCACATACGCGGCAGAGGAACAGCCTACCGAAGACCATCCTCTCCGGTAAAGTCAGATAGGGCTAGAGCACTGCCAGACCCCATTGACTATGAAGAGACCCAGTGGGGAGTGCCAGAGCTTGGAGAGACAAAAAACAGTGTTTGCACTAGTTTTTGTCTGGCTGAATCTCGGCACTCATGCTAGAAACCGACCGAATCCCCTCTGGGTCCCATTATAGTTAATGGGTTCTGGCAGTGCTCCAGCCCTATCCGGTTATGCCGGATATGATAAACTCCAACAGGCTGTTCCTCTTCTGAAACAGCTTGCTTGATAATTTTAATACTAGTATGAAACTAGCCAATGTATCAATTAGTTATTTTAATGTTTTACTTTTTTTGTATTTTTTGTATTTTTTTTCCCCATGACCTATCATGTAATATGGTGATGAAAAAATTTATACAAAAGAGCCATATATAAAAGCCAAAAGAGGATTTATAAGGAACCAGAATTATAAAGAAAGGACTTCATCCTGCACTTTTGGCTTTGGCTGAAAAACCTGCCAGAAAATCTGCCTCAAAACCTCTTGTAAAAAACTTTGTGTGAAATAAATGTGTACTAAAGGTGTAATAAACTCATACATTCACATTTCAAAAAGTTTGGAAAATATTGTTAAAATTATCTGATGAACTTTTTAAATTAAGGAACCAAATATTTTTTTCAGTCACTGCATAGGGATCTTGAATTCCATGATCAATCTCTATAGTATATAATTAATATTTTATCTTAAAAAAAAATCTCTTACACTGACAGGGGCTAAGGAAGCTGATCAATTCAAAAAATGACTGTTAATTTACTATTTATCGAAAAAGATAACGTAAACTGAAGCATTTTTTGTGTGAAAAATTATGTTCTTTTAATTTGGAAAATGGAAAATTTGGAAAATGTAGATTAAGATATTTTTATATATTTCATGTTTTAATTTTTATATACATCATAGGTGGCTACATTTATCCCAGGGCTCTTCACAGTTCAATATTTATTCTGTACTTCAAAACTTTAAAAAGTTTTCCATTTTTTTCCCTAAATGTTTTAATATTTTTAACACCAAATTATTTAACTTCATACTTAATTAAAACTACATTTGTTTATAGACATATCATTCATTATTCCATGGGTATTAATGGAATAAAGATTCTGTAAATGCATAAGTTATTAGAAAAAGAAAGTAAACGCTTGTATATTAAAATGTGTCTATTAAATGATTAACGTATAAACGTAACAGAATTTATGATATTTTATAAATATATTAACTTAAAAATATTGGGCATCAAATATTAAATGTATAAATAACATAATAATACTTGAATTATAATAATAATACAAAAAAGAATGAAGAAGATGAATTGAATTGATAATGTGGATTTCAGCAGTTATGGACAACTTAACCTTGCCTATTTATTTTGCAGAATTACTACAGAAGACATGCTGGGACTAGTATTTTCATACAGTAGAAGGCGGAGATAACCAGAATACTGAATATAATACCCACAATTGAAAAGTTATCAAATTTCTGTAACAATCTTTTAAAGGAACATAAAAGAACTGAAAATAATTTTATTTCTGCTTATATCTGAATAAAATTAAGGGGAAAAAATGTATTTATAATTTTTTTTTATTGCCTGTATAAAATGCCAATTTAAAAAATATATATTTTTATATTTACTTTATTTTTATATGTTTTCCAACATATGCAAACGACAACTCAGCTCAAAAACATAATAGCTCAAGTCTCAAATTCTTTCAGTTCACAGTTTTGAGTGTCTCATTTCTAAGTACTTTGAACCAGGTCGGATGATTTTATATGATTATTATAAAAATTCTATCTATTTCTGCATTTAGTTTTCTATGATATCCATCTTACAGGTTATTAGTACGTTAAAACCACCCGAGTGATCCCCACTGATTGTAGCGGCCCTAATTAAATTACTCCTTAGCTCATGAGTAAAGTTGGCTTATAATTACTATAACTGGATTAGAAACATAACAATCCTTTTGATTTGCTGGTGGTTAGGCGTTTAATAATCCAGCCAGTTTCATCTTACCTGGACTCTTACTTCTGGGAGGTTCACCTTCATGGCCAGCTCCTCTCTGCTGTACACATCTGGGTAATGGGACTTCTCAAAAGCTCTCTCCAGCTCATGGAGTTGGTAAGTAGTGAAGGTGGTTCGGTTCCTCCTGTGCTTCTTCTTGGGTTGTTCGTCGTCTGATAGTTTGTGGTCGCTGTTATTTGCTGATAAGCCTGGGCTCATGCACTCACTGGAAGTTTTGCTGCAGTAGGTATCTGCAATAGGTTCAGAATATTTACAGGTTATCACTACAAGATACCAGTTCCCACCAGAACTTTGGGTTCTTGGTGGTTCACAAATTTAACCAGTCACTACTTGGTAACAACAATAAGTCTACTTGTGGCACCTTTAAGAACATCTAAGGGTATTAGAAGGCACAAAGAGTCCAACTACTTTATAGGAGGTCTCAAAGTTTGTAACAACCATTAACACTCAGAACATATTTAATGTTGCCCATTCAATATCGAGGTCAAAGACTTTTGATAATTAACAAAGAGTGAAGAAGTCAACCATAGGTGGTATATGTAGTCACTTACCCCCATAGTTGTCCTCCTGTCTGTCTTCTATCTGGCCCTGCTGTGATTGTACATCCTCAGCCATTTTGTGAAGACAGTGTCTAGAGTTTCTCTTCTCAGCTTCCTTGCCATTCCTAGGACTGCCCTCTGTCTGGAATGAGCTCAGAACATTGTCCTCTTTGGAAAATCCTAAGATAGCCTCTATGCTGTGAAACCTGGATGGGTTTCCGACAGGACTTCTCACCAAGTGTCCAGATAGAGAGAAGTTTCCTTCTGCCATGAGTGAAGGACTGTGGAGATGCATTGGGAGTTACTTTTTGCTATTTTTATAGCTATGTTTTTAAGTATATAGTTGTCCTTTTGATACTTTCCAAAGTAGAAGATAATAGGTCTATAAGTCCATGAGTTTTTGGGTTTGTGAAGAGTCCAAAGGTTCTTGACGCCTCCTCAAAATGGTTCCTCAATGTTTTTAAGCAGTAAATGTCTATTTCTTTATATAATATTATAAGGGATAGCAGAGTGCTAGCATAGTTCAGCCACAACAGGCTGCAAATCTCCTTTAAGAAAGGCTGATTCCACTAAGCTGGCTCCCAGCATCAGATCCTTCTGCTTGAGCTGTGGATGACTAGCTGTCCTTCAAGAGCAGAGGATCAGCTCCTTATGACCTCTCAGGAAGGAATGACTCAGTCCCAGCTTGCAGAAGACTTTTAAAGTAATGTCTGTTCTTTGTGGCTGTATGTCAGCTGCCCCTGCTGTGCTCTTCTAAAGCTGTCACATCCCCACCACTAGATGAGGCTTTGTGTTCATTATGGACACTACCTGGATAAGAAGATGCTCACTCAAGCTCCACCTCTACCAAATCTACATTCATCAAGGTCCACCGAGCTTAACTTCCAAACACAATGTTTGTTTAAATTGTTTACCGCCTTTTATTCTATGCAGCAAAGCTAAATGTGTTAATTAAATCTTTGGGGCTGCACTGACAGTGGTAACTCCAGGATAACTCTCTGAATAAGGACATTGCAGTAGGTTCACCTGCAGTCCTATGTAAATGCTGGAGCTACTACCATAAATTGCGCCAGAAGAAAACCTCAGCTACATCTAGGGTATTATTAGACGTTACACACTATAGTTGGTAGGTCACTTACAAGTGATGCTTTAATTGGGGTGGACATTGCTTAGGTTGACAGATGTCTCTAGGTAATTATCATAATGGTCTATTATAAATTATAAATTGGATTGATTATCATAATCAGCTCGCCCCATAAACAGCTTGTTTTCACACAATCTTATAGGGTAGATTAATACGATTGAGCATGTTCATTTATTTCACAGCCCCAGATCAGTAGACCACCATGTGTTACATGTAACTTCTGTCTAATCTTTCTCACATCTCTCTCTCTAATTATCTATCTATCTATCTATCTATCTATCTATCTATCTATCTATCTATCATCTACCATGGGGACAATGACTGATGTAAATGACAACCTCTGTACAGCGCTGTGAAATATGTAAATGCTATATAAATAAATACAATACATCTATCTATCTATCTATCTATCTCTCTATCTATCTATCTATCTATCTAATATCTATCTATCTAATATCTATCTATCTTTCCATCTATCTATCTCATATCTATCTATCTATCTATTATCTATCTCATATCTATCTATCTATCATCTATCTATCTATCTCATATCTATCTATCTATCTATCTATCTATCATCTACCATGGGGACAATGACTGATGTAAATGACAACCTCTGTACAGCGCTGGGAAATATGTAAGTGCTATATAAATAAATACAATAAATCTATCTATCTATCTCACATCTATCTATCTATTATGGGTCTATTCCACCATCTGTTATCTTTCTAATATATCTCTATTTTTTCTCTCTATATATAGCTATCATATCTTTCTTTCTCTTTTATATCATCTACCTTCTATTTAATATCTTTCTATCCATCTATTCTTTCTTTCTTTCTTTCTTTCTTTCTATTCTCCCTCTCTTTCTCTCTCTCTCTCTCTATGTGTTTCACATATATCACATATATATACAGCTTCCATATAGACTACACTATTATACAATGTTACATTTTATCCCTTGTGGTATGTTCTGTAATTTTCCTGTATTTATCTAGAACAGTCCGTAGCACATGTACAGTGATAGAATGCTGCGCTCAGTGATAATACTAATAATAAGGCCTCATGCACACGACCATTTTTTTTCCATATCCAATCCACATTTTTTGTGGATTGGATGTGGACCCATTTATCCACGTCCACATCCGTATGTTCACATGTGTTTTCCACAAAAAAATTAGAACATGTCCTATTCTTGTCAGTTTTGCAGATAAGAGTTTGAACAATGGGTCACGTGGAAACTGCGGGATGCACACGGCCGTTATCCATAATTTCCGTATTCTCAAAATACTGTCGTGTGCATAAGGCCTTATAGTAAGAGCAAAAAGTATTATTATGTCTCTATTTATCAGAACACAGCAGATGAGGCCTTACCCTGAGAACAGTGGCTGGGTGCCACCATGGAAGAAAAGTTTCTGCTCTGTTCTAGGTGGTAGGAGGGACTGATATAATTATAAGAGATTTGTTGTTAATATAAATTATTATTATTAATAATAATAATAATAATTATTTGATTATTTGAGATAATATTATTGTGATTTAAATTATAGTTTGGTCAATTCAGTGAACCACAAATTAATACTGTGATGATGACAATAATGATTGCACTTATTATTATTATTAATAAAAAAATATTAAATATAAACTAATAATAATTGAAAAAATAAATTTAAAATAACAGTATATTAATAATAAATGTGAATATAATAAAATGCTGACATCTGAATAAATTGATATTGAGAATACTTATACTGATTATTATTGTTATTACTAATCGAGTAATTTATTATTATTATTATTATTATTATCATAATTATTATTGTTGTATTTGTTGTTATTATTATTAAAATTAAATAAACGTTTTAATTATAATCTACTACTAATTCAATGTTCAAAGATGTTCAACATTCAAAAATGTAATGAGAAATGCTGATACATATATTTCTTTTTATATAATTTTTATTCCTGACCTGTTAGTACTATTATTCTATTGTGGTGATAAGAATATTATACAATAAAAGTTGTGGGAAGTTGTAGTTATTACATGGTCTTAAACTGAGTTTGAAGTCTGCATATTTTCATCTATTGCCCATTGCATTGATATTAAACTTATGAATCTGCCTGACGTCGCCTTTTTTAGGGGGCTCTGCTGCTCTTCTGATGAAGTTACCGCCCGCAGCCATCCCTTTGCCATTTAATAACGTGTCCCTGAGAAATGACTGGGCCGCCAAGAAGAGTGGGGCGTCCGGGGACACTGGAGGGAGGCTTGGGCCTTTTGTAGAGGGATTTATAAAGCAGATAAATAGCCTTGTGTGGTCACCACAAGACTCTGATGGCTGCCAGCTGGGGGCTATTGTTACCATGTGCTCTGCTCAATAACAATGATTTGTGTGGTAAATGAGGCTCACAACCCATCAGGCTCCATCATGTCACCGCTTACCACTGAATATATACAACCAGAGCTTCTATTGTTCTAGGCTTATAGTGGCCGCTACATAGGACCTACGTGTATAAGTATAGGCAGGGGCGTAGCTAAAGGCTCATGGGCCCTGGTGCAAGAGTTCAGCTTGGCCCCCCTTCACTCAGCGCTGGTGCACCTAGCTTTTCTGCTGCCCGAGACAAAAATTGAAACGCCCCCCCCCAGGCCAAATTCTCAAACTTACCCCTTCCCTCCAGTCCTACTGTTAAAGGGGTTGTCCTCTTTTTACTACTGGTGACCTATCCTCAGGTCATCAATATCAGATCAGCTGGGGTCCTCCGGCACCCCCGATGATCAGCTGTTTGAAGAGAGGGCAGCGCTCATATGAGAGCTGCTTTCTCTGCTCTGTTCACCCGCTCGCCGTAGCATTTGCAGTGATGAGCAGGTAAACAGAGCAGAGAAGGCAGCGCTCATACGAAAAAAAAACGGACAACCCCTTTAAAGACATACTTGGAAAACATTACAGAACATACAGGGTCATACAGCCCCACCTATGTACCTCTTCCATCCAGTGACTTCACTTCTCTGATGTAGATATTCTCTTTCCTCTTCTTCTCCTCTCAGACCAGACCGCCATAGTGACTTCTTTCAGCCGCGCCTCGTCTCTGCAGCGTTTAACAAACAGACATCTTACTTTCCTACTTTTCTATCATCCTCCTCACCTTCTCAACACCCCATCCTGCCACCCACAATACTGTGCCCACTGTGCTCCCCAATATTATTCTGCAGAAACAGTTCCCCTGAAAATACTGGTACCACACAAAGCGTCAGTACAAAAACACTCCTTTATATTGTGCACAAGTACAAAAAATACCCCTTTCAGATCAAACCCCCATATAAAACCCTAACTGAGACCCCCATCTCAGACCAAACCCCCTTTAGACCTCAATGTCAGACCCCAGTTTTAGACCTCAGATCAGACTCCCCCATTAGACCTCCATGTAAGACCCTGACCCAATATCAGACCTCAGATAAGACCCCCATTAGACCTCCAGACCCCCAATCAGACGTCTGTACCCCCATTAGACCTCTCAAGACCCCCAATCAGACCGCCATACCCCCATTAGACCTCTCCAGATCCCCATTCAGATGTCTATACCCCCATTAGACCTCTCCAGACCCCCAGTCAGACCTCCAGACCCCCCCATTAGACCTCTCCAGACCCCCAGTCAGACCTCCAGACCCCCCAGTCAGACCACTCCAGACCCCCCAGTAAGACCACTCCAGACCCCCAGTAAGACCTCCAGACTGCCAATTAAACTTCTCCAGACCCCCAATAAGACCTCCATATCAGAGCTCAGATCAGACTGTAAAATAATAAAGTAACTTACCTCTCCTGTCTCCTGCCGCTACTCTCCCTGACCTGGCTCTCTTCTCAAGGCCCGCACTACACAGTCACCTGACCTCCTGCAGCGTCAGGTCAGAGTGCGCTCTGTACGTCCTGACGCTGCAGGCAGCCAGGACACAACAGCGCGGGACCTGAGAAGAGTAAGCAGGAGGAGGGGTAAGTACAGCGCTCACAGCGCTTCACCCCCGCCTCCTCCTCCTGCATACTAGTGAGCGCTTCCATTATGGAAGCGCTCACTAGTATTCCCTTTATAAGATACACTGCATCTTATAAAGGGAAAAGTACAGTACCACTGGCAAAGGGGGCCTCCTAGGCCCCCCTGGCTTAGGGGCCCGGTCGCAACTGCGATCGCTTCGACCCCTATAGCTACGCCACTGAGTATAGGATAAATGAGTAGATAGATAGATATGAGATAGATAATAGATAGATAGATATAAGAGACATATAAGATAGATAGATAGATAGATATTAGAAAAATAGATGGGTGGATAGATGGATAAATAGATATTAGAAAGATTAGATAGATAGATAGATAGATAGATAATAGATAGATAGATAGATAGATAGATAGATAGAACTATAGACTAGAGAGATATTAGATTGGTAGACAGATAAATAGATAGACAGACATAGATAGGTATACAGGGGAAACTCGAAAAATTTGAATATCGTGCAAAGTTCATTTATTTCAGTAATGCAACTTAAAAGGTGAAACTAACATATGAGATAGACTCATGACTAGGGTATTGGTTAGACTGCTCGGGTCTTCCTCTCCTTACCCCTCTTACCAACCCCCTGTTTACCAAATAAGAGTCAGACTCAAGAATCGGATTAAATTCGGCCACAGCAGCCGTTTTATTACATGACATAACAGCACATGAATAATTTAACATTAACTCCAGTACCAAGTAAATGACGAGGGAAGTCCTAGAAGCCCACATAAGATAAATTACCAAACCAAATGGCAACTCCATCTTGCCCCCAGCCGATGAACGCCAGCTCGGAGGCACCAGGTGATGGGCGCCTAATCCTTGATTCCTGATAACCGATGAGAGTCCAGCCCCACCCGTGGGGGCCCTCCCATTCTCCACTAACACCATATCCACCAACTTCTAGGACCTCCCACCGCCACGACTGCCGCGACAATACCAGACCATCTCCATGCCACCATTCCTCCACCCTCGCTCACTATCCCCATGCTTTTTTTTTTTTTTTTTTTTTTTTACTTTAAAAATACCGTCCCCCCGATACCCTGCAAATAAGGGCGGGTGGGTGGGAGTTGGCTAACCGCCAAAACAAAATGGCACCCCGAACCCCTCTTCCCCCCTATTATATATACCCCTCACCACACCCCCTTTCGTTACCCCGGCAACCCCTCCATCTCCCGGCTGCAAACCTAAATTAACCCTTCCACCGCCTGACTCCTCGCCAACCAAACCAGCGTCATGCTGGCCTCCCTTTAGCTCCGCTTTTAGTCCGGCCTCACTTGACTAGGGTATTGGTTAGACTGCTCGGGTCTTCCTCTCCTTACCCCTCTTACCAACCCCCTGTTTACCAAATAAGAGTCAGACTCAAGAATCGGATTAAATTCGGCCACAGCAGCCGTTTTATTACATGACATAACAGCACATGAATAATTTAACATTAACTCCAGTACCAAGTAAATGACGAGGGAAGTCCTAGAAGCCCACATAAGATAAATTACCAAACCAAATGGCAACTCCATCTTGCCCCCAGCCGATGAACGCCAGCTCGGAGGCACCAGGTGATGGGCGCCTAATCCTTGATTCCTGATAACCGATGAGAGTCCAGCCCCACCCGTGGGGGCCCTCCCATTCTCCACTAACACCATATCCACCAACTTCTAGGACCTCCCACCGCCAACAGCGCGCAACTTGACCACCTTAAGAATGCGCGCTCCGCCACATCCTCAGAGCCACCTCAATACCAGTCTGGATTCCTAACGCCCATAAATCAATTCCCACCGCATTAAGGTGCACACCATCAGCCCTCCAAAACTCGCCCACACCATCCTCCAGCTCCGCATGCCGCACCGCAACCGCCCCGTTCCTAGCCATAAACCTGCCGACCACCCTATTTACCTTAATGCGGGCCTTGTTTAACCTATCCACAGACCGTGCACCCCTCCACGTCCGCCTAGGCACAATATCGGACCAAACCGTAATCATGCCTGGAAATAAAGCCCATAACCTCAGTAGATCAAATTTAATATCTCTAATCAATTCCCTGAACGGCCGCGAACCCAAATCATTCCCCCCAACGTGTAACACCAAAACGTCTGGGGGGCGATCCAAGCGCACAAACCTATGCACCTCCCTCAAAACCCCCCCCCAAAGCATACCTCTCATCCCGAGCCACCGCAACACCGCTACCTCGTGTGCAAATCCCAATTGCCGCCCGTTCTGTCGGACATCCGCTCTTATTGCCCCCCAAAACACGAACGAGTGTCCAAGTATCCACACCAAGGCCGCCTGTGAACCTAGAATGAAACAACAACAGAAAACAGCCGCATTAACAACAGAAACACCTCCCACACCCATCACAATCTCCCAATCCTCACATACGAGCGAAACCGGATAGACTCCCAACGCCCTATCTTCTTTATCACCTCCTCACTCAATCCCCATCTTGCCGCCTCTGACGCAGCTCCGATCCTAAAAGAGTGCCCTGTATAACCTACCGCATCCATCCCCAACAATTTCAAGCACCGCTTAAAAATTGCCAAGAATTGAAAACGAGACAGGAATGACCCGTCTTCGTGTCTCAGAAAAGGCTCAATACCTATGCCCCTCCCCCCAGCGTACTCCCGCAAACACCTGATCGGACAAAGCGGACAACCTGGAACCTCAAACAGAGACAACCGCCTTCCTCTGCCCTCACAATCCGTTTTCGACTTCCGTATACGTATTTCCACCCGATCCACATACAAATCCACATCCTCCAACCGCAAACCCCCTGCCCTCGATACACTACTGCTTACCAATTCCCCTAACCGAAATGCCCCAAAAAAAGCTAAAGAAAAAGCCGCTTTAAATAAGCAAACCTCCCATCTAGACCTGCAAACTGCCTCCAACTGAGCCCCCATATCAATCAACAACTGAAAAGACACTGGTCTTCTAGCATCCTCCACCCGTTTTTCCTTCCTCCACCCCTTCAATAGTTGTCTCACCAAAAATGTTTTAGTAAAATCCGAATAACCCCTCAACCGAAACCCAAAAGCCAACCCTGCCACACACCTATTCAACCGTGCAACAGACCAACCTTCCTCCCTAATGTGACCCAAAAATAACAATAACCCCATCTCCCAGTCCCCTTCCTGTAAACCTAACTGCACGCACCAACTCTCCCAATCCTCCCATGCCTTACCATACGCAGCCCAGGTGCCAGGACACAAGGAAGCCCGAACCAGCCCCATTACCGTTCCTCCAAGATTTCCCACAGACATGCTGGACAATCCAACCCCTCGGCCTCCGCCTCTGGAACCAGCTGATGAAACCGATCCAACTGAAAACGAGAAAGGGCATCCGCAATACAGTTAGAAACTCCCGGAACATGGACCGCCACAATCCAAGCATTGATGGACAAACATTGAAGCACTAAAAACTGCAACAGCTTCACAACCGGCGGAGATGACGCGGAAAGACTATTAATTGCTTGCACCACTCCCATATTGTCACAATGGAACCGCACTTTTTTGTTCGCAAATTTTTCCCCCCACAGCACCACCGCCACTACAATTGGAAACAGTTCAAGCAACGCCAAATTCCTGACCCAACCCTTAGCAACCCAAGAATCCGGCCACTTTTCCGCACACCATTGGCCCTGACAATACGCCCCAAAACCAACCCCCCCAGCCGCATCCGAAAACAGCTCAAAATCAACATTACTCACAACCCCCCCCATCACCAACGTCTTCCCGTTATACAACTCCAAAAACTGTGCCCACACCTCCAGATCACCCCGTAACTCCTTACCCAGCCGAATAAAATGATGAGGAGACTTAACCCCTGCAGTCGCGAGAGCCAAACGCCTGCAAAAAATCCTCCCCATTGGCATAATCCTGCATGCAAAGTTAAGTTTTCCCAACAAAGACTGTAAATCCCTCAACCTAATTTTTTCCACCCGCTTTGCCCTACCGACTACTAATCTTAAATTCACCAACTTATCTTCCGGCAACCTGCATTCCATTCTCACCGTGTCAATAACAATCCCCAAAAAACACAACTCAGTACCTGGCCCCTCTGTCTTCCCCTCCGCCAACGGAACCCCGAACTCACCAAAAACTGCCTGCACCGTGTGCAACAGCAACGAACACACCCCTGAACCTGCCGGGCCTAGACACAAAAAATCGTCTAAATAATGAATAATTGAAGAGCAACCGGACACCTCAACTATCACCCATTCAAGAAACGAACTAAATGCCTCAAAATAGGCGCACGACAAGGAGCACCCCATCGGCAAACACCTATCCACAAAATAACTCCCCTCCCAACAACAGCCCAACAGGTGCATGCTCTCCGGATGCACCGGTAACAAACGGAACGCCGCTTCAATATCGATTTTTGCCAGCAACGTTCCCGGGCCCAACCTCCGTACCCAATCCACAGCCGCATCAAATGACGTATAAATCACCGAACACAATTCAGGATCTATCCCGTCATTGACCGACGCCCCCTTTGGAAAAGAAAGGTGATGGATAAGCCGAAACTTATTCGGCTCTTTCTTGGGAACCACCCCTAACGGTGACACCCTCAGGTTTGCCAACGGCGGAACGGGAAACGGCCCCGCCATTCTACCCAACATCACTTCCTTGGCCAATTTCTCAGAAACTACCTCCCGATGCTCTAAAGCTGACCTCAAATTCTTAGGCACCCCATACCCCTGCCCTGAAACTGACGGAATAACAAAACCCACTCGAAAACCTTCAGCCAGCAACATCGCCGCCTCTCGCCGCGGGTACCTATTTAGAAACCGTGCCATCCTTTCCACTTGCACCGGCGTCAGACCCTTTTCCAACATTGTCCCCCCCTCTCTGTCGACCTCCCCTAAAGCATCGATTCGCTCCATGAGACCCTCCACAATTGGTACACTCGTGCTTGAACTTACACTTTGCACCAAATTTACAGTTTCCGTCATTAAACAAGAAGCACAACCCTCTTGCTGAAGCCGCCGCGAAATTCCCTTGACCTGACCCCCCCGACTCCCCCCGAAAGGGCTGCCCAGACCGTACCGGGGCTGTCACCCTTAACCACAGCCCAATATCCTTGTGGTCCCACCGAATGTTAGGCCGGACCGCCTTCCTCTGACGGAATTGCTCGTCATATCGGAGCCAACCCGTACCCCCATAAACCCGGTATGCCTCCCCTATCGCGTCCATATAACAAAAAAGCGCCGAACAACATTCCGGCGCCTTTTCACCAATGACGCTAGCCAAAATTGCGAACGCCTGCAACCAGTTAGCAAACGTACGCGGAATCAAGCGGTAGCGCCGCTTCTCATCCTCCTCTTTTTTACCCTCATCCTTCCTTACCTTATCTAGCTGAAACCTCTCCAACGGGAGCAGGGAAAATATTTCCACATACTCCCCCCTCCAGATCCGATCCCTAACCTCCTGTTTTAAGTGCGCCCCTAAAGGACCCTCAAAACACACGTACACCTCACCCCGTGCACCATCATCCACTCTCGGCCTATCCTCCTCACCCCCCGCCTGAGTTTGCACTGACGCCGACCCCACTGACACCGAACTCGCCCCCGTGTCCGTCCCCCCGGCCCCAGGCCCCACACCCCAAGCCGGCAGCGGCGATGCTCCTCCCGCCCCGACCCCCGACAACCACCCAGCTAATCCACCTAAGATCTTACCCAGGCTCCTACCCACCTCCTCTGGCCGTCCTGCACCCCCGACGCCCCCCGGACAGCCCAGTAAAGACAAAAAAGGACCCCATGATATCTCACCAGGGCGCGCAGGTGCTGTGAATCCCGCCGCCGCTAATCCGGCATCCAGACGCTCCATTTCAACAACAGGACGTTCCGCAGATGTACTTGCCGCGCTGCATCTGTCTTCAGGCCGCACTGTTACTTCTCCCTCAGCATCCCTCCAGCTTCTGCCTGGCATAGCAACAGTCAAATGGGGGGCGTGGCCATCTCCGAACTCACAGGGCGGATGGGGCCTGTGCAAATCCTGGGGAGCCTCCTGCACAGCCCGTACGACAGCGGACCCTCTCCCACGCTGAGCGGCCCCACAGGGGGAAACCGCAGACCCTGGTCCCGATCCGGCCGACGCTGCTGCAGAGAGCGGGGGGGGGGGGGTTACATCCCCGCTCTGCTCATGGGCCCGCCGCTGCACTGGATTCCTCCCACGGCGGGGGCGCCTGACTGAAGCCTGCTGCGCCGCTCCCCGCCGTGAAGGGTCCCCGGAGGGGCTCCGCAATCGGCGTCTGACCCGTGGGGTTTCATCCGGGCTTAAGCGCGCCGGCGGTCGGGCCCGCCGCGGCCGTCTAGCCCCGTCCTCAGGAATCACCGCCGCCACTGGGGGTCCCTGAAGCAGGCCTCCTAACTGCTCCCTCAACCAGTCGGGTCCCCGTGCCTCCGCCTCCATCCTGATCTGCGCCAGCATTTCATCCACCGACATGATGAGGAGTCAGGTACGTTTAGTTGGCTAACCGCCAAAACAAAATGGCACCCCGAACCCCTCTTCCCCCCTATTATATATACCCCTCACCACACCCCCTTTCGTTACCCCGGCAACCCCTCCATCTCCCGGCTGCAAACCTAAATTAACCCTTCCACCGCCTGACTCCTCGCCAACCAAACCAGCGTCATGCTGGCCTCCCTTTAGCTCCGCTTTTAGTCCGGCCTCACTTTACATGCAAAGTGAGATATTTCAAGCCTTTATTTGTTATAATTTGGATGATTACGGCTTACAGCTTATGAAACCCCAAAGTCACAATCTCAGGTCCCCTTTGCTCAGGCGGTATGGATTCATTAGCTGACTAGAGTGTGGCACTTTGAGCCTAAAATATTGAACCTTTTCACAAAATTCTAATTTTAAGCTGCATTAATGCAATTCCTTTTAATTTAAAAATTTCTGAAATAAATGGACTTTTGCACGATGTTCTAATTTTTTGAGTTTCACCTGTATGTTAGATAACTAGAAAGACAAAGAAAGAGTGGCAGATAGATCGATAGATAGATAGATATGAGAAAGAAAGAAAGAAAGAAAGAAAGAAAGAAAGAAAGAAAGAAAGAAAGAAAGAAAGAAAGAAAGAAAGAAAGAAAGAAAGAAAGAAAGAAAGAAAGAAAGAAATGAACTGAATAATGGACTGAACTATTTTTGAGAGTGCCATGCAGTTTCTTCTATTATTTTCTTGGAGGTTTGATCAAGTCCGCGGCCGCAGGCACCCCTCCTGAATAGCATCTAGAGGTGCTGCTCTGCTTTGCTTAGATAGATAGTAGATAGATAGATAGGAGATAGATAGGAGATAGATAGATAGATAGATATGAGAGAGAGAGAGATAGATAGATAGATATGAGATATGAGAGAGAGATAGATAGATAGATAGATAGATAGGAGATAGATAGATAGATAGATAGATAGATAGGAGATAGATAGATAGATGATAGATAGATAGATAGATAGATAGATAGATAGATAGATAGATAGATAGATAGGAGATAGATAGATAGATAGATAGATAGATAGATCTGAATCTTTTTGAGACATCCCTCCAGTAGGTGTAATCATCATCTCCCAATACTTTTGAATACACAGAAGAGCCCCTCATGATTAGGACAGAGTTCCTCGTGGGCAGATCATTCTGCTTCTCATGACGCCCTCTGACTTTTAGCAGCAGTTTGTTCTGTGAAGATCAGTCACTCTTCTGTATAGAATGTGTTTCCTGGTGAAGGAGAGAAATGATTCTTCTTCCAAGATGACTCTTCATGAAGGAGGAGATCAGTGATTCTAGTGCAAATATTTTCTATAAAGTACAAAGTCAACCCAAATAGATCTTTATAGGGCATTATATCACCCCCTGTGCCCTGATTTAACAAGATCCCCACCTACCATGTGCTATTTATAAGACTGGTGTCTTGTTGTATGAGGCTCCTCAGGCACCAGCACCCCAGTGGCACAGTTTGGTCCACAGCTCCTGAACTACTATTATTAATTCTGCATCCAAGGTGGATCAGTGTAGTTTAGCATATCCATGATTCTGCAGACATAATTTAGTATGAAAACAAGACACAAAGTGCAGGCTCTAATTATAAAGAAAAACAGAGAGAACACTGATGAGCGAAAGGGTAACAATGTTTAGAACTTTTGACTTTCAGGCTCCATATCTCACCATCCTCTACAGCTTAGAACGTGAGACTACCATCATCTTACAGACAGTCATCTTGGCTATCTCATACATAAATTGGACTTGCAGCTATTTAGCATATGATTAGTCCGCGGATAGGATGCAGACCCATTCATTACAATGGGTCCGCAAAAAATGCACATCCATATGTCCATATGATAGAATATGTCATATTATTGTCCATTTTGCAGACAAGGATAGGCATTGCTACAATGGATCTGCAAAAACAACGGATGTAACACGGAGGTCACATGGATGTCATCCATATCTTTTGCAGATCTGCGCTTTGTGGACCGCAAAATACATATGGTCATGTGAATGCGCCCTAATGCTCCTTTATGTGCCCCCAGGACCAAATGCCCCCTTATGTCCCCCAACACCATACAGAGCCTCCTTAAATGCCCTGCACACAGTATAATGCCGCCTTATGTGCCCCTCACACAGTATGATGCCCCCTTATATCCCCCTAATACAGAATAATGTCCTATTATGTGCTACAAGCACAATATGGTGCCCCTTATGTTCCCACAGCACAATATGGTGACCCCTTAGCTGAACCAACACAATATGGTACATGTTATTGTCACGGCCAGTGGTATGTTTTGTGACACTTTCCTTCACTTGGTTGCCCGTGGCAACGTGTGGTGTCGTGTGCATGTGGTGGCAGTGTCTCAGCCCTATGGCTGATCCCCAGGACATGATTGCCACGCATGCCGTTGCCCGCGGCAACAGGTGAAGTGTGTTTGTTTATGTGTGTAGCCTTCGGAAGAGGGCGCTGCCTGTGGCGCCTGCCGCTTTCTGGCACACATGCTTATCCTCCGGAGGGAGGGTGTAAGGAGAACCCTTATACTGTGCAGTTCTCTGTGGCTGTTGCTGCAGTGTCTGTGAACTGACACTAGTGGTTGGGTTTCTCCTCGTCCACGTCTCAGTGGTTCGCTCACTTGTGTCGGTGTGGCTGGCTGCAGTCCTCGTTGGACTGGCTTTAGTGTGTGCTGGGAGAGGATGCATGCTGGCAGCGACTTTGTGAGAACCGTTTACTGAGAGTGGACGCAGTGTTCAGTGCGGTCTCTCCGGGCTGTTTCTTTGCTGGTCTCTGGTCCCTGTGTGTTGTTCCAGAGGCTGGCAGCAGTCCTGGGGAGACTCGCTGACACTGATTCTGCTACCCTTTTCCCTTCCCCCTTCCATGTTTGGGGTCCCGCACTTGTTTTCCCTTTTGTGTGGGTGAGGGGGCTTTGAGGGGTGAGAGTGTCACGGCCAGTGGTATGTTTTGTGACACTTTCCTTCACTTGGTTGCCCGTGGCAACGTGTGGTGTTGTGTGCATGTGGTGGCAGTGTCTCAGCCCTATGGCTGATCCCCAGGACATGATTGCCACGCATGCCGTTGCCCGCGGCAACAGGTGAAGTGTGTGTGTTTATGTGTGTATTCCCCTTTAAGTGGCCGTCTTCCCTTGCCTGGTGTTGGAAGGGTTAAATCCCTTCTGTGGGTGTGAACACTGGGTGTGTCTGTGTGGGTGTGGCTACTTGGGCCTATAAAGCCTCAGTGAATATCACTGGTCTGAGGGGTACTTCAGCCATGGTTAGCTGGAGCAGCCTCCTGTGTATTCCATCTGCCAGTGGGGGCCACCCTTGTGGTCATAAGTTTATGTATGGTGTTTAGTAGATGTTTGTTTGGTCTTTGTTTATTGCAGAATATGGTTTCCTGGGTTCCCGTGTGATGTCTGTGTGTGCTGTGTCCTTTGTGTTGTTTGTGGACAGCAGCACTTGCACGTGGGTTCCAGGTTGTGTGTCTGTGGCAGGTAAGTGTGGTACTAGTCTCACTTACCTGTCACTGCCATATGTCTCTTCATGTTCCCCTTTCTATGTAGCTTGGCCACTTTAGACTCCTGTTCCTCCATGTCCAGGAGGAACGGGCTGTCTACCCAGCTCCTAGTCCAGGGCCACCCTGAGGGCGAGCAGGAATATCAGGTTCCAGTGTATGAGCCCTCCCACCATCAGGGTCGGCTCATACGGCTAGGAGACAGGGTCAGAATTAGGGATGTGTAGGAGGTGACCTTCTCCCTTATTCCTGTCCTGGCCATGCTCTGACCATCCATCTTCTGATACCGCACGGCTGAGGGTTTTCCCCATCCTCAGCCGTGACAGTTATGTGCCCACAACACAATATGGTGCCCCGTATGCAGAGCAAGACAATATGGTGCCTCTTATGTGCCCCCAACACAATAAGGTGCTTCTTATGAGACCTCAACACAATATGGTGCCCCCTTATCTGACCCAACACAATATGGTGCCTCTTATGTGTCCCCATCACAATATGGTGCCTCTCTTATGTGTCCCCATCACAATATGGTGCCTATTATGTGCCCCCAACACAATATGGTGCCTCTTATGTGCCCCAACACAATATGGTGCCCCCTTATCTGACCCAACACAATATGGTACATGTTATGTGCCCACAACACAATATGGTGCCTCGTATGTATAGCAAAACAATATGGTGCCCCTTATATGCCCGTAACACAATATGGTGCCCTCTATGTGCCCCAAACAATATGGTGCCTCTTATGTCCCCCAACACAATATGGTGCCCCCTTATCTGACCCAACACAATATAGTACCTCTTATGTGCCCCCAACACAATAAGGTGCTTCTTATGAGACCTCAACACAATATAGTGCCCCCTTATCTGACCCAACACAATATGGTGCTTCTTATGTGTCCCAAACACAATATGGTTCCCCCTTATCTGACCCAACACAATATGGTGCCTCTTATGTGTCCACAACACGATATGGTGCCTCTTATGAGTCCCCAACACAATATGGTGCTCCCTTATCTGATCCAACTGCAAAAAAGGGGGTCAGTAAGCACATCCCAATGTGCGAGTGCATGCTGCCATGGCTAGAAACACAAAGGAAAAAAAAATGCAACAGCACTCTGCAAACACAAATAAAGTACAATAATGCCATAATTATAGAAAATAAAAAGCCTTAATGGCCACCATAAAATTCAGGGAGTGCAGGTTCCACATGCATGCTGAGCCCACTCTGCTTTTTACCATTTTTGGTGCCATAACGGCCTCCAATAAATTCAGGGATGCAGGTACCAACATGCATGCTGAGCCCACTCTATACTTCTACTGGTGCCAAATGGCTTCAAATAAACACAATAAGAGCAGGCTACAGCTTTTACTTACTCTAATTAAAATCAGCCTATGGGGCAGACAGGCTGGTCAGGGGTGCAAGACCAACTGGAGTCAGCCACACCTCCAGCTCCAGTACAACTGCAAAAAAAGGGGGTCAGTCAGCACATGGGCACATGGGCTCAGCATGCATGTTGGTACCTGCATCCCTGGATTTAATGGAGGCCGTTATGGCACCAAAAATGGTAAAAAGCAAGTGGACCCAGCATGCATGTGGAACCTGCACTCCCTGAATTTTATGGTGGTGATTAAGGCACATAATAGGTAGTATTTAGTGTTAGGGTACTTTCACACTAGCGTTTTTCTTTTCCGGTATTGAGTTCCATCCTGGTCCAAGCTGGGTACAGATTGCCGGCGACGGAACAGCCTGTTGGAATCCAGCGACGCTAGTGTGAAAGTACCCTTAGGTTCCCGTCTTACAGAGATCACCTTGATGCTGGCAGACGGGCCCAAATAATTTTGTATAAAATGTTTTTGCCAAGAATCTCAAATTTGCTAAATAAGCGTAGCATTAGCACCAGAATGTTTTCTATAATTATGGCATTATTGTACTTTATTTGTGTTTGCAGAGTGCTGTTGCATTGTGTTTTCTTCCCTTAACTGATCCTACACTATATGGTGCCTCTTATGTGCTCCCAACACAATATGGTGCTCGTTATGTGCCCCCCATTTTGTATAGCGCCCCTTAAGTACCTCTCACAAAGTATAATTCAGAGCTCCTTTGGAAAATGAAAGGTGGAATTTACACTAGTTTGATAAATGACCCCAAAAGTTCTTTGTGTGTCTTCATTTGTAATAATTCACACACGAGGGGCTCTACGACGTCCGCGGTTCCGGGAGGGAGAACGGTTTTAGAGTTTCATGAAGTAAATCTATATTAATGCAATCCTTCTTTACTTGTTTTCCAATTAGCTTAATTGAATTCAGATTGCTTGAGAGTGGGCAACAGAGACGTTTAGCTTGATGGGATGACAGGCCTGAGCCGAAATGATCCTATTAGCTGCAAGAATGCAAATCCCAGTTACCTCCAGCTTGCCCCATGTGACTCAGCCGCTGCTAATCTGCCCTTCCAGTTACTTTCCGTTATCTGGGATATTCCGCCGGTTTCCCTTTCATACGCTTCGCACTGGAATATTAACTCCTGCGTGTCACATTCTCTACTTGAACTCTGCACCTACACAAAACTTGCATCAGATGCCTGTTTTCAGTAGATGATTATTTGGGGTGTGTATACCTTTAACTATTAAAGAGAAACTATACCAATTTTAAAAATGGCACAACACAAGGCATACAACCGGTTGATGGAGATGGTTTCCATGAGCAAAGGTTCAGGTAAAGATGGGGAAGGGACATATGTTGAAATACAAATGTTCATGGGGTTCCTGGTTTGGTGCTCACTTGGGGGACACCACTTCTCTGGCAAACGATACCACACTGCCAGGGGTGTAGGTTAAGGCTCATGGGCCCTGGTGCAAAAGTTTAGCTTCCCCCCCCCCCCCTTCCTCAGTGCTTTGTGGCCAGGGGTGCACCTAGCCTTTCTGCTGCCTAAGGTAAAAATTAAAACGTCCCCCCCATGCCAAATTCTCAACCTAACCCATTCCCTCCAGTCCTACTGTTAAAGGGGTTGTCCTCAGGATAGGTCATCAATATCAGATTGGCGGGGGTCTGACACCCAGCACCCCCACCAATCAGCTGCTTGAAGAGAGGGCAGCGCTCATATGAGAGCTGCTTTCTCCGTTCTGTTCTGTTCGGCTCGCCGTAGCATTTACATAGTAACATAGTATATAAGGCCGAAAAAAGACATTTGTCCATCCAGTTCGGCCTGTTATCCTGCAAGTTGATCCAGAGGAAGGCAAAAAACCCTGTGAGGTAGAAGCCAATTTTCTCCACTTTAGGGCTCATTCAGACGGCCGTATGCTGTCCGCAAAAATACTGAATGCTATCCGTTTTTTTGCGGATCCGCAAAAAAAATGAAACATGTCCTATACTTGTCCGTGAAAATCAGGACATGGCCCCATTGAAGTCTATGGGTCCGCAAAAATACTGAATGCTATCCGTTTTTTTGCAGATCCGTTTTTTTGCGGATCCGCAAAAAAACGGATAGCATTCAGTATTTTTGCGGACAGCATACGGCCGTCTGAATGAGCCCTCAGGGGAATAAAAAATTCCTTCCCGACTCCAATCATGCAATCACAATAACTCCCTGGATCAACGACCCCTCTCTAGTAGCTATAGCCTGTAATATTATTAAGCTCCAGAAACACATCCAGTCCCCTCTTGAATTCCTTTATTGTACTCACCATCACCACCTCCTCAGGCAGAGAGTTCCATAGTCTCACTGCTCTTACCGTAAAGAATCCTCTTCTATGTTTGTGTACAAACCTTCTTTCCTCCAGACGCAGAGGATGTCCCCTCGTCACAGTCACAGTCCTGGGGATAAATAGCTGATGGGAGAGATCTCTGTACTGACCTCTGATATATTTATACATAGTAATTAGATCTCCCCTCAGTCGTCTTTTTTCTAAAGTGAATAACCCTAATTTTGATAATCTTTCAGGGTACTGTAGTTGCCCCATTCCAGTTATTACTTTAGTTGCCCTCCTCTGAACCCTCTCCAGCTCTGCTATGTCTGCCTTGTTTACAGGAGCCCAGAACTGTACACAGTACTCCATGTGTGGTCTGACTAGCGATTTGTAAAGTGGTAGGACTATGTTCATATCACGGGAATCTATGCCCCTTCTGATGCAACCCATTATCTTATTGGCCTTGGCAGCAGCTGCCTGACACTGGTTTTTGCTGCTTAGTTTGCTGTTTATTAAAATTCCTAGATCCTTTTCCATGTCAGTGTTACCGAGTGTTTTACCATTTAGTATGTACGGGTGACTTGCATTTTTCCTTCCCATGTGCATAACCTTACATTTATCAGTGTTAAACCTCATCTGCCACTTATCTGCCCAAGCCTCCAATCTATCCAGATCCCTCTGTAGTAGTATACTGTCCTCTTCAGTGTAAATTACTTTACACAGTTTAGTGTCATCTGCGAAAATTGATACTTTAATGTGCAAGCCTTCTACAAGATCATTAATAAATATATTGAAGAGAATAGGGCCCAATACCGACCCCTGAGGTACTCCACTAGTGACAGTGACCCAATCTGAGTGTGTACCGTTAATAACCACCCTCTGTTTTCTATCACTCAGCCAGTTACTTACCCACATACAGACGTTTTCTCCCAGTCCGAGCATTCTCATTTTATATACTAACCTTTTATGTGGTACAGTGTCAAATGCTTTGGAGAAGTCCAGATATACGACATCCATTGATTCGCCGCTGTCAAGTCTAGTACTTACCTCCTCATAGAAACTGATTAAATTAGTCTGACATGACCGATCCCTCACGAAGCCATGCTGATATGGCGTTATTTGCTTATTTCCGTTGAGATGCTCTAATATAGCATCTCTCAGAAAACCTTCAAACAGTTTACCCACAACAGATGTTAAACTTACCGGCCTATAGTTTACAGGCTCTGTTTTTGGCCCCTTTTTGAATATTGGCACCACATATGCCATGCACCAATCCTGTGGGACATTCCCTGTCAGTATAGAGTCTGCAAATATCAGAAATAAGGGTCGGGCTATGACATTACTTAATTCCTTTAGGATACGGGGGTGTATGCCATCCAGTCCTGGCGATTTGTCTATTTTAATCTTTTTAAGTTGCTGATGTACTTCTTCCTGGGTCAGACAGGACACTTTTAATGGCGAATTTATTTTTGCATTCTGCATGTCATCTGACAATTTATTTTCCTCAGTGAATACATTGGAGAAAAAAATATTTAACAGCTTTGCTTTCTCCTCGTCGCTCTCTGCGACTCCCCCCTCATTACTCTTTAAAGGGCCGACACCTTCAGATTTATACTTTTTAACATTTATATAATTGAAGAACATTTTAGGGTTAGTTTTACTCTCTTTGGCAATTAATCTCTCGGTCTCTAGTTTGGCCGCTTTTATTTGTTTTTTACATGTTCTATTTTTTTCAGTGCTTCCTCGCTACCCTCCTGTTTTAGTGTTTTATATGCTTTCTTTTTGTCATTTATTGCTTTCTTTACAGTTCTATTTATCCACATTGGTTTCTTTTTGTTCCTTAACTTTTTATTACCATACGATATGTACCTCTCACAGTGAGCTTTTAGGATGTTTTTAAAGATATCCCATTTTGTGTCTGTATTTGTGAGGACTTTGTCCCAGTTAGTTTGGCCTATGGCCTCTCTTAGTTGACTAAATTTAGCTTTTTTGAAGTTTGGTATTTTTGTTCCTCCCTGTAGAAACGCTCTTTTGAATGATAATTGGAAGGTTATTACTTTATGGTCACTATTTCCCAGGTGTCCCCCGACCTGCACGTCTGTTGTTCTGTCAGGTCTATTGGTTAATACTAAGTCCAGTATGGCCGTCCCTCTAGTCGGGTCCTGAACCAGTTGGGAGAGGTAATTGTCTTTGGTAATTGCCAAGAACCTGTTTCCCTTATGAGATATACAAGTTTCAGTTTCCCAGTCTATATCTGGGTAGTTGAAGTCCCCCATAATAACCACCTCATTATGATTTGCCGCCTCGTCTATCTCGTTTAGTAGTAGATTTTCTGTGGATTCTGGTATATTAGGTGGTTTATAATATAATTTGCAGTGATGAGCAGGTAAACAGAGCAGAGAAGGCAGCGCTCGTACAGAAAAAAAAAGCAGACAATCCCTTTAAAGACATACTTTGAAAGCATTACATAAAGTGCTACAGAACATCCAGGGTAATACAGCGCCACATACCTCTTACATCCAGTGATGTCTCCTCTGAAGTAGATGTTCTCTTTCCTCATCTTCTCCTTTCAGTCCAGACCGCCATGATGATTTTTTTTCAGCTGTGTCTTGTCTCTGCAGAGTTTGACAGACACAGTAGTTCCCCCCCCCCAATACTATCCTGCAGAAACAGTTACCCTGAAAATACTGGTACCACACAGATTGTGCGCCAGTATAAAAAATACCCCTTTAAATTGTGCGCCAATACAAAAAATACCCCTTTACCTTTCAGATCAGACCCCCATATCCAACCTCAGACCAAACCCTCATTAGACCTCCTAGACCCCCCCAGGCCCCCCATGTATCAGACCTCAGATCAGACCCCCATTAGACCTCCATGTCAGACCCCCCCCAATATCATACCTCAGATAAGACCCCCATTGGACCGCCATGTCAGACCACCCCAATATAGGACCTTAGACTAGACCGCCATTAGACCTCAAGTCCCCATTAGACCTCCAGACCCCCTATCAGACCTCAAATCAGAGTCCGTTGGCCCCTCATGCTCTCTTCTCTGCAGAATCAAGAACTGGCATCAGATGTATGGGAGTTACAAAAACAGTGTAGCATAGCCCACTCAGCTGTTCCCATAATCCAGACAACTTCTTGCTGTCCCACCCAGGGACGATTGGGTTGCAGGAACCCATTCTAGCCATAGCTGTGGTCCCACATCTGTATGACATTTCTGGCATATTCAGTGGTTATACCATAAATGTCCGAGATGGAAATACCCCTTTAAATGTTATCTTTCAACTCCCCTTAAGTGTTATTTTAATATAATTCAGCATAAAAAACTATTTACTTTTGTCATTTATGTTTGGTTACAAAAATGCTATTCTCTTTACTTCATTATAATGGCGCCCCTGGTGTATAATCTGCATAGTAATGTGCAAACTACTGAGGTTAATTCCACCCTTAAACTGCCCCCTGAGCTATGATAGGAGGAGAGCTGCAGCAGACAGAATACTCCCCCAGAGCTATAATAGGAGGGGAACTGTAGCGGAAAGTACACACCCCATGAGCTGTTAAAGGAGACATCTGCAGGAAAATGACATGTCCCCTGAGCTTTGATAGGGAGGGAGCAGACAGGACACTCCCCCGGAGCTATAATAGGAGGGGAGCTGCAGCAGAAAGTACACACCCCATGAGCTGTAATAGGAACACAGTACAGAGAGGAGGTGGGGTTGTGGCTGATGATCAGCAGCTCTTATATACAATCTTCATTATCACAGCCCCACATTATAAAGCAGAAAGGACATGTCCCTTCAACTATGATAAAGAGAGAGAGAGAGAGCTGTAGAAGAAAGTACATGCCCTCTCAGTTATGATAGGGGTAGAGCTGCAGCAGACAGGACACTCCCTCGGGGCTATGATAGGAGTGAGTACAGAGAGGAGGTGGGAGTGAGGCTGATGAGCAGCAGCACTTGTATGCAGTCTTCATTACCACAGCCCCACATTACCACAGTCTGTCCTGTCCATCCTCTCTGTACTTCATGTCTTCTCATGAACTCCATTCCTACAGAGATTCATCTGAAGATCTTATCAGCTGTATGCAGGATCATAATCCCTGACAAACAGAGCAGAAAGGAGGATGAGGCAGCTCTTTAGCTCAGTGTTCTGAATCTGCTGTGTGATTAGGACAGGTTTTGTGTGTATTAATAGGACGGCGGCCATTTTATTTTTCCTAATGATTCTTCCCTAGACAAAACAAGCCATTATAACCAATTAAAGGGATTTGGGAATATATTTATAATAAAGTAATATTTAAGTATTTTCATTTTCTAAATTCCCAGAGAACTCCTTTAATGGACATTCTCCTGATGTTCCCAGTTTGAAGTATGCTTCTTAAAGGAGGTCTGTATCACACAACCATTCATGGTCTGTATACAGTCTGATTAGATCACAGATATTGTCTCTTTGTCATGCCCTCAGCTCCTGCAGCTGCCCTTTTCATATCTCTCTGCCCATGATGTATCAGGTCAAGTATTGGCCAAGGATGTCCATGCAGCTTAGGCTGGTTTTAGACCTCTGGTGTGAAACTCTAGCACGCTGTTTTGGCAGACGAAAAGGAGAATTGTTCGGACACAAACCGCAGCATGCAACAATTTATGTCCAGCCGACTCAACACTTTTCTGCCGGAACAGTGTACGGATCTCCAACGGACCCCTTTATGCTTAATGGGGCCGCCAGACATTCCGTCCGCATCCAGCAGAGCCAGATCTGGTGAATCTCTCTCGTGTAGAGTGTAAGCTCTTATGGCCAGGGTCCTCTCTCCTGTAGAGTGTAAGCTCTTATGGGCAGGGTCCTCTCTCCTGTAGAGTGTAAGCTCTTATGAGCAGGGGCCTCTCTCCTGTAGAGTGTAAGCTGTTATGGGAAGAGACCTCTCTCCTGTTGAGTGTAAGCTCTTATGGGCAGGACCTCTCTCCTGTAGAGGGTTAACTCTTATGTGCAGGGTCCTTTCTCCTGCAGAGTGTAAGATCTTATGTGCAGGGTCCTTTCTCCTGTAGGGTGTAAGCTCCTATGGGCAGGACCTCACTCCTGTAGAGTGTAAGCTCTTATGGGCAGGACCTCACTCCTGTAGAGTGTAAGCTCTTATGTGCAGGGATTTCTCTCCCATAGAGTGTAAGCTCTTATGGACAGGGTCCTCTCTCCGGTAGAGTGTAAGCTCTAATGGGCAGGGACCTCTCTCCTATTGAGTGTACAGTTTTATAGGCAGAACCTCTCTCCTGTAGAGTGTAAGCTCTTATGCAGGGCCGGCGCCACCACCCGGCAAACCTGGGCAAGTGCCGGGGCCCCCTGCTCCTGGGGGGGCCCACTGTGCCCACTCACTCCTGCAGCTGTGTCCTGCCTGTTCTGAATTCTAGGGCAGCTTACCCCAGCAATGCAGACAATTTTTGCCATGTGCACTGCTGGGGTAAGCGGCCCCAGAACTCAGAACAGGGGAGATGGAGTTTTGGTAGATGATCGATCCTATGCTAGAATGTAGTTGTTAGAAGGAGGTCTGTGACATCACTGGTCACATGCTCCTTCATGGTCACATGACAAACCCTGACGGCAGCAGCAGCTTGTGGAAGGAGGAGGGGCTGTGCCTGCCTGCAAGATGCAGAGTGAGGGAGGATGTGCTGCTGGAGAACCAGAACTTGTGAGGGGAAGAATATGGAGCTCAGATATGAGGGGGCAGGTGGAGCTGAGATATGAGGGGGGCAGGTGGAGCTGAGATATGAGGGGCCAGGTGGAGCTGAGATATGAGGGGCCAGGTGGGACTAGGGTGACCACGTGTCCCGGTTTGCCCGGGATCGTCCCGTAATTTACGTTTTTGTCCCGTCCCGGGAGCCTTCAAACCGGGACAATAGAGAGTCCCGGAATCAACTGCCTGCCAGTCTGCAACATTCACTGCCGCTGCTGCCGCAGTGCTGTTGTAATTAATTCATCCTAAATCACTGGTTGCTACGGCTGCCCCGCTTGGCGTGTAGCAACCAGTGACGTCACCATGTCCCGCTCTCTCTGCGGCTCCGACTCCACCCCCACCTCCTCCTCCTCCAGCTGCCGCCGCGGTTCTTGCAGCAGAGAGAGCAGCGCAGCAGCATCGATTCGTACAGGGCAGGCAGTGAGTCACTCACCGTCACCTACCAGTACCGCGGCAGTGGCACAGACCAAGACCTCCTCCTCCTCTGAGTCCTCCTGACCTCGGCTCCCGCTAGTAAGTCCCGCCGGCGCCGCGACTCCCGCTGCTCTGCAAGCCTGTGACATCTCTCACAGTGCAGTGCAGTTCTCATTCTCCGCCGGTCTGACCTCCTCTACCGCCCAGCGCCCCCGGCAGGCTCCTCCCGGCTCCCGCCCGAGCGGCCCGACGATTCTCTGCCAGTGCCTGCCAGACGCCAGTGCCTCCTCGAGTCCTGACTGGAAGAACACCGGCGCAAGACTGCCCTGCCCTGCTCCACCACCACCAGTGACCAGACGAGGAGACAGTCACTCCATCTCCATTATATGACTCCAAAAGGTGAGCAAATAGGGGCAATTGACACTGGGTGGCAGCATCTGATGGGGCACAGTAGCGACAATCTATGGGCACACTGGCATTTGATGGCGCACAGTAGCGACAATTTATGGGCACACTGGCATTTGATGGGGCACAATAGCGACAATTCATGGGCACACTGGCAGCATCTGATGGGGCACAGTAGCGACAATCTTTGGGCACACTGGCATTTGATGGCGCACAGTAGCGACAATTTATGGGCACACTGGCATTTGATGGGGCACAATAGCGACAATTCATGGGCACACTGGCAGCATCTGATGGGGGCACAGTAGCGACAATTCATGGGCACACTGGCATTTGATGGACTGTGCCCCATCAAATGCCAGTGTGCCCATGAATTGTCGCTACTGTGCCTCCATCAGATGCTGCCAGTGTGCCCATGAATTGTCGCAAACTGTGCCTCATCAGATGCTGCCAGTGTGCCTATCAATTGCCGCTACTGTGCCCATCAGATCAGATGCTGCCAGTGTGTCAATTAATTGTCACTACTGTGCCCCATCAAATGCTGCCAGTGTGCTAATGAATTGTCGCTACTGTGCCCCATCAAATGCCAGTGTGCACGTAAATTGTCACTACTGTGCCCCATCACATGCCAGTGTGCCCATGAATTGTCGCTACTGTGCCCCCCATCAGATGCTGCCAGTGTGCTAATTAAAAATATGACCTGTTTTAGGTAGCCAGTGATTGTGTGCAGGGCACAATCACAAATTACTGAACAATGCACAGGCAGTTATGTTTATAGCAATCTCAAGCATAACTTCGATGCAATGAACTTGCCAGCGTAAGTACAAAGTACGCCGCTGTCACTAAGTGACTTAATTTTTTAAAAAAAGTATCAAAAATCATATTTTTTGGGGAGTGGACATGGGTGCGGGGGGGCCGGGGCGGGTGTCCCTGAATGGCAGTTTGGAAATGTGGTCACCCTAGGTGGGACTGAGATATGAGGGGTCAGGTGGGGCTGAGATATGAGGGGGCAGGTGGAGCTGAGATATGAGGGGGCAGGTGGGACTGAGATATGAGGGGGCAGGTGGGGCTCAGATATGAGGGGGCAGGTGGGGCTCAGATATGAGGGGGCAGGTGGGGCTCAGATATGAGGGGGCAGGTGGGGCTCAGATATGAGGGGCCAGGTGGGGCTCAGATATGAGGGGGCAGGTGGAGCTCAGATATGAGGGGGCAGGTGGGGCTCAGATATGAGGGGGCAGGTGGGGCTCAGATATGAGGGGCCAGGTGGGGCTCAGATATGAGGGGGCAGGTGGGGCTGAGATATGAGGGGGCAGGTGGGGCTCAGATATGAGGGGCCAGGTGGGGCTCAGATATGAGGGGGCAGGTGGACCTGAGATATGAGGGGGCATGTGGGGCTCAGATATGAGGGGGCAGGTGGAGCTCAGATATGAGGGGGCAGGTGGACCTGAGATATGAGGGGGCATGTGGGGCTCAGATATGAGGGGGCAGGTGGAGCTCAGATATGAGGGGGCAGGTGGAGCTGAGATATGAGGGGGCAGGTTTAGCTGAGATAGGAGGGGGCAGGTGAAGCTGAGATATGAGGGGGGCAGGTGGAGCACTCAGGGGCAGTGGGGTTCAAGTGGAATCTGGTGCAATTAAGGGGGTTTATCATACAGATCTGGGTGTATTCTGAGGGCCATGATGTCTGTCTGTCTGTCCCTGTGTGTGTGCGTGTGTCTGACAGTCCCTGTGTGTGCGCCCCTTTCTGTGTCTATGGCCTCATGCACACCGGCCGTGGGCATCACGGATGCGGACCTATTCACTTGAATGGGTCCGCAATCGCTCAATGGGAAGCACTACGGAGTGCTTCTGTGGTGTTTCCGTCCGTGCCTCCGCACCGCAAAAAATAGAACATGTTCTATTTTTTTGTGCGGTGCGGCCGGATCATGGACCCATTCAGGTGGTCCCCAATGCACGGAACGGACGCATAACGGCCGTGTGCATGAGGCCTGAGGCATTGCTTAGACTCCATCCCACAGTCTAGCCAGTGCCTAATGGGTTACGGTTTAGACCACCTTGTGGTACATGTTGATAATTCCCTTTTAAACCTCAGTCCATGTCCCCTCAGTACTGGGAATCAGTGGGAGTCATAGAAGGTAACAAAGTAAGGTGGAATTCCCTTTTAGATAGAAATTGGTTAATTGCACAGGTGTCTGTCCCTGTGTGTGTGTGTGTGTGTGTGTCTGTCCCTGTGTGTGTGTGTGCGTCTGTCCCTGTGTGTGTGCGTCTGTCCCTGTGTGTGTGTGTCTGTCCCTGTGTGTCTGTCCGTGTGTGTGCGTCTGTCCCTGTGTGTGTGCGTCTGTCCCTGTGTGTTTGTGTCTGTCCCTGTGTGTCTGTCCGTGTGTGTGTGTGTGTCTGTCCCTGTGTGTGTCTGTGTCTGTCCCTGTGTGTGTGTGTCTGTGTCTGTCCCTGTGTGTGTGTGTGTCTGTCCCTGTGTGTGTCTGTGTCTGTCCCTGTGTGTGTCTGTGTCTGTCCCTGTGTGTGTGTGTGTGTCTGTCTGTCCCTGTGTGTGTGTGTGTGTCTGTCCGTGTGTGTGTGTGTGTGTGTCTGTCCCTGTGTGTGTGTGTCTGTCCCTGTGTGTGTGTGTGTGTGTGTCTGTCTGTCCCTGTGTATGTGTGTGTGTCTGTCTGTCCCTGTGTATGTGTGTGTGTCTGTCTGTCCCTGTGTGTGTCTGTCCCTGTGTTTGTGTCACTATCACCATGCCCACAGTGTTCCCTTTGTCTTGACACCGCTGCATCAGGACATTCTGTGTGGGGCAAGATGAAGATGGAAGAGGAGGCAGCACCGCCAGCATGGAGTCCGTGGTAGAGGCACAGGGAGGCACACTAAGGACGCAGGTAACACTACTACATGATCTACACTAGTGTTATCTGTGGTTTACATAGGACTACAGGTAACACTATCATATTATCAGCACTAGTGTTATCTGTGGTTTTACATAGGACTGCAGGTAACACTACTACATTTTCTGTACTCAGATAGCCATGACTGTGTTATCTATGCTGTTACATAGGACTGCAGGTGATCTCTACTGTATTATCTGTACTCAGAGAGTTACCACTGTGTAAGGGGGCCCACTGAGACTTTATCACCCAAGGGCCCACATGATCCTGGAGCCGGCCCTGCTCTTATGGGCAAGGACTTCTCTCCTGTAGAGCGTAAGCCCATATGGATACGGATCTCTCCTGTAGAGTGTAAGCTCTTATGGTCATTGCAAATGATCAATTTAAACAGATAAAGCTGTCTCTCTATAGCCATCTATACACTGACGAGCAAAGGGTAACGATGTTTTGATCTTTTGACTTTCAGGCTCCATATCTCACCATCCACTACAGCTTTGAACGTGAGACTACCATCATTTTAAAGACAGTCATCTTGGCTATCTCCTACATAAATTAGTCTTGCAAATATTTAGCATATGACTAGTTATGCATATTCTTGTCATGTACAGTCAGGTCCATAAATATTGGGACATCGAGACAATTCTAACAATTTTGGCTCTATACACCACCACAATGGATTTGAAATGAAACAAACAAGATTTGAGGGTATTTACATCCAAATCAGGTGAACAGTGTAGGAATTACAACAGTTTGCATATGTGCCTCCCACTTGTTAAGGGATCAAAAGTAATGGGACAATTGGCTTCTCAGCTGTTCCATGGCCACGTGTGTGTTATTCCCTCATTATCCCAATTACAATGAGCAGATAAAAGGTCCAGAGGTCATTTCAAGTGTGATATTTGCATTTGGAATCTGTTGCTGTCAACTCTCAAGATGAGATCCAAAGAGCTGTCACTATCAGTGAAGCAAGCCATCATTAGGCTGAAAAAACACAACAAACCCATCAGAGAGATAGCAAAAACATTCGGCGTGGCCAAAACAACTGTTTGGAACATTCTTAAAAAGAAGGAACGCACCGGTGAGCTCAGCAACACCAAAAGACCCGGAAGACCATGGAAAACAACTGTGGTGGATGACCGAAAAATTCTTTCCCTGGTGAAGAAAACACCCTTCACAACAGTTGGCCAGATGAAGAACACTCTCCAGGAGGTAGGTGTATGTGTGTCAAAGTCAACAATCAATAGAATACTTCACCAGAGTGAATACAGAGGGTTCACCACAACATGTAAACCATTGGTGAGCCTCAAAAACAGGAAGGCCAGATTAGAGTTTGCCAAACGACATATAAAAAAGCCTTCACAGTTCTGGAACAACATCATATGGACAGATGAGACCAAGATCAACTTGTACCAGAGTGATGGGAAGAGAAGAGTATGGAAAAGGAAAGGAACTGCTCATGATCCTAAGCATACCACCTCATCATTGACGCATGGTGGTGGTAGTGTCATGGCGTGGGCATGTATGGCTGCCAATGGAACTGGTTCTCTTGTATTTATTGATGATGTGACTGCTAACAAAATGTCACGGCCGAGGATGGGAGAAATCCTCAGCCGTGCGATGCCAGAAGATGTAAGGCGGCTTGGCCAGGACGACAGGATTAGGGAGCAGGTCACCTCCTAAACGCATCCCTAACCTGACCCTGACTCCTAGCTACATGAGCCGACCTTGATGGTAGGAGGGCTCATGCACCGGAACCTTGAAGTCCCTGCTAGCCCTCAAGATGGACCTAACCTAGGAGCAGGGTAAGACGGCCTGTTCCTTCTGGACGCGGAGGAACAGGGGTCTCACTGGCCAAGCTGCAAGGAATGGGGGAACTCATACAACATACAGATATGACAGGGGAACTAAACAAGTTCCACACGTACCTGTCACAGCCACGCTGACTGGAACCCCTGCATGCACTACTCATGTCCACAGAACACAAAGGGACATAGCACACATAACACACAGGTTACCAGGAAATCCATAGTTGCACTAAACAGGAAACAAAGGGAAACATCAACTGAACATCATGCAAACATAACTTAAACATCACAGATAAACCTATGACCACAAGGGTGGCCCCCACTGGCAGGTAAAAACACAGGAGGCTGCTCCAGCTACACATGGCTGAAGCAACCCACCGAGACATGCCAAACACTGAGGCTTTATAGGCCAAGAGGCCACACCCAACAGTCAGACACACCCCGTGACTCACACACACTGAAAGGGAGTTAACCCTTTCAGCACCAGGGAAGGGAAACATAAAAAGGGAAGTGTCCAAACTAAGATCACACTGTGGCTGTTGCCGCAGGCAACGACATGGGTGGCTACCATGTCCTGGGAGTCAGCCCGCAGGCTGGGACACTGCCACCACATGTACACATCCAACCAAACGTTGCCACGGGCAGCCACAGTGAAGGGAAGAGTCCTAGTGCACACACAACACAAAACACAGTGCACAACAGACAAACAAACACAACACCCAACATGAAGGTTGTTAGGTGCAACCGCATGCAATGCAGCAAGCTGCCCAGCACCGCTCAGGCTGCTCTGCTGAAACCAACACCATACAACTAGTTGCCCGCGGCAACCACAGGTGAGGCCACAAACCAGCAGCCCTCAGCTGTGATTGAAGACCAAAACCAAACCGCAGGCAACCGCATGCGGTTGAGGAGTCACGACCATAGCCGTGGCCGTGACACAAAAGCAGCAGGATGAATTCTGAAGTGTTTCGGGCAATATTATCTGCTCATATTCAGCCAAATGCTTCAGAACTCATTGGACGGCGCTTCACAGTGCAGATGGACAATGACCCAAAGCATACTGCAAAAGCAACCAAAGAGTTTTTTAAGGGAAAGAAGTGGAATGTTATGCAATGGCCGAGTCAATCACCTGACCTGAATCCGATTGAGCATTTCACTTACTGAAGACAAAACTGAAGGGAAAATGCCCCAAGAACAAGCAGGAACTGAAGACAGTTGCAGTAGAGGCCTGGCAGAGCATCACCAGGGATGAACCCCAGCATCTGGTGATGTCTATGCGTTCCAGACTTCAGGCTGTAATTGACTGCAAAGGATTTGCAACCAAGTATTAAAAAGTGAAAGTTTGATTTATGATTATTATTCTGTCCCATTACTTTTGGTCCCTTAACAAGTGGGAGGCACATATGCAGACTGCTGTAATTCCTACACCGTTCACCTGATTTGGATGTAAATACTCTCAAATTAAAGCTGACAGTCTGCAGTTAAAACACATCTTGTTCGTTTCATTTCAAATCCATTGTGGTGGTGTATAGAGCCAAAAATTTTAGAATTGTGTCGATGTCCCAATATTTATGGACCTGACTGTAACTGCATTATTACTGTTTATTCTACATTTTTATTTTTATTATTTTGTAAATCCACCTTTGGATTTCAACACTGCCTGAATCCTTCTGGGCATGCTCTCAATCAGATTCAAGCATGTCTGGACCGAAATCTGTTCCCAGGTCTCTGCTGCACGTTCCCAATGTTGGTGCATACTGGTCAACTCACTTGGGTACGAATACAGCTTTTTATTCATCTCTACCCATAAGTGTTCGATTGGGTTGAGGTCTGAAATATGGAGCCTGAAAGTCAAAAGTTCAAAACATTGTTTCCCTTCTGCTCATCAGTGTAGGTAGCCAACCTGTAAGTCAACGTCTGACCCACTATTAAGCCTCGAAACATGACTAGGGATTTCAACCAGATCAGAGACACCCATCCGTTTAGTTTTTGCTACTCATGAGCACAGCGTAGGGATCTTATTGGCAGGATACAATGCGTTTGAAGCCACTCTTGAAAGGCATAAGTTCTCCTTGAAGAGATTTGGGTGGTGTAGGGAGTCTTACAGGTAATAGTACTTGGGTAAAGTATGTGTGTAAGGCTTCCAAACTCAGCTGGATCTCCACTAGGAAAATCAGTACCTTACAGCAACACATCCTATGATGCTCCAGCTAAGTTTTGCCAACCTTGATACTTTTCTATCCATGCTGGATGCAGCAGGCTCTCTTTATGCACCATTTTCCTCCATGATGAATCCTTTGCGTTCCCATCTTTGTCTTGGCCCATCATTATAATCAATGCTCATCTGATATAGGATTTAACCTTGGACGGACATTTCATGAAAAGTCAGACAATTCCTGTTTTGTAAGAATGGCGTGTATTGATCTTTAGATGTTCTGCATGTATCCTGAATCTCAGGGTCAGAACATACAGGAGGCATGCAGAACAATCTGTATTGAGGATTTTACATGAATAGCATTTGAGTATTCACATATTTGCAGAGCCCCCTCATTGTCTGCCATCTGTGACAAGTGACCTTTACTATTGTGTCCTCCGATTATTATCTAGTATGTGTTATTAACACTTAGATTTTCTATAAACAAGTAGCATCTTAGAAATAAGTGGAAGAAATGTCATAAAATTCCAAATGATCCACAATTCTTCAAGGCACGCAGAGCACAGAAAACTTGATACCTTCTTGAATCAATTTATTTAAAGAGGACCTTTCACCACTCCTGACATGCCTGTTTTAATAGCTTCTTGCATTCCCCATGTAATAACAATTCTGGAACATCTATTCTTATGTCTGTATGTTGTGCCGTTCCTTTATTATTTCTACTAAAAGTTATGAATGAATTGCTAATAGCCTTTAGTAAGGGTACAAAGGGGAGGTAACCAGTTGGGGGCATGTATCTACACAGTCTGAAAATGGCAGCACTGATTGGATAGTCAGTCTGTGCAGGTACACCCCCCCCCCCCCAACTGATTACCTCCCCTCTGTACCCTTACTGCAGACTGCTGTGCAATTCATAATAAAGGAATGGCACAACATACAGCTATAAGAATGGATGCTCCAGAATTGGTATTACACGGGGAATGCATGAAGCTATTAAAACAGACATGTCAGGAGTGGTGAAACGTCCTCTTTAAGCCTATATTAAGTGTAGAAGTGGATTCAACGCAGGACGTGATAACGTGAGCAGGTTGTGTCACGCCCGCTTCCTCTCCTCCGGCCATGCCCCACCGCGTCTCCCGCAGTTCGGTGGTAGGAGCTGCGCCCAAGCCCAAGACCGACTCTGTGTGGCGGTCGTGATTTCTGATGGCACCGGTGTGCTACGGCTGCCCCTTGTGAGGTGGTGAGTCCGGTCCCTGTTGGATACTTTGTTACCTGGATCCATGAGGCTTTACCACTTCCCATTGCTTCTCCTGTGTCAAGGCCCTCCTTGGTTTGAGCGGAATTTGGAGTCCTCTGAATTTTCCTCCATCCTATCTCTTCAGGTGACTTCCTTGTCTTCTGCCCTCTGCCCGCCTCTGTTTTTTCAGACTTTATTGATTCGGTTGCTGCCCTTGGTGTGGTCGCCGGCGTTTCCATCTTGCCTGCCTGTCTCGTGGATTTCACTGCTGGTTTCCTCTCTGTGCTGTGTGTGCCGTCTCCCACTGAACCACTGTGCCCTGCTAATCCCCCATAAGAAGAAAAGAAGATTGGTGAGATGTTTCTATTTTGGACTTATTTTTGCTGTTTTTCCTATTCTTTTGTTGTGCCTATTGTACTTCTCAGAAACAAAGGACTAACCTATAAGTAGTTTAAACGAAAGAGAAGAGGTAAAAGAAAAAGGAGATGAGGGAGAGAGGGAAAAAAATGAAAAAAGAGGAAAGGAAGGGGAAAAAAAGGGAGAAAAGGAAAAACTAACTTTTTTGATAAAAATCTTAAAGGGGAAAGGAGAGGAGGGGAAGAAGAGAAAAAAAATTATAAATAAATAAATAAATGGGCCCTAAGCAAAACAGGTGTTCAGTGGACTTCTCTGGGTCAAAAACAGGCCAGAGACCGTTGTAATCGGCAAAAGTTTACCAGTTTTTGAAATCCTCAAATATCAGTACAAGAGCAGGACAAAAAGGGTTGCAGGATATCAATCATAAAAAAAAATAAGAATGCCGGCACTTCAGTAGAAGAAACACTGGATGATAACTCCCAAGGTGAGGGAGTGGAGGGGGTGGAGGAAGGAGACTTATCCAATGCTGAATCTCCCCCTTTAAAATAAATATTGGTGGTGGTAAAAAAAAAAAAAGATCTTTCAATACAAATATTGATTTTGGTAAAGTTTGGAAAGGAACACTTTTCTCCATTGTTTATGGTGGAGAGGGAACATTGGGTTCTCGGGGGTAAACCAATTCGTGGAAGGCAGTCAAGGGTACTTTTGGTGAAGATATTGGCATAGAGAGAGAGAGACATGATTTTGAGAAGGGCGAGGGAGTGTCCCCCCATCTTATAATAAGCTATCCTTTTTTTCCGGACTTTTCTAAGGAGATCCAAGAAAAGAGACGTAGCTTTATTGCGGTTAAAAAATAAAAACGTCTTCAGGAAAAGGATTTTAAGTATTCATTTGTCTATCCAGCTAAACTTCGGATTATTTTCAATGGTGGAATCAATTTTTTTGATACCTCTGATCTTACTGTAGAATGGCTTGATCGGAATAATATCTAAGGCTACTTTCACACTTGCGGCAGATAGATCCGGCAAGCAGTTCCGTCGCCGGAACTGCCTGCCGGATCAGGCAAAATGTATGCTAACTGATGGCATTAGTAAGACTGATCAGGATCCTGATCAGTCTTAAAAATGCCTGATCAGTCGAAAAAATGCATTGAAATGCCGGATCCGTCTTTCCGGTGTCATCCGGCAAAAACGGATCCGGCATTTATTTTTTCACCTTTTTTTCAGTCTGCGCATGCGCATACCGGAACGACGGATCCGGCATTCCGGTATTCTGAATGCCGGATCCGGCACTAATACATTCCTATGGGAAAAAATGCCTGATCCGGCGTTCAGGCAAGTCTTCAGTTTTTTTAGCCGGAGATAAAACCGTAGCATGCTACGGTTTTCTCTTTTGCCTGATCAGTCAAAACGACTGAACTGAAGACATCCTGATGCAAACTGAACGGATTACTCTCCATTCAGAATGCATGGGGACATACCTGATCAGTTCTTTTCCGGTATAGAGCCCCTGTGACGGAACTCTATGCCGGAAAAGAACAACGCAAGTGTGAAAGTAGCCTTAGTACCTCTTTTTGCTTTGTTTATCCTTTTTTATATTTTCTATATTTTTTCTTGGTAGCAGTGGTGGGGCTGGCTGAGAGGGAGAGGGGGAGGGGGAGGGGTGGTCCTAGGTGAGAGATCTGTTGCAGATGTGGCAGATCAAGAGGATTGGGAGGGGAGGGGTTGCGATGTGTCTAGCAGGATAAGGAGATGGCGGCTGGGGGTGTTGAGAATCCCCTAATTTGGGAGTCTGTGGCTGATGTTATGTCAGTTAGAATTTTAACCTGGAATGTTCGGGGTCTCGGCGATAAATTAAAGAGACAAGCGGTTCTTGATCTTGTACGGAGACATTTACCACTGATTGTCTGCTTGGTGGAGACTCATTTCGCTGAGGAGACTTCCCTGCGGTTCAACAGAGGGTGTGCTCTACCGACTTACCATTCTACCTTCACTAATTATTCTAGAGGAGTTTCAGTCCTTATTCATAGGATGATTGATTTTTGTCTGTGAAGCATCCTCGGTTGATAAGCAGGGGAGATTTGTTTTTTTTATATGGTAATCTTGCTGGAAAAATATATATCATGGCTTTTGTCTATATTCCACCTATTTTTTCAATATACGTACTTAATTTGTTGCTAACCTTTTTGGAGCAAAGGCCGGAATGTCCCATGTTAGTCAACGGGGACTTCAATTGTGTTTTCAATCCCACTACAGATAGGATTTCAATGGGGGGTGATTCTTATACCTCTGCCCAAGGGTCTCCCTTAGCACGTTTTGTCAGGAATCGGGCTTTGTGGATGTTTGAGGATCCTTAGGGCGGGGGAGAAGAGCTTATTCCTGTTTAAGCAAATCTGGAAGATCTATGTCCAGGATAGATCTGGCCTTATTAAATGAAAAAGATATGAGCTATGTAAAACGAATGAATTATGAGGCCAGGTCTCTCTTGGACCATGTACCTTTTTCTCTTGAGCTTTGCATGGTTCATGATAAAGTTATGGTAAGACCCCCATTTAGATTAAATCCTTATTGGTTGTCGTTAATGGGTAATCATGAATAAATACAACAGGAAATTGTGCGTTTTGGGGATATTAATTACAACTCAGCTAAAACCCAAGTAGTGTGGGATGCATTTAAAGCCTTTATGAGGGGAATTTTTGCTAGTAATATTTTTAATTTAAGAAAAGGGTATGGTATTAAAGAGAGGGCTCTAAAGGAAGCAGCAACATTAGCCATGAAGGATTTGTATAGGACTAAGATACACTGCGTGCAGAATTATTAGGCAAATGAGTATTTTGACCACATCATCCTCTTTATGCATGTTGTCTTACTCCAAGCTGTATAGGCTCGAAAGCCTACTACCAATTAAGCATATTAGGTGATGTGCATCTTTGTAATGAGAAGGGGTGTGGTCTAATGACATCAACACCCTATATTAGGTGTGCATAATTATTAGGCAACTTCCTTTCCTTTGGCAAAATGGGTCAAAAGAAGGACTTGACAGGCTCAGAAAAGTCAAAAATAGTGAGATATCTTGCAGAGGGATGCAGCACTCTTAAAATTGCAAATCTTCTGAAGCGTGATCATCGAACAATCAAGCGTTTTATTCAAAATAGTCAACAGGGTCGCAAGAAGCGTGTGGAAAAACCAAGGCGCAAAATAACTGCCCATGAACTGAGAAAAGTCAAGCGTGCAGCTGCCAAGATGGCACTTGCCACCAGTTTGGCCATATTTCAGAGCTGCAACATCACTGGAGTGCCCAAAAGCACAAGGTGTGCAATACTCAGAGACATGGCCAAGGTAAGAAAGGCTGAAAGACGACCACCACTGAACAAGACACACAAGCTGAAACGTCAAGACTGGGCCAAGAAATATCTCAAGACTGATTTTTCTAAGGTTTTATGGACTGATGAAATGAGAGTGAGTCTTGATGGGCCAGATGGATGGGCCCGTGGTTGGATTGGTAAAGGGCAGAGAGCTCCAGTACGACTCAGACGCCAGCAAGGTGGAGGTGGAGTACTGGTTTGGGCTGGTATCATCAAAGATGAGCTTGTGGGGCCTTTTCGGGTTGAGGATGGAGTCAAGCTCAACTCCCAGTCCTACTGCCAGTTTCTGGAAGACACCTTCTTCAAGCAGTGGTACAGGAAGAAGTCTGCATCCTTCAAGAAAAACATGATTTTAATGCACGACAATGCTCCATCACACGCGTCCAAGTACTCCACAGCGTGGCTGGCAAGAAAGGGTATAAAAGAAGAAAATCTAATGACATGGCCTCCTTGTTCACCTGATCTGAACCCCATTGAGAACCTGTGGTCCATCATCAAATGTGAGATTTACAAGGAGGGAAAACAGTACACCTCTCTGAACAGTGTCTGGGAGGCTGTGGTTGCTGCTGCACGCAATGTTGATGGTGAACAGATCAAACACTGACAGAATCCATGGATGGCAGGCTTTTGAGTGTCCTTGCAAAGAAAGGTGGCTATATTGGTCAATGATTTGTTTTTGTTTTGTTTTTGAATGTCAGAAATGTATATTTGTGAATGTTGAGATGTTATATTGGTTTCACTGGTAAAAATAAATAATTGAAATGGGTATATATTTGTTTTTTGTTAAGTTGCCTAATAATTATGCACAGTAATAGTCACCTGCACACACAGATATCCCCCTAAAATAGCTAAAACTAAAAACAAACTAAAAACTACTTCCAAAAATATTCAGCTTTGATATTAATGAGTTTTTTGGGTTCATTGAGAACATGGTTGTTGTTCAATAATAAAATTAATCCTCAAAAATACAACTTGCCTAATAATTCTGCACTCCCTGTAGAGGAAAATAAAAAAAGCTATGCAGAATGCAAGTCAAGCCTACTCCGACATTTTGTTGGATAAGGCCCAGCAGAGGTTATTCTTTAAGGGTCAAAAATATTTCACGGAATCGGGTCGTCCAGGAAAGCTGCTGTCGAGGGTGATTTCTAATCAGGACCAAAAAAAAACTGATAGCTAACATCCTCTCAACAGGGGGTACAATTGTTAAGGATCAAGATCTTATAAAGGGAATTTTTTTGAAGCATTTTTAAGACTTATATAAAGCAGATAATAATATTACGGATGAAATGATGGACTCCTATCTGGATGCCATCCCTCTCCCAGTCCTTACAGATACCCAAAGCTTGAGGTCGACTTCTCTCTACAGGAATTAGAGGCTGCAATTAAAGCATGTCCTGGCAATTACTCCCCTGGGTCAGACGGATTCCCATATGAATTCTAACCTATATACAGGGATGTTATCCTCCCCAGTCTTTTGAAGGTGGGAGTCTACCAGAGTCAATGACAGAAGCTGTAATAATATTAATCGGAAAAAAGGTAAAATTAATTGAAAAAAGGTAAAGACCCCTTAGATTTGGGGTCATATAGACCTATATCATTATTGAACACAGATGTAAAGCTTCTCTCAAGGATTCTGACTACAAGGTATTCCATCAATTATACACCCAGATCAGAATGGGTTTATTTCAAACAAGGGTACTTATTATAATCTTCATCGTCTGTACACGAACATGCAGTCTCCCGGAGTACAGAGAGGCTAAAAAGTTATTATCTAAGTCCTGGGATACTATTAGAAGATGGTTGGGAATAAAGGGATCTCTTCAGTGCACTCCTCTTTGGTATAACTCCCATCTACAGGCTTTAGATAAAATAGCTGGGGACCAGTTTTGGCAAAAGAATAATATCTTATATGTTACACAGCTTGTGAGGAATGGGGAGATACTTCCGTTTTCAGTCTTAGCACAAAGGGAGAATATGGGTAATTTTTCTTGGTTTAGATATCTTAAAGGATATAATGCAGTGGAAGAGCTGAAGGACCTGTGGTGGCATCACAGTTCATGTGACCAGTAAAATAGACAGTGGTTGAGAAGGGCCTGCGATGATGTCACCATCATGTCATGAGAAATAATGTTATGTAGCTGACTGACATTAGCGATGTGCTAATGTCAGCAGTACATAACAGTATGCTTTATAACTCCATGCCTGTCGACGTTCTCTTAAAATACTTTTAAAATATGCTAATGAGCCTCTAGGTGCTATTAGGGTGTTGCTTTAGCACCTAGAGGTTTGGTCTACGCACCCTTTGGCACGCCCAGGTCCTGTTTATTGACTTTCGAGTTCTCCTCATCGTCCCGTAAATCCCGCACCTGCGCCGTCTGGTGAGGAAGCCGGCAGCAGGAGCGAGTCCTTCACTCACTGTGCCTGCGCCGAATACTAAACTGGACGGCGCAGGCGCGGGATTTACGGGACGATGAGGAGAACTCGACAGTCAATCAACAGGACCTGGGCATGCCAAAGGGTGCGTAGACCGAGCCTCTAGGTGCTGAAGCAACTCCCTAATAGCTGTAGGGTAGTTAGGATTTATAGATATTGGCGCTCCCACTAACAATTTAATGAACAATAGAGAATTTGGGAGAGCTTAAAATATAACTTTTACTGTTAATTTATATAAAATATATAGCGCCACAAACAGATGCTTGAAATATGGCTAAAATGTATGGAACAGTCTTACCATTCAGACGCCCCCTGATAGGGATCAGCCTAGCGTGGTGGAAATAATACCGCGTCTGGGCCGAGGGTTAGATGTGGTCGTAGGTAATTTCAAGATGTAGACTGGTACAGGGAGCTGTTGTCCCTAATAAGCCCTGATTGGGGAAGGGGGCAAAGCTGCTGTTCACCTGCCTATCTACACAGAGTTCCTACCCCGCAAGGGGCGGACCTTACCCTAGATTAGGCGGGTATCCCTATTAATGCCCTATAGGATGGTTCCTAAAAAAAATAAATGCAACAGCAATAAAGAGCAGAGACGACATGCCTCCCAAAAAACTGCCAGGGCTATATCTGCTTCGGGATCTGGTGATGCCGCTGACGCTGTGGGTACATTAAGCCCAAAATGTCACAGAGCCAAAGGTGTTGCTAGGTTAAAACATTCAGGGCCTGTGCCCCTGATGTTTTTTCCCAGGCCCCGAATGTCCTGCCTGCCAGCTAGATGCAACTGTATTGCCGTCCTAATGCAGTGGAAGAGCTGAAGGACCTGTGGTGGCATCACAGGTCATGTGACCAGTAAAATAGGCAGTGGTTGAGAAGGGCCTGCGATGATGTCACCATCATGTGACCAGTGCAGGAGAGGACGGCGGTGAAGAGGACAAGTCATGGGGAAGAAGCTGTGGTGAGGTCTGCTACATGAGGAGAGGTAAGTGAAGAGAGAGGCAGGGCAATGTCGGGAGTTGTGGTTATTTAACTGGGACGGTATGTTAGGGCTGAAGGGAGGGATGTTTACATGGAACTGTGTGTTAGAGGTGGCTGGGGGAGGGAGTGATGTTATTTACATGGGACTGTATGTTGATGGTGGCTGTTGGAGGGAGTGATGTTACTTACATGGGACTGAATGTTGGAGGGGGTTGGAGCAGGGTGATGTTATTTACATGGCACTGTATGTTGAAGGCGGCTGTGGGAAGGGATTATGTTATTTACATGGTATTGTATGTTGGAGGCGGCTGTGGAAGGGAGTGATGTTATTTACATGGGACTGTATGTGGAGGGGGTTGGGGGAGGCAGATATGTTATTTACATGGGACTATATGTTGAAGGCGGCTGTGGGAGGGGATTATGTTATTTAAATAGGACTGAATGTTGAGGGGGCAATGTTATTTACATGGGACTGAATGTTGACAGGACAATGTTATTTACATAGGACTGTATGTTGAACGTTGCTGGGGGGGAATGATGTTATTTATATGGGACTGAATGTTGAGGGGGTAATGTTTACATGGGATTGCATGTTGGAGGCGGCTGGGGAGGGGGTGATATTATTTACTTGGGACTGTATGTTATTTAAATGGGACTGTATTTTGGAGGGGGCTGTAGATAGAGAGGGATGTTATTTACATGGGACTGTATTTTGGAGGGGGCAGGAGAGATGGTGTGATGTTATTTATATGGGACTGTACGGTAGAGGGAGAAATATAACTACAGGGGGCACTGCAAATCCAGGGGACATTATAGGCATTCTTATTACTACTGGGGGCTCTATAGGAGGGACTTATAGATCCGCCTTATTTCTACTGGAGGGCTCTTCTACTAATGGGGGCACTCTTGGGGAGCGTTATCACGGTTGGGGGAACTGTAGGGGGCAGTATTACTAATGGGGGCATTCTAGAAGGGAATTACTATTGGTGGGACTATGAGGAGCACTATCACTATGGGGGCACTTATTTCTTCAGAATAGTATTTGGGGGTATTGGGGAGCACAGCGAGCAGCAGAATAACACAGTTGGGACTCGAGGTTGGGAGATGATGATAGAAATGTGAGGAAGCTAAGATATCTGTGTGTCACACTCTGCAGAGACGAGGGGCGGCTGAAAAAAGTTGTACGGACCAAATGAAGAAGATGATGACAGAGAAGATCTACATTGGAGGAGACGTCACCTGGAGGCCCTGGATGTGACAGGTATGTGCTGCTATATAGTGATGAGCAGCATATGCAATATTCGTTTTCGCGATATTTTGTGAATATTTTATGAATTTTTTGCATAATATTCGCAATAAATTTGCAAATTCTAGAATTTGTGATCTCCAGTGTTTATTTTCGTGATTGCGCAAATTGGCACTAATGATGTGCAAATTTTTTCGAAACACGTGCAACTTCACATTTTATCAGGTCTGACTACATATTACTGATTGGTGCACTAAGCATTGTTGTGACATCACAGCACTATGTCTGTAGCATGTATGTATGGACAGCAGAGAAACAGTAATTCCTATCACACTACCTAACACCCTGCACTGGAACCTATTGGCTACACTATATCACTATCTAACCTACACTGACTATCTCCCACTAACTATCTGTATTATATATGAGCAAACTAACTAACTAACCATCTAATGTAATTGGATAAGGAATAGGATCCAGATGAAAGCACAGAGCCCAGCAATGTCACTGCTCTCTCTCGCAGAACTGCAAAAAAACTGCAGAAAATGGCTGCTGGGGAGGTTCTTATATAGTAAGGGCTAGGCAACTCTCCTATTGGTTGCTATGGATGTTGCTAAGCTCTGACAAAGATTTTGCAGCCTTCTTATTGGCCCACAAGCAAGAAGGGAGGTTACTGATGAAAAAAAAAATCTAGAATATTCGCGATTACGAATATATAGCACTATATTTTACATCTTCGTGAATTCTCGAAGTGCCGATATTCGCGATAAAAATTTGCGATTAGAATATTCGCGATCAACACTAATGTTGTATAGCAAGTACAGCAAAATGCAGTGTGTGGGGGGAGGAGGGGCGACTTAAAGAACTGGGCCATATTCATTGGGGCTTGGGCCCCGGATCTTTTGAGACCCTAGCAACGCCCCTGCCCAGAGCTAAGCCAAGCTTGGCTGCCTCTAGCACTGCAAGAGTATCTTCTGTCTGGCAGTTTTTCTCCACACTGCGTTGCCCTGTGCAAGCTCTACAAGAGTAAAATAATCCGTGGGCAGGCAAACACAAACATAGGCATCACAGCTCTTTTGAATCACATGAAATGTCATCAGCCCATCCTGTGGGCAAACAAAGGTGGCAGTCAGCTACCGCAATAAAAGCTTGCTACATCTCCTGGTCCTCTTTGCAGTAGCCAGGTCTCATCCACAGGCAGTACAGTGTCCTTCACATTGACATCATCACTTTCTGCTTCTCCAGGTCAGACACCTCTTCCTCCTCCTTTGCTTGGTTGCGTGACCAGGAGACAACTCTACACGTCCAGCAATCCGCTGGTGGGCAAGCTTAATTTCCACCTGGTCAAGTTGCTGGTGGTGCAGTACCATTTATTAGAGTCTGTTGCCTTTAGGGAACTGATGGCGTGTGCTCAGCCTCACCAGCATTATTTCTCCCATAAAGCCATCCCTGTCTCGTACTCTCAGTTGGCGGAGAACCTGGGCCGACCTTGCAACTTTCACTGTGCAGCAACGTGCATGCCCTGGTGGACACCTGGAGCAGTTGTTACTGGCAGGGACAGAACGTCTTTCATGGACCACTGGGTCAATGTTTTTTGCAGCATAAGCGAAGTGGCACCCCAGTAACAAGGCCAGGTCCTTTTGACCCCCCCATGATTGTGTCTGCCTGGCTCCCAGACTAGGCACTTATTTGCCTCCTCCAGCTCCTCCTCCATGGACATGCACCAGTCCCCAACAGCAGCAGGGCACAGCGTCACTCCCTCTCCTTCCTATCACATGTGTCAACTGTTGCCACGCCGTTGTTGAGCTAATTGGCCTGGGCGAGAGTACTCACACAGGCGAACAATTGCTAAAGTACACCAAATAGCAAACATCCCTCTGACTGTCACCCCACAGACTTCAACTGGGCAAAGTGGTCAGTGACAATGGCTGCAACATCGTGGCTGCCCTGAACCTGTGGGAAATAACACATACTCGTTGCATGGCTCATGTCATTAACCTAATCAGGCAACACTGGCTTACGTATAGTGCTAGCAATGCCCAGGACACTGTCCTTGCATTTTTAGCTATTCTTACATGACGAGTAACGCTCTTCTGGACTTTCAGAAGTTGCAGGAACAGAACGGTTTGCTTCTATAGCCGATTAATCTGTGGCGTTCCACTCATCGGAATTTAACATTGCACATACTAGAGCATCTGTACAAGCAGCCAGAAAGCCGTGAATAATTTTGTCATGCGCCAGACCACTTCGAAGAGGCAACAAAGTTTGTCAGCAGGGAACTGCAGCATAAACAATCTCATTCTCGTCATATTTATCTTAGAACACAGATGCTGACACATCTTGCTGCCTGCTCTGTAGCTTTTGGGGACCAACAAGTAGAAACTGCCATGAAGGAGGAGGATGAGGAGCTGCCACTGGAAGAGGAGGAGGTGGAGGAGCAAGAGGATGATGATGGCACCGGCCCCAATCGTCTCAGTGAAGGGCTAAGCTAGAAAGAACTGTCTCTTCGGGCTCGCTGGCATGAATGGCGAGATGTATGCTCGCTTGCTTATGCACTGACAGGCGGGTGACACCCAAAGAGAGCAAGTTGTCCTCCGTCAGTGTCCAAAACATCATTTTTGTCAAAATGAACCAAGTCTGGATTCAGGAGGATTTTTACACTCCTCTGGCTGAGGTCAATGAATAGATATAGCCTTGCTAACAGTGCCCCATCTCGCCACTCTTGCTATCTGCCTGCCTGCTTACTATCATGTTCCGTACGTCTGCTGCTGTATCCATCATGCCACTGATGCCATCATGTCACCACCACCGCCTCAACTGCTACTCCTCGCTGCTAATCCCCTACTGCCACCACTATTAACACTACACATCTGCCACTACTACGACTATCGATGATATAATAGGAAACTCTCCACGATTGGTGTCGCTCTCGGATCTTTACAGAGCCATGTCCGGGAATTTCACGAGAGCGGTGCCATCCAAACTCTTCAGTAAATGGGAACATATAACAATGGATACTGAGATCGGTGACAAAATCCTGGATGGGTGGACAAAGGTTCGCCAATGCGTCATAAATGAGAGACGGCGAGATTCTTTCTTCAAAATGATGCATAACGCCATTTATGGTTTTAACCTTCCAGCCTCTCCCAAGTTCCCGGATCGCATCACCCATTGTCCTAAATGCAACAAACCAGCCATGGATTTTTGGCACGGCATGTGGTCATGCCCTCAGGTTTCGAAATTCTGGGAAAATCTGATAATGTATGTTAAAACGCACTGGTAAATTGCTCTCTCCTTTGAACCGCAGACATTGCTGATCCATTATATTCGTCTAGCGTCGAACCAAACCACATACTTGACAATTGTTCCTCTTTTTCTCCACTCAATATTGCTAGTAGCCAAGAGAGTCCTATTACACCAGTGGCTTTCCAGTTCCATTCCAGATATGTCTGCAGTGGTTTTGGAACTGGAATTCTTGTTGAGACATGATAGGATTGAGGCTGAAAGACAAAAGGAAGGCTCTGCTACCAATTTTTTTTTTTAAATTGAAGACTTTCCTCATTACACAATTTAGTCCCTCCGAAATATCGGAGTTAGTCAAGCCGTTCCAATACACCTCCTGGTATCTCACTTCCTCTCTAAAAGGCACCCTAGGTGCTCCCCAAGTGTAACTTTTCTCTCTCCACTTCCCTAACTTTTCCTCCCCCTCCCTTTTCTTCCAAATGTTTTTTCAACATTATGATATTGTGGTTTAGACATGTTACATGGAATTTATTAATCGTCAGTGATATTAGGACTTGGAGTCCTAATTGAAATAAGGTCGAAATGTCTGCTTTTATGTATGTAACATCTCTGTCTCTATCTACAATTGAATTGTTTTCAATAAAAAAAATAAAAAATAAAAATGAACGAAAAGAGATACGTTTTTCTAAAAAGTCCTAGGAGACTAGAGGGAGTTATATATCAATTTCCAGGGCAATTGGAGCCAACTTTTGGGTCCGAACCAAACTTATTCAAAAATTCAACGAACCAAATTTCGACAGGTACACTCATCTTTAATTTCAACCAAACCAGCGACACTGGTTTTGGAGTTTTTGCTACTCATCAGCACAGCGTAGGGATCTTATCGGCAGGATGAGATGCTTTTAAAGCAGGTCTTACACGACACGCATTCTCTTTGCAGACATTCTGGTGGTGCAGGGAGTCTTACAGGCAATGATCTTTAGTCAAAGCATGTGTATAAAATATGTGTAAAGGCTGTATTACACCAACAAATTATCTGGTCAGATGGCCATTTACACACACAGATCTTTTGTTCTACACACCAACTATTGGTCTGATTTGACAAAAATTGGCCATTAATCTGTTGATCTAATACAGTTCGAAGACTCCCAACATCACCTGGATCTCCACAAGCAGAATCCGTTCCTTACAGCCACAGATCCTATGAAACTGTATGAAACCTTGATGCTGTCCTGTACATGCTGGATGCAGCAGATTCTCTTTAAGAACCGTTCTCCACCATGACGAATACTTTTCATTCCCATCTTTGTCTGACACTATCATTATATTTAACGTTCATCTGATATAGGATTTAACCTTGGACTGACATTTCATGAAGATCTTGGCAATTTCTGTTTTGTAAGAATGCCATGCATTGACCTGTAGATGTTCTTCATCTATCCTGAATCTCAGGGTCAGAACATATGCAACGGGCGGCCTCCCCCCAGGGCCCTCTATATAAATCTCGTCCCAGGTGTAGGAATTCCGAGTGGTATAGTGCGGCCTAAAATGTCTCTTTATGTGTGTCACGGTGCTCATACCTGGATACAGCTGGACACCAGGCTTTGGCTCCGAAGCAATAAATAAATAGGGGGAATAATTGAGGGATAAAAGAATAACTTCAGTCCAAACCTTGAGATGAAGTTCAATGGCAGTTTTACCTTGAATAAACGTTTCTTCAAACAGTTTACAGGCTTTGTCTTGGTTCCAGCAGGCTTTGGCATGAAACTGGCAGACAAACTCCACTCTGCTATATCTGTTTCTCTCTGACTCTGCTGTACTGACAGGCTGGCTGTATAACTCAGCTTCCTCTGTATGCTGCACTTTCTCTCTGTAGTCTGACTCTAAGTTATGCCAGGGAACTTTCCTCTTGGCTCCTGAGGCTTCAAGCTTTGGCCTCCATGGCCAGCAGAGCTTAAGGTGCTCTGGCTGGCATGGGCACGTCCAGAAGAGAAGCTAGACTGGAACTAACTAGTCCCCACCCTTCCTGCAGGAAATAGGGCTTGCCCACTTCTCTCCAGATGGGGGGTTAGAATGGAATGGTAAGTTCTATTCTGTCTAAGATAGCTCTGCCGTGTTTGCTGCCATCTGCTGGTAAATCAGGCATATTACATGAACATAACAGTTGCATAAAGATATTAGGAAAGCATATTGTGGAGGACCTGGAATAAATACACAAGATGACATGAGGCTAGAGCAATAAAGACAGTAGCAGGGTGCAGAAGTGGTAACACCACTCTGGGGTGTTACACATACAGGAGGAATGCAGAACAATCTGAATTGAGGATTTGACATGAATAGCATTTGTGTATTCACTCGTTATCCTTCATCCATGATAAGTGACCTTTACTATCGTGTCCTCTGATTATTATTATCCATCCTGTTGTATTAACCCTGACATTAGATATAAGTAATGGACATGAACATGTGGAGTCACTGTGGGTAGAAATACATGGAGGCAAAAACAATAATAAATTATGAATAGGAGTTTATTATAAACCACCTAATATACCAGAATCCACAGAAAATCTACTACTAAACGAGATAGACGATGCGGCAAATCATAATTAGGTCGTTATTATGGGGAACTTCAACTACCCAGATATGGACTGGGAAACTGAAACCTGTACATCTCATAAAGGAAACAGGTTCTTGGCAATAACCAAAGACCATCACCTTTCCCAACTGGTTCAGGACCCGACTAGAGGGACGGCCATACTAGAGTTAGTATTAACTAATAGACCTGATAGAGCAAGAAATGTGCAGGTTGGGGGACACCTGGGAAATAGTGACCATAAAGTAATAACTTTCCAATTATCATTCAAAAGAGGGTTTCTTCAAGGAGGAACAAAAATACCAAACTTCAAAAAAGCTAAATTTAGCCAACTAAGAGAGGCCATAGGCCTAACTAACTGGGACAAAGTCCTCAAAAATAAAAACACTGCCACAAAATGGGATATTTTTAAAAGCATCCTAAAATCTAATTGTGAGAGGTACATACCTTATGGGAATAAAGGGTTAAGGAACAAGAAGAAACCAATGTGGATAAATAGAACTGGAAGGCAATAAATGACAAAAAGAAAGCATTTAAATCACTAAAACAGGAGGGTAGTGAGGAAGCACTGAAAAACTATAAGGAAAAAAATGTTATATGTAAAAAACAAATAAAAGCCGCCAAACTAGAGACCGAGAGATTAATTGCCAAAGGGAGTAAAACTAACCCTAAAATGTTCTTCAATTATATAAATGGTAAAAAGTATAAATCTGAAGGTGTCGGCCCTCTACAGAGTGATGAGAGGGGAGTTGCAGAGAGCGATCAGGAGAAAGCAAAGCTATAAAATATTTTTTTCTCCACTGTATTCACTGAAGAAAATAAACTGTCAGATGAAATGCAGAATATAAAAGTAAATTCCCCATTAAAAGTGCCCTGTCTGACCCAGGAAGAAGTACAGCAGTGTCTTAAAAAGATTAAAATAAACAAATCGCCAGGACCAGATGGCATACACCCCCGTATCCTAAGAGAATTAAGTAATGTCATAGCCAGACCCTTATTTCTGATATTTAAGGACTCTATACTAATAGGGAGTGTTCCACAGGATTGACGCAAAGCAAATGTGGTGCCAATATTAAAAAAGCATCCAGAAACAGAACTCGGAAACTATAAACCGGTAAGTTTAATATCTGTTGTGGGTAAACAGTTTGAAGGTTTGAAGAGATGCTATCTTGGAGCATCTCAATGAAAATAAGCAAATAATGGCATATCGGCATGGCTTCATGAGGGATCGGTCATGTCAAACTAATTTAATCAGTTTCTATGAGGAGGTAAGTTCTAGACTTGACAGTGGTGAATCAATGGATGTTGTATATCTGGACTTCTCCAAAGCATTTGACACTGCACCGCATAAAAGGTTAGTATATAAAATGAGAATGCTTAGACTGGGAGAAAATGTCTGTATGAGGGTAAGTAACTGGCTCAGTGATAGAAAACAGAGGGTGGTTATTAATGGTACACACTCAGATTGGGTCACTGTCACTAGTGGAGTACCTCAGGGGTCAGTACTGGGCCCTATCCTCTTCAATATATTTATTATTGATCTTGTAGAAGGCTTGCACAGTAAAATATAAATTTTTGCAGATGACACTAAACTGTGTAAAGTAATTTACACTGAAGAGGACAGTATACGGTATATATATGACAGAGGACAGTATACTGCTACAGATGGATATGGATAGATTAGAGGCTTGGGCAGAGAAGTGGCAGATGAGGTTTAACACTGACAAATGTAAGGTTATGCACATGGGAAGGAATAATGCAAGTCACCCGTACATACTAAAAGGTAAAACACTGGGAAACACTGACATGGAAAAGGACCTAGGAATTTTAGTGAACAGCAAACTAAGCTGTAAAAACCAGTGTCAGGCAGCTGCTGCCAATACCAATAAGATAATGGGTTGCATCAAAAGGGGCATAGATGCCCGTGATGAGAACATATTCCTACCACTTTACAAATCACTGGTCAGACCACACAAGGAGTACTGTGTACAGTTCTGGGATCCTGTGAACAAGGCAGACATAGCAGAGCTGGAGAGGGTTCAGAGGAGGGCAACTAAAGTAATAACTGGAATGGGTGGACTACAGTACCCTGAAAGATTATCAACATTAGGGTTATTCACTTTAGAAAAAAGACGACTGAGGGGAGATCTAATTACTATGTATAAATATATCAGGGTCAGTACAGAGATCTCTCCCATCATCTATTTATCCCCAGGACTGTGACTGTGACGAGGGGACATCCTCTGCGTCTGGAGGAAAGAAGGTTTGTACACAAACATAGTAGAGGATTCTTTACAGTAAGAGCAGTGAGACTATGGAGCTCTCTGCCTGAGGAGGTGGTGATGGTGAGTACAATAAAGGAATTCAGGAGGGGCCTGGATGTATTTCTGGAGTGTAATAATATTACAGGCTATAGCTACTAGAGATGGGTCATTGATCCAGGGAGTTATTCTGATTGCCTGAATGGAGTCGGGAAGGAAAATTGGCTTCTACCTCACAGTTTTTTTTTTGCCTTCCTCTGGATCAACTTGCAGGATAACAGGCCGAACTGGATGGACAAATGTCTTTTTTCTGCCTTATATACTATGTTATATACTATGTTATTGACCCTGATCATTAAACAAGTGGTGTCTTAGCAATAAATGGAAGAAATGTCATCAAATTCCAAATGATCTACAATTTCCTAAGGCATGCAGAGCACAGAAAACTTGGAACCTTCTTGAATCAACAGATTTAAGCCTATATTAAGTGAATACAAAAACCTATCTTCAGATCAAAGGTCTTCATAAAGGACATGGATGATTGGAAATCGATTGTATTCATTAAAAATCAACTCTGCGTATTCTTGTGAAAAGAAATATAGGCTGAAGCATTTCCACATTTCCCTGCATATGATGTCCAGAAAACAACTTTTTAATGGTCTGGTCTGATGTCAGTATTTATTTAGTGGTTGTAGTCTGGGGCAGCATTAACAAATCTTCCTAACCCCTCAGAACATCTATTTTAAACTCTTCCCATTTTTTATTATAAATCATAGGTGTGAAATGTAAAGAATTCCTCACCTGAAAAATCTGCTTCACTGCTGCAAATCATTCTTCCTATAGGGGTTTTACCTTAATAATCAACTATAAGTTCTTCCTTAACCCTCTGCTCTCTTTCACTAAGTGTAGAAATGAGGGATAGTCATTCCATTTTGCCATATGTCCCACTTTTCCTGCCAAATATATCTGGAACTGCAAGACCTCCTTTTTCCATCAGAAGCGCCAAGTACTTTTGCTTTAGTATCACTCACGGTTCCACGTGAGCTCGTCCACCAAAGGTGCAATTTGCCAGGACTTCCCGATCCAGGTTGGAGCATTACCAAGATAATAAATTATCCGGATTAGTAAAATCATTTTAAGCAAAGAAATTCTATCAGCCATTGTAAAGGGCATTTTGCTCCATATCTTTATTTTGCACGTGGTCCTATCCGGTGGTGAGTATATATTTAGAGGATCTGGTCTGGCGTCAGGATTTATTTAGAGGTCTGGTGTGGGATCTGTATTTGTTTTAACGTTTTTTTTTATATATGGTCTGTATTTTATAGGGGTTCTTGTATGGGGTCTGTATTTATTTAGAGATCTGATCTAGGGTTAGCATTTATTTAGAGGTTTGGTCTGGGGTCAGCATTTATTTAGAGATCTGGACGGGGTCAGCATTTATTTAGAGATCTGGTCTGGGGTCAGCATATATTTAGAGGTTCTGGTCTGGATAACCATTTATTTAGAGGTCTGGGGTCAACATTTATTGAGAAGTGTGGCCTGGGTCAGCATATATTTAGAGGTTTTGGCCTGGATCACCATTTATTTAGAAGTCTGGGGTCAGCATTTATTTAGAGGTCTGGTCTGGGGTCAGCATTTTTTTTGGAGGTCTGTTCTGGGGTCAGCATTTATTTAGAGATGTGGATGGGGTCAGCATTTATTTAGAGGTCTGGCCTGAGATCAGCATATATTTAGAGGTTCTGGTCTGGATAACCATTTATTTAGAGGTCTGGTCTGGGGTCAACATTTATTGAGAAGTCTGGCCTGGGTCAGCATATATTTAGAGGTTCTCGCCTGGATCACCATTTATTTAGAGGTCTGTGGTCAGCATTTATTTAGAGGTCTGGTCTGGGGTCAGCATTTTTTTTAGAGGTCTATTCTTGGGTCAGCATTTATTTAGTGGTTTTGGTCTGGATCACCATTTATTTAGCGGTTTGGTCTGGGGTCTGAATTTATTTAGAAATCTGGTGTCTAATATTTAGTTAGTGGTCTGGTCTGATGTCAGTATTTATTTAGTGGTTGTAGTCTGGGGCAGAATTTATTTAGAGATCTGGTCTTGGGTCTCTATTTATTTACAGATCTGGTCTGGGTTCAGTATTTATTTAAAAATGTGGTCTTGGGTCTGTATTTGTTTAGAGGTTCTGGTCTTGGGTCTGTATTTATTTAGAGGTTCTGGTCTGGGTTCAGTATTGATTTAGAGGTTCTGGTCTTGGTTCAGTATTTATTTAGAGGTTCTGGTCTGGGTTCAGTATTTATTTAGAGATCTGGTCTTGGGTCTCTATTTATTTACAGATCTGGTCTGGGTTCAGTATTTATTTAAAAATGAAGTCTTGGGTCTGTATTTGTTTAGAGGTTCTGGTCTGGGTTCAGTATTGATTTAGAGGTTCTGGTCTGGGTTCAGTATTTATTTAGAGGTTCTGGTCTGGGTTCAGTATTTATTTAGAGGTTCTGGTCTGGGTTCAGTATTTATTTAGAAATCTGGTCTTGGGTCTGTATTTGTTTAGAGCTTCTGGTCTGGGGTTTGTATTTTTAAAGAGTTTGATCTGACAACTGTGCCTGTTTAGACATGTTCGTCTCTATTTGCCTGGGAGGCAGGGTTGCCAACCGTCCAGAAATTTCTGGACAATCCATAAAAATAGGCCACGTTTTTCCTGTGTCTGCGAAAAAAATAGATGTGTCCGCAATTTTTTTTGAGGCTGGTGGTACTTATTTTGGTGGTGATTATCATAATTTTTCAGCTCACAGTAAATGATGGTAGTGAGTTATTATCAGTATATTGACTATAGACTTGTATTACTTATAATCTCTATCATTCATTAGTGTTTTCCAATTTGTCCGTAAAAAAGGTTGGCTGTCCATGATTTTTGGATAAATTGTCCAGTAAAAAGAAAAATTCTGGTTGGCAACCCTGCTTGGGAGGTCTGGTGTCTATATTCATTGTGGGTATAATGAAGGGGATCATATGCATTACTTATGACTGAAATGACTTAGGTTGTGGGACGTGTCCTATATAAATAAGCGGAGCATCCGTTATAAAAAAAAAAATTCACATGCCGCTTAAAATGTCTCAGATGTCACATGTTGGCAAGAAATATATAACCGAAAAATTGTCAAACCTGGAATGATGCAATGTTTACCTTTCTAATTCAAAGAGGACATTAGGCATTCCAAAATCCAGTGTTTGCATATGGCCTGACACTAATCACTCACCTTGTGTGTGGTTACAATAAGGGTTAATTGTAAGTTTCTTCACTGCTCACCCTAGGTCGGCTCCTGTCAATGGCATTTCATTAAGGTGAATGGGTTACGATTGTAACATGCAAATACTGTATGTAGTTGTACTCGTTAGACGCATCACTTAATATGAAAGGGATTAATGGGGTTTAGTTGTTAATCACTTTCAGCTAATCCCCCAGACACCTATTAAACAAGCCTGTTCTACCTCTTTACTATTGTTACTAAGCAACACCTGTATATCAGGTCTGCTTAACAACGTGATTGACGTACGTGCCTAAATGTGATCCGACACCACAACCGCTTTTCCCATCTGCAGGAATTAGGTAAACCACTCCCTAAAGGAAAGGTGCAGGGAAAGTACAGAATAAGGCCCTCTGCACACGAACCCGTGCTTCCCGTTGCCGTATTGCAGACCGCATTTGGGACGGGTGCCGTTCCGTGGGCATTCCGCATCACGGATGCGGACCCATTCACTTGAATTGGTCCGCAAATCCGGAGATGTGGAATGGTACGGAACGGAAGCACGGAACGGAACCCTATGGAAGCACTACGGAGTGCTCCCGTGGGGTTTCGTCCCGTACTTCCGTGCCGCAAAAAGATAGAACATGTCCTATCTTTTTGCGGAACGGCCGGATCGCGGACCCATTTAAGTGAATGGGTCCGCGATCCGCTGCGGCTGCCCCACGGACTGTGTTCGTGCATTGCGGCCCGCATTTTGCGGGCCGCAGCATGACCACGGGGTGCACACGTTCGTGTGCAGGGGACCTAAGGGTCTCATTTTTATTTTTTTCAGAAACAGAGCCACTTTTGTCCGTGACTGTGTCTGGTATTGCAGCTCAGTTCCGTTCACTAGACTGCAATACCAGACACATCCTGAGGACAAGAACGGCGCTGTTTCCAGAAACAAAATATGTCCTAGCCCCAGTTACTCAGGATGAAAAGTTAGTAAAACAGAAAATCACATAAGCTTTCTTTTTCTCTATGCAATTTGTGGGTCAGTTTCCATAATTCTGTATTTTGCGGTGGAAAAAAAATCCTCTGTGGATTTGTTGCAGATTTTGCTTATGCATTTTAAAGGGTGAAATCTGAGCTGAAAATCCAAAACATACAAATTGACAATTTATCAGACGGATTAAAAATCTGCACCAAAGGACGATTACCGCTGCAGATTTTTTTTTTTCCTTCTTGTAAAATCATATCCACTTTTTGCTGCTACTGTAGATGCAGTGGATTTCCCCTTTAAGATTCTGCAGCAGAAAATTCACAGAATCTCTGTCCATGACCTTAAAGCGGTTGTGCAGAGGAAGGATTTTTTTATTTATTTCTTTTTTTAAAAGGGTCATAATGGATTAAAAAATAAATAAATAAATAAACATTGCTCACCTCACTACTCCCCGGCTGCTCTCTTGTTCCTATTCCCGGTTCAACATACAGGAAATGGCTGCTCAGCCAATCACTGACTGAGGCAGGTCACCAGTGATTGGCTGAGTGGACATTTCTTGCCATTTCCTGTTTGTTGATGCAGAGCCAGGAAGTAGAGAGAGGCAGGGACTGGAGAGCAGCGCCGAAACGGCAGGGGTGGGGGATTGGAGAGCAATGCTTTTTTATTTTTTATTTGTAACCCACTCTGGCTATGTAAAAAAAATTATCTCCTTAAAGAATGCTTCTTTTGTCATTTTTATTTTTAAAAAAATCACAGCTGGGTTGGTCCTATCTTGAATGCAACTCTGCACAGTACCTTCTAATGGATCCCTCCCGCATCTAGTGTGCTGCCATATAGCATACACAGACAAATACCCCTACCATGCTTTGACTTATTACAAGTGCCACACAGTGCCATATGTTGGCCAAATAACACTTTTATACACAAGCCTAAATAACAATGCTATACTCTGCCCCTTTGTACAGTGCCATAGAATATCAAAATACCGCCATATAGTGCTCAGATAATACCAATATATCAAATAACAGCTCTGTGTGCTATTTCATTGCAGTAGGATGCAACTAATATTTAGATTTGTGGTGGTCACAAGCATTCCTGAAGTGCCCCTCAGTCGGCCACAGGGGCCCCTTTTGTGCTGTGCACTCCTGCCCGACTGCCAAGGGCTTTTAATCGGAGTGTGATATAGCTGGATTCTACATTGCCCTGAAAAAATGTGCACAAAGAGCTTCTTTTTTTCATATAGTAAGTTTATAGCAGTGATGCAGTTTACATTTATTCATGTTTCTAGTGTTTGCATGTGTCTTCGTCATAGCAGTGTGCAGTTACTTGTCGTCCTTGTTTCCGTTTACATTGCAGCCATGGTAGCGTGCCCCTAAAACCTTTTTTATCATATTCTTTAGGTACTGGTCTAACTATGCATTGCTATTGGAAACAGTCAACAAGCTTGCAGTCAGACACACCCCTTACCGCTTAGGGAGAGTTCACATCACCATTATTTTTCTGTTCTTCTGATTCATCAGAAGAACAGAAAAATAAAGAAAAAAAATGGATCCTATAAATAAAACGGATCCTGTGCATCAGTTATGGTCATTTGGCATCCGTTTGAGCCATTTCTGTCTGAGATCAGTTTTTTAAGGCTACTTTCACACGTTTCTATTTTCCGGTATTGAGATCCATCATAGGATCGCAATTCCCGGAGAAAAACTCTTCCGTTTTGTCCCCATTCATTATCAATGGGGACAAAATTGAACTGAACAGAACAGAATGCTCCAAAAAGCATTCCGTTCGGTTGCGTTCCTATATCGGAAAGCAAACTGCAGCAAGCATCTGTCATGGCTATGTTAAAGATAATACAACCGGATCCGTTCATAACAGATGCAGATGGTTGTATTATCAGTAGTGCAAGCGTTTGTGCTGATCCGTGACAGATCCAGCAAAAACGCTAGTGCGAAAGAGCCTAAGACGGATCTCAGATGGAAATGGCTGAAACGGATGCCGAATGTGCATGACTGATGCACAGGATCCGTTTTTTTCTGACGGATCAGAAGGATTGAAAAATAACGGTGATGTGAACTCAGCCTAAACTGAGTTTCTATTATGCAGCGGGGAGTTAGTCGTTCCAATATTTTGATGACTGCACAGTATAGAGCTTGGTGTAAAAATGTCACTTAAAATACTAATAATTACCAGCGCAGGCATTGAACAAGCAGGAGGTATCGGGAGACTCAAGCTGCAGAATTGTTAATGCAGCTGTCATTGGAACGATTATTAAAATACATAAATCAGGATCGGGAGATTTCTCAATGACTGATTGCTGTGATCACTAGAACAAAGTGCGAAAAGAGATAGGAAAGTATCATGCCTCTTTGTCTCTTTTCAGGAAGCAACATGGCCTGCACATTATAGTCAACGACCTACCATACAGCATCCAAAACAGGTCAATTTGGTTCAAGTAGTCGGAGCTCCACCGATTGGAAACTGATGGCATAGGCAAATCATACAGTATATCTTCAATGTCTTAGGTAAAGTCTTGTTCGGGGCATATAGATGTATTAAAGGGGAGCTACCTCTTTTAGTCAGAGTAGAGTGACCAATATAAAGAGCAGCCCTCCTTCTGGAGGACTCAACATGTTCTTCAATTACCCAGATGGCCCATTAAATCCAGTAGGTGCCATGTAACCGGCTATTTCTATGGTTCAGGAAGTGTGGACTTCCTGACGTTTTCCCTCTGGTGAGAACAGGAGTTTTGTCCCTGGGACTCCTACGGTTAGCTTATATTCCTTTAAATAAAACTAAGTAAAGTCATTAAAGGGGTTGGACAGAATTATAAAAAAAACATGACTACTTTAATCCAGAAACAGCACCACGGATAATGCAGCTCAGCTCCATGATTGGGGTTGAGGAAGAAGCCAGCCATGTTTTTCTAACCTTGGACAACCCCTCGAGAAAACATTATCATCAGACAGCTTAATTCTGCACAACAATTCCCACATAGTCCTGATAGAAGAATTGTCAGCACCAGATTTTCCATCCAGTGACACCATATTGTACGCTGTATGTTCTTTCCTCTGCTACATCACAGAGCACTTCTCTTCAGCCGCTTGCTTCATTTCTGTGAACGTTGCTGTTGCCTTTTCCTTAAGTGTGTCCACATCCATGTTCTGAATATTTTGGATATGACCAAAGATTGAGCTTTTCTCTTCCTCCTCATCTTCGTCTTCAGCCACCATTTTCTGGAGGTCTTCTGGTAGATCTATGTCATCTCCGGCCATCTGTATTTGATTATCATCCTTTTCGCTCTAGGAGAATTAATATATACATGGTCAGGGAACTCCTAGACCGATCAGCTGTGGTTGAATTGATGGGTGGACAGATTTCTTTTTTCACCCTTACAAACTATGGGGCACATTTATTAAGGCTCTGTACTGGTGGTGGATCCACCAAAGTTATGTAGAGGCACCGTCCTCTACAGTATCTCACAAAAGTTTGTACACCCCTCACATTTTTGTAAATATTTTATAATTTTTTTTTATGGGACAAAACTGAAGATATGACACTTTGACACAATGTAAAGAAGTCAGTGTACAGCTTGTATCTGTTGAGGAGACTGAGGTCCTTTGGAGTGCAGGGGACACTCCTAAAGACCTCCTTTGACTCAGTGGTGGCATCAGCCATATTCTATGGTGTAGTTTGTTGGGGGAGCAGCTTATCTGTGGCTGAGAGACAGAAACTAGATAAGCTTATTAACCACTTCACATCTGGGCCATTTTCCCCTTCCTGACCAGGCCTAATTTAGCAAATCTGACATATCTCACTTTATGTGGTAATAACTTTGGAACACTTTTACTTATCCAAGCCATTCAGAGACTGTTTTCTCGCGACACATTGTGCTTCATGCTAGTCATAAATATGAGTCAATATATTTCACCTTTATTTATAAAAAATCCCAAATTTACCAAAAATGTTGAAAAAAAACTTCAATTTTCAAATTTCAATTTCTCTGATTTTAAAACAGAAAGTGATGACTCATAAAATATTTATTACTTAACATTCCCTGTATGTCTACTTTATGTTGGCATCATTTTGGAAATGCCATTTTATTCTTTTAGGACGTTACAAGGCTTAGAACTTTAGAAGCAATTCTTAAAATCTTTAAGAAAATTGCCAAAACCCACTTTTTAAGGATCAGTTCAGGTCTGAAGTCACTTTGTGGGGCCTACATAGTGGATACCCCCATAAATGACCCCATTGTAGAAACTACACCCCTCAAGTTACTTAAAACCGATTTTGCAAACTTTGTTAACCCTTTAGGCGTTCCACAAGAATTAAAGGAATATGGAGATCAAATTTTAAAATTTCACTTTTTGGGCAGATTTTCCATTTTAACCGCCTCCGGACCGCCTAACGCAGGATCGCGTTCCGGAGGCGGCAGCTGCAGGCAGAGTAACGCATATACGCGTCATCTCGCGAGACGCGAGATTTCCTGTGAACGCGCGCATTCACAGGATCGGAAGGTAAGTGAGTGGATCTCCAGCCTGCCAGCGGCGATCGTTCGCTGGCAGGCTGGAGATGCGATTTTTTTAACCCTTAACAGGTATATTAGACGCTGTTTTGATAACAGCGTCTAATATACCTGCTACCTGGTCCTCTGGTGGTCCCCTTTGCTTTGATCGACCACCAGAGGACACAGGCAGCTCAGTAATAAGTAGCACCAAACACCACTACACTACACCCCCCCCTGTCACTTATTAACCCCTTATTAACCCCTGATCACCCCATATAGACTCCCTGATCACCCCCGTGTCATTGATCACCCCCCTGTCATTGATCACCCCCCTGTAAGGCTCCATTCAGACGTCCGTATGCATTTTACGGATCCACGGATACATGGATCGGATCCGCAAAACACATACGGACGTCTGAATGGAGCCTTACAGGGGGGTGATCAATGACAGGGGGGTGATCACCCCATATAGACTCCCTGATCACCCCCCTGTCATTGATCACCCCCCTGTCATTGATCACCCCCCTGTAAGGCTCCATTCAGACGTCCGTATGTTTTTTACGGATCCACGGATACATGGATCGGATCCGCAAAACACATACAGACGTCTGAATGGAGCCTTACAGGGGGGTGATCACCCCATATAGACTCCCTGATCACCCCCCTGTCATTGATCACCCCCCTGTAAGGCTCCATTCAGACGTCCGTATGTTTTTTTACGGATACATGGATCGGATCCGCAAAACACATACGGATGTCTGAATGGAGCCTTACAGGGGGGTGATCAATGACAGGGGGGTGATCACCCCATATAGACTCCCTGATCACCCCCCTGTCATTGATCACCCCCCTGTCATTGATCACCCCCCTGTAAGGCTCCATTCAGACGTCCGTATGTTTTTTACGGATCCACGGATACATGGATCGGATCCGCAAAACACATACAGACGTCTGAATGGAGCCTTACAGGGGGGTGATCACCCCATATAGACTCCCTGATCACCCCCCTGTCATTGATCACCCCCCTGTAAGGCTCCATTCAGACGTCCGTATGTTTTTTTACGGATACATGGATCGGATCCGCAAAACACATACGGATGTCTGAATGGAGCCTTACAGGGGGGTGATCTATGACAGGGGGTGATCACCCCATATAGACTCCTTGATCACCCCCCTGTCATTGATCAACCCCCTGTAAGGCTCCATTCAGACGTCCGTATGTTTTTTACGGATCCACGGATACATGGATCGGATCCGCAAAACACATACGGACGTCTGAATGGAGCCTTACAGAAGGGTGATCACCCCATATAGACTCCCTGATCACCCCCCTGTCATTGATCACCCCCCTGTAAGGCTCCATTCAGACGTCCGTATGTTTTTTACGGATCCACGGATACATGGATCGGATCCGCAAAACACATACGGACGTCTGAATGGAGCCTTACAGGGGGGTGATCACCCCATATAGACTCCCTGCTCACCCCCCTGTCATTGATCACCCCCCTGTAAGGCTCCATTCAGACGTCCGTATGTTTTTTACGGATCCACGGATACATGGATCGGATCCGCAAAACACATACGGACGTCTGAATGGAGCATTACAGGGGGGTGATCAATGACAGGGGGGTGATCACCCCATATAGACTCCCTGATCACCCCCCTGTCATTGATCACCCACCTGTAAGGCTCCATTCAGACGTCCGTATGTTTTTTACGGACCCACGGATACATGGATCGGATCCGCAAAACACATACGGACGTCTGAATGGAGCCTTACAGGGGGGTGATCAATGACAGGGGGGTGATCACCCCATATAGACTCCCTGATCACCCCCCTGTCATTGATCACCCCCCTGTAAGGCTCCATTCAGACGTCCGTATGTGTTTTGCGGATCCGTGGATCCGCAAAACACGGACACCGTGGATCCGCAAAACACATACGGACGTCTGAATGGAGCCTTACAGGGAAGTGATCAATGACAGGGGGGTGATAACCCCATATACACTCCCTGATCACCCCCCTGTCATTGATCACCCCCCTGTAAGGCTCCATTCAGACATTTTTTTGGCCCAAGTTAGCGGAAATTGTTTTTTTTTTTTCTTACAAAGTCTCATATTCCACTAACTTGTGTCAAAAAATAAAATCTCACATGAACTCACCATACCCCTCACGGAATCCAAATGCGTCAAATTTTTTTGACATTTATATTCCAGACTTCTTCTCACGCTTTAGGGCCCCTAAAATGCCAGGGCAGTATAAATACCCCACATGTGACCCCATTTCAGAAAGAAGACACCCCAAGGTATTCCGTGAGGGGCATATTGAGTCCATGAAAGATTGAAATTTTTGTCCCAAGTTAGCGGAAAGGGAGACTTTGTGATAAAAAACAAAAAGAAATCAATTTCTGCTAACTTGTGCCAAAAAAAAAATATTTCCATAAACTCGCCATGCCCCTAATTGAATACCCTGGGGTGTCTTCTTTCCAAAATGGGGTCACATGTGGGGTATTTATACTGCCCTGGCATTTTAGGGGCCCTAAAGCGTGAGAAGAAGTCTGGGATCCAAATGTCTAAAAATGCCCTCATAAAAGGAATTTGGGCCTCTTTGCGCATCTAGGCTGCAAAAAAGTGTCACACATGTGGTATCTCCGTACTCAGGAGAAGTTGGGCAATGTGTTTTGGGGTGTCATTTTACATATACCCATGCTGGGTGAGATAAATATCTTGGTCAAATGCCAACTTTGTATAAAAAAAATTGGAAAAGTTGTCTTTTGCCGAGATATTTCTCTCACCCAGCATGGGTATATGTAAAAAGACACCCCAAAACACATTGCCCTACTTCTCCTGAGTACGGCGATACCACATGTGTGACACTTTTTTGCAGCCTAGGTGGACAAAGGGGCCCACATTCCAAAGAGCACCTTTCGGATTTCACAGGGCATTTTTTACAGATTTTGATTTCAAACTACTTCTCATGCATTAGGGCCCCTAAAATGCCAGGGCAGTATAACTACCCCACAAGTGACCCCATTTTGGAAAGAAGACACCCCAAGGTATTCCGTGAGGGGCATGGCGAGTTCCTAGAATTTTTTATTTTTTGTCACAAGTTAGCGGAAAATGATGATTTTTTTTCTTACAAAGTCTCATATTCCACTAACTTGTGACAAAAAATAAAAACTTCCATGAACTCACTATGCCCATCACGAAATACCTTGGGGTGTCTTCTTTCCAAAATGGGGTCACTTGTGGGGTAGTTATACTGCCCTGGCATTCTAGGGGCCCTAATGTGTGGTAAGTAGTTTGAAATCAAAATGTGTAAAAAATGACCTGTGAAAAATTAAAGGTGCTCTTTGGAATGTGGGCCCCTTTGCCCACCTAGGCTGCAAAAAAGTGTCACACATCTGGTATCGCCGTACTCAGGAGAAGTTGGGCAATGTGTTTTGGGGTGTCATTTTACATATACCCATGCTGGGTGAGAGAAATATCTCGGTCAAATGCCAACTTTGTATAAAAAAATGGGAAAAGTTGTCTTTTGCCGAGATATTTATCTCACCCAGCATGGGTATATGTAAAATGACACCCCAAAACACATTTCCCAACTTCTCCTGAGTACGGCGATACCAGATGTGTGACACTTTTTTGCAGCCTAGGTGGGCAAAGGGGCCCACATTCCAAAGAGCACCTTTAGGATTTCACAGGTCATTTTTTACACATTTTGATTTCAAACTACTTACCACACATTAGGACCCCTAGAATGCCAGGGCAGTATAACTACCCCACATGTGACCCCATTTTAGAAAGAAGACACCCCAAGGTATTTCGTGATGGGCATAGTGAGTTCATGGAAGTTTTTATTTTTTGTCACAAGTTAGTGGAATATGAGACTTTGTAAGAAAAAAAAAATCATAATTTTCCGCTAACTTGTGACAAAAAATTAAAAGTTCTATGAACTCACTATGCCCATCAGCGAATACCTTAGGATGTCTACTTTCCGAAATGGGGTCATTTGTGGGGTGTTTGTACTGTCTGGCCATTGTAGAACCTCAGGAAACATGACAGGTGCTCAGAAAGTCAGAGCTGCTTCAAAAAGCGGAAATTCACATTTTTGTACCATAGTTTGTAAACGCTATAACTTTTACCCAAACCATTTTTTTTTTACCCAAACATTTTTTTTTTTTATCAAAGACATGTAGAACAATAAATTTAGAGAAAAAATTTATATATGGATGTGTTTTTAAAAAAAAAAAATTACAACTGAAAGTGAAAAATGTCATTTTTTTGCAAAAAAAATCGTTAAATTTCGATTAATAACAAAAAAAGTTAAAATGTCAGCAGCAATGAAATACCACCAAATGAAAGCTCTATTATTGAGAAGAAAAGGAGGTAAACATGGAAACATAGAAACATAGAATGTGTCGGCAGATAAGAACCATTTGGCCCATCTAGTCTGCCAAATATATCTGAATCCTATGAATAGTCCCTGGCCCTATCTTATATGAAGGATAGCCTTATGCCTATCCCATGCATGCTTAAACCCCTTCACTGTATTTGCAGCTACCACTTCTGCAGGAAGGCTATTCCATGCATCCACTACTCTCTCAGTAAAGTAATACTTCCTTATATTACTTTTAAACCTTTGCCCCTCTAATTTAAAACTGTGTCCTCTTGTGGTAGTTTTTCTTCTTTTAAATATGCTCTCCTCCTTTACCGAGTTGATTCCCTTTATGTATTTAAAAGTTTCTATCATATCCCCTCTGTCTCTTCTTTCTTCCAAGCTATACATGTTAAGGTCCTTTAACCTTTCCTGGTAAGTTTTATCCTGCAATCCATGTACTAGTTTAGTAGCTCTTCTCTGAACTCTCTCTAGAGTATCTATATCCTTCTGGAGATATGGCCTCCAGTACTGCGCACAATACTCCAAGTGAGGTCTCACCAGTGTTCTGTACAGCGGCATAAGCACTTCACTCTTTCTACTGCTTATACCTCTCCCTATACATCCAAGCATTCTGCTGGCATTTCGTGCTGCTCTATTACATTGTCTTCCCACCTTTAAGTCTTCTGAAATAATTACTCCTAAATCCCTTTCCTCAGATACTGAGGTCAGGACTGTGTCAAATATTCTATATTCTGCCCTTGGGTTTTTACGCCCCAGGTGCATTATCTTGCACTTATCCACATTAAATTTCAGTTGCCAGAGTTCTGACCATTCTTCTAGTTTTCCTAAATCCTTTTCCATTTGGCGTTTCCCTCCAGGAACATCAACCCTGTTACATATCTTTGTGTCATCAGCAAAAAGACAAACCTTACCATCGAGGCCTTTTGCAATATCACTTATGAAGATATTAAACAAAATTGGTCCCAGTACAGATCCCTGTGGAACCCCACTGGTAACATGACCTTGTTTTGAATGTTCTCCATTGACTACAACCCTCTGCTGTCTGTCACTCAGCCACTGCCTAATCCACTCAACAATATGGGAGTCCATGCTCAATGACTGCAGTTTATTGATAAGTCTTCTATGTGGGACAGTGTCAAAAGCCTTACTAAAATCTAGATATGCGATGTCTACTGCACCTCCACCGTCTATTATTTTAGTCACCCAGTCAAAAAAATCTATAAGATTTGTTTGACATGATCTCCCTGAAGTAAACCCATGTTGTTTTTCATCTTGCAATCCATGGGATTTTAGATGTTCCACAATCCTATCCTTTAATAGGGTTTCCATTAATTTGCCTACTATTGATGTCAGACTCACTGGTCTATAGTTGCTCGATTCCTCCCTACTACCTTTCTTGTGAATGGGCACGACATTTGCCAATTTCCAATCTTCCGGGACGACTCCTGTTACTAATGATTGGTTAAATAAATCTGTTAGCGGTTTTGCCAGCTCACCACTAAGCTCTTTTAATAATTTTGGGTGTATCTCATCAGGCCCCTGTGACTTATTTGTCTTCACCTTAGACAGCAAACTTAGAACATCTTCCTCTGTAAAGATACATGCATCAAATGATTTATTAGTCATCCTTTCTAGTGGAGGTCCTTCTCCTTTTTCTTTTGTAAAAACTGAACAGAAGTATTCATTAAGGCAGTCGGCTAGCCCTTTATTCTCTTTTACATACCTTCCGTCCTTTGTTTTTAATTTAGTTATTCCTTGTTTTAATTTCCTTTTTTCATTTATATATCTGAAGAATGTCTTATCCCCTTTTTTCATAGACTGAGCTAGTTTTTCTTCTGCCTGCGCTTTAGAAGTTCTTATAACTTGCTTGGCCTCTCTCTGCCTAATCTTGTAGATTTCCTTATCTTCATTGCTCTGTTTTTTTTTATAATTACAAAATGATAGCTTTTTATTTTTAATGATTTGGGCCACTTCTGCTGAGTACCACAGTGGTCTCTTCCTTTTTTTGCTTTTACTGACAAGTCTAATGCAATTTTCTGTTGCCTTCAATAATGCACCTTTTAAGTAGTCCCATTTCTCCTGGACTCCATGTAATCCGTTCCAGTCTGATAAGGACTCATTTATGACTAATTTCATTTTTGAAAAGTCTGTTTTTCTAAAATCTAAAACTTTTGTTTTTGTGTGGTGGGACTCTTTCACAGTTCTTATATTAAACCACACTGACTGGTGATCACTAGATCCCAAGGTTTCGCCTACAATGACATCATATACCGAATCCCCATTTGTGAATACCAAATCCAAAATGGCCTCCATCCGGGTTGGCTCCTCAACCACTTGTTGTAGAGATAACCCCAGTAGGGAATTTGGAATATCTGTGCTCCTGGTAGAACTTGCTATTTTGGTTTTCCAGTTTATATCTGGAAGATTGAAATCTCCCATAATGATAACTTTGGGTGGTAAGTTGCATGACCGAGCAATAAACGGTGAAAGTAGAGTAGTGCAGAAGTGTAAAAAGTGGCCTGGTCATTAAGGGTGTTTAAGCTAAGGGGGCTGAGGTGGTAAATCCATTTTTTTCTTTAACACATCGATGGTTAACAGCCAAACAAAATTCAATATTTATTACCCAGATTCTGCAGTTTACAGAAACACCCCACATGTGGTCATAAACTGCTGTATGGGCACATGGCAGGGCGCAGAAGAAAAGGAGCGCCACATGGTTTTTAGATGCCATGTCCCAATTGAAACCCCCCTGATGCACCCTTACAGTAGAAACTCCCAAGAAGTGACCCCATTTTGGAAACTAGGGGATAAGGCGCCAGTTTTATTGGTACTATTTTTGGGTACATATGATTTTTTTGATAATTCATTATAACACTTTATGGTGCAAGGTGACCCAAAAATTGGTTGTTTTAGCACAGTTTTTTTTTTATTTTTTACGGTGTTCACCCGAGGGGTTAGGCAATGTGATCTTTTTATAGAGCTGGTTGTTACGGATGCGGCAATACCTAATATGTATACTTTTTCTTATTTATTTAAGTTTTACACAATAATAGCATTTTTTATACAAAAAAAAATTATGTTTTAATGTGTCCATGTTCTGAGAGCTATAGTTTTTAAATTTTTTGAGCGATTTTCTTATGTACGGGCTCATTTTTTCCGTGATGAGGTGACAGGTTTATTGGTACCAATTTGTGGGACATACGCCTTTTTGATCACCTGGTGTTGCACTTTTTGTGATGTAAGGTGACAAAAAAAGGCTTTTTTTGACACAGTTTTTATTTTTTTACGGTATTTACCTGAGGGGTTAGGTCATGTGATATTTTTACAGAGCTGGTTGTTACGGACGCGGCAATACCTAATATGTATACTTTTTTTATTTATTTCACTTTAACACAATAATAAATGATGTTTTAGTGTCTCCATGTTCTGAGAGCTATATTTTTTTTTTATTTTTTGAGCGATTTTCTTATGTAGAGGCTAATTTTTTGCGAAATGAGGTGACGGTTTTATTGGTACCATTTTGTGGAACATACACCTTTTTGATCACTTGGTGTTGCACTTTTTGTGATGTAAGGTGACAAAAATGCTTTTTTTGACACCATTTTATAATTATTTTATGGTGTTTATCGGACTGGGTCGATCATGTGATATATTTATAGAGCCGACCGTCACGGACGCGGAAATACCAAATATGTCTATTTTATTTTATTTTTTCTATTTTTTATTTTTTTTGTAAATAAATCTTTATTACAACTTTCCAATTCATACAAAGTTTTCCACAGTGCATCTTTTTCTTACATAGTTACATAATAGTTGCACTATAATTTATTCCCCTACCTCCCCACACACTGTATGTCGGTTGCCACCCAAAAAAAAAAAATTATAATATTACCATCCTCCCTCTGTTGTCCCTCTCCCCCCCCCAGCCCTTAGATTTGACTTATTTAGCCACCTCAGCCACATCCTGGCAAATCTATGTTTTTTCTTCTGCCCAATCAGGCAGAACTCCTCACTAGCTAATGACATTCTTGTATGGTTTTCCCATTCTTTAACTGTGGGGGAACATACTTGGGGAATTTTGTTTTTACATGTGAAACCTTTTTTTTAACACTTTATTTTTATTTTTTTTATTTTTTTACATACAAGACCTCTGGGGGACATTTAACTTCACATTTCTTTTTTCACAGTTGATTTCTCCTGTAACTGGGGCTGACATAGTAGCCCCAGTTACAGGAGAAATACACCCCCCAGAGAGGCTGTACAGCACTGTACAGCCTCAGTGCAGGGCTGATCGAGGTCTGTAAAAGACCTCACAGCTTCTGCACTCTCCCGGCCCCGGCGATCACATGACCGCCTGGCTGTAACAGGAATCGCATAGCGCTTCCTGCACTGTATACATAGCGCTCGGTGAGCGCTGTGTATACAGCGATCTAGAAGGCAGGGACACCTGGGAACTGTCCCTGCCTTCTCTAAGGGTTGCCCTGCTGTCACTGACAGCGGGCAACCTGATCTGCCGCTGCACGATTAGCGTGCAGCTGCGATCTCTGAATGGACGTTTTAAAACGTCCATTCAGAGATAGAGAACCACCTCCCGGGCGTTTATAGTCTATGGCCGGACGGGAGGTGGTTAAGAAGGCCAGCTCTGTCCTAGGTTACCCCCTTGATCCAGTGCAGGAGGTGGGTAACAGAAGAACTCTAGCAAAATTAACATCAAAGCTGTTGTGGAGAGCTCCTTCAGTAACAGACTGCTGCATCCTAGGTGCACGAAGGAACGTTATCGAAGGTCATTCCTCCCAGCAGCGTTAGGATTTATAACCACCACTGTTCCCAGAAACCCAGTAGTGAATTTTTTAAGTAAATTCTGTATTATCTTTTTCTTGTATTTTATTCTTCAATTTCTCTTTTTCAATTACTCTTATTTTGCTCTTGTTGTGAATGTGATTGCTGCTGTTATGCCAAAATTACCCAACTGAGGGACAATACAGGGATTTTCTTCTTCTTCTTTTTCTTCTTCTCCTTCGTATAACAGTGTCAATTTGGTGTGCCATTAATGTCTAAACCACTGGCAACAAATGTGAGTACACCCCTGAGTGAAAATGGCCAAATTGTGCCCAAAGTGTCAATATTTTGTGTGGCCACCATTATTTTCCAGCACTGCCTTAACTCTCTTGAGCATGGGGTTCACTAGAGCTTCACAGGTTGCCACTGGAATCCTCTTCCCTCCTCCATGATGACATCACGTAGCTGGTGGATGTTAGAGACCTTGTGCTCTTTCACCCTCTGTTTGAAGATGCCCCACAGATGCTCAATAGGGTTTAGGTCTGGAGACATGCTTGGCCAGTCCAGGACCTTTACCCTCAGTTTCTTTAGCAAGGCAGTGGTCATCTTGGAGGTGTGTTTGGGGTCGTTATCATGTTGGAATACTGCCCTGCAGCCCAGTTTCGGAGGGAGAGGGTCATGCTCTGCTTCAGTATGTAACAGTACATGTTGGCATTCATTGTTCCCTCAGTGAACTGTAGGTCCCCACAGCCGGCAGCACTCATGCAGCCCCAAACCATGACGCTCCCACCACCATGCTTGACTGTAGGCAGGACACACTTGTCTTTGTGCTCCTCACCTGGTTGCCACCACACACACTTGACACCATCTGAACCAAATAAGTTTATCTTGGTCTCATCAGACCACAGGAGTGCTTAGTCTGTTTGTCTTCAGAAAAATGTTTGCAGGCTTTCTTGTGCATCATCTTTAGAAGAGGCTTCCTTCTGGGACAACAGCCATGCAGACCAATCTGATGCAGTGTGCAGCGTACGATCTGAGCACTGACAGGCGGACCCCCCCTTCACCCCTGTAACCTCTGCAGCAATGCTGGCCGCACTCATATAACCTCTGGATATGACGCTGAGCTCGTGCTCTCAACTTCTTTGGTCAACCACGGCGAGGCCTGTTCTGAATGAAACCCATCTTGTTAAACAGCTGTATGGACTTGGCCACCGTGCTGCAGCTCAGTTTCAGGGTGTTGGCAATCTTATAGCCTCGGCCATCTTTATGTAGAGCAACAATTTCTTTTTTTCAGATCCTCAGAGAGTTCTTTGCCATGATGTGCCATGTGGAACTTCCAGTGACCAGTATGAGAGAGTGTGAGAGCGATAACACCAAATATAACACACCTGCCCCCCATTCATACCTGACACCTTGTAACACTAAGAAGTCACATGACACCGGGGAGGGAAAATGTCTAATTGGGTACAATTTGGCTATTGTCACTTAGGGGTGTACTCACTTTTGTTGCCAGCGGTTTAGACATTAATGGTAGTGTGGAGTGTTATTTTGAGGGCACGCCAAATGTACACTGTTATACAAGCCGTACACTGACTGCTGTACATTGTATCAAAGTGTCAGATCTTCAGTGTTATCCCATGAAAAGATATAATAAAATATTTACAAAAATGTGAGGGGTGCACTCTGTGAGATACTGTACATAACCTCGGGCGGATCCACTGCCGCTTCTAAATGTAAGACAGCTTTCGAGCAGTCTTAGATTTAGAGAAAAGGAATTTGTAGCAGCACAACGAAAAAAATAAGAAAATCAGAAACCTTTCTAGTGGCGGTGCCAGCAGTGTTGGGTGCCAGTCTGAAGGTCCCCCATCAACACGTAATACTTGTAAGGAAACCGCAGAACTCACTTGTCTTCTGCTTTTCAAAATGTAATCACCAACACAATGCGACGTTTCGACTTGTATGGTCTTTCTCAAGCAACAAACAGTGTGATCATAACCAGATATATATATACCCTCCCAGTGGGTCACATAGTTAATTGGGAATAATTGTCCCACCTAATATGGCCTCTGCTGTTCCCACTATAGATACTTGCCCTTTGGATAATGTCCTCTTGCCTATCTTTGATAGAATTGTAGCTATACAAAAGATACACCAATATAAGGCGTATTAAGTTGCGGGTCTTCTTTGGGGATTCAGTTACTGCAAATACATCTAGTACAACTCAGGAGACCAGTGACCCTAAGATGATAAAATTGAATGATATGGGTCTACATCTTCAAAGTGATTTTCAAACTCCAGTGTTTAAAGATGCTATTAACACATATATAGATCTAGTATAGAAAGATATAGAGGAAATCAGGCTTGATACCAACACTCATGACATTAAAAGGAACATGAGCCAAGGAGACATTTGGGCATTGAAGACACTATGCAGTAGGAAAGCTATTACTATCAAAAAAGCGGATAAGGGTGGGGCGATAGTTATAATGGATAGTGCCAAATATGTAGCAGAGATTCAGAGACAGCTGAGTGACATAGACGTATACCGATCAGTGGACTCTGACCCCACGTTTGTCATTATGCGAAGGATGAAATTACTTATTGACGATGCTTTTGCTACTGATCTAATTGATGATAATAATTTACATAGATATTTACTGGTAGAGCAACCAGTTACACCTGTACTGTATACATTACCGAAAATACCACCTTTCTTGACAAATGTCTGAGAAGTTACGCCATGTCAGACAAGTCATATGTGAGGGACACTACCGACATTACAATATGAGGAGGGACAATACCTATTTTATTTTGACGTTGTGAGTCTTTATACGAGCATTGACCATGTGAAGGGTCTAGAAGCTGTAGAATGGGCCTTTTATAAGGTCAAAGTTGGGGAAAATCTGTCAATTTATTCTTTCCCTATTGGAGGTAGTACTTACCTGTAACTATTTCTTATTTAAGGATACATTCTATGTCCAGCAGCAGGGGACAGCAATGGGGTCTAATGTGGCCCTGACTTATGCAAATATATACATGAGTAGGTTTGAGGAGACTTTTGTATACCCATCCAGCCTCTGTGAGGGACTGTATGAGGTATATAGACGACATTTTTTCATATGGACAGGAACACTGGAGAGACTACTTGAGTTCCAACAGTACGTTAATTCCATACATGACGAATTACAATTTACATTAGTCTACTCTACCCACAGACAGGACTAGAATTGCTAGATACTACGGTATATTGTGTTGAGGGGACTCTACGAACGGATCTATTTGTAAAATCCACAGACAGGAATAATATGCTTCTGTTTAAAAGTGACCATCCCAAATTTATGAAAGAATCACTAACATATAGTCAATTGCTTAGGGTGAAACGGATAGTATCAGACAACGAGAAACTAGATATTAGACTAGAGGAGATGTGCAATAAATTCCATCAAAGAGGTTACCCAAAAGCCATGGTGCAGAGGCACAAACATAGGGTCAACAGGTCAAGACGAGCGGAACTACTTAATGACAATAGGCAACGAAGAGAGAGTAAAAGGATTCCCTTTGTCTCAACCTATACAACAAATAGCAAACTAATTGCACAGGTCCTCAAATCTAATTGGCACATACAGGGAGTGCAGAATTATTAGGCAAGTTGTATTTTTGAGGATTAATTTTATTATTGAACAACAACCATGTTCTCAAAGAACTCAAAAAACTCATTAATATCAAAGCTGAATATTTTTGGAAGTAGTTTTTAGTTTGTTTTTAGTTTTAGCTATTTTAGGGGGATATCTGTGTGTGCAGGTGACTATTACTGTGCATAATTATTAGGCAACTTAACAAAAAACAAATATATACCCATTTCAATTATTTATTTTTACCAGTGAAACCAATATAACATCTCAACATTCACAAATATACATTTCTGACATTCAAAAACAAAACAAAAACAAATCAGTGACCAATATAGCCACCTTTCTTTGCAAGGACACTCAAAAGCCTGCCATCAATGGATTCTGTCAGTGTTTTGATCTGTTCACCATCAACATTGCGTGCAGCAGCAACCACAGCCTCCCAGACACTGTTCAGAGAGGTGTACTGTTTTCCCTCCTTTTAAATCTCACATTTGATGATGGACCACAGGTTCTCAATGGGGTTCAGATCAGGTGAACAAGGAGGCCATGTCATTAGATTTTCTTCTTTTATACCCTTTCTTGCCAGCCACGCTGTGGAGTACTTGGACGCGTGTGATGGAGCATTGTCCTGCATGAAAATCATGTTTTTCTTGAAGGATGCAGACTTCTTCCTGTACCACTGCTTGAAGAAGGTGTCTTCCAGAAACTGGCAGTAGGTCTGGGAGTTGAGCTTGACTCCATCCTCAACCCGAAAAGGCCCCACAAGCTCATCTTTGATGATACCAGCCCAAACCAGTACTCCACCTCCACCTTGCTGGCGTCTGAGTCGGACTGGAGCTCTCTGCCCTTTACCAATCCAGCCACGGGCCCATCCATCTGGCCCATCAAGACTCACTCTCATTTCATCAGTCCATAAAACCTTAGAAAAATCAGTCTTGAGATATTTCTTGGCCCAGTCTTGACGTTTCAGCTTGTGTGTCTTGTTCAGTGGTGGTCGTCTTTTAGCCTTTCTTACCTTGGCCATGTCTCTGAGTATTGTACACCTTGTGCTTTTGGGCACTCCAGTGATGTTGCAGCTCTGAAATATGGCCAAACTGGTGGCAAGTGGCATCTTGGCAGCTGCACGCTTGACTTTTCTCAGTTCATGGGCAGTTATTTTGCGCCTTGGTTTTTCCACACGCTTCTTGCGACCCTGTTGACTATTTTGAATGAAACGCTTGATTGTTCGATGATCACGCTTCAGAAGCTTTGCAATTTTAAGAGTGCTGCATCCCTCTGCAAGATATCTCACTATTTTTGACTTTTCTGAGCCTGTCAAGTCCTTCTTTTGACCCATTTTGCCAAAGGAAAGGAAGTTGCCTAATAATTATGCACACCTAATATAGGGTGTTGATGTCATTAGACCACACCCCTTCTCATTACAGAGATGCACATCACCTAATATGCTTAATTGGTAGTAGGCTTTCGAGCCTATACAGCTTGGAGTAAGACAACATGCATAAAGAGGATGATGTGGTCAAAATACTCATTTGCCTAATAATTCTTCACGCAGTGTACTCACACAATCGTTTCCGGACATTGAGAAATTCCGAACACCCCCCTCCTGTCATATAGAAGGTCACGCAATTTAGGGGACAGATTGATGCATGCAGATATAAAACATTTTAACATACCTAGGATCAAAAAGAAAGGTTGTTTTCCCTGTTTGGGTTGTTGCAACTGCAATAGCATGCTAAAGGGCAGTAGCTTCACACACCCTAGAACGGGTAAAAAATATCAGGTAAGTGGTATGTAATTTATGTACTGCAATGTACCTGTGGATTACTATACGTGGGAGAAACAACATAGGAACTGACTTAATCAACACCGTTACCAAATACGGAAATTACTCTCAGGAGAGAGACAGGTGGACACTCCAAGAAATGAACTACCAGTACCTGAGCATTTTTTGAAGTTTAGACATAATGTCTCCCAACTTCTGTTTCGCGTGATTGATGGGGTATCTCCCCAAAGGAGAGGAGGCGATAGAGAAAGACTATTGAAAAGGTTGGAATTAAGGATTTTTGAGTTACAAACACTTGAACCTAAAGGCCTTTACAGGGAATTTAAAGTTCGCTCACTTTATTGAACCGGACAGTATTATGTTTTCTTCCTCATTTGATAAGACTATTATACCTAGTCCTAGTACTGGATATGTTTTTATTGAAGTAATGTACCCAACCCTATTTGGTTGTGTTTGATGAATTAATACTTATTGTTTTTTTATAGATATCTGCACCGATGATGGAACCTGGGGGCATAGTTTGAGAAAGGATTTCCTTTTTGGACTGCTTATACTTTGCGGTAGCTATGTTAGGAAATAAGCGTAAAGTGTACTAATTTATATAATACCTCTGTCTGTTTTTTTGCTATATATCTACATATCTGAAAAGTCCAAGGTCAGGTGGGACCTACTTGTGGCATAGATTAATTGGGAATAATTGTCCCACCTAATATGGCCTCTGCTGTTCTTACCATACATACTTGCCCTTTGGATAATGGCCTCTTGTCTATCCTTGATAGAATTGTAGCTATACAAAGTCCACGGTGCCCATAGGTGACTAAAGGGCTGGTTTGAATGGGACGGCCCTGTCTGGGAAAGGGGGCAAGCCCGGGAACGGGTTGCCCCTGCGCCCTACCAGGGAAGTCGACTTTGGTTGATATAAGGGTGGGGGGCGGCTCTCCCACAATTTGGGTGATACGTCCCCCACTGATTGAATGTATAATGTCCTGGGTGATACATCTCTCCCACATACTATAGGGGGATGTGTTCCTCAGCAGGGACAAAAGTGTGCTGATTGGGGGGAGGAAAACGACCCTCACATAACATATGGGGGGTACGTCCTGTAGCTGGCCAGCTAAGACCTGTCCTAGGTTGCTAGTATAGCTTATATCTGTATACAGCTAAACCTGCCAATTGCCTTAATACAGTTCCAATGTTTATGTGTTAAAGAAAAAGCAGAGTTATTTACTGTGACATCATGTTTTGGATGTCATATAACTGTTATATTTTGTGTTCACAGAAGCAGAAAAAGATAATATGCCTTTAAAATTCATTTTGTAATGTAAGGTAAGCTCAGTGACACAGCAGAAACAACAGAAAGTATAGTGTCAATCTGTTGTTGCTGGGCAGAAGTCTAGACCAATCACAACCAGCTTCTCACACAGCAAGAGTTTTCACCAATCACTGCCAGCCTCCCACACAACCTGTCTGGGAATTCCCCCAGCTCCTGCTGCTAGAATCATTATTCACTAGAGACAGGAGCTGAAGAGACATTCACTCCACTGAGAGCTGAGTTATAGCGGAACAAGAGGCCAATATAGGTATTTAAAACAGTTATATAATGTTCATATTGTTAGTATTGTGTTTAGAACTGTATACTGAACTAGATATATATGTGTTTACTTACAGTTCCACCAATTGCAACCATACAATTGCAAATACAAATTGCAAGCTACAAATTGCAAGCATACAATTGCAAGCATTCAGATTCCATTTTGCAATCCAAATTGCATATAACCATACCAGATCATACTCAACCAATCTGCAAATAGTCACTGGTAACTGCATACTGCAAGTAGAACTATTCGTTAGACCTCAGATTTACCTCTCAGAGAGATCATACAGTGCTTAAATAACTTAAAGTGACAGTACAGATACTGAAGAGAGAAATATATCCAACATTTTATGTTGAATGACAAGATTGAACAGTTGAACCACCATCTTATGCATACCGCCATTTTGTGATATCTTTCCAACACGTGTTTTGTACATGGACTATCTGCTGCGGAGGCGGCAGTGTTATATAAGAAGAAAATTTAAAGTTAATAAAGAAGTTATTTGAAGCATTTGGTGTGCTCTTCAAACCTACTGTTTCCATAGAACGGTGCTAGAGGAATTACAGAGTAATAGACAGTCTGGTTAGACTAAAATTCAGAGATATAAAAAGGCACTTCATAGTGCTACGCCTGCCACACGTCCCACCTCTAAAATGGTTAAATGAGCCCATAAACGAATTTTATCTATGACCTATGGACTATAGAGATACTTATAGACATTTGTTTTGAGGAGACCATTGTTCAATTTTGGTATTTGGACCTTGGTTTAATGTCAGAGATCATGTTATGAACATTATAGATGTACCAGAAATGGCTTTAAATTTATTGCCACTATGAAACCCTTCTGACGGACGACCGAGATATTGGAGATACATGTATTTGCTAGATTATCCTAATATAAGTAAGGTGGTCAATTCTGACATATATCCACATAAATGGACATATAATTATTATATAATCGAGCATAAAATGCCATAAAATCTCTTACTGTTATAATGCTACGATTGCTTGATATGGTTTGCTGTGGCAAACATAATATAAGATTGGGATAGCGATAGCACAGACAGAGGTACGGAGCAATAGTGACTGGATGCGCTACGCCCGAATAAATTGTTCACATGGTTTTCATAGTGCACACTTAATGCTTAGAGCGCAGGCGCAAGGAGATCAGAGGAACGCCGCGCTTAGTACACACATGTGCCCGGCGCGCCTGCACACTGCTTACAGAGGGACGCCAGGATGAGCGCGCTCTCTGAGTATACCGAAGCAGTCTGGACAATGCCTTCTGAGATGTGCCCGCCAGGATTCCACCAGGGAGTATTTAGTAAGCACATATTTTTGGTTCTAATATTTCATTATGAAAGACACTATATGTAATGGAATGGTGACATGCATATCTTGATCTGAGTAATTAGACCACACAAATGGGTGGTATGTATTTAGCATATTTGATTTAGAATTAACATATTTGATTCGGTCATGTGACCCACTGGGAGGGTATATACATATCTGGTTATGTTCACACTGTTTGTTGCTTGAGAAAGACCATACAGGTCGAAACGGCGCATTGTGTTGGTGATTACATTTTGAAAAACAGAAGACAAGTGAGGGCTGCGGTTTCCTTACAAGTATTAAGTCTTAGATTTAGACCATTTTCTACACCTAAAACAGGCATAGATGAATGAGATAGTCCTGCCGGCCCAGCCGCTTAGTCACCCACACCATGCCCACTTTTTTAGACCTGGCGTGAGGGGGAAAAGCCGCAGATTGCGGCGTAAAGGACCTTTACGCCCTATGTTACTATAACAATAAGACTCCAGACAATTTCCACATTACCCTCCCTAAATCCAGCCCTGTGTTTTAGGCAAAGCCAAAGAAATTTTTTTTTTTGGGTACTGCCCTTAAAATATAGAAACCAGGGCCAACTCCTCCACTTTCCCTTTAGAAATTTTCTCCAATAGGCCTCCATTTTTAAAACCTTCTCACTGACATACAGGCCTTGTTTCCCATAGTAACCAATCAGAGCCCAGCTTCATATTTCTGGAGCAGTTTGAGAACTGGAAGCTGAGAGGCTGATTGGTTGTTATGAGCAACAAGGCTTGTTTACATGTATTGAAAAAACGACCATTTTGCTAATCTGGCTCCACCTGACAAGGAGTCAGCCATAATTTGTGGTTTAATGGTGGCATTATCACAACTTATGGGTAACTTCATTGGGGGAGAACTTCATTCTCAAAACTAGTGTAAAGTGGAACTGGCTTAGTTGCTCATAGTAGCCAATCAGATTGAACCTTTCATTTTCCAAAGGAGCTCTGAAAAACGAAAGTGGGAATCTGATTGGTTGCTATGGGTCACTAAACCAGTTTTCCTTAACACCAGTTTCGATAAATCTCCTTTATTATTCCATTGTTTAAATGCTACTACATTGGGTCGTAACCAAATTAACCCCATACCTGTGGTAATCTGTATTTTTCCCTTAAATGTACCCGCACTGTGGCTCTTTCTGCTTTTTTCTGATTAAACTTGGCATCTCTTTCCATCCTACAAGACAAACAGAACAGTATTGTTAAACACACACAGAAAATGATTTCACAGTGAGGGAGCCTTCTGTCCATCGATTGTATAATGTCCAGCACCAGGGGCTGCCTGAATCAGCTGACTGGAGGGAGTTCGTTCCTGGCTTCAGACGCCAACATATCTGATATTGATGACATATCCTGAGGACTCTGACATCACTGTGTTTATTTTCTCTGTATTGTGACATCACCGTGTTTATTATCCCTGTACTGTGACATCACTGTGTTTATTATCCCTGTACTGTGACATCACTGTATTTATTATCTCTGTACTGTGACATCACTGTGTTTATTATCTCTGTACTATGACATCACTGTGTTTATTATCCCTGTACTGTGACATCACTGTGTTTATTATCCCTGCACTGTGACATCACTGTGTGTATTATCCCTGTACTGTGACATTATTGTGTTTATTATCCCTGTACTGTGACATCACTATGTTTATTATCCCTGTACTGTGACATCACTGTATTTATTATCTCTGTACTGTGACATCACTGTGTTTATTATCTCTGTACTGTGACATCACTGTGTTTATTATCCCTGTACTGTGACATCACTGTGTTTATTATCCTGTACTGTGACATCACTGTATTTATTATCCTGTACTGTGACATCACTGTGTTTATTATCTCTGTACTGTGACATCACTGTGTTTATTATCTCTGTACTGTGACATCACTGTGTTTATTATCCCTGTACTGTGACATCACTGTGTTTATTATCCCTGTACTGTGACATCACTGTATTTATTATCTCTGTACTGTGACATCACTGTGTTTATTATCTCTGTACTATGACATCACTGTATTTATTATCCCTGTACTGTGACATCACTATGTTTATTATCCCTGTACTGTGACATCACTGTGTGTATTATCCCTGTACTATGACATCACTATGTTTATTATCCCTGTACTGTGACATCACTGTGTGTATTATCCCTGTACTATGACATCACTATGTTTGTTATCCCTGTACTGTGACATCACTATGTTTATTATCCCTGTACTATGACATCACTATGTTTATTATCCCTGTACTGTGACGTCACTGTGTTTATTATCTCTGTACTGTGACGTCACTGTGTTTATTTTCCCTTACACACAAATAATGTGGCATTGTGCATTGGGGCTATATTACACCAGTGACATCACTAGTTGTGTTATCCCTGTATTGTGATATTACTATGTGCATTACCCCTATTCTGGGAAATCTCTGTGCATGTTATTGTTGTGACTTCTTCGAGTTAAATTTAGAAAAAAGAAAAACTAGTCTGTTTTTTGTTTTTTTTAAATAGCTCAAAGTGCAACTAAAATAAGTTTTTGAATTGAGTCTCTGTTCAGTTACAGTCATTGTGATATAGGAGATATATTGTTTATGGTAGATGGGGCCAGGCTTTTTTTTTTACTAGTCCAGATTTCTCCTGTATCTGGGGCTGACATATTAGCTCCAGTTACAGAGGGGGACACAGCTTCCTGACATCCATTGTAGTGCTCATTTGGGTCTGCTAAGACCCAACAGATCATGCAGTTACCCAGGACTTGGTGATCATGTGACAGTAAATACCTATCCCTGGCTTCTCTGTGGGGAGCCCGGCTGTCACTGACAACAGGCTTTGCACTCCTGCATGTCTGCAAGGATAAACAAGGACCACTTGGACGTATGAATTCTATGTACAGGTTAATCATCCCTTCACCATATGTATTATTCCAGTGCTGTAACATCACGTTGTGCATATCCGCAGCAAATGGCAATTCAGCTCGTTTGTTTACATGCCATTAAATGTAAAGTGCCCCCATATGGTTGCATCAGTTTATATTCACTGATTGTAAGCCTGATGTTTAATTTTGGGAGATAATATAATTTTTTATTGTTCTTATGAAAAATTTCCGTACCTAGAATATTCTGTGATAATAATAAAAAAAAATGAATGCAAAAATTCACTTTTACACCTGTCGTACCAAAAATAGAGATAAAAACTGCAAAAAATGCCTGATGTAAGCCTTAATCATATTTACTAAGGATCATGCTATAGGGAAGTCCTCTTTAAATAATAGTGTCATTTGGGCAGAGGCCAAGCTCTCTCAGTGTTTCCCAGGGTTTAAGGAGAAGTTTAGCACTGGAACAGAATACATTCCGGGCCCGGCAAGTCCAGCCCATGAACTCAAGTCGTGTTTAACTTTATTCTGAAGTTTTTATCTGCACAAACAAAATGCACAGTTTTTGCCAAGTATGTCAATGTGTAACCAGAAGCTGGGTGATGGCTCCAGCCTGGATTTCTACACCATGCAGTGCTGAGGGCACATTTCTGTCTCAGCGATCAGAGATGGTGGCTTCAGATTAGTATTACATGGCAACTAAGGCGTAGCAGTTATGTAGTACCTTGAAGACTTAGGGGACCCAAATGGTCCCACTGTCCCTAGGACTAGAGATAAGGCATGATTGTTAGGACACTGTTTCACATGTTGCATTAGAGCCCATTAAAGTGAACAGAGTGGTCAGTTATGTTTGGCTGCCTTGAGGAGGAACCGTTCTCTGCAGCAGCTTCCGTTCTTGCTCCTAGAAGGGGGTTCTGAGTATTATCTGGTCATAGAAGGGAGTAATCACAAGAAGAAGGATTAGGACATAAGGAAACTGGCCTAACAGGTAAAGCGAAGCACCTAAGTAGCAATAATCATATTAATCACCATGATCCAATTTCTTCAGCCAAACAAAGTCTGAGAACCAAGATCCTTTAATGATATGTAGATTAAACCAGCATCGTACAGTTCTGGAAGCCTATGTGGTCTATGAGCCATGAACATGCACGTGACGGGTACCTCGCAGCCACAACATATAATGGTGTTATATAAACCAGCATGTTCTAGAGTGTCAGTGTTTCCTATCCTATCTGTGGTCAGCACATCAAGCTTTTCAGTATTGCAGACATGGATCTTCACAATGGAAGAAGTTGGAGCACCTGTAGCATACCAAACCACAGGGGAAACACATGAGGCTCACGGTGGGCCGATGGGTGCAATAGATCATGTACTCACGGTTAGCAGATGCCTCCCTGGGCTGGCGTACAGTGGATGGGAAGACAGCACGAAATCCTCCGGGGCACTCTCGGTTGCAGGGAACACCAGCCAGATGGAAGTTGAGGTGCCCTTGATGGTAATTGGTGTTAGGTGCTTTTGCGGCTGGGCCCCTGGTTCGTGATGCCAGCACCACTAGGTGCAAAGGTTGAGAGTAGTAGTAGTAGTAAGATTGAGGAGTCGGTTGTTGTAAACCAGTAGAACATTTACTGAAAATCAATAGTCTCTGGACAGTTGATACAGTTCATCAATGGAAAGCTTTTTGTATAGCATAAGTAATAATAAGTTCACTGGCAATCCTATAATCGGGTAGTGGCAGTTGTCAATGGAGGGATTCTTCTAATGCTGATACTTTACAGGCAAACTGAAGATTTACTTTAAGTTCCCATCTTAGCACTCTGGTACTGAATATGACATTTGCTTACTTTATATTTTGAGTTATCCAATAAGGGCGTCCCCCTCGCAGCAGGAAAACACTTCTGCCACATCATTTGCAGGATACTCTTCTGAAAAGGTTTTGATTTTTCCACTATGACCCAGAAGGCTTATGTAATGGATAAGGACAATTCTGCGCACTAACTGTCCATTTGTGTCCTGGCACTCGGAAAGTTGGTCTCAGGCACTTGTGCTAAGGTCCATAAGCTGAGTTTAGCTGTTACTCTCACTAGTCTCTCCCCATATCCAGACATAGACTTACTGTCTTGTGCTTTGCTGCTGTAGATTAATGTTAGGTGTACTCCCTTAGCCTGGCCATGACCAAGGAGCAGAAATAGCAGACTACAAATTGGACGATGCCTGTTCCTCTCCTCCATGAACTTGCTTCTCCTCCTCTCACACTCCAACTAGCTCAGACTCCAACTAACTAACTTCCTGTCTAGACCACACCCAAGCTATATGTATTATGTGGTTCCAGCACCACCTAGGGGTGAATGGGTGCAAATGACATTGCCAGTCTGATAAAAAGAAATACCATACAATGCAAATAAACACATGTATATATATTAAGATGTTTGAAGTGTCCCATTTACACACATATATGGACGCTGCACACCTAGAACCCAATACGTCATCCCTTGCCTATGGATAAACCCATGTAAGGGTACGTCCAACTTTCAGGTTTCCTGATGCAATTTTGGAAGCCAAAATCAAGAGTAGACCTTCAAAGGAGACAAAATATAAAGGAGAGATATGACTTCTCTTTTTGAATTCACTCTTGTGGCTGTACTCTAAATGTATTCAGGATCAGAGGTGCAGGTGCAATAGAAATCATTGCAAATTAGGTTTATTAGCAAAATTTGCTAATTTTCAGCTGTATGCAATAAAACAATCAATCAAGAGCATTTTAAAGGGAACCTGTCATGCTGATATTCCACTTTTAGCTATGCACATTACCTTATGAATACAAGCATGTTGTCCCCGCTGCCTTCTTTCCTTTTTTTTTCCCGTTTCATGGTTGTTGGGAAAATGAACTTTATATCTTGCTCCCACCATATGCTAATGATCACCTTGAAGTAACGGATACTGGCGCTTGCATCCTCCAGGTCTCTGTTGCCACACCCAAATCCTGCTTCTCACTCCATACTTGATGCTTCCCAGCAGTGGCCATGTCATCCTCTTGCATCACAACATCTTGCTCGCATCTGGTTTTAACACACTTCTGCACATGCGCTAGTCAAGGGAGAGAGCACACCTGCAATGGTGAAACACATGACTTCTCCTCAGTGGTCCAGAAGTCAGAGTGTGCCTTTGCGAGTTATGAGCGAGATGTTGAGATGCAAGAAGATGATGTTGCGACTGCTGGGAAATATCTATCATAGGGTGGGAAGCATGACTTGGACACTGCAACCATGACCTGGAGGATGCAAGTGCCAACCTTCTTGACATCAAGATGATCATTAGCATTTAGTGGGAGCAAGATTGCATTTTCTCAACAACCATGAAGCAGAAAAACAGAAGAAATGAGGCATTGGGGCCAACATGCTTGTATTCATAAAGTAATGTTCATAGCTAATAGTGGAATATCGGCATGACAGGTTCCCTTTAAATCGCTCAACACATCTAATTATAACAAGTGGTTTCTTGCCCTTTTAATAACTACTTCAGTCTTACAGTATATTCAACCCCTTCATGTACTTTGTGGAGCATCCTTTTCCTGTGATGACCTGCTGCAAACGTGATGGATAGCCAGACACTAGCCTCTGATAGGGGCTACGGCCTCCAGTTCACTAATTTTCTTGTGTTTGCATGTTGAAATCCTCTTCTGCAAATTCCACCAAAGTTCAAGTCAGGTAACTGTGATAGGCCACTCCACAGTCTTTCAGGACTTCTTCTGAAAGAAAGCCTTGGTGGACTTTAAGGTATCCTTGGGATCAATGTCCTGTTGGAATGCCTAATGGTGCCCAAACTTCAGCTTTCTCACAGAAGGCTTGAAATATTGTCCTCAGGTTTCCTTGATTGAATGTATTTCCACAGAACATAATTCAGAAGCTTCTGTGGTTTATTTATGTTTTTTAGCATATTGGGGACCACTTTTCTTGTGCTTTTGGGTCAGAGACCTTCAATATTTAGTGTGCACCTTAATGTTCAAATTGAAACCTCAGTGCCTACAGCCACCAAAACTTACTGCAGGTCTTTTGCAGTCACTCAAAAGTTTTTTACCACTTGCCTACGCAGGAATCTGGTGGCAGACATGATAGTTTCCTCTTTCGGCCATGTCCAGGCTGTGTAATTCAACCCTTTTATGATACAAGCACCTTAAGTACATAGTACTATGTACTGCTATGACTTGCTGCAAATGCAATGCATAACCAGACACCAACTTCTGGCAATATTCCTGAGGAATCTTAGCCCTTTCCTCATGGGCAAAGGCCTCCGATTCCCTAATAGTTATGGGCCTGTATCCTGTAACCACCTTCTACAAATCCCACCAAAGATTATCTATGGGCATCAAGTCAAGCAACTGTGATAGGCCACTCCATAATCTTCCAGGACTTATTCTGAAACCAAGCTTGGATGGTATATTTGAAATCATTGTCCTGTTGGAAGGTTCAATGACGCCCAAGTTTTAGTTTCCTCACAGAAGGCATGATGTTTTGTCCTAGGATATCCTGATACATAAGTCCATCTTGCCCTGTGCAGAGGAAGCAAAACCACCCTAGAGCATCACTGAGTCACTGCCATGCTTAGGCAGGGTATTCTTTTCAGGGTATGCTTCATTCTTCCTTTTCCAGCCATACCACTGATCCATAGGCCAGCTTTTTATATATATATATATATATATATATATATATATATATATATATAGTTTTGAGCATACTGGAGCCAACTTTTCTTGTGTTTTTGGGTCAGTAGCGGAGTATGTCTTGGAGTTTGGGCATGGAGACATTCAACGTTCAGTATGCACCTTATTTGTAAACTAAAACCTCAGTGCCTACTGCCACAAATTCTTGCAGCAGGTCTTCTGCTGTCACTGGAAGGTTTTTGAGCACCTGTCTCCTCAAGAATCTGATGGCAGTCGGTGGTAGCTTCCTGTTTCATTTGGCCTGTGGTTTTCAGAGACCATTGGTAGGAGATTCTCTGGAAATTAAATTTCAGCCTAGCAGTGTCCATGGAATACGGTTAAGACACAGAGGGCAAAAAGCGGACACGCAGACCAGACCAAACATGGATCCTTCATGGACATCTTCACGGATAAACCACTGAACATCTTGTTATGGTTGTCATCACGGATGTGTGATAAAGGCCTAAACCATATTTCTAACATGCAATCAAACATCATAGTCAACAAATGCTTAGCCAGTCCAGATATTTGATGTGTTTTTTTCTGAAGCACACCTGATGCAACTAATGAAGCTCTTGAGGCAACATCTAACTTGAAAATGTGTGCTCTTATGAAAAGAAGAAGAATTCCAGATCACCTCTGTTGAAAGCCCATAATCACCCATGTGCAGGAAAGCATGGAAGTGCCACACAAAGCATTAGGATAAGATCTATTGCTAGCCTTCTCCCAAAGGAGGTCCCACGAGCCCCTAAACCTACAAATTAGTAGTGCCTACAACATAAAGAACCAATGTCATCCACTCACCAAAGCTTAGGAAGGCCTGTCTGTGCCCTGTCTAGGCTCTCACTCACCTAGGGTTCAAATGTCTTGGTGGTTTCCTCAAAAGGGAGTACCAAAAAGGCAAGAAACCAGATCCACACTCCATCAGATCTTCAAGAGTAGCAGCACAGGGGAATGGCAGCCTAAAAATTGCCAGAAAGCTTGGACCCAATTACAGAAATATTTGCTCAAGTGGGTCTTCTATACATACAGTAAGTGAGTTTAGAATGCCCAATAGGTTAGCATGTGGGGACAAGATGACCCTTGAACTTTCAAATAACCCAACTAGAGCTCTTGAGCCCCGGATGTTTTGACCAATGCCCCGAATGATTGCTGGCACTGGCAGGGCCGGCGCTCTGACTCTCCTGTGCTACACCGGCCTCGCCACTCACATATATTTAACTTTAAACTGTAATCCTAATCCGGCGGCGCTCGCTCACTGACGTCAGGCGCCTGCTCCTCCCACTAGGTGGCGCAGGTGCGTGATGTCAGTGAGTGAGCACCGCCCACACTTCCTGTTACTGGAGCTGACTAGCAGAGAGTAAGATAAAGACTAGAGATGAGCGCTGATTTAAACTTAAAGTTGCAGGATACGGATTAGGATTACAGTTTAAAATGTTAATGTACACTCCTGTGAGCGGCAGGGAGGGGGATCTGTGGATGGCACTGTTATGGGGAGGGGGATCTGTGGATGGCACTGTTATGGGGAGGGGGATCTGTGTATGGCACAGTTATGGGGAGGGGGATCTGTGGATGGCCCTGTTATGGGGAGGGGGATCTGTGTATGGCACAGTTATGGGGAGGGGGATCTGTGGATGGCCCTGTTATGGGGAGGGGGATCTGTGGATGGCACTGTTATGGGGAGGGGGATCTGTGGATGGCCCTGTTATGGGGAGGGGGGGTCTGTGGATGGCACTGTTATGTGGAGGGGGGATCTGTGGATGGCACTGTTATGTGGAGGGGGATCTGTGGATGACACTGTTATGTGGAGGGGGATCTGTGGATGGCACTGTTATGTGGAGGGGATCTGTGGATGGCACTGTTATGGATGATCTGTGGGGTTGCCCAGACGGCTAGGCCCTTCACTGTAGTTATTAACCCTATTCAGCAGTCCTCCATTCACTGAAGGGGGGACAGCGGAAAGGGGTTTATAATAACTACTGTGAAGGTCCCCCCCCCCCCGAGGTGGCGATGAGGGCGTGGCTTCATGGGATGGGGGCGTGGCTTCTCGTGAGCTCGTGCCCCGGATGTCTTCATACCCTAGCAACGCCCCTGGGTGGCACATAAACCAGCCTGTGTCCACAAAGGTGTAAAGAATGGACCTGCTCAGTCCTAATGGCCCCCGTTAATACTGATAAATAGACATGGACTGACCTCTTTCATCTTGCCCCGTTCCCTCCTCCTATTGTGTGACACAACCCACATACTGTAGTGACAATTTCTGTACTTCCTGCCCTCTCCACTAGTTGGGCCCTGTAACAATGGCATATCCTACATCTACGGTAACTTAATTGGTGAGTACTATGAAAGGTTATATATAATGAGTGGAGCATGACTTATTTCAAGGGTTATTGATTTACACCTGTATGCTGTGCAAATGTAGCAGAGCTGAATTTGTCAGTTAACGTTCTATGGCTCCTTTATGGATAAAGATCTCTGTAGTTAGATAATACAGCCCCGTGTACAGCAGTGCAAAGTAAAACCACAAATGACTCATCAATATATGGCAACCTTCTGAAATAACAGAGATGATTCATTTCAACAATTCAAATCACAAATGGTATTTCAAATGCAGCTGCAAAGTATCACTGGCGACCCCTAAAGAAGTGTAACCTTCAGATGGCAATGATCAAATGTGATAAAGTACTTACAATATTTTTAGTACATTTTATGGTACGCTTCTCGTAGTCTTAATGTAGACCATTGTTAATGTTCATTTACATGTACAAAGTGGCCATAAAAATTGTTCCGATGTAGCAGGCACTGCTTTGTTATTTGATTTTGTTGGCAATATCGCAGAATAATACATTCAACTACTACATTTGTATATCGCTCATACTCACTGCTCCTCTACTAGTTGCCTCTGATACTCCTCATACTCTTCCCGGGTCATCCCTTGGGCAGCTGCCGGGTCAGACACATCACCCCCTTCTTTCTTCTCCTCGCTTGATTCTCCAAATCCAAAACTCTTCAAGGGGTTGCCCACCATGCTCTTGATTAAGAACGCCATGTCGCTGCCTATCCCACCATACAGACAGAACAGGAATAGAGTCAGGCAGGGGAGATGTATGCAGCAGTACCAGCTGGTCAAGGGCACACTGTCACCGGGAACTATATGCCAAAAATGGTTTGTCAGCCATAATCTGGATTAGCGGTTGAACTGCTACGGACTGAGGCAGATGGTTCAGATTACTTCAAAAATCATTAGATGCAGCTGCCTACTTTCCATAATAATACCTTAAGCTAATTTCCAATCAAAGTGTATGATATCCAAGGAGGACTATTAAAGTTGCAGATTTCATTCACAAAATAAAATGTCAAAAAATGAATTTTAATATTAATTTTATCTGAACATCTAAAAATTCTTGCCCTTGGCTTGACCTCTGCTGTTCAGCAGTTGCATAGGCCTTTTGCACTCATAACAGGCTTTGGGATCTGCCCTACTGTAACTCCATTTGCCTCTGATCTTCTGTTAGCTCTCATAGGAATGCGGTATCGCACTGGACGCTATGTTGCAGAGGTATTCTCATGGAATGGTGGGAGTTGTAGTCTTACATCAGCTGGTGAGCCACAGATTGGAGACCATTGCTATATCCTGATAATGTCATATAGCAGAAGGGTATTATTATAGGGAAGGCACAAGGGGCACATGGCCTGGGGTATCCACAACCCCTCCTGCTCTGGTCTAATCATCTGAACCAATCATGGTGGACCAGAACTGGTTGCTGAGCAGTGTTTGTTGTCTTGCAATACACCTTTTAGGCTGAAGGCAAATTCCAGTTTGTAGCCGACCATGCATTCTTTTTCCAAACGGACCAGGTAGTCACTCATTACACAAGTGGCATACATACTTCTCATTTCTAGGACCCCAACTTCTCACGAAAAGCAGCATCCCCTAATTTCCATCCAGTGGAGATGTATATGTTCAGATGTAAATGTAACGCTGTCCATACTCTAAAGATACTTTCAGAAATTGGCTTCTGGGAGATGTTGGAGTGCGGCATGCCTGGTGCACCACAAAATGTTTTTGCAAGTATCAACTTCCCCCCTCACCACACATTTGGATGTTGAGGCTGAGTCTGATCATGCGGCGCCACACTCAGTCATTCTTCATCCAGGGACGATTTTCAGCTGTGGATGTGTGGCAGAAGACGCCCAGGAGATTTGTCTATTTTTCTGGGAGCCTTCACAAAATTCCAGGAGAGTTGGCAACTAGGGACTTTGGATGACCGAAAAAAGCCAATATAGCTCTTTTTGTGCTGTCATTGGTGCCTTTTCATGATACTAACAAGATTGACAGATGGTGACGGATGGTAGGTGTCAGTTGAAGGGTGTGTTTTTTTTTTAGTGTGCCACATACGATCTACCATGTGAATTCCATTTAATTTTTATTTAATATGCCAAAACTCAGAAAAAAATTTGCAGAGGTTCATTAGCCCAAGCCACCTTTCATCTGTTGCTACGTGCTCCAGTTCGGATGCTAACGTGCCCACTGTAGACAATTTTAGTGGCGGACAATTTTTAAAGCAATTTGTTATACAGTTGCTTTTTTTTGTAATTGGCCCAGACAGGCTAGCCTTCACTCAACATATAGATCAATGAGCCTTGGGCACTATAAACTCTGCTGATGGTTCACGGGTTGTCCTTCATTGGACCACTTTGGTAGGTGCTGCTGCATACTGGGAACACCCCACAACACCTGCCGTTTTGGAGATGCTCTGACCCAGTTGTCTAGACATAACAATTTGCATCTTGTTAAAGTAGATCAGATCTTTATGCTTGCCCGTTGGATCAACTGAAGAACATGTCCCACTGGATTATTTCATTTATTTCACTAAATTTCTTAATGAAATATCAAATAAGCAATAAACGATGTACCACAATCAATAATTGTTCATCAATCATTAAAGAGGACCTTTCATGTTTTTTTATTAATTGAGATAAATACCTTTACTTGCGGCGTACCCCCTGCTGATGCTGCCATCCTGCCTGATTTTTTTAAATATCGCTCCTACACCCCGCTGCACTTTTCCCACTCAGTATGCGAATACCGAGCATCGGTACAGGGAGGAGGAGACGCCAGGGTTTCTCAATGGGCGTCCCCTTCTCCCTGGCTGTGCCGCGATCCAATCACAGCGGAGAGCGTCACAGCCAAGGAGAAAAAAAAAAGCTCACCTTCTCCTTGGCTGTGACGCTCTCTGCTGTGATTGGATCGCGGCACAGCCAGGGAGAAGGAGACGCCCATTGAGAAACCCTGTTGTCTCCTCCTTCCTGTACCGTTGCTCAGTATTAGCATACTGAGCGGTAAAAGTGCAGGAGGGCACAACGGGGCATAGGAGCGATATTTTAAAAAAGCAGGCAGGGGGGCAGCATCAGCCGGGGGTACCCCGCAAGTAAAAGTATTTATCTCAATTAATACAAAACCATGAAAGGTCCTCTTTAATTGTTATCACTAAAAATATTGTCAGGTGTTAAGAAATTTTGTGAAATAAATTAAAATAAATAATCCAGGGTGTCGCGATTGGGCACACATGGAAGACAACAAGCCACGAGGGACACTCTGGCATTCACAACCTTGGATGTGACTATAATGGGGAACTCTACTGCACCCTCACCTAATGCATTAGGCTACTAAGGAGTAAAGCGACCCCCAAACACGCCCACAAATCCACACACAACAATGCCAACGTCCAGCAGTACAGCCACCAAAAGGCTCCGGTTACAGATGCTTAGTAGGACATTTCTAAAGGGTCAGCCGGGCTCAGAATCCTCATCTTAGTTATGTGACAGGAGGCTGGCTAATTACATGCAAAAATTGGAAGGTTGTATGGCATAATTCTAATTTGAGACAAAACTTCTAGGGATCTCTCAGATGGTTAATATGATTGACATGTTTTATAGGATATTTTTTCCAACCCAGACATACCAAACATGAATGTGAAATATTAATCCTTTCAATCAATAAGTAATTCAGTAGGTTTCCTAAGGCCGAAAATCCTGGTGCTTAAGACCAAAGAAACACACTAGTTAGTTGATTATAAGTAATTTTTTTATTTGTTTTTTACAAAACATGAAATATGCTTTTGAATTGTATCTTTTGGTCTATGGATACTCACAGTCCTGGTCCCAGGCTGCATTATTTCCACTAGCACCTCTATGGTAACTGGCAAGAAGTACAGTTTGGCCTTTAGTTTGCAAACAACTTTAATCCCCCCCCCCCCCCCCAGTCTACAACATCCTGTGTCTTATAAATTCTCATCTGTACGGGAAAGGAGCATCATAACACATTAACTCCTGACACAGGGGGCATGATCTTCACTTGATCCTACCCATTTTTCAAGCTTCCAACGCATCCACTTCAAGTACTCATGTTCACTTGCTGCCTAAAGGGTGCGGCTGAGTATGCTCGAAATGTTGAGCACATCCATCATTGGATCCATAATAAGTTCTAAAGGTACAAAAATCACAGCAAAAAATGCACCAAAATGATACGCAACTGACAATACTAACTAATTCCTCAGGCCGATGTTGAAAGCTGAGAACGTTGCCAATATCTTCCAGTCAGGAACATATCGGAGCCCCTCATGCACCACGTCACGGTGTCTCAGCACGGATGGGGTCCTACCACTAACCTGCACTAACCTGCCCGTGGTGTGTGAACAGGGTCTGAACAGTGCTAGAAACCAACTCACAGCCAGACTCTCCCATGCCTCCATAGTGGTATCACCAATGCATTGTGAGGTAGGATAAAGCTGTGAGCCGCACCCACAACAGACCATGTGACACAGAAGCTACCAGGTGCAGAAGAACGTTACCAACAAAATAAAGTGGCACATTCCATACACATAAAGACAAAAAACTCACTGAAAAAAAGTGGCCTAAATGGGTGAAAATGCTCTGAATGAGCGCTTATAGGCAGAAAAGTAGCATGAAATTGGCACCAAAACCACACATAAATCCTATTGTTTATCGCATTTTTGCAGATTTTCCACAGATCTTACCCTTCCATTGAAAGGGTGAAATCTACACAAGAAAAATGCAACAATTGATATCCTGCAGATTTTAAAATCCACACGGCAGGTCAATATCCGCACCTAAGAACAAAGCAAAGTGTACACTGGATTTATCTAATCTCATACGCTTTTCTGGTACTGTATTACGCTGCAGTTTTTCGGCACGAAATCCATACAGAAAAAACGTGTGTAATCTGCATTGTGTGCAAGTACCTTTAGAACTCACTGAAAAAAGTGGCCTAAACGGGTGAAAATGCTCCAAACCCAGACACTGTAGCGTGTCTATAACCGGGTGAGCGATTCCTCCGCATGCGGTCCGCAGACAACGGCAATCCCCAGCAAAAAATGCGTACAATGGAGGATGCCGGGGCGGACCGCATGCACCACAAGGACATCTTACACAAAATGATACATTGTGCAGAGGAATTAGTTAGTATTGTCAGTTGCGTATCATTTTGGTGCATTTATTGCAGTGATTTTTGTATGTATATTTTTTCACCTGCACAATGTATCATTTTGTGTAAGATGTTCTTGTGATGCATGCGGTCCGCCCCGGAAAATCTGCAAAAATGCGATAAACAATAGGATTTATGTGTGGTTTTGGTGCCAATTTCATGCTACTTTTCTGCCTATAAGCGCTCATTCAGACGTCCGTATCCATTTTTGTGGATACTGGTTGTGTTTGTTCCGCATTTTGTGGAACGGAATGGCCAACCCTATGACAAAAATACGTATTCTTGTGCGTAATTGCAGTCAAGAATAGGACATGTTCTATATTTTTGGGGGGCCACGGAACGGAAGTACGGATGTGGACAGCACACTGTGTGCTGTCCACATCTTTTGTGGCCCTAATGAAATGAATGGGTCCACAAAACTGAGGAACGGATGTGGACACAAACATACAGTCCTGTGAATGGTCCCTAAATCTGCATAACGTGCAGGTACCCTAAACCACATTTGGGAGCATGTAGGTAGCCACTGCCATAAGGACGCTACAGGGCACATGCTAAACCATCAGTGCAATCAGCTTAATCACAGATCTGTAGAACGGCTATTTTTGGAGTCGGTAGAAGAGGCGGCGTTTCCTTAATTCCATCATTTGCATTAGTTGCTTTCTAATTAAAGTACTCGCTGTTCCCAGAAAGTTGTGGATATTCTGTAATCCCAGATTATCAGTGATCATTTCAAAGAAATGAAATCAACACAAGCAGAGGCAAACAAATGGATTGCTTTCACTCGTCGACAATACGCTTGATCCTGGAAGAGATTTTATGGATTCATCAGAAACATCTTTACATCTCTGTGTGTTACAGTCATCTCTCTGTGGGCTGGAATCATTGGCGATGCTTCAATATAAAGAGGAATTTTGCATTGTTCCGTTGCTCTGTTATGCCTTCTGGAAATGTATGACTACATAGACTGTTCCACTATGTTCACACAAGGCAGATATGTTGCAGAAATATCTGGGACTGTAAATGAGTTTAATGCAACCCAGATGTGTGCAGCAAATCTGCCTCGTGTCACCACATCTGAAATGAGAAACTAGCCCCATCAGCACCACAGACAGAAGAATAAAATCCACTTTCATGTGAGCAGATAAATTGACCTTAAAGGGGTTTTCTGGGTTTCCCATATTGATGACCTATTACTTGAATAGGATGGAACAGTTGTAATTAAACTGCACCACCCCTCAACGTCGACAGCATGTAGGTAATACGGTGAAGAGAATGCAACGTTCGCACGATCGCCGCAGTCTCTTCAAATGGTTGCTCGGTGAGGTTGTCGGGAGTCTGACCCACACCATTCTGTTAAACTGGACAACCTCTTTAACGAGTACGGTGCTCTGTTCACACTGGTCTTCTAGTCTGCTTTGGCAGAATGACATCTTCTGGAAGAAAAAGTAAGTGAACCCTTTGGAATGCCCTGGCTTTCTACATTGATTGCTAATAAAATGTAATCTGTTATCACAATTATAAACACACAATGTAACTAACCTAATAACACACAAACAGTTGTACCGCCCATGTCTTTTAATGAGCACATTGAGTAAACATCTACAGTACAGAGAGAGAAAAAATATGTAAACCCTTAAATATCTGTAAATCTCCCTTGAGCAGCAATCACCTCCATCTAATTGTTTCCTGTAGATGCAAACAAGATTTCCACAATGCCGAGGAGGAATTTTGGACCATTCCTGCCAGCAAATGTGTTTCAGTTGATCAATATTTCTGGGATACCTTACGTGCACAGCGCTCTTCAGGTCATGTTACAGTATCTCCATAGTATTAAGGTCAGGACTCTGTGCCGTTGGTAACCAGAACACAGACACTTAAGCCCCTTTCACACGGGCGAGATTTCCGTGCGGGTGCAATGCGTGAGGTGAACGCATTGCACCCGCACTAAATCTGGACCCATTCACTTCTATCGGGCTGTGCAGATGAGCGGTGATTTTCACGCATCACTTGTGCGTTGCGTGAAAATCGCAGCATTCTCTATTGTGCGTTTATCACACAACACAGGCCCCATAGAAGTGAATGGGGCTGCGTGAAAATCGTGTATTATTTTCCCTTATAACATGGTTATAAGTAAAAATAATAGCATTTTTTAATACAGAATGCTTAGTAGAAGGTCAATTGAGGGTTAAAAAATAATTACCATAACTCACCCCCTCCGCTTGATCGTGTAGTTGCCGATCTCTTCTTACTTCTTTAATCACGAGCTGCCGGCTAAAGGACCTGTGGTGATGGACCATGTGATGAGCTCAGTGACGTCACCACAGGTCCTTTGACAGGTTCTGAAGAAAGAACAGGAGACCGGCAGCTACGCGATCAATTGGAGGAGGTGAGTTAATTTATATATTTTTTTTAACCCTCAATTGATTTTGTACTAACCATTCTGTATTAAAGAATGCTATTATTTTCCCTTATAACCATGTTAGGCCTCCTGCACACGACCGTATTTTTTTGCGGTCCGCAAAAACGGGTCCCGTTTTTCTGTGATCCGTGACCGTTTTTTCGTCCGTGGGTCTTCCTTGATTTTTGGAGGATCCACGGACATGAAAAAAAAGTCGTTTTGCTGTCCGCCTGGCCGTGCGGAGCCAAAGGGATCCGTCCTGAATTACAATGCAAGTCAATGGGGACGGATCCGTTTGACGTTGACACAACATGGTGCAATTTCAAACAGATCTGTCCCCCATTGACTTTCAATGTAAAGTCAGGAGTTAATATACCATCGGATCAGAGTTTTCTCCAATCCGATGGTATATTTTAACTCTAAGCGTCCCCATCACCATGGGAACGCCTCTATGTTAGAATATACCATCGGATTTGAGTTACATCGTGAAACTCAAATCCGACAGTATATTCTAACACAGAGGCGTTCCCATGGTGATGGGGACGCTTCAGGTTAGAATATACTAAAAGAACTGTGTACATGACTGCCCCCTGCTGCCCCCCCCTGTAGTTAACACATTGGTGGCCAGCCCCCCCCTCCCCTGTAGTTAACTCATTGGTGGCCAGTGCGGCCGGCCCCCCTCCCTCCCCTGTAGTTAACTCATTGGTGGCCAGTGCGGCCGGCCCCCCTCCCTCCCCTGTAGTTAACTCGTTGGTGGCCAGTGGGCCCCCCTCCCTCCTCTGTAGTTAACTCGTTGGTGGCCAGTGGGCCTTCTCTCCCCCCTATAATTGGTGGCAGCGGAGAGTACCGATCGGAGTCCCAGTTTAATCGCTGGGGCTCCGATCGGTAACCATGGCAACCAGGACGCTACTGCAGTCCCGGTTGCCATGGTTACTTAGCAATTTGTAGAACCATTATACTTACCTGCGAGCTGCGATGTCTGCGTCCGGTCGGGAGCTCCTCCTACTGGTGACAGGTCCGGCCAGGAGCTCCTCCTACTGGTAAGTGACAGGTCATGTCCCTTACCAGTAGGAGGAGCTCACGGCCAGACCTGTCACTTACCAGTAGGAGGAGCTCCCGGCCGGACGCAGACATCGCAGCTCGCAGGTAAGTATAATGGTTCTACAAATTGCTAAGTAACCATGGCAACCGGGACTGCAGTAGCATCCTGGTTGCCATGGTTACCGATCGGAGCCCCAGCGATTAAACTGGGACTCCGATCGGTACACTCCGCTGCCACCAATGATAGGGGGGAGATTTTAATTAGGAGGAAGAGGGAGGGGAGAAGGCCCACTGGCCACCAACGAGTTAACTACAGGGGAGGGAGGGGGGGGCCCACTGGCGACCAACGAGTTAACTACAGGGGAGGGAGGGGGCCCGGCCGCACTGGCCACCAATGAGTTAACTATAGGGGAGGGGGGGGGCCACTGACCACCAATGAGTTAACTACAGGGGAGGGAGGGGGGGCCGGCCACACAGGCCACCAATGTGTTAACTACAGGGGGGGGGGCTGCCCCCTGCTGCCTGGCAGCACCTGCCAGGCAGCAGGGGGCAGTCATGTACACAGTTATTTTAGTATATTCTAACCTGAAGCATCCCCATCACCATGGGGACGCCTCTGTGTTAGAATATACTGTCGGTTCTGAGTTTTCACGAAGTGAAAACTCAGCTATGAAAAAGCTTTTATGCAGACGGATCTTCGGATCCGTCTGTATAAAAAGTAACCTACGGCCACGGATCACGGATGCCAATCTTGTGTGCATCCGTGTTCTTTCACGGACCTATTGACTTGAATGGGTCCGTGAACCGTTGGCCGTGAAAAAAATAGGACAGGTCATATTTTTTTCACGGCCAGGAAACACTGATCACGGATGCGGCTGCAAAACGGTGCATTTTCCGATTTTTCCACGGACCCATTGAAAGTCAATGGGTCCGCGAAAAAAAACGGAAAACGGCACAACGGCCACGGGTGCACACAACGGTCGTGTGCAGGAGGCCTTATAAGGGAAAATAATTACATCTACACAACCTTGAACCCAAACCTGAACTTCAGTGAAGAAGTTCGGGTCTGGGTACCACATTCAGTTTTTTTATCACTCGCGTGCAAAAGGCATTGCCGCAATGCACCCGGGACGCATCCGGACACGCTTGTCTGCAAGGGGCCTTACCTTTTCTTTCACCTGCAAAAAAAATAGCCTGATATAATGAGTCTAAGTCCATAGGACTTTTTACACAGTGGATCTGTCGTGGCGCCATAATAACAAAAACCAAACTGTCTTACTGAACAAATTAGACTAATTCAATTATACACTCACTGACAACAAAAAAAATCCCACAAGGAGGAGTGATTACATTAGAGCAAAAGGAGAAGTTTATTGGGAAAAATTGTACAATTGGACCCTGTTGAGCGCCTCTGGCCTGGATACAAGACGAGATACGGCCTCTGGCCTGGATACAAGACGAGATACGGCCTCTGGCCTGGATACAGAGCGCCGTCGGCCTGAAGGAGGGGAGGAGCGCGGGAAGCAGAGCGTTGAGGGACAGGACCCAGCTCCCTGCGCTCCAGCAATGAGCGCTTCCATCTGTATTGATGGAAGCGCTCATTGCTTCTGGACTCTGGCACCCCGATGCATGCAGGGGTCCGGACAGCTGGCAACCACGGTCCGCCAGTTGAGTACCCCTGGTCTAGATGGTGAGCAATTCATCGAAAAGACCAACCTGCTTCTCTCAGCCCAATGATGTGTACCCTCTCAAAGTGTCAACTGGACCAAATGTCCGAGTTTATCGTTGAAGCATGTCTACCTGTCAATGATCTCTGGCGAAAAGGTACACTGCCCATATGTAGCCTCTGGGGACCTTTTTATAGGGCAGCAGAGGAAGCACTTTAATACCTTCTTGTGGCAAGACCCAGTGTCTAATCAGACCTCACCTTTTACATATCAGCCTGGGATATAACTGTATGCAGAGTTCTGCAGCAAGCGAACATTTGTACCAGAGTGCAGACTTTTTATTTATTTATTTTTTGTTAATGAGTAATGTTAAAAACAATTCAAGCCAGAAACAAGTTCATAATTTCTTGTATTTATTATTTTTGTTGAAAAAAACCCCAAAAACATTTTACCACAATTGATCATCAAATGAGGCAGTGACACCGCCCTACTCCTGTAACACTGATTGCATTTGGCAGTGGCAAATAGGCCAAGCACAATCAAGTGAATGATCTGTGTGGAGATAACTCAGATATATTTTTATGCTCTCAAATTTAGACAACATTAAAGTAGACCGGACAGGCAGAAGCTGAGCCAAACTTCTCTCAGCTGGTGCTTGATGCATCAGCACACTTTCCTATATCATTTCTTGACTGCTCACTTTACACCAAATTTTTGCCGTCTTCTCTTAGCCACGGCCTTTTCTCAGAAGAAAGTGAAAAAAAAAACAATAAATTGGGCGAATTCGGGCACATTTTGCTTAGTAAATCTCCTTTGAATCTATCACAGGAGACACTTGGGATATACACCTTGCTACAATGATCAGAAACAAACTGTTCTATCCCAACCATTGTCCTATTAGCCTGTGTAAGAGGCCTAACCTATTCCAGAGTGGGAGTCCTTCCCCTTCGGACCCCCAGGGTCCCTGGCCAGATCTGTTTTGAAGCAGTGCTGTAGTAAAATCACAGATTTGCACACGGTCCTTCAAGGGGCAAAAACTGTTAACAGACCCTCTTGTGATCTCCGAAGAAGATATGTAAAAGGGCTTCTGTCATCAGGAACATTGTGTTTAAACTGACTTTAGACATGTGCTAATGGCCGCTGAAGCTAACAGTCTTTGACCCTTCTTTCTATGTGCCTCTGTTTTTGTGAAAAATGAACTTATTTTATGCAAATGAGCCTCCAGGAGCAATGGGGGTGTTGCCATTACTCCTAGCAGCTCTGTTCTCCCTCCCCTGACCACGCCCTCATCATGTTGATTGACAGGGCCAAGGAGGATGATGTGAACAATGCCTGGCCCCATTAATCAACATGATGAGGGTGTGGCCAGAGGAGGGAGAACGGAGCCTCTAGGAGTAATTTTTTTTCACAAAAACAGAGGCCCATAGAACGTAGGGACAAAGACTATTAGCTTTGTCTACATAGAAACAGAATGTGTCGGCAGATATGAACCATTCGGCCCATCTAGTCTGCCCAATATACTAAATACTATGGATAGCCCCTGGCCCTATCTTATATGAAGGATGGCCTTATGCCTATCCCATGCATGCTTAAACTCCTTCACTGTATTTGCAGCTACCACTTCTGCAGGAAGGCTATTCCATGCATCCACTACTCTCTCAGTAAAGTAATACTTCCTGATATTACTTTTAAACCTTTGCCCCTCTAATTTAAAACTATGTCCTCTTGTAGCAGTTTTTCTTCTTTTACATATTCTCTCCTCTTTTACCTTGTTGATTCCCTTTATGTATTTAAAAGTTTCTATCATATCCCCTCTGTCTCGTCTTTCTTCCAAGCTATACATGTTAAGGTCCTTTAATCTTTCCTGGTAAGTTTTATCCTGCAATCCATGTACCAGTTTAGTAGCTCTTCTCTGAACTCTCTCCAAAGTATCAATATCCTTCTGGAGATATGGTCTCCAGTACTGCGCACAATACTCCAAATGAGGTCTCACTAGTGCTCTGTAGAGCGGCATGAGCACCTCCCTCTTTCTACTGGTAATGCCTCTCCCTATACACCCAAGCATTCTGCTAGCATTTCCTGCTGCTCTATGACACTGTCTGCCTACCTTTAAGTCTTCTGAAATAATGACCCCTAAATCCCTTTCCACAGATACTGAGGTTAGGACTGTATCACTGATTTTATATTCTGCTCTTGGGTTTTTACGCCCCAGGTGCATTATCTTGCACTTATCAGTCATAATATTTGCACATGTCGAAAGTCAGACAGTTTAATAATGATGTTCCTGATGACAGAAGCCCTTTAAATGGTTCATCCAGCCTAGGGGGAGGCGCCCCAGTGGTCTGATTGTGAGTCCAATTATGTAAAAGAAATAAAAAAAATACTCATTACTCCTGCTGTTCCAGCATCACTGCCCTGTTCCCAACTGGACCATGGCTTGTTCCACTGACTGCTGCCGCCAATAAATGGCACATCGTTAGCAGTGACATGCCATTTAAGTACAGTGGTTGGCCACAGTGGTCACAGGACAAAGCAAGTTCATGTCTGGCCAGGAACAGGGCAGTGGCACTTGAGAGGAAGAATTACAAATAGGGGAGTTTCTTTTTCTTTTTGAATGGGCACACCTTCCAAACACTGGGGATGTTGGCTCCTAGGCTGGCCAACTCATTTAAGGGGAATACATAGAGAAGACATCTGCTCTATGAGCTCAACACGACCAAGAAGGGAACATTTACAATTCTTGTCTGAAGACAATTTCTTTACCTGTTACAGGACACTCCTCTTTCTGCATGATGCATTTTATACATATAGAACGACCCTTTAAAGGGACTGTCCAGCAAGGAAAACCCCCTTTCTAAAATGAAAAACCCTCCCACCGCAATAAACTGATCACTAAGGTGTTGTAAACCTCGGTTAAAGGGGGGTAATCCCATCTCAGACAATGAGGTCATATCGCTAGGATATGCCCAAATTGTCAAAACAAAGGCTAACATGAGGCCAGCCAATGGCAGGCTGTGACGGGGACGAGCCTCCCTAGCATCGAGGGGACGCTAGGGAGGCTCATCCCCATCACCGCCTACCATTGGCTGCTGCCCCCCTGACACCGGATGTTTTCATCCGCGCACAGGGGGGGGGGGGGGGGGGGGGGGGGGGGGGGAAGCAGCTGCGGTGGTGCAGGGACCAGGAGCAGAGCAGGGAGCCAGGTAAGTAGATTCAGTGTGAGGGGCCCGGGCATTTTTTTTATTGTCTCCGATTACCCCTTTAATGTATACAATGGAGATTTGCACCCATATATTTCTGTAATACAGAGTACATTTGGACATCTGGTTTCTTAAAGAAGCTGTCCAAGTTTAGAAATATACAGCTACTTTCTTCCAGGAACAGCGCCACTCTAGTCCATAGGTTGTGTCTGATACTACAGCTCAGTCACAATTACATTACGGAAGCAGAGCTGCAATACTGGACACAATCCATAGCCAGGAAGCAGCAAAGAGAGCCGGAACTTGTAAGTCCTGCATATAAAGGTTAATTGCTGTATATTTTCCACCGTGGTTAAAAAAATGTGGACACAGAAATTTTTCTGGACACGGAGATGAAATGTATAATTAAGGCAGTAAAAATGACATTAAACAAAACACATTCAGGACTTGCCTATATTTGATGTTCCACAGTCAGCAAATCAACCTTGACATTAATATTACAATTAATGAGTGTGTTCTCCAAATCCTCTCTATAGAGAGAGAGTGTTAAATGATAACATTCTGGTTGCCTGCAGCCACCACTAGAGGGAGCTTAGAGCATACAGTTCCATTTTTAAGTTCAAAGAGTACGCAGCGCACGCACCCTAGTGGTGACTGAATGTTATAATTTAACTCTAGGTCTATGCAGGCGATTCAGAGTTCAATAGCGGGAAAAAAAAAAACTTCAGACCACTATAAAGATATTTAAAAATTTTGGACAAATTTAGATTACAAAAAAGAAAAAAGAAAAGGTGACGTTCTACGGCGGACATTCACATTAATGCAAAACTCGAATCAAAAACTGCTTTGTAGATCTCACTGCAGTGGTACCAAGGTTATCTCAATCTTGTACTTTCACAGTAGCAATGCATGCAAGGTACGGGAGAGCACCTGGCACATCACTAATACCTCTGGCTGCTGTAACTAACACACCAAGCTGTTGTAACTGTCCAGTGGGGACCACACAGCAGGATTCAAAAATATTGAGGGAAATTTGTACACAAGATTGATACACATTAGAAGGTTTCTTTGGATTTTCATTGGTCTGAACCGATAGTTTTCACCTTGTAGTTCTTGGCACAAAAGTGACACCAGCAGTGGGGGTGTGGAGACTGGTAACACTTTTTCATCGATAATACTGGACTAAGGGCATTTTACATGTTATAAATAAAGCTGCCGAGTCATGAATTTTTTTTTATATATTTGCTTTAGATTTTATGTATTTTTTTTCTTCCAGATTTTGGTTTATTAGAGAGTCTACTCCATTCTGGTTACCATAGTCTACTCACCAAGATTCGTACAAACGGGACTGCAAAGGACGTGGCCTTAGCAAACCCAGCCCAAACATGCCCATCTTAGAGGGGTCCACAGGGACGGGATTAAGTGTCCAAATTTGAAAGTTTTAAACTGTAAGTATGCCCCAGCCCTGTCCAGAGTGGTGTACACTATGGTAACTGTTTATTTTACTAGCACGTGAACCAAATGTCACACGTGTAATATAAATGTAGTTCTATGTTAATATATCTATTATAGACTACAGGAGACAGTGTATTCACGTAAATGCAAGAACCTGGATGTAACCGTGGCAACCAGAATGGACATCTCCATTATAAAGTTTGCTCTTTATTTATTTATTATTTACATTCCACGACTAAACAACTTTATTTATAAAACCCTTTATAATACTTAATATCTCAAGTGGTTTTCTCCAGTCAAAATGTTATATCAAAATAGCACAAAAATCATCCAATTTACACAGAAATTACCATCCGATAGGCCTTTTCAACAAGACGGGGGGGAAATAAAAAAAAATAATAATAATTTGCCCTGAGTTATAAAGGGTCGAACGCATAAAATAAACAGAGACCGGAGAATTCTACTAGAGAAAAAAATATTAAAAAATAGATAAAAAAAATACTTCTCTTTTTCCTCCCATCCCCTGCATCTATGGCCATTCTTCAATAAACAGAAGTTCTCTCCTTTCCAAAAAAATTCAATAATTTAATCTAGGCGAACAATACTAAAAAGTCCCTCATGCCGCGTTCATAGGTCAGGCAGAGCGTGGTGGTCGCATACAAAGTGGAAGGCTCATCAAAAGAACTTCTTGGCTGCTGCTTCTTGCTGACTTCTGCAAAACAAAGAAGATGCTTAATCAGCGGCAATACCTCTAGTACGGCTTAGGGGGGCGCTACACACAGACATACTGCAGTGTCACCTTAATCTAGTGAAGCAATATTCAACTCCTGGCCGCCAAAAAAAAAAAAAAAAAAAAAAAAATAAATTCTCAACATGGAGCTCAAAGGGACCTGAAGACCGTTGGAATGGAAACCAGTGACATCATGGGTTTGTGTTTCACACAGGGCAGGGGGGACAATTTGTGTCATGGGCAGCAGCCACTATTACGTGTGATCTGTATATGGGGAAATGCAGGGAGGACACAGATCATGTAATCCCTGCACCCCACAGCCACAAGGTAATCAGGAAAAAATAAATTAAAAAAATGATGAAACTTTCTCCTCCATCCAACTGTACAGCCAGACAAGTCTGCAGGGCACAGGCTCGTTATGTATGGAGGTCACTTGCCCCTGAGGAGATGCATTTATACCATACTTAACGTACGCTACCACAAACCTAGGCAAGCTGTCCCTCTGCCTTACGTCTATGCTACGCACCAGCTATTCAGGGTGGGGGACAGACGAGCAGAGAATAGGATCCTTTGTTCGCGGGGAGTTTAGCCGTGACAGATATTGGACAGAGTTCATCTATTTAGTATTGTTCTGTGCAGGAAAATGACAACAAAAAATGACGTTTTGGGGAAAGTTAATAAAACAAAATACCAAAAGGGAAACATTTTGATCATTTAAATTAAAAAAAATTCGCCTTTAGGGCTCATTCAGACGAACGTATCCATTTTGCAGTCTGCAAAATATGGATACTGGCCGTGCGCATTCTGCTTTTTGCGGAATAGAACGGCCAGCCCTATGATAGAAAAGATTATATAGTCTGCAAAAACGGACAAGAATAAGACATGTTCTATCTTTTTTGTTGGGGCCGCGGATGGGACATACAGATGCGGACAGCACACGGTGTGCTCTCCGCATCTTTTGCAGCCCCATTGAAATGAATTGCGGAACGGATGCGGACACAAATATATACGGTCGTCTGAATGAGCCCTTAGAATGCGTTCATATTTCCCTGGGCGGTGACTTCAAATGGGGAAACTCAAAAACCTGCACTAGTAGTTTCACCCTCAACGCCTTCCCCGCTCCTAGCCTGATTCCATGCCCAGTTAGGCCTCATGCACACTCCGTAAACCTCAGAATATGGATGTGGTCTGTGTGCCGTCCGCATTTTTTTTTTTTACTTCTCTTTGTGGAATGGACAAATGGATGAGGAAAGTACACTTTACAGGATTAGAAAAACATGTCTGTTTTCTTCCAAAAACAGCACCACCTCTGTCCACAGGTTGTGTGCGGTATTGCAGCCCTGCCACACTGACTCCGATGGTGCCGAGTTGTAGTATCAGACGCAACCCATGAACAGGTTGTTTTTGGAAGAAAGCTTCCTTGTCCGTTGTAGGCATTGTTACAATGGATCCGCAAAAAAACCAAAAAAACAAAAATGGATGGCATATGCGGATCTGCAATTTGCGGACTGCAAAACACATACGGTCGTGTGCATGTAGCCTCAGGCAGGGAGAAGCCTGTACACGTAACGTCACCACCCGCATCGGCCGTGCAGAAACACGGCAGAATAAATGTGAGTAAATTACAAATGTATTTTTAATAATGTTATAAGCCACTGTAAACTATATAGATATAACTCTGACAACCCCTTTAAGGGGGCAGTCTGTTATGGAGGTCACTGTTAAAGGGTGGGCGGCTGTGGAGGTCCCTGTTGAGGGGGGTGGGGTGCTGTGGAACTCCCTGGTAAAGGGGGAGGCTGCTGTGAAGGTCAAAGTTAAGGGGGTGGGCTGCTGTGGAATCCGATTTTAAGGAGGCGGGGCACTGTGTGGAGGTCCCTGTTAAAGGGTGGGCGGCTGAGGAGGTCACTTATGGGGGGGGGGGGATACTGTCAATATCTTCTAACGACACACACAAACATTAAATGAAATAGATGAAATATACCCGTGCGAAGCCGGGTCCTTCTGCTAGTACTGTCATAAAATGCATTGTGGTGTAAATGGTGGCTAATACATTAAAATGGCGCAGGTGAGTTAGACGAGACTCTTTCCTGGCTGCAGTACATTACATGTACATGTTAATAAATTTAGCGTATTTTAAGACTCCTCTAAGGCCCCCAAATCCACATAAAAAGATGTGATGTCCCCCATGTAAACCGCTTTTTGGCACCATTTCTGCCAGGGCTCTGCCTCGGAAAAACACAAGTAGGTAGGGCAAAGGTTCACAGACGACAGCGAAGTAAATAAGGTGTTAAAACACCAACGACTGACAAATCTGACCCATGTGATGGTAACAGTACAAATTCACAAAACGCAGCGCTAATTCAAGGACGAGCATGTAAAAAGCGCTGGAGATTTACAGAAACAATGCGCTGCCCGTCCCTTCTTCTGACAGCTGGAGGAATGTGCGGCACTCACTTGTACATGATGTAACCGATGAATAATAAGCTCTGCACAGCTACGAAGATGAAGAAGTGCGCTGTAGATAGACACGAGGGGACGGGGGTTTCAGGGCATTTCTGCTTTTCGTGTGGCTGAAAAGAAAAATACACAATTAAAGAATACAAAGTGGTAATCAGACTGACAAAGACATTCAATTACGCTAAATGCAATACATGCTAAAATCTATAAGTCATAAACTCCAGAGCTGCAATCACAATAGTGCTGGCATCTATCAGGATTCCATGTTGTTTCAATATGTGCAAAGCACCAGCCACTGTATATATTAATCTGATAACCCCTGCTTTATAGGCGTTTATTAGAACTGTGAGTGCAGCTCTGGAGTATAATACAGGATGTAACTCAGGATCAGTACAGGATAAGTAATGTAATAGATGCACATCAGCGACTCCAGCAACAGAATAGTGAGTGCAGCTCTGGAGTATAATACAGTACAGGATAAGTAATTTAATGTATGTACACCGTGACTCCACCAGCAGAATAGGGAGTGCAGCTCTGGAGTATAATACAGTACAGGATAAGTAATGTATGTACACCGTGACTCCACCAGCAGAATAATGAGTGCAGCTCTGGAGTATAATACAGGATGTAACTCAGGATCAGTACAGGATAAGTAATGTAATGGATGCACATCGGTGACTCCAGCAACAGAGTGCAGCTCTGGGGTATAATACAGTACAGGATAAGTAATGTAATGTATGTACACAGTGACTCCACCGCAGAATAGTGAGTACAGCTCTGGAGTATAATACATGATGTAACTCAGGATCAGTACAGGATAAGTAATGTAATGGATGCACATCGGCGACTCCAGCAACAGAGTGCAGCTCTGGAGTATAATACAGTACAGGATAAGTAATGTAATGTATGTACAGTGACTCCACCAGCAGAACAGTGAGCGCAGCTCTGAAGTATAATACAGGATGTAACTCAGGATCAGTAATGTATGCTGTCCTAGTTTGAAAGAGGACCTGTAATCCTCTCCTAACATGTCTGGCACTGGCATTCCCCATGTAATAATTCTGGAGCATCTATTCTTAGGACACTCTATTTACTGACTGCTGATAATTCAATTATATACTTCTAGTAGAAATAATAAAGATTCAGCTGGGTGTTACCAGTTGGGTGGGGGTGTCCCTGCACAGTGACGCTATCCAATCAGTGCTGTCAGACTGTAGAGGGACACCGCCCCCCACCCCCAACTGGTAACACCCAGTTGGACTTTCACTTACAGACTGCTGATAATTCAATTATATACTTCCAGCATGAACAATTGAGGAACGGCACAACATAGAGCCATAACCACATATACTCCAGAACTGTTATTACATGGGGGATGCAAGTAGGTGACAGGACAGGGGGTAGGTGCTCTTTATGGAGCAGCAGATGATTCTGTGTCTAGTACGGTGATGAGATATAGCATTATTACCAAGTTCTTCTGCACTAGAGACTCGACGTCCCTCTTCACCAGATGCAGATGCTCTTTGATCTCGTTGAAGTGTTGGGTGTTCTCGTAGCCAGCAGCACCCCCAGAATTCCCAGACACCAGTCTTAAAGTTTCACTCATAGAGTTCCTTTGAAAAAAGAAATAGCTTTTATTCCAGTGATCGCATGTTTTTACGTAAATTTTCTAAATGTACTTCCTACAAGCTTAAAGAGGACCTGTCCCCTCCTGACATGTCTGTTTTAGTAGCCAATTGCATTCTCTATATAATAATTCTGGAGCATCTATGACTCATATCTTATGACTCTATGTTGTGCCATTCCTCTATTATTCCTGCTAGAAGTTTATGGATAAAAAGGTACAGACGGGAGTTACCAGTTCAGGGTGTGTCCCTGCACAGTCTGACACTATCCAGTCAGTGCTGCATATGCCGGACTGTGCAGGGACACACCCTGAACTTGTAACTCCCGTCTGTACCTTTATCCATAAACTTCTAGCAGGAATAGCAGAAGAGCGGCACAACATGGAGTCATGTCACAAGCGGTGACAGGTTCTCTCTACACTTTCAATTTAGAGTTGATTTTAAGTTAAAATTTCTGGGCTGATTTATCTCTGAATCTCGCTCTATAATAAGACAAAGGTAATTACTGCCTGCAACCATCACCGGGGAGCTAACTGCTTACAATGGGGGAGTTTAAAGAACAACTTAAAGGGGTATTCCGGCTGTTTGAAGTTATCCCCTATCCACAGGATAATGGATACCTATTAGATTGGTGGGTGTCTGGGCGTCCTAACCCCACCGATTACGAGAACTGGGGCCCTGTACCCCTCTGCAATGAACGGAGCGGCCAGGCGCACATGCGTGCAGCCGCTCCATTCATTCCTATGGGATCTGGAGATAGGCGAGCGCTGTACTAGGCATGTTTTTTAAATAGTTATCCCCTATTCTGTAGATAGGGGATAACTTCAAACAACCAAAATACCCCTTTAAGCTCCCAAGACTTGTCTCTTCTAACAACTAACTTGCATTCCCCATGAAATAACAATTCTGGGGTAACTTTTCTTAGAACTCTGTGCTGTGCTATTCCTCTGTTATTCCTTATAGAAATAAAATAGAACTATGTGTTACCAGTTCAAAGATGAATAACAGATAAGCAAGACAGAAATATGAGAAAAGATGCTCCAGAATGGTTTTTCAATAGAGAATGTAAGCGTTTCCTAAAAGTAACCTATGAGGAGAGTTGACCGCACATCATTCCAGAATCCCTCTCCTTCCTCCCCTCTTTCTTGGAAAAATTTGCCTGAACTGCACCACCAGGAATCAATTCGCTCATCTCTGGTTACAACCGATGGAAATTTGCTCCACTCGTCAGAACAAAGTATGGGACCTGCTTTTCCCAGTTGGTAGTCGTATAAAAAGGTATGAACATTTGGCACTTAAAGGGGTATTCCGTTGTTTGAAGTTATCCCTTATCCTGTGGATAGGGGGTAACTATTAGACCGGTGGGGGTCCTACTGCTGGGACCACCTACAGATCATGAGAACAGAGGCTCTGTGCCCCCTGAAATTAATAGAGCAGCTGGTCGCACATGCGCGTAGCTGTTCCATTATTTCAGAATTATTCCATTATGAATTATAGGAATTATTCCATTATGCCGAGTACAGCGCTCACCCGTCTCTGGAATTCCCATAGAAATGAACCGAGTGTCCACACGCATCCCCGACTGGTGGCTCTAAGGGGGCTGCAGGGGGGGGGACAGGACCCCCATTCTCATGATTGGTGGGGGTCCCAGCGGTAGGACCCCCACCAATCTAATATTATGTGGATTGGGGATAACTTGAAACAATCAGAAAACCCCTACAAACTTGAGCAAACACACTGGGGACTGAATGAGGGGGCGGGGCACTGCTAAACGGATCTTCACAACAATGTAACAACCTAAGCCACACCCAGTTTCCAGTTGTAGGAAGATGTGGGGCACAATGGCTGCCTCCTGGGGGGGGGGGAAGGGGAAGCTGCTTTTTTTCCTCCTATTGTCCATTTAAATATTTTAAATTTTTTTTTTTACAACCGCTAATTGTTAATATGTCACAAAAGGAACTAGATGTTAAAGTACATAAAAAAATAAAAAAAATTTCTGTCCCTTTAAATTAAATACACGCTGAGGTGACAGTTCTCACTGTACTTTACTGTATTTGGTTCATTTTGTACTTTACTATGTAACTGATAAATGCTAGTCAGGGCTGTTCGCTTAGGTCTTGGAGAAAGGAGCCACTTCTTTCCTTTGTGTCATAGCCCTAAACACAGATGTATCCCATCGAGAAAACGCAAAGCTTTCCAAAAAGAAATTAATGCAGTTGTGCAAGAAATGAAGAGGCTTAAGGATAAGGAAAGATTTAGGGCTAAGGTCCAAGATTACGTTGAACATAAGACAAACTCATTCCCATATGTGCTCCTCTAGCGCGCTGGAATATTGTAGCCCTGCTTTTTTTCCCCCTCTGTTTATTCCGCTGTTACTACAGAAGAGAGAAAAAAAAAAAAAAAAAGTCAAATTAAAATCCAGTCTGGGTTTCGGGAGCCGGCCGTTTACACAGATCTGTAACGTGATCGGATCAGCGCGCAGACATGCCGCTTAATCAATATGCTTGTATCACTCAGCCGTGCTGTTAGGCTACAGTGTTTTTTTTGTTGCAAAGAGGATTAAGGTTTGTAACTGGAATATTTATCATCAGGAGGATTTTTTATTTATTTTTTAAATCCCTTTTCTACTTCTGGCAAAAAACAAAAAAAGGAAGAAAAAATAAAATAACCCCAGTAACGGAATTTAGAGGCTGATTTTTCATAACAGGGTGGTGAACGCAGGGAAATACGTAGGAGTGCGTGTACGATAACAAAGACAAAGGGGGACATTTACTAAGCATGTTGCGCCAGAATTATGCAGTAAAATGCTCCAAAATAAAAATAGCATTTTGATTTGCACCAAATAGATCAACTTTTTTTCTCCAGAATTTTTACCATAAAGAATGCATCACGCCAGAAATTAATTACAAATGTCAAAGTGGGTGGGGCTATCAAATTGGCACATATTACGCCCCATTTATCAGCCTATCATCGGCAGAAATGGCTCAAATTGTTGCAGACAATTAAAGGGGTTGTCTGGATTCAGAGCTGAACCCGGACATACCCACATTTTCACCCAGGCAGCCCCCCTGATATGAGCAGTTCATGCTCCAATGCTCTCCTATGCCCTGTGCTGAATCAGTATTTTTCGGAGATCCGGTGACGTACCGGGCTCTCCATAGGGACTGCTAGGCGGAGGCTTCCACACAGCAGTGAGCTCTGCTAGAGCAGCGCTAAAGCCAGTTTATTAGTGCTGGTGACATTACCGAATACAGTGCTGGGCGGAAGTCTCCACCCAGCAGTGTGCCAGAGTTAACAAAAAAGCCCTTGCTATGCGCGATCGAGCGCAGGAGAGCATCGGAGCATGAAATGCTCATATTAGGAGGGGTCTGCCTGGGTAAAAATGTAGGTATGTCCGGGTTCAGAGCTGACCCAGACAACCCCTTTAAGATGGCTTATGTGGTGGTGTTAGGTGTAAAATGTCTTATTTATGGCATGAAGATGCGGCATTTTGTCAAAAAGTCTCATTTATTAAAAGAAAACCAACTCTGCATGGGAGCAAGTTACAGGTAAGTATTAAAACAGGACGCGTTTATTTATATCTAATATAACTGAGCCAAACAACAGGATTTTGTCAGAAAATTTTCAAAAAATTAATAAAATAAAATAGCAAAAACGTCCCAAGTCTGAGACAAAAGCCACAAATTACCAGTGGAAATGTCGCAATTATGCTTCAAAAGTCCTTTTGATATACGAGGTGAAACAAATCACCACTTTTGATTTGTAAGGTTATAGTAATTTTTTGGACGCAAATTACGCCATTGATAAATGTCCCTCAAAGACTTAAAGTCTCCCAAAAATTTTCACCAAAATAAAAAAAGAAATGAAATAAAAAAGAAAACTGGGATCACACACTGGGATGTCTAAGCAGCGCCCAGTATGGTCTTTTTGCCCCATCTCTGATGATCACCTGTATTCACAAAATGGTAGTCATTGCTGTGGGGGTTTGGCCTCTAGGACGATCGCCAAAACCAAGTGTCCTTTTAACTTGTTTCCTTCACAGCAGCGCTCCTGGCAACACGACGTGCAGCTAACTGCAGCCTCATTCAAGTGAATGGCTGCCATCAACCCTTCGCCTTAAAAGAGGGGCTGCTTTTTACTGGAATCAAGGGCACACCTGTCCATGAGTACTTGTGTCTGGTACTGCAGCTCAGTTCTAGTAAAATGAATTGGGCTGAGCTGCAATACCATACACATCCCGTGGACAGGTGTGGCGCTGTGCAGCCATGTGTTTCTAATTACTGATGATCCCTTTAACATCTGTACTATGGAACAAGGCACTGACCGCCCTAATGAATCAAACTATGATCGCCCCATTGTATATTCCTAAGGTTTTTTTTTTTTTAAATGAAAGACGGTCCAAGTCATGGACACACGTCTTGTAACAAGCCCTGCGCCTGAGTGTCTGTCACACGACCAGGATAGATTTTGAATAACAGCAAGCAGAGATCTTGAAAAACTGTCAAAAATAGATACAGAAAGTATATTGGAAAACTGTATTACTTTTATATACAGGCGCCAGGGAGAGGAATAGTTCTGGCCAAGTCCAAATAAGAAGTGGTATGCCTTGGATAGCCTGGGGTAGAAATCTGGTAAAGGACGTGACTTTCGCAGAAGCTGGATTTTCACAAGAGGAGTGTCATGTGACCGGGTTCCCGAAAGGCCAATCTATGCAACTTCAGGATTGTAAGTGTATTACAAATGTTCTCCTACAGGGGCGTTACGTGGGGTATTCCCATCACAAACAATGGGGGCATATCGCTAGGATGTGTCCCCATTGTCCGATAGGTGCGGGTACCACCTCTGGGACCCGCACCTACACCAATAACGGAGCGGGGTAGCTGGCGGAGGGCGCACTGCCTATGCGCAGCCACCCTCAATTCATTTCTATGGGGCCGCCCAAAATAGCCGACCCAGCGTGCGGCTATTTCTGTCGGCCCCATAAACATAAATGGGAGCAGTGGCCGCACAAGCGTGGTGCGCTTTCATTCAGGTTGTATGGGGAGAGAGCTTGGCGGTGGCCAGACCCCGGGAAACCTGGGGTCCTAACAGCAACCACTCTCCCTGATCCGTTCTCGGCGTAGGTGGGACCCACACCTATCAGACAATGGGGGCACATCCTAGCGATATGCCCCCATTGTCTGTGATGGGAATACCCCTTGAAGGAGGGTTGGCAGGAAACGCTGGGTCCCGGAAAAAAACACTTATAAAGGGGTTGTCCAGTTTAGAAAACCCATTGTCATACACCTTATTACGGTATTAATAGCGGGAGCCCTCTGCTCAGAATCCTCATCTTTAGGCCAAAGTGGAGAGCGGTTACTTAGATTGCCTCTCGTTCTCACTCTGGAGGATCTGTCAACCCCCTGATTTGAATGGACACTGCGCAATGCTTTATTCTGCCCTGTGGCGGCGCTGTAGGGACGCTGAACACTTACTGCCAGGTTTCCCCACCGCTGGGGATGCCAGGAGGAGGACACTTTATGATCTACTGATCGTCAAAAGACCCTTCAAAAAAGTAGGGCCTGTCCAAAAATGTAGGAAAAAAAAAAAAAGCCCCCTTTCATTGTGCACACAGAGAAATCCATCTAACGCGGTGCCCACTGTAAGGGGAACATGAAACCAATATGCACGTGAAGCTTAGAAGATATTTACACAGTGAAATTGGCAATAGGCCTCATGTCCGGATTTAACTGTAATACACAAATCCTTAAGAGAAGCATATTAGATATTAACTGCTATTATTAAATCTTAAGCAGCGCAGGAAAAGAAGAAATCCACCAATCTGTGCAGGAAAATTACTTCACGAGCATGAGCAACGCATAAGCACGTAAGAGGATGCTCACTTAGCTGTGATTTTCTCCAAAAATGCCCAGAAACATCGTTCTAATCCGGCCGGAGCATATTAAGGGAAATATTAAATAAGAGTCGGGGCCCGGCCCTGAACCGGTAAATCTAATTTGCTCACTTGGAATAAAGATTTGGAAAGAATATTAAAAGCAAAAGCTCCGCTGGAAAACAAAACTATGATAATCTTCAGAGCACAGCTGACCTACATAGTGACAACGGCGGCCAATGGAAGCATACCGGCCATGCTGGTGTCACTGTATCCGATATGTCACTGGCAAATACCGAGTGCAGGAGGGGAGCACTTGGAAAGTCAATGGTGAAGCCATGCTCGTCTAGGACACAATTGATCAGTGAACGAAGCGAAGGTGCAAAACCCTGCGCAAGCTGCGGCCCTGTATTTCTAACCTGCAAAGAAAGGAACACTCTGCATGCAATATCCTTACGAACTTTTGGATAAAAGCAGATTTTGGAAACTATAGTCCATCACAGCCTATGTTCCCTCCAAGCTGCACAGCAGCATGGCTTAGAAGTCATCCCTGAGCACTCTCCTTAAAGGGGTTGTCCAGGTTCAGAGCTGAACCCGGATATAACCCCTGGTTCACCCAGGCAGGCCCGTCTGATATGAGCATCGGAGCATGAAACGCTGAATCGCGCAGGGAAAGGGCTTTTTCATTAGATCCAGTGATGTACCAGGTCTCTGCTAGGCGCAGTTTAAAACTATAAACCAAAAAGCCCTTGCCCTCCGCGCGATACAGAGGGCTCATATCAGAGGGGCTGTCTGGGTGAAAAAGGGGATACAACCCCTATAATTTATCCATCGTGTTAATTTACATAGCGCCAACATATTGCACAGTGCTGTACAGAGATTGTGATCACTCTGCCTCTGTCCCCATTGGGGCTCCCAATGTAAATTCCAAATTTAAGTTTTTTTTCCGAGTGTTTTATACTGATGACGTATCATCAGGGTAGGTCGTCACTATCTGAGTGGTGGTGGGGGTTGGGATCTGCTAGGACCCTCATCGATCAGCCGTTTGAGGAGGTCACATCGCTCCGGCGAGTGCCACTGCCGTGGTCTCCTTGCAGCTTACCCTAGGCCAAGTGAATTGGGCTGAGATGCCATACCAAGCACAACTTTTATGCAATTGACGTCTCTGTGCTTGGTAAGCGGCAAGAAGGCCGCAGTGCTCGGAGGTGATTGTCGGGGGTCCGGTTGTCGTACCCCCACCGATAACCTATCCCGAGTATATGTCATCAGAATTAAACCCCTTTAACATATGTTTTTGGAATGTGGGAGGCAGCTCAGGTTAACGCATGACAAACATACAAACTACATGCAGACGTCATCATTGGTCAGCTTAGAACCCAGGATCTCAGCACTAAAAGACAGGAGGAGGTGGCGGAGCTCTGGTGAGTGCACATTGTATAGTGGCCGTGCCTGGGATCTCAGCTCAGTCCCCTTCACTTAAATGGTACTGAGCTGTGCTTATGCCATGTGACTGATGAATATGACATCACTGGCCTAGGAAGAGGCCGCAGTGCTCTATCGAGTGCCATGGCCTCTTCAAACAGCTGATCGAACCAGACCCCAGCTATGAAATATGATGACCTATCCTGAGGACAGGCCATCAATATCAAAATCTCGGACAGGCCCTTTAACAGAGTAGACTTGGGGAACCCTTATTTTTAGAAAAACAAGTCTGTTCCGATCCTCAGGAGATGCAACAATGTAGTTCAAAATTGCTGCAAAACTCTGGAGCAAAGTAAGGTAACTACTAGCTGGTACAAACTTAGTGGTCATTTACGATCAGAAATACGTCTGTATTAGGCATATTTCTGCCGCAGAGTGTGGCGCAAAGGTCACTTGCGCCACAATCTGCAACTTTTCCCTTTTTAAGCTAGGTCTAAAAAATAAATAAAAGGGGGGGTGGGGGGGGGTTTACTCTTCAGGGTTTATACTTTGTGTATTATTGTGCCCAAGTTGGGCATACATTTGTTTATATCAATGTGTATTTGATGTATGCTTATCTATACAAAAGGGGAAAATGTTTTAATAAAAATTACTTGATTTAAAAAAATAAAAGGGGGTGGGGGGGCGGGGCGGCAGGCCCATCTCATTCATCATATTCTATGCCTGGCTGGGAAGCTGGCTTACATTTAGACCGGCGCTGGATACGCCGAATGCAGGGGCTTATTAAGACCGGTGTCTAAAACGCTGGTCTTCATAAACGACCTACTAGACCAGGGATCAGCAACCTTCGGCACTCCAGCTGTTGTGAAACTACAATTCCCAGCATGCTCCATTCATTTCTATGAGAGTTCTGAGAAGAGCAGAGCAAGTATGCATGCTGGGAGTTGTAGTTTCACAACACCTGGAGTGCCGGAGGTTGCCTACCCCTGTACTAGACTATACAGTGTAAAGGAGTGCCATATTTATCACCCCCATCAGCCACTGCGATACATCTGGTGCATTTTCAGAATGTCCAGTCTGCATTTTCACAGAATTTGTAAATTTTGTTCACTAGAGGTCTGCTTAAAGAGAAAAAAAATATATATATAATAAAAACATTATTATTATTATTATTATTATTAATAATAATAATAAAAAACGGGTAAAACGTCTTACCTCATCTCGCTGACATGCTTGAAGACTTCCCTCTGACCGCTGAGCAAAGTCTCAAGTTCCTGTTGCGAAGCCTGGAGGTAATATAAATAACATTAATGGAGTTTTCAGAAAGAAGTCCAGGCACCCAACCTGGTTGGTACTTTGCATTGATAGCTCTAGGTAATGCTATAATCTGGAAGACCCTCGTTACCTGCTGGACGTTTCCACCGGTAGCTGTCCTCTTGGTTATCTCTTCGGTAACCGCGTTCACGTATCTGCGCTGCTCGTCCAGGATCATGTCCAGCTGTCGGTTCAGCTGCTTAATTTCAAGGTGAATACGGTTCTGACCTTCGAAGACCTGCCTGAGCTCTCGATCATTTACAGACTCATACATGTCATCCACTAGAGACAGCAAAAAAAAGGATAAAAAAAAGTTATGCTAGGTGCACACTTGTATTCGTTTGCGGGTCTGATAGTATTTGATAATCCATCCAAAAACAAGGAAGTCCCTTAAAGCTGAAAGGAGCAAAAGAGACATGCGTGTCTGCTGCTCTATTCAGTGAGCACATGGCCCTGTTCTCATGATTGGTGGCGGTCCCAGCGGTCAGACGCTGCTGATCAGATGCTTATCCCATATCCTATAGATCGGGGATAAGCTGTCCTAATTGGACTACCCCTTTAAGACTTTATTAGCCCCCGTTTTTGGACGGCAGGCAGTGCAGGTCCCGTGTTGCACGCCCGCTGTCAGAAACTAGGGACCCTGAAGAGAAGAGAGAAGCTATTGAGAACGGCTTCTGTCTTCACTTTTGCAGTTTACATTGCACTCAATGAGGGACATTTATCAAGACCTGTGTATCCATACGTCTGTCTTGATCTCTCGGTGCTGGCGTGAGATGAGCCTAATTAAGGGGCAGACACCTTTTTAATAAATTAGTTGCTGCCGCGTGCCAGAAACTGAAGTCTGCGCCTGGTGTAGACCTCAGCTATAAATTACACCAGTCTCTGCCAAACGTTATAGTGAATCCGGTGGACCGCACAAGCCCCACCCCCTTTCCGCTAAGCCCAACCTCTTTACTTGCCAACAAGAAGCTCACATTATTGGCCAATAAGGCGTACGCCATAATTCACAACTTTTTTTTTACCCCACCATGGCGTAAAACCTTTTAGTAAGTATCCCTCTCAATGAATGCTATGCTGCAGGCAATACTGCTCCCTCTATTGGAGCTGGCGATGATCGTAGTGTTCCCCCAGCATAGCATATCCGCCCCATTTACCTCAGACTATACATACTATGTATCAAAATTATCAAAACAAAATAGGGAACCTATTGTAACGCGTTATTTTAGGCTAGGTTCACGCTTGAGCGTTTTACAGCGCGTTCCTACGCGCTGTAAAACGCTCAACAGGCAAAACCCAATGTTTCCCTAAGGGCATGGTTCTCACCTGAGCGTTTTACAGCGCGTACGAACGCGCTGTAAACTGCCCTACGCCCCAAGAAGTACAGTAGCTTCTTTGGGGCGTACTGTCGCGCAAAACACCTCTGTTTTTCATTGTACTCCTCTGTGGTCAATAGCAAGAACGCGCGTACGACACGCGTTTCCAAAATACAAAAACGCCCGATAAAAACACTTGTAAACAGCGTTTTTCGAATACGCTCAGGTGTGAACCGAGCCTTAGGGTCAATTTGCAAATTTAGAAAACAAAAGACCTAGGATTGTTGCGAACATTTTATACCTTAGAAAATATTTTACCAAAAAAGGTATTAATAACAGTCCCCTTCCCCCCCCCCCCCCCCTTCCCCCAAAAAAATATAATTTTTTTTTTATCTTGGGAGCTGAACAAAAAGTAAACGCTGTTAAACAACCACCAAATAGTGTCTGGTCACAGAGGCCTGAAACACTTTGGTCATTAAAAGGTTAAGTGGAATTATAGTATCTGAATGCTACAAGCACACAAACCCCCTGGAGCCATATGAAGAGCAAATAAGGGCCGGGGGGTGTATATACGTGCCTGGGTGCTCCTTGAGCTCTGGGTGGTCTTTATTGTATTCATCTTTCCTCTTTTCCAGCTCTTGTTGGAAGTTGTCAAACTCCTCCTGGTACTTGTCCTTCTCTTCTTTGGGGATCTCTCCATCTGGAGCGGGCTGAAGGACGACAGGGTTACATTCCCATACTAGAAGCCCCATCTGCGTGCTGACTACAGAAGACTGAATGCTGCGCAGAAACCCCGGACATATAAAAGTGCGCTCGCCTCACGAAGAAATACATCATTCTGGGGCAGACACTAAGGCAAGTTTTAAAGAGCCGGGTTCTGAATTGCTTCAATTCTATCATGATGCAAAAAATACATAATAAAAATTAAGAAAAAACATAATTCCATTTAGAATAAATCATTTTGATATTTTTTTTAGGCCAGGTTCAGACAAGACCCGATTTTCTGCAATAAATGGTACAATGCTAGCGGTTGTGGATTTTTATTTATTTTTAAACCCTGTTCACACAGCGGAAAAGAGGATGATGTATATAGTGACAGGATTTGTTAAAGGACGCTGACACAAATTTCACCCTTGCAGTGTAAAGAGCGATTGATATCTGTGGCAAATCCTCTGGAATATTCTAGAAGGACTTCTAGGTCCTAAGACCAGGGGTCAGCAACCTTCGGCACTCCGGCTGTTGTGAAACTACAATTCCCACTCTGAGAACAATAGAGGAAGTATGCATGCTGGGAGTTGTAGTTTCACAACTGCTGGAGGTTGCCTACTCCGGTCCCAGACTATTCTACACAGACTTAAAGGGTGTTTTCAGCACCAAACAATTGGTGGTAGTGGGCTTAAAAAAAATATGTATCCCCTGACATTCGTGTCCACTTTCCGAGCCTGGGAAAGCCCTCTCAGCTAATCACTGGCTGCAGTGGTGACCAGTTTCCTAGGTGTTGAGATGGAAGCAGGAAGTACAGGGGAGACTCCGGCAGCGCCAGGGATTGGGGAGATGCTTATGTTTTTTGTTTTTTTTCTGTTTTCAAGCCATTATGAGTTCACTGTCCCTTTACTCGTATTGCTGCACATAAGGGACACACTTTAAAGTGGACCTGTCACCTCTCCTGACAAGTCTCGTTTACTGACTACTTGCATTTCTCATGTCATAATCCTGAAGCATCTATTCTTATGACTATTTTGTATCGCTCCTTTTATTCCTTTAGAAGTTCATGAATGGCCAGCAGCCTGGGATAAAGCTCCGTCTAGGTGTTACCAGTTGGGGGTGTCTACCCCATAGTCTGACACTATCCAATCAGTGATGCCAGTGTCCTACCGTGCAGGGACATGTGCCCAACTGGTAAGACCCAGCTAGACCTTTATTGCAGACTGATGGCAATTCATTAAATGGCATCTGTCGGCAGATTTGTCCCTATGACACTGGCTGACCTGTTACTTGTGCACTTGGCAGCTGAAGGCATCTGTGTTGGTCCCACGTTTATATGTGTCCGCATTGCTGAGAAAAGTGATGTTTTATTACATGTAAATGAGCCTCTAGGAGCAACGGGGGCGTTACCATTACACCTAGAGGTTCTGCTCTCTCTGGAACTGCCGTACCCCCTGCACTTTGATTGACAGGGCCAGGTAGTGTGAATGTGATCACGCCTGGTCCTGTCAAACAAACTGGAGAGGGCACGGCAGCTTCAGAGAAAGTAAATCCTCTAGGTGTAACAGCAACGCCCCCGTTGCTCTTAGAGGCTCTCTTGCATACATTAAAAGATACATTTTTCTTAGCAATGCGGACACATATGAACATAGGACCAACACAGACGCCTTCAGCTCCCAAGCGCACATGTAACAGGTCAGCCGGTGTCATAGGTACAAATCTGCTGACAGATGGGCTTTAATAAAAATTCAGTAGGAATAACAGGAGAGGCACAACAGAGCCATAGATGCTCCACAATTGTTATTACATGGGAACTGTTATTAGTTACCTAAAACAGCCATGTCAGGAGAGGTGACAGATCCTCTTTAATTTGACAGTATTGACACCATTACATACATCTAGTGATGGGACACATCAATTAGCAGCTAAAAGTAATCAAAGCTGCCACTGAACGTGAGGCAGAGTCTTGAGACGCACCATGTATGACACCCACGATGCTCTCCGCAGGGGTTAGCAATCAGCCAGTCCTCCCGAGACTGATCATCACATGCACTCAGTGCACCCTTATCAGCAACTTACTGTTTCCTTTCCTGGCTCAGTCAGCTGGAAAGTGAGAAACGACAGCACATCGTGGTCATCTGTGAGAAAACACAAGAGGAGGAGGAGGTTCAATGTGAACAACGAGCTATAAGAGATGGACACAATCATCCAGTCTTCAAGGCCAAGAGAGAGAGAGATATATATATATATATATATACACACACACACACACACACATATATATATATATACACTAACGAGTCCCTGATACCTACAGAAGGGATACACTAACATCTGTGAGGTCTATGTTGCACCAACTGTTGGCCAAATAACGATCTCCTATGACGCCAGGCCTCCTTCAGTATTGAGATACAACCCAATGTAAACATGTAGCAGAGTTGAACTGGGCGTTTTAGGATCCCAAACACGATCATGAGATACACACTGTAGAGAGCACAGCCACTATACAATGGAGGGCGCTGTGCTTGGTGAGCAGGCAGAAGGCAGCAGCGCTCACAGGAGCACCACTGCCTTCTCAAACAGCTGATCGTCAGGGGTCCCGGGTGTAGGACCCCCACCGATCAGATACTGATGACCTATCCAGATAGGAAATCCTGGAAAACCCTTTTAAAAAAGGGACATTACAGTTTCCACACAAATTCACAATGAAAAGTTATACAATTTTCTAGTATACTTCATATATTAAGGGTTTTCTGGGAGTAGAATATTGATGACCTACCTGTGGAATTGGTCATCAATATCGGATAGTGGGAGTTCAACTCCGGGCACCCATACCGATCAGTTGTTTGAAGAGGCAGTCTTTTCCTAGGCCAGTCATAGCTAACCTCCGGCGCTCTAGCTGTGGTAAAACTACGACTCCCAGCATGCTCCATTCATTTCTACAGAGTTCTGAGAACAGCCAAGCAAGTGTGCAGTTTGAGAAATGTAGTTTTACCACAGCTGGAGTGCAGAGGTTAGCCACAGTCCTAGGCCCTGAAGAGGCAGCACTGAGCACCGCTGCCCCTTCCTAGGCTAGTGATGTCACGTTTATCGGTCACATGGCGGACTATGGGCCTGAGCTGCAATACCAAGCATAGACACTATACAAAGTCCGGCGCTGTGCTCAGTATAGCTGTGAGGAGGCCACAGTTCTTACTGAAACAAAGCTCATCGGTAGCAGTGCCAGCAGCTTTAAAAATGGTCATCAATATTGGACTCCTGGAAGACCTGTTTTTTACATAGGGTTGTTAGATGTACAATCAAGAGAAATGGGGTCACGGAGTCCACTGGGTGAATGGAGCGGTGGTACGCATTGGTAACCACCGCTCTACTCAGTTTTATGGGACTGCCATGAACAGTGCTATTTCCATCAGTTCCGCAGACCGTGAACAGAACGGTGATCATGCGTACACACTACCAACTCCATTCACACCTGGGACCCTCCTTCACGTGTAGGGAGGGGTTCCAGCAACCATACATTTATCACCTGCCTGGTTGACAGGTGATAAATGATGTTCATGAAAAAAAAAAAACTAACTATAGGGCCCGTGTGTAGCTGCACCAGTTGTCTGACCCTCATTAGGACTCTCTAATACAGGGATGAGCAACCACCGGCACTCCAGCAGGTCTGAAACTACAACTCCCAGAATTCTCCTTTTACCCCTATGGGAGTTACAAGAAGAGCCAAGTACATGTGCATGCTGGGAGCTGTAGTTTAACATCAGCTGGAGTGCCAAAGGTGGGCGACCCCTACTCTAATGGATCTTCATAAAGAACAGGCCCGACCGCCATGACAGCTGCTCTTTGAACTCTGACAGTCACATAAGAGTAAACAAGAATTGTGTCTAACCTGCGAGGCCTCCAGTGGCTGCAGATATGCCAAAGAAGCCTTGCTGGGGCAATATCATATTATCCACTTTGGCGCAGAACTCGTAGTCCTCCTTGTCAGGGGTGAAGCCGCTGTTAATCATCACCTACGAGAACAATACAGAAGAGAGCATTTCTAGGAAACGATAAAACTGAGCAAATTCCCCGCCAGTCCCTGACACGGGGGCACCGAGGAGCTCACCGTCAGCGTCTTCTTGTAGTAGGTTATCCGGGCCCGCACTGGGTACGGCTTGTTACGGAAATCTCTCAGACACGAGCCCAGCGCTTGTGTCGTACCGTCACTGGGAAGAGGAGAAACAGAGCAGAACTGAAGTTAACTGGGTTTCTCCATGAAACTATTACATTCTACAAATGTCTAATATTCCGTATCGATTCTTCACCATTTTCAAGATCTCTGTTTGCTATCGGTGAACGGAAACATTCCTGGGCAATAAAAAAAAGAAATGAGCTGTTGAAAACAACTGATCATTTGTTACAATGTATCAGTGCTAGCAAACTGCTGTGTTAGGGTTTGTTCACTGCATCCTCTTGACAGAACGGGTCCATCACGTACCCATCAGGGTTTTTGGTATCTGTGACGGCACAGTGTACTATCCCTGCAGTATAAAATAGCATAAAAACCCTGACAAACTAGAAACAGTGCCTTACAGGGGTTACCCCAGTAAAATGACCGCCAATCCCCAGGACAGGTGATGTTGGATCTCTGGGGGTCTAACTGGTGGGACCCCCAGCGATCCTGGGAACACAGAGGTTCTCCTCTAGGAATGGAGCAGTAGTGAGCATGTCAGTCCACTGCTCCGCTCACTTTCATGGGACTAAGGGAGAGTTTCATGGAAGTGACTGGAGCGGTGAACGGACATGCACACTACCACAACACTCAGAGGAGACCCTCCGTTCACAGGACCGCTATCTCAGAGGTCGGACACCAAGTATTTTGACATTTCTTACCTATCCTATGAATAAATGATAAATACGGTACATGGGAAAACCCCTCTCCATCCAGAGTCTCACACGCACAACCCCTCTCCATCCAGAGTCTCACACGCACAACCCCTCTCCATCCAGAGTCTCACACGCACAACCCCTCTCCATCCAGAGTCTCACACGCACAACCCCTCTCCATCCAGAGTCTCACACGCACAACCCCTCTCCATCCAGAGTCTCACACGCACAACCCCTCTCCATCCAGAGTCTCACACGCACAACCCCTCTCCATCCAGAGTCTCACACACACAACCCCTCTCCATCCAGAGTCTCACTCGCGACCCCCTCTCTGCACAGCTCAGCACATTTTCAGTGTCTTATTTGAAATTTCCAATTCATTTGTTAAAAGTTTTAAACGGTTCAGAAATTATGTTCCCACGGTAAAACGCGCACTTACTTTTGATGGTCATATACAAGCTTGCCATTATTACCGACAACCAAAATCGCTGGATTATTTTTCTAAAAGGGAAAAGAGACAACAATGAAATCCAGTCCACAGTGAATTAGTGTTTGTCACAGGAGTTCAGTTAAGGTAAAACAGGCAAGTCTGTTGGCAAGCTTGCTGAACATTTCCATCAACAACCAGCAGAACAGTGAGTGCAGCTCTGGAGTATAATACAGGATGTAACTCAGGATCAGTACAGGATAAGTAATGTATGTACACAGTGACTCCACCAGCAGAATAGTGAGTGCAGCTCTGAAGTACAATAATGGATTGAACTTGGGATCAGTAGGAGATAAATAATGTAATTTATTACTCAACTATGAAGATTTTATCTTCATGCAGTCAATAATGTTCAAAGGTGAATGTATGTTTTGAGGCAAATTACTGCTTCACAGAGAGGAGCAGACACTTTTCTCAGTAATGAGGACACATATGAACATGGGACTAACACAGATGCCTTCAGCTGCCAAGTGCACATGTAACAGGTCAGCCAGTGTCATAGGGACAAATCTGCTGACAGATGCCCATTAAAAAAAAAAAAGCACAGCCACACCTACAGCATAAAGTAGCAATGGAGCTGTGTAAATAGAAAATGGCAGGTTGTGATGTGTTATTGTCACGGTGCCAACCCCTCAGGATAGGGATCGAAATACTGATTCCTTCCACCACCTACACCCATCACACAGACTCTGCTTGCCAGGCTCTCGCCCAGACTAACACAACCTGAAATTATCTCAAATCACTGTGAGAGCAACAAACCTGCCCGTTCCTGCAGACTTCATCCTCAAGTTACTGTGACTTTATAGGGAACCTGTCATCAACTTTATGCTGACCTCACTGAGGGCAGTATAAAATAGTGACAGAAATGCTGATGTCAGCGGTGTGTCACTCATCAGTTAAAAGTACGGTAAGTGGTCGCTGAGAACCGGCATCATAGTCATTGCAGCCCAGGCCTTGAAAAGAGTCATCTACCTGAGAAGAGTCCTGGTTATTATAATCTCCTGCTCCCCCCCCCCCCAATCTGCTGATGATTGGCAGTTCTCTCATAGATAGAAAGGGAGAAAACTAGGTAGAAGACTGCCAATCAGCAGCAGGTGGGTGGAGAGAGCAGGAGATTATAATAACCAGGACTCTTCTCAGGTAGATGTGACTCTTTTCAAGGCCTGGGCTGCAATGACTATGATGCCGGTTCTCAGCGACCACTGACTTTTAGCTCATGAGTGACACATCGCTGACATCAGCATTTTTGTCACTAATTTATGCCGCCCTCAGTGAGGTCAGCATAAAGTTAATGACAGGTTCACTTTAAACAGTTAACAAGACAGAGAGGTGGAACTTGCTTCTGGACCCAGATGGAAATCTAAGACCATCACACATGAATATACTGTATATAGTGCCCCCCGCAGAAGAACCGGTCAGTCTGCTCAGACACTTGATTTTGGGTGCAATAGGGTCAAAAGGTTTACTTTACCCACTGAATTGTGGGTATAGCCATCATCTAATATTCTTTCCTGAGGAGTTCCACCATAAACGGGTGCATGCCTTTGTTTTCTCAGCTATCGATATGCCCACCAATCCATGGTTTATTGAGATTCTCTCTAATTTTTTTATGGGAATGCAATTTGTACCAAGCCTCATACTTAAAGAAGAACTCACGCAAAATATTTTATTCTCTGATCTGTTAGGCTTCTTTAACACGGGCGTCATGTTTTTGGCCCGGATAAGATGCGGGTGCGTCGCGGGAAAATGCGCGATTTTTTTCCCCGCGAGTGCAAAACATTGTAATGCACTTTGCACGCGTGAGAAAAATTGGCATGTTTGGTACCCAAACCCGAAGTGTTTGGGTTAGGTGTTGTGTAGATTATATTATTTTCCCTTATAACATGGTTATAAGGGAAAATAATAGCATTCTTAATACAGAATGCATAGTACAATAGCGCTGGAGGGGTTAAAAAATAATAATAATTTACCTCACCTTAATCCACCTTAATCCACTTGCCCGGCTTCTCTTCTGTCTTCTTCTTTGAGGAATAGGACCTTTGATGAAGTCACTACGCTCATCACATGGTCCATCACATGTTCTTTTATATCATGGTGCAGGATCATGTGACGAACCATGTGATGAGCGTAGTGACATCACCACAGGTCCTTTTCCTCCTGCACAGCAAAGATGAAGACAGAAGAGAAGCCGGGCAGCCCGAAAAAGTGGATTAAGCAGAGTTAATTATTTTTTTTTTTTTTTAACCCCTCCAGCCCTATTATACTATACATTCTGTATTAAGAATGCTATTATTTTCCCTTATAACCATGTTATAAGGGAAAATAATAATGATCGGGTCTCCATCCCGATAGTCTCCTAACAACCGTGCATGAAAATCGCACCGCATCCGCACTTGCATGCGGATGCTTGCGATTTTCATGCAGTCCGTTTTTCATGAAGATCCGTTTTTTTTTTTTTGCGGATTAGATGCTGACCCATTCGCTTCTATGGGGTCCTTTACTTCCATTCCACGGCTTCGCAAAAGAAATGAAACACGTCCTATACTGTCAGTGAAAATCAGGACATGGCCCCATTGAAGTCTACGGGTCCGCAAAAATACTGAATGCTATCAGTTTTTTTGAGGACATGCTGAACTGTCCGCAAAAAAACGGATCTGTATTTTTGCAGACAGCAAACGGCTGTCTGAATGAGCCCCAAGTCTCATAGGAATGAATAGAGAAGTAACTGACTTTCTGTCCTGTGTCAGTTGAAGACACAGCTGAGGATCAGAAGGGAGGTTATAACTCACAGTCACTGATGAGAAGATTACCTTCACTACAGTTTACATCATGCACCTTTCTAACAGGTCAGAGAATAATTATTTGCAGGAGTTCTTTAAAGGGGTTGTCTCATCTAAGACTGGTGCGATATCCTTCTGATAAACCACCAATGTCAGATAGGGGTGTGATCCGCTCCTATCTCTTGAAAGGGGCCCCCCCCAAGGTGAACGAGAGCAAAGCACAAAAGTATGGCGACCCTCCATCACAATAAAAATTGCAGAGTGCTGGATCGGCTATTTCTGGCAGTCCCAGCTCTCCATTCACTTCTATGGGACTTCCATAAACTGCCGAGTGCAATCACTCAGCTATTTTTGAAACTCCCATAGAAGTGAATGGAAAGCACTCCATGCATGCGCAGTGACCTCTTCTTGGGCTCTGTTCTAGCGATAGGACCCGCACCTATCTGACACTGGTGACATACCCTTGCAATATGCCACCAATGTCTCGGATGACACAACCCCTTTAAGAGTATTCAAGATAAGCGGCATGGGAGGGAAGGTACCCGATTTTATACAGTAATCTGCAGTATGTAATCCAGCATGTGCAGAAACCTGTGGTAACCCTAATGAACCACCCACCCGGGCTCTTCTACTGCGACACTACAAATTCAGGAGAAACTATATGAAACCTTGCCGGACAGGTCTGCCCTGTTGATGATGCAGTAGCGATTGGCAATATCAACGCAGTAGATTCATCTTTACTGAACCCTCATTTTTGCACTGGGATTAAACCCCTCTTCAGCCGCCATGTGGTGCTCTCAGACTTGCCAGAGATTTATGTTTTTAACCATTAAGAGCAGGAAAGAAGATTGTGTTCTCGTGCACCTCTTGCAGACTGGCAGCTGCAGGTAATACAGATTAAGGCCCCATTCACACGACCACATTTTTGCATATCACATGCGGAACATTTTTTGCAGATCGGATCTCGGTCATTTCAACGGAGCCGCAAAAAATGTGGACAGCTCATTATGTGCTGTCCGCATCCATATGTCCATTGCGCAGCCCGACAAAAAAGATTGAACTTGTCAAATTCTTGTCCGTTTTGTGGAACAGGCATTGTTACAATGGGTTCGCAAAAAAAAAAAAAAAAAAAACGGATGCAACACGATCGTCATCCGTATTTTTTGCAGATTTGCATTTTGTAGTCATGTGAATGAACCCTTAGTGAAGTTATGTCTAAACTAGAGTTACATTAGCGGGTATAACACCTTTAAGGTTATTAAAGATAAATTATTTTTATTAGTGAAATCTGCAAAGAGACTGATCTATAAACAAACTTCATTGCCTTTGTATATACATTACGTATCCTGCATTATACTCCAGAGCTGCACTCACTATTCTGCTAGTGCAGTCACTGTGTACATACATTACTTATCCTGTACTGATCCTGAGTTACATCCTGTATTATACTCCAGAGCTGCACTCACTATTCTGCTGGTGCAGTCACTGTGCACATACATTACTTATCCTGTACTGATCCTGAGTTACATCCTGTATTACACTTCTGAGCTCTCCATAGAGCCTGCTCTGGTGACCTGCATGATGGGAAGAGTAGTTTTATGTATTTACTATGTAGTCAAGTTTTGTTTTTAGAGCAAGAGTTTCAGCTGCTCCAGACAGAAAGCTAAGTTCTCCAGGCCTGTACCTTAAAACCCCCTTTTACAGCCAACGTGTGGAGAGAAGACACTTCCAGCAGTACTTACCCTTCCGTTGATCCACCGATGCCGGCTGGGATGACGTCAGAGCCCGTCTGGCCGCTGGCTTTTCCTATGGAGCCATGAATGGACGTGCTCCTCTCCCTTCATGTTCAGTTGCATCACATAGATGTAGCTGAACAGGAAGAAAGATGCACACCACCGGTCACAATGTCTGGGGAGCTGTCTGCAGCAAGTCGGGCGGTCATGTGATCTCAGGCAGGATTGCTGAATCGGCGGAACGCTGGAAGGGGAAGTACTGCTCAGTGTCTTCTCTGCACAGAGTTACTGAAATATGCTTTAAATTGTGAGTTACAAAATTCTATAATTATGAAAGATCCATATGGAAAAGTCCCAGCAGGACAGTAAGCACTGTCATCTCCTACAAAGCCCATGTAAAAGCATCACTTTCATGTCATAAGCCTTTTCCTCATATAGGACGATGGCAGGGACGCGGTCTGATGCAATCTCAGCAGTTAGGTACACAGATTTGCCCCGTGTGTACTTTGGAACGAGCCACGATAAATTCAAAGTGCAGAAAGTAAACCAACCTTCCCATCGTTGTCAAACGAGTCAAAGAAAATACCAACACCGTTCCAGGAGTCAGCGGCTCCGTACACATTGCCATCCAGCCCCTGGGAGACCGTGTACCATATAGCCTGAGAGAGAGAGATGACGACATGTTACAGGGTGTACAACAGGCACAGAACTGCACGGCATCACACATCCTATCTCTGAACTGTATGGCCAAGGAGGAAATGCAAGCCTAGATTTTGACAGTACTTCACTTCATTTCCGTGTCTTCAGGTCTATCGGCTGCACATCTCCCATATAACTGAATGGAAGCACTGCTGCTGTGCCACCTGCAACTTGGATGCAACTGGAGGCTGCAGATGCATCAAAGCTACATTGCTTAGAAAACGCCCCATCCGAAGGCCATTATGGACATCATACAAGGAGGTCCCCTAGATTGAAACACCTCCATTAGCCAACGTGGGGTATGCTCAGGAGTTAAAAAGCTCCTAATGCCCTATATACCCACCCCCAAAGTCACACTGCAGTGTTCCAGAATACTGAGATAGGAGGACTGCCGGCGAGGTCCACTCTGGGGATGCTCTAGCTGCCTTTGTGCCCTGGTCCCAACAGCATGGTCAGCTATTCCCTTCCTTTAGCAGCTCTGGAGGGTCTGACCCTGCAGCTCCTTACAGCGTGAGGACCTCACCAACATCTGCTCCTATCTCAGCTTCTTGGCCACGTGTGGAGTCAAATAAAGCCTCACTACATACCAGGCCATCGGCACCGATTCTTCCCCGTCCCGTTACCCGGAAAGTCACTTCTACTTCCCAGTTCTCAAAACTCGGAGCAATTTTCGTCCAGGCGGAGCCTTTCTGGCTCTTCATGGAAGGAGTGATCCGAATCTGGTCTGCGCTGGGGATCGCATCTATAAAGAAAGCCATATAAGATTACTGACAAACGACAATTTTTGCGCCACTTCATGCAATGAGACGTAGCGGAGGACGCTATTCTGGGGTCTCACAGATACCATTTATACAGGGCAATTATCAATAGGATTGGTTTAAGGTAACATGCAAAAGTGCTACCATATTCATTATATTGCCCCAATACATCCAAAATGTTTTGAGCCTCCAGCTCTATGAAGCCCTATGCATCTCCATGATAACAGACAGCAAACATGCTCTGTACCGTCTGATCCTGAAGCCATATTCCCTTCCATCTTTTCCCAACTTTACACTAACATACAGTCAGGTCCAGAAATATTTGGACAGTGACACAATCTTCTGGTTTTGGGCTCTGCATGCCGCCACATTGGATTTGAAATGAACAGATGCAATTGAAGTGTAAGACTTTCTGGATTAATTCAAGGGGTTGAGCAAAAATCTCCTGTAAAACGTTTAGGAATTGCAACCATTATTCTACAAAGCCTCCTCATTTCAAGGGCTCAAAAGTAATTGGATAAATTAGCATCCCCATAAATAAAATGTTCCCTTTTAACACCTTGTAGAGAACCCTTTTCAGGCAATGACTGTCTGAAATCTGGAACCCATGGAACACTGGGTTTCCTCTTTGTGATGCTTTGCCAGGCCCTCACTTGCTTGTTTGCCTAAAGTTTTGTCTTAAGCAAGTAAAATGCATGCTCGATCGGGTTGAGATCTAGTGAGTGACTTCTTCGCCTTAAAAACTCCCAGGGTGGCTTTCCATCTGTACTGGGAAGTGCCGTCCAATCAACCTTGCTGCATTAGGTTGGATCTGAGCAGAAAGTCTATCCCTGTACACTTCAGAATTCATCTGGCTGCTTTGGTCTTCAGTCACATCATCAATAAACACTAGTGACCCAGTGTCATTGGAAGCCATGCATGCCCATGCCATCACAATGTCTCCAACGCGTTTTACAGAGGATGTGGTGGGCTTCGGATCATGAGCCTTTCCAAGCTTTCAATACTTTCTTCTTCCCTTCATTCTGGTACAGGTTGCTCCTACTTTCATCTGTCCAAACAATGCTGTTCCAGAACTGAGCCGGCTTCTTTAGATGTTCTTTGGCAAAGTCTATTCTGGCCTTTCTATTTTTAAAGCCGATTAATGGTTTGCACTTTGTGGTGAACCCTCTGTATTTGGTCACATGAAGTCTTCTCGTTATGGTAGACTTAGATACTGATACACCTACTTTCTGGAGTGTTCTTCACTTCGGTGGAGGTTGTGAAGGGATTTTACTTCACCATGAAAGGATTCTGCGATCATCCACCACTGTTGCCTTCCGTGAACGTCCATGCCTTTTTGAGTTCCTGAGCTCACCAGTGCGCTCTTTTTTCCCGCCAGAATGTACCAAACTGTTGATTTGGCCACTCCTAACATTTGTGCTCTCTCTGATGGATTTCTTCTTTTTTTTCAGCCTAATGCTGGTCTGTTTCGCTTCCATTGAGAGCTCCTTTGACCGCATGTTGTGGGTTCACAGCAACAGCTTCCAAATGCCACGTCTGGAATCAACTCCAGACCTTTTACCTGCTTAATTGATGATGAATTAAAGTGGGAATAGCCCATGCAGCCCATTACATAGCTTTTGAGATAACTGTCCAATTACCTTTGGTCCCTTAAAAAAGAAGCAGCTACACATTAAAGAGCTGTAATTCCTGAACCCTTCCACCAATTAGGATGTGAATATCCTCAAATTAAGGTCTCATGCACACGAACGTTGTTTTGGTCCGCATCCGAGCCGCAGTCTGTGGCCTAGGTGCGGACCCATTAATTTCAATGGGGCCGCAAAAGATGCGGACAGCACTCCGTGTGCTGTCTGCATCCGTTGCTCCGTTCCGTGGTCCGCAAAAAAAAAAAAATATAATCTGTCCTATTCTTGTCCGTTTTGCGGACAAGAATAGGCAGTTATATTAATGGCTGTCCGTGCCGTTCCGCAAATTGCGGAACGCACACGGACGCCATCCGTGTTTTGCGGATACGCAATTTGCAGACCGCAAAACACACAACGTTCGTGTGCAAGTAGCCTGAGGCTACATGCACACGAGTGTATTTTGTTTCCGTGTCCGTTCCGTTTTGTTTTTTTTGCGGATCGGATTCATTTCAATGGGTCTGCAAAAATTGCGGACAGCACACCGTGTGCTATCAGTATGTCCGTTCCGTAGCCTCGGAAAAAATAAAAATAGAACATGTCATTCTTGTCCGTTTTAGGCATTGTTACAATGGTTCCGCAAAAAGAAACGGATGGCCTAAGGCCTCATGCACATGACCGTTGTGTGCTTTGCGGACCGCAAATTGCGGATGGCATCCGTTTACGTTCCGCAATTTGCAGGACGGCACGGACAGCCATTGATATAACTGCCTATCCTTGTCCGCAAAACAGACAGGAATAGGACAGGTTATATTTTTTTTGCGGACCACGGAACGGAGCAGTGGATGCGGACAGCACACGGAGTGCTGTCCGCATCTTTTGCGGCCCCATTGAAGTGAATGGGTCTGCACCCAAGCCACAAAAACTGCGGCTCGGATGCGGATCAAAATAACATGTAACAGGTCAGCCAGTGTCATAGGTACACATCTGCTGACAGATGCCCTATAAATGTTTTCTGAATTATGAATAGCAAATCTAGGTACGGAGCTCATACTGATATTGATTTGCGTAGGTATGGAGCCGATAGTCATAGCTTTGCAGATTTGTCATTCTGAATGCTAAAAAACTTGGGTAACCAGTAGTAATGGTGGCGTAATTCATAATCCCATAGTCAATGGAAAAGTAGAGCGCATGCGTGTTAGTGAGGAGGACGGGGAACTCAGGATCTTATGGATAGATAATAAATGCCTCTTGGGACCCCTACCACCATCACATCCAAGAAGGCCAGTGGTTCTCAAGTTGTTGTAAAACTACAACTTTCAGCATTGCCCTCATGGTCACAGTCTGTGAGGGCACGCTGGGAGCTGTAGTTCTGCCACAGCTGGAGGACCACTGGTTAGGGACCATGCAATAGGTAAAGCATCTGATAATTCTATACTCTGGCTGCCAGCTTTTTGGGGAACCCCTGAGCAGGTTGTGCTAGTGCAGAGTCTGCAGCACATAACGTGCGGAGACATCCGTTACTTCAGGTTTCCATCACCATTTCCTACTGACAAAGTTCACCCGAACGCACAGTACAAATATTAGGACGCGGTCACAGCTGCAGCAGCTACAAGGCCACATCAGCACAAGGTGCCTTATCAGATAGTGGAGGGGAGACTGAAACCGCGACGTGTCACTCACCGGTTCCTGATCTCGATTCTACAGGAAGGCCGCATACTGTGCATGCACAGGGAGATTTACCTTCTAAAATATACCTTGTCCTGACCAGACAGTTAAAAATGCAATCTCAGAATATCAACAATTCTACATTTTACCAGTAGTAGAAAAGCTCAAAATAAAAAGTACAAAAAAGTTGCTGTTATCAGTTTCTTTTTCACTTAGAGGAACTCTTGCCTGAATTTTTTTCCATAGGAATGTATTAGTGCCGGATCCCCTTTCACACATCAGTGAATCATGTTCTCCACGGACAGCGCACACATATCCATTGATTTTAATGTGTTTATTCACAAATCCTTGTAGTTCCACAGACCGTCGGTCAGTGGAAAAAAAACAATGGAGACGTGCACCGCTATGGTCCGTAGTCCGATAGCATTTGTTCTCAGCGGTTTTCACCGACCACTGGTAGGAGATGGAAATCCTAGCAATGCACGTGGAGGGCAAAAACTGGACACACGGGCCAACAACAGACCCTTCGCGGACATCACTGTCTCGTCATGGACGTCCTCATAGACACGGACGTGTCAGAGACCTTAGAGCAAGTTCTCATGGAGCAGATTTGCTGCCGAAATCTCTCAGGCTACGTCCACATGGCCACAAACAAATCGGAAAACTTTGCGGCTGGTCCGCAGCTACCTCCTACTCCATGGCGGTCATTTACACAGGCGAGGAAAACATCTCATTTATGAAGGGTCTCAGGCCTGGTCATAAATTGCTAGGTGCACCGCTAACTGTCTGGTGCACCTGAAGTAAATACGGACCCTGACCGGACTAGTTTTCACTCGTTTCCAGGACGGTAAAAATATGTGTCGGGCCCGATGTCCCGATCCCCGTCACTCCCAAATGGTGAGCAAGGTGCAAAAATGCCCGTGCGACAAAATATTGTCAAAGAGTCGGAAAACAGGGAAGTGCAACTTTTTTTATGCCAAAAAACGGCGGAGCTCCCATTGTAAACGACCCCCAATGTATTTTGCCCTGTCCCACCAACGTCAATGAGGAACGCTGCTAAAATACGCTTCGCAGAAGTGACCACCTATAGAGCAAATACTGAAAACACAGTCGTAAAAACGCGTCCACGTGCATGAGGGCAAATATTTCTCATTGCTGAAGGTGGCGATTTAGATAATACGAATAACGCCGCGTGGAAATGTCGTTTCATGCGGCGGAATGGAGTACTCCGCTTTTTTTTTTGACATGTGAACATTGCTCTATCAATACGCCAGTTTGACACTTGAAACAATCACCAGATTATCCGATGCCGGATTAAAAGAATTTCACTGTATTTCTCATGGCTGAAAGTTTGCTACAATTGTATCCAGTCTACGGCAGGGATCAGAAACCTTCAGCACTCCAGCTGCTGCAAAACTACAACTCCCAGCATGCTCCTTTCATTAGCGTAGGAGTTCAGAGAACAGCCAAGCAAGTGTGCCTGATGGGAGATGTAGTTTCCTGGAGGTTGCTGACCCCCATGCCCTCCGCTATGCTTTGTCCCTTTAGGCTGGCCTTGCCTGTGGCTACTTGTCAAGTCCCAGATTAGTCCCCCGTAAGGACGAGCGAACTTCTGTTTTCAAGTTCGGCGTACAAGGTTCGGGTTATTTAAGAATTCCGTTACGGTCCGTGGTAGCGGAATCCATAATGGAATTCTTAAGACAATCCAACGACTTACCGCGGGACCTTCGGCCGTCACCCAGCTTTCCTGGAGACCCTGAACGGGGAGGTGACGCAGGAGCAGGGCTATGTGCAGCATTTGACAATCAGGATGACAGGGAAGCCGGCCGACACCCTGCCTGTGAGCTGGGACCGCAGCAGAGGGTTGTCACCCAGCTTTCCCGCGTACAGATAGGATTTGGGGTCTCTCTTTACGGGTTCTTTATGTTTTAGGGCTGACTAGCAGCCACTTACCGTACACTGAGAGGCTGTAAGTGGTTGGAAAACAAGTTCTGCAACTAACCCTTCAAATATGTGGCCCCCCAGGGTATGTTTTCTGATACTTACTGCCAGTGTGGAGCCAGAATGGGACGGTCCCATCCCCCTGCACCAGGTAGGGACCCTTGAAGCTATACTTATACTCGAACCGGCGGTGCGGAAGCGTCTGCTCCCCCTCAGCCCGGGCACAGCTCAGCGAGGAGAGGGTTAGGAACCAGCAGAGCCCGGTTACAGCTCGGAGATGCTGCCGCTGAATGGACATCGCCATCTTGGATAAAGCTGACGTAGCGGCGACCGGAGAGAACCCGCAGAGCCAACAGGGCGCTTTCCGATTGGCCGAAGGCTAGACCGGTGGGCGTGGTCAAACGCGTTGCCAAGCCGATCGCACAGTGAACCTACGCTACCAGGTGCTGTGCGGTCCTCCAGGCTTAGGGGTCGCTGTGAGAAGCGCAGCACGGCGTCTGCCAACCGTGTAGCGGTACATTTTGGACTATGTAGAGGTGTCTTAAAGGGACAGTACAGCCAGGTAGTAATAGTTGTTCTCTGTTGTCAGCCTTTTCATGCTGGTGACAGGCTGATGGTTGTATTTATCAATGGAAAGAAAGTCTAGAAAAATGGAAGAGCAAAGCATACCTCCCAACTTTAGAAAAGAAGGAAGAGGGACACTAAACGTAACACCTAATCCCTCCCAGTCCCCTAAATGCCCCCACATAGTAATTATTCCCCCTATATACCAACACACAGTAGTTATGCCAGCATTGTGACCCCCTTCACAGAATATGCCCAGATATGTGCCCCCTCATAGTAGTTATGCCCAGATATGAACCCCCTCATAGTAGTTATGCCCAGATATGTGCCCCCTCATAGTAGTTATGCCCAGATATGAATCCCCTCACAGTAATATGCCCAGCTGTACCCCCCTCACAGGCAGTAAAAAAAATATAAACTCCCCATACTCACCTAGTTCCCAGCAGCAGCAGCAGGATGACACACAGAGCTCCCGGCCGCCTCCTGCCCAGACCTGCAGTGTGGAGCGCAGACAGGAGGAGGAATGATGGAGCAGGGATCAGAGGGACATCAGACAGACAGCTCACTGCTTCATTATTAAAGACAGCTGTCTCTGCTTCCTATAAAAGACAGCTGCCAGAAAGCAGGACATACCTCCCCCGTACTGGGACAGCCACTGAAATCTGGGATGGTTGGGAGGTATGCATTACACATACATACCTCCCAACTTTTAGACTTGAAAAGGGGATACTATCAGTTGTTGTTTTTTTACACTAAGCCAGACCTCTTCCCAATCCCACACAGTCCCCTTAGTGCCTCCCACACAGTAGTTATTCCCCCTTAGTGTCCCATACTGAGTAGTTATGTCCCCTTAGTGCCCCCCATACACAGTAGTTATGCCCCCTTACATTGTGCCCCCTTTACAGTATATCAGTAAAGCCTGTGAAACACAGTGACTCTGCTGTTCCCAGCCGCAGGTGCCATCATGCAGCGAGCCCCTAAGGAGCCAGTGAGTGGTAGTGGCCCTGATGAGGTGTCAAGCCTTTGCTCCTTGGGCATCTGTGCAGTGGAAATGTATTTTGAAGAATGAGGCCAGAAGTGAATGTACAACAGTCTCTCTTTACTAAGTGCAACTTAGAACTTCAGGTACACTCAATAGCAGCAGATTTCAAGTGCAATTTTCTGGCACCAGTAAGGAATATGGAAGCAGGTTGGATAGCTGCAATTTGTACTTGTATTGAACTGGCTTAGTAGTCTGGGTGATGGGTGTCTTAGCTGTAGTCCCTCACCTGACAGCAGTGTCTTTGATGCTGGTCTCAGTTGGTTGTTTTCTCTAGAGACTCCTTCTTAGGTGCAGGAGCTCAGCAGTGTGCTTCCTCTCTTTTTCTGGTCAGGAACTCCCCCTCCCTGGCAAGAGGCAGCACCAACCCACTTCTACCAAGAAGGGAGAAACAAGGTAGCCCCGCTCCTTGCCAAGCCTTCCCTGCTTGTAGATACGGCCATAACATACAATCGACATAGCAATATATTACATAGGTATATACATTTGTAGTACCCCCAGGTCTGGAGTAATGGAGTATCCACATCCGGGACGGTTGAGAGGTATGCATTATGTGATGCTGCCTGCATATATTTTTGAGGGCCAGTTCCGTGCATTGGGGACCGCAAGTAGAAGAAGTTCTCTATTTTGTGGTGTGGAAGCACGGACAGAAAACCCGCAGAAGCACTCCGTAGTGGTTCCGTGCCCTCGTTCCGCATTTTCCAGATTATGGACCCATTCAAGTAAATAGGTCCATATCCATGATGCGGTGCACAAACAGCCGGAGCCCGTATATTGCGGACCCACTGTTTGTGGGCCACAATGCGGGCCTCGGCCAACAACGGTCGTGTGCATGAGCCCTTATACTGTGAAGTGGCTCAGGACAGCGTTGCTCTTTCGGTATAGTACCACAGGCTTCAACTGCAGCCTAGCAGCACCCTTCAGGTAAATGAAGCTTTGGAAGCAGGTATAAAAGTTTAAAGGGAACCTGTCCCCGGGATTTTGTGTATAAAGCTGAGGACATGAGTTACTAGATGGCAGCTAGCACATCCGCAATACCCAGTTCCCATAGCTCTGTGTGCTTTTATTGTGTAAAAAAAAAAAACGATTTGATAAATATGCAAATTACCCTGAGATGAGTCCTGTATGTGAGATGAGTCTGGGACAGGACTCATCTCAGGGTAATTTGCATATTTATCAAATCGTTTTTTTTTTTACACAATAAATGCACACAGAGCTATGGGGACTGGGTATTGCGGATGTGCTAGCGGCCATCTAGCAACCCATGTCCTCAGCTCTATACACAAAATCCCGGTGACAGGTTCCCTTTAACTTTTAGTTTTTGACAAAAATTTGCAACTTCTGTTTGCAATTTTCAGCTGCTTAGTGTAAGGGGTGAAATATTGATGACCCATCCTCAGGATACTATCACCAATATCTGATCGGTGGGATTCGACTCCCGGCCTCGGAGCCTCTTCCTGGGCCAATATACATCAATCACATGGCCTAGTTGCAGCTCATTCCCATTAAAGGGGTTCTCCAGACTTTTTCATATTGATGACCTATCCTCAGCATAGGTTATCAATATAAGATCGGCGGGGGTCCGACACCAGGCATCCCCGCTGATCAGCTGTTTGAGGAGACGGCGCGCGCTGTGCACACATGCCATCTCCCTTCTCTCTTCCTGCTCGCTGCATTATGTCTATGAGACTGCAGCAGCGGACAGGAAGACAGAAGTAAGGCGGCACGTGTGCACAGCGTGCGCCGTCTCCTCAGACAGATGATCTGCCGGGTGACGTACCCCCATCGATCTGATATTGATCACCTGTCCTGAGGATAGGTCATCATCAATGTGAATGGACTTGGGCTGCAATACCAAGCACAGCCACTATACAATGTACGGCGCTGTGCTGTTGTACAGCTGATCGGCAAGATTTACTATAAAGCCAGAATATTCCGCTGCACATACAGTACATTATATTTATCAAGAGTTCTAGATATTTTTACTGCTGCGTCCAACAAAGGGGTGTGGCTTAGTTAAAAGTGGGTGTGGCCGGGTAGCTTTACCATTACCATTAGTTCTGAACACATATATAAATATCGTATTTGCTTTATTGGCGCTGGTGGAATTCTTGGGAATGATTTAATAAAGTAATCAGCCCAGAGGACGAAGTGCTAGCCCATTATCTGTAGTACCTTATTACATTCAATATGGCCCTTCTTATGGTGAGATCCTGCTTGTGATGTCATCATTAGAACCCTGGCAGACGACTCACTTGTGGTGTCATAATAGGGACCATAACTCGTTTACTTGACGATATAATAGTTGGGTGTGACTATAAAGGTGATGCATTGACCCTGGCCCCAGTCTCCCGGACTGGCTCTCATCATTAGGTGGTCTCTGATGAGCAGCACATGACCAGATCGGGTAAGTTTAGCCGCTTTTCTCCCCGTTTGGGAATTGTTTTGCTGATCTGTATTTTCTATCTCTTCCATACAATGTAAAATCTGCATTTGACCCTCTCTGGTGCCAAAAAATCTGCCTGAGGTGCGACACTCAACATCCCCCAATGGAAGAATCCCAGGAAAAAATAAAGAAGGAGCCTCCACCTCCCTTAAAGGGCCAGAGACACAGAAATCCAAGACTATTTTATAATAAATAAAGGTTTTTGTGTGTGTTTCTTTTAAAACAATAGTTTTTTCTTTTTCTTAAATGTTAAATTACGCCATTTCTCCTGTGTCCCTGTTTCCTATAGATATCCTAGGGGTGTATTGAACGGGTACAGGGCTGAACCCTTGAAGTATGGGTAACCAATGAACTCCAGGGAGGAAATTAATTAAAAGGATATTCCCACCTAGGACATTTATAGCATACAACTAGGATATGCCATTAATGTCAGATAGGTGTGGATCCCACCTCTGGGACAGGCCCTGAAGTGAACGGAAAGCACCCTGCGTATGCACAATGTCATCTCCATTCACTGCTATGGGACTTCCAAAAATTGCCAAGGAGGTGTGCTGTGAATCTAATCTTATCATGTGATACTGTCTCCTGGGGTACTGTAGCTAATCCTCTCATGTGTGATACTGTCTGCTGAGCTGATGTCAGTGGCGTACCTCCAATAGAGGCCGACCAGGCAACTGCTATGGGGCCCCTGGGGGAAGGGGAGGATAGGCCCCGCTTGTGAAAAAAGAATGTAAGATGTGGAGAAGGACCTTTGGTGATGTCATCAACCATGTGACCAGTGCAGGAAGCCAAGGAATATCAGAGCAGCAGAAGTCTGAAGGACCTTTGATGATGTCATCATCATGTGACCAGTGCAGAGGACTGGTGAAAGACCTGTGGGATGTCACTTCTGTGTTGTGCCTGGAGGAGAGGTTAGTGGTGTCCTGGGATATCTTATAATACCATCCTATAAAAGCTGGGAGTTGTAGTTCTGTCCTATTATATCCCTCTCCATGTAATTTCAACTTATGCCCTAGTACAGTCTGGTAATGCTGGGAGCTGTAAAAAGGCTAGGGCAGTGCTAAAGCCGGCCCATCAGAGCCGGTGACGTCACCGAATACACTGCTCAGAGGAAGCCTCCGCCTAGCAGTCCCTATGGAGAGTCCGGTACATCATCTTGCTTTGCCCTACACGAATTGGCGCAGGCAAAGGAGAGCATCAGAGCATGAATTGCTCCGTTGTTCATATCAGGTGGGCAGCCTAGGTAAAAATGGGGGTATGTCCGGGTTCAGCTCTGAACCCGGACTACCCCTTTAACCCTTGCCTGTGCCATCCATATATGACTATGATGGGTACAATACATGGCAAAACATTACATACCATAACATTACCAGATCAGGTACGTTTGGCCTCTTTTCTCATCCTGTTTGGAAATTGTTTTGCTGATCTTTATTTTCTTTCTCTTCCACACAATTTGAGATCTGCGTGTGACCCTTTCCGTCGTCTCCGGCCACCAAAATTCTTCTTGAGGTGCGACACTTAGCCTCCTTCAATGATAGAATCCCAGGAGAAAGTGAAGGAGTCTCCACCTTCCTTAGGGTCCATTCACACGTCTGCCACGTGTTTTGCGGATCCGCAAAACACGGACATCGGCAATGTGCGTTCCACATTTTGCGGACCGCACATTGACGGCAGTAATAGAATATGCCTATTCTTGTCCGCAATTGAGGACAAGAATAGGACATGTTCTATTTTTTTCGGGAACGGAATTGCGGACCCGGAAGTGTGGGTCCGCAATTCTGTGTCCGGGCAGCACATAGAAATAAATGGCTCTGCAATTCCGTTCCGCAAAATGCAGAACGTGTGAATGGACCCTTAAAGGGTCAGAGCCACAGAAATCCAAAAGCATTTTAGAATATATATTTTTTTTTTGGTGTTTCTTTAAAAAAAAAATTGTGTTTTTTTGTCCTCTGAAATATTAAACTGCGCCATTTCTCCTGCACCCCTGTTTTGTACAGTGTGAGGATTCGCTCTGGTAGGCAGGGTAAGCGGATGCAGAATAGAGGCAAAAGAAACTGTAAAACAAAACTTCAGTGTTTATTCACACAGGAGAAAAAAAAAAGCAACATTGACCGTCTTAGTGTTCGTTCACACAAAGAAAAGTCCAAAGCACAAAAACCAGTCACCTTGTTAGCAGGTTCTTTCAGGGTCCACAACAGGCTTTAGGGGGTCTGTTTCCCCGCATGCGGCTCTCAGCCCTCTAGCACGGCACCAGGCCTCAGATCCCAAGACAGAGACCCTGATTCTGAGCCCAGCTGCCTATTTAAAGGACAGCCAGGTGCTGCTAAAACCCGGACCGGCACTTAAACTCCAGTCTGGAAATCAGCCCAGCCGCCCATGTTGGGAGGAATACCTGCCTTCCCAAACAAAACCCCCTTGCTATGTCACAATAGGTATCCTAGGGGTGTGTGGAATGGATACAGGGCTGAGTCCTGGAAGTATGGGGTAACCAATGAACTCCAGAGGGGAAATTTACTTATGGCATACTGTTAGGATATGCCATAAATGTTGGATAAGTTCGGGTCCCACCTCTGGGACAGGCCCTGAAGTGAACAGAGAGCACCAAGCGTATGCACAGTGTCCTTCCCATTCACTGCCATGGGATTTCCCTAAATTGGCAAGGAGGTGCACTGTGTATCTAATCTCATCATGTGTGATACTGTCTTCTGAACTGTGTATCTAATCCTCTCCCAGAGTGCCCTCTCTCGTAATAGCCCCAATTAATTACCATGCCCCCCAAATTTTCCCAGTGTTAATAATGGCTCACTATAGTGACCCCGTAGTTTTATTGTCCCTTGTAGTGCCCCTAATAGTTATAACAACCCCTATACTACCCCCAAATTAAAATGACCCCTTTTGTGCCCCTGTACCTTTTGGGATGTTCCCAGAGGGCGGGGCATTGATTCCCCAAATTTACCTGCTAAAATGTTGGTAAGTATGTTGTCTCCATGACTCCAAGGCCAGTAAGTGAGTCTGCTGCCTGATTTGGATGCCCTTTAGGGGTTTTCCCATGAAAGAACTGGCTAGCTGCTAGTATATGTCACCAGTTATGGATAGTTGGGGGTCCGACTGCCATTAATTCCAGGAATCTTAAAGAGGAGCTGTCACCTACTTGCATTCCTTGTGTAATAACAATTCTGAGGCATCTTTTCTTATGAATCTATGTTGTGCTATTCCTTTATTATTCCTTCTAGAAGTTCTGAATGAATTGCCAGCTGTCTGCAATAAAGGTCCAGATGGGAGTTACCAGTTGGGGGGGGGTGTCCCTGCACAGTCTGACATTATCCAATCTGTGCTGTCAGTGTCAGACTTTGCAGGGACCCAACCCCCGACTGGTAACACCCAGCTGGATCTTTAATTCAGACTGCTGGTAATTCACTAAGAAACTTCTAGCAGTAATAACAGAGGACTTGTACAACATAGAACCATAAGAATAGATGCTCCAGAATTGTTATTACATAAGGAACGCAATTAGATGCTAAAACAATAATACATCAGTCTTAGTCCTCATTTAGATGTCTGTAATACAGTTATGGTTTGGCATCCGTATTACGTCCACAACACAGCTATCGCCCAAGAAGTGGCATTAAGTGCATTATAGTAAACATCAGGGCAATATACAGATTTAGTCAAAAACCGCAGGACACCCTTTTATTTAAGAAACGAAAGGGAATATGAAATAGCTGAATACCCCAGCAAGTAATGGGTAAGGGGGGCCTATCTTTTAGGCTAGTTTCACACTAGCGGGAGGGGAGTCCAGCAGGCTGTTCCGGCGGGTGAACAGCCTGTCAGATCCGTCCTGCCGCTAGTTCACGTGTGCCCCCAGACTGTTGCTCCGTCCCCATTGACTATAATGGGGGGCGGTGTTCCGGCAGCGCATGACGAGAGGCATCCGTACTAAAAGTACTACATGTCGTACCTTTAGTCCGGCTGCCTCTCGCCGTGTGCTGCCGCCGGAACTCCGCCCCAATTATAGTCCATGGGGATGGAGCGGCAGTCCGGGGGCACACGTTCACTAGCGGCAGGACGGATCTGACAGGCTGTTCACCCGCCGGAAAAGCCTGTCGGACTCCCCTGCCGCTTATGTGAAAGTACCCTTAGGCTATGTCTGGAACATGTTATATCCAAAATTTGTGGGAAGCTCACCAGAGTGCTGCTCGGCCTGCTATAAAACCACTTACCTAGTATTAAAGAGACATACAAATGGCTGGCTCACAAGGGGGAGATATCAATAGACAATTTATTAAAACATAATAGCTAGATAAAAAATATATAAAAACATGAAAACTCAGACCAATTGATAATGGATAGTTTATATAACTGGGTAGATTCTAGCGGCAAGAGACAGGTTCTATATTTAAATATGCAGAGTAGGTCGCGCAACAACGCTTCTTACCAGTGACCAGATTTACTCCTTCGGCCGTACGGCCTGCAGACAAAGTCAGGGAAGTTGTTTGCGGTTCTGCTTTGGCTGGCGCTAGCTTCACTCCGCTCCCCTTTGCTGATTGCAGAGGCTTGCAGTTCGCGCTTGTGTCGGCACACTTCCTTGCGCATGCCAAGTAGGGGTATTAGAATGCCAATCTCTGCCACTTCTATGTCCAGAAAGAGTATAAGAGTAAGTTTTCTCCTTTCAGTATGTCAATATCACGGTTGCACTAGATGGATTAATACCGCAACTTTAATCTTCATCACCAGACGCGTTTTGAAACTATAATTATCTACCTCAGTGGTTAAAGTAATATGGCAATAAGGGAACGATCGCTCCTTATATGGAGCTGATAAAACATCAAAAACCTGGACCGGTTCTTGAATGGTTGACTCGGTCATCCACTGAACGGCAAATATATTTTTCTTTTTTCCACTTATACACTTCAAATAAGGCTTTAGAACATATAACTGCACTGCTGAACGGCAAATATATTTTTCTTTTGCGACTAATACACGCCAAAAAGGGCTTTAGAACATATAACTGCACCGCTGAGCAGCAAATATATTTTTCTTTTGCCACTAATTAACGACAAAAAGGGCTTTAGAACATATAATTGCACCGCTGAACAGCAAATATATTTTTATTTTGCCTCTAATACACGCCAAAAAGGGCTTTAGAACATATAACTGCACCGCTGAGCGGCAAATATATTTTTCTTTTGCCACTAATTAACGACAAAAAGGGCTTTAGAACATATAATTGCACCGCTGAACAGCAAATATATTTTTATTTTGCCTCTAATACACGCCAAAAAGGGCTTTAGAACATATAACTGCACTGCTGAACGGCAAATATATTTTTCTTTTGCGACTAATACACGCCAAAAAGGGCTTTAGAACATATAACTGCATCGCTGAGCAGCAAATATATTTTTCTTTTGCCACTAATTAACGACAAAAAGGGCTTTAGAACATATAATTGCACCGCTGAACAGCAAATATATTTTTATTTTGCCTCTAATACACGCCAAAAAGGGCTTTAGAACATATAACTGCACCGCTGAGCGGCAAATATATTTTTCTTTTGCCACTAATTAACGACAAAAAGGGCTTTAGAACATATAATTGCACCGCTGAACAGCAAATATATTTTTATTTTGCCTCTAATACACGCCAAAAAGGGCTTTAGAACATATAACTGCACTGCTGAACGGCAAATATTTTTTTCTTTTGTCACTAATTAACGACAAAAAGGGCTTTAGAACATATACCGTATTTTTCGCCCTATAAGACACACCCGCCCATAAGACGCACCTACGTTTTTGAGAAGGGAAATAAGAAAAAAAAAAATTTGAACCAAAAGGTGTGCTTTTGGTGTGTTTTGAACTAATGGTGGTCTGTGGATGACATTATTATGGGGCGATCTGTGGATGACGCACTTTTATGGGGGATCTGTGGATGGCACTGTTGTGGGGGATCTGTGGATGACACTGTTATGGGGGGTATCTGTGGATGACACTGTTATGGGGGGTATCTGTGGATGACACTGTTATGGGGGGTATCTGTGGATGACACTGCTATGGGGAATCTGTGGATGACACATATGTAGCATCTTATGCTATATATGTGTCATCTACAGATCCCCCCCCCCATAACAGTGTCCCTGTGTAAATAGTGACCCCCAATACAGGGGGTGGAGGCCGGCAACTGGTGTTGAAATTGCGGCAGGGCCCGGTGGTAGTCACTGTACTGTATTACACCGGGCCCCGCACACAGCAGTATTGTCACAACCAGACAGTTGAGAAGCTCTGACAGGAGCCGTCCAGATCCGCCTCCTTGAGTTTCTTTGTTTTGGTTTCTGTTCCTCACCTCGTTAGTCTATCTCAGCTGTCATGCTGTCGGACTGATTACTTCCCTTTAAATCCCTCCCCATAAGGCAGTAGTGTGCGGCTGATACAACTTCCTGGAGTGTGTGTGCATGCATGCTGTTCCTAGCTCCCAGTTCGGCAAGATAAGTTCTGTTTATGTATTTTTGATTTTCTGTTTTCTGGATCCAGGTGACCCTGACTCCCTCCGTGTCTGTATAGGGAGCCGGTGGTCGTGTCCCCTCACTATTGTAGGGCCTTCAGGTCTAAGATAGCCGAGGTACGTGGATATGCGCCCATCCACCTTTGGGGTGGTCGCATAGGCTGAGCAATAAGGGAGAGCGGCAGGTCGATTGCAGGGGTCTCCCTTTTGTTCCTTAGTTGTGGGTCCAGTAAGTCATTGTTTGTATTGTATTATCTTGTTTCCTGTACACCATCCGTGACATTATCAGCCGCCTAAACCGTCTAAAGCATGGATCCGGTTACACTTTTGGCTGAACGCTTTCAGGGTCTTTCTTTGGAGGTAGCTGACCTCCGTAAGACTTTTTCTCAGTTTCAAGTGACCGGTTCAGCTTGCGTTCATGGAGTTTGTGCTGAGCCTAAGATTTCGCTCCCGGATACGTTTTCCGGCGGTAGTGAGAATTTTGTACGTTTTAGAGAGGCTTGCAAACTCCATTTTCGCCTTCTTCCCCATTCTTCTGGTGATGAAGAACGAAGAGTGGGTATCATTATATCGCTGCTCAGGGGTAACGCTCAGTCCTGGGCCTTTTCGCTGCCGGGGTGGGCACGGCCCCTCCGTTCAGTGGATGAATTCTTTTTAGCCCTGGGTCAGATATATGATGATCCGGATCGTATTGCTCTGGCTGAGTCTAAACTACGTCTGTTATGCCAGGGTAAACAATCCGCAGAGATTTACTGCTCAGAATTTCGGAGATGGGCAGCAGATACGGGTTGGAATGATGCTGCACTCCGAAGTCAATTTTGCTATGGTCTTTCAGAGGGATTGAGAGATGCATTTGCCTTTCATGAAAGACCTACCTCCTTGAATTCTGCTATGTCTCAGGCTGTTCGTATTGACAGGCGTCTTAGAGAGAGAGGAGAGATCTCTCCTTCCTGTCATACTCAGTCCCGGGACAGTGCAGCGGTCTCATTCTGTGCACAGGGGTCTCAGTCGCTGTCAGCCCCTTCTGAGCAGGAGCCCATGCAGCTGGGGTTGATTGCCTCTGACAATAGAAGATTCAGCCCGCAGGGGAGGGTTTGCTTTTGTTGTGGAGGTATAAATCATCTGGCAAATGTTTGTCCCTCTAGGAGATTCAGGCAGTTTTCTGGGAGTAATAAAGAGACAAAAAGGAAGAAATCTTTTAAGAATGTTCCGTCTGTTACTATTGGCAGGGTTGAGGCGGAAGTTGAGGGTTTTCCTTTTGCTTGTAGTTCCCGTTTTGTCCTGCCTGCTAGGGTGGCGCTAGAGAGCAAGAGCATTTTTTGTGAGATTTTTGTGGATAGTGGAGCAGCTGTCAACCTCATTGATAATCAATTTGCAATAACTCATGGTTTCCAGGTATGCACTTTGGGAAGAGATATTCCTGTTTTTGCTATTGATTCAGCTCCACTTTCTCAGAGATCATTAAAGGGCATAGTTCACAATATCCGTTTAATTGTGAATGATGCTCATGTTGAGGATGTGTCATGTTTCGTCCTTAGCGGTTTGCCTACTCCTCTAGTGTTGGGGCTACCCTGGCTCACTAAACATAACCCCACCATTGATTGGCAAGCGAGGCAAATAAATGGTTGGAGTAACTTTTGCAGAGAGAATTGCCTCATAACATCTGTTTCTGAGGTATCTACTAAGACTGTACCACCTTTCTTCTCTGAATTTTTGGATGTTTTCTCTGAGAGTGGAGTTCAGGGTTTACCTCCGCACAGGGAGTATGATTGCCCTATTGATCTCATCCCAGGCGCCAAGCTGCCTAAATCTCGTTTATACAATCTTTCCCAACCTGAGAGGGTCGCTATGCGTGCTTATATCTCTGAGAGTCTGAGAAAAGGACACATACGTCCCTCGAAGTCACCTGTTGCCGCTGTTTTTTTCTTTGTTAAGAAGAAAGATGGTTCTTTAAGACCTTGTCTGGATTTCAGGGAGCTGAACAGTATCACTATTCGTGATCCTTATCCGCTTCCTCTGATCCCGGACTTGTTTAACCAGGTTGTTGGGGCGAAAGTCTTTTCCAAATTAGACCTAAGAGGGGCATACAACCTGGTTAGGGTCAGAGAAGGAGATGAATGGAAGACGGCTTTCAATACCCCTGAGGGCCATTTTGAGAATTTAGTTATGCCTTTTGGTTTGATGAATGCCCCAGCCGTTTTTCAGCATTTCGTCAACAGCATTTTTTATCATTTGATGGGAAAATTTGTATTAGTGTATTTGGATGACATTTTGATTTTTTCTCCTGATTTCAAGACTCATAAGGAACACTTATGTCAGGTCTTACTCATCCTACGGGAGAATAAATTATTCGCGAAACTGGAAAAATGTGTGTTTGCGGTTCCAGAGATCCAATTTCTGGGGTTTCTTGTCTCCGCTTCTGGTTTTCGCATGGACCCCGAGAAGGTCCGCGCTGTGCTTGAGTGGGAGCTTCCTGAGAATCAGAAGGCGCTGATGCGTTTTTTGGGCTTTGCTAATTATTACAGGAAATTTATTTTGAATTATTCCTCTGTTGTTAAACCACTCACTGATATGACCAGAAAGGGGGTAGATTTTTCTTCCTGGTCGGTAGAGGCGCGTAAGGCCTTTTCTAATATCAAGGAGAGTTTTGCTTCCGCTCCCATCCTAGTACAACCTGATGTTTCGTTACCCTTCATAGTTGAGGTTGATGCTTCTGAGGTTGGGGTGGGTGCGGTCTTGTCTCAGGGTTCCTCTCCTGCCAAATGGCAACCGTGTGCCTTTTTCTCAAAGAAGCTCTCCTCCGCAGAGAGAAATTATGATGTGGGAGATAGGGAATTGTTGGCCATCAAGTTGGCTTTTGAGGAATGGCGCCATTGGCTAGAGAGAGCCAGACACCCTATTACCGTGTTTACTGACCATAAAAATCTGGCCTACTTGGAGTCAGCCAAGCGTCTGAACCCGAGACAGGCCAGATGGTCTCTGTTCTTTTCAAGGTTTAATTTTGTTGTTACGTTCCGCCCTGGGGTTAAGAATGTGAAGGCAGATGCCCTATCACGTTGTTTCCCGGGAGGTGGGAATTTTGAAGACCCGGGTCCCATTTTGGCTGAAGGTGTGGTGGTCTCTGCTCTTTTTCCTGAATTGGAGGCAGAGGTGCAGGCAGCCCAGTCAGAAGCTCCTGATCTTTGTCCTCCTGGGAGGTTGTTTGTGCCTCTCGCTTTGAGACACAAGATTTTTAAAGAACATCACGATACGGTCCTTGCTGGGCACCCGGGGACAAGAGCCACACTGGATCTCATTGCTCGGAGATTCTGGTGGCCTGCGCTTCGTAAGTCGGTTGAGGGTTTTGTGGCAGCTTGCGAGACTTGCGCTCGTGCCAAGGTCCCTCATTCACGGCCATCAGGTCCTCTCCTTCCTTTGCCCATTCCTTCCCGTCCTTGGACACATCTGTCCATGGACTTCATAACGGACTTGCCTCGTTCCTCGGGGAAGTCTGTGATTCTGGTGGTGGTGGACCGTTTTAGCAAAATGGTGCATTTTATCCCTTTTCCTGGTTTGCCCAATGCTAAGACGCTGGCGCAGGCATTTGTTGACCACATTGTCAAATTGCATGGGATTCCTTCAGACATTGTCTCTGATAGGGGCACGCAGTTTGTTTCCAGATTCTGGAAGGCCTTCTGTTCTCGCTTGGGGGTTCGCTTGTCATTCTCTTCTGCTTTCCATCCGCAGTCGAATGGCCAGACAGAGCGTGTCAATCAGAATCTGGAGACATATCTGCGCTGTTTTGTGGCGGAGAATCAGGAGGATTGGTGTTCTTTTTTGTCCCTTGCTGAGTTTGCTTTAAATAACCGTCGTCAGGAGTCCTCTGATAAGTCACCATTTTTTGGTGCATATGGGTTTCATCCGCAGTTTGGGACTTTCTCTGGAGAGGGCTCTTCTGGTTTGCCTGATGAGGACAGATTCTCCTCGTCTTTGTCATCTATTTGGCAAAAGATTCAGGATAATCTAAAGAACATGAGTGAGAGATATAAGCGTGTGGCGGATAGGAGACGTGTGCCTGGTCCGGACCTGAATGTTGGTGATTTGGTGTGGCTGTCTACCAAGAATATCAAATTGAAGGTTCCCTCCTGGAAGTTGGGTCCTAGGTTTATTGGGCCTTACAAGATCCTGTCTGTCATCAATCCTGTTGCCTACCGTCTTGATCTTCCTCAGACTTGGAAGATCCATAATGTTTTCCATAAGTCCTTATTGAAACCTTATGTTCAACCTATTGTACCCTCGCCTTTGCCTCCTCCTCCGATTATTGTTGATGGAAATCTTGAATTTCAGGTCTCTAGGATTGTGGATTCTCGTCTTGTCCGCGGTTCCCTCCAGTACCTCGTTCATTGGGAGGGTTATGGTCCTGAGGAGAGGATGTGGGTCCCAGTGACGGACATTAAGGCCTCTCGTCTCATCAGGGCTTTCCATAGGTCCCATCCTGAGAAGGTGGGCCCTGAGTGTCCGGAGTCCACTCCTAGAGGGAGGGGTACTGTCACAACCAGACAGTTGAGAAGCTCTGACAGGAGCCGTCCAGATCCGCCTCCTTGAGTTTCTTTGTTTTGGTTTCTGTTCCTCACCTCGTTAGTCTATCTCAGCTGTCATGCTGTCGGACTGATTACTTCCCTTTAAATCCCTCCCCATAAGGCAGTAGTGTGCGGCTGATACAACTTCCTGGAGTGTGTGTGCATGCATGCTGTTCCTAGCTCCCAGTTCGGCAAGATAAGTTCTGTTTATGTATTTTTGATTTTCTGTTTTCTGGATCCAGGTGACCCTGACTCCCTCCGTGTCTGTGTAGGGAGCCGGTGGTCGTGTCCCCTCACTATTGTAGGGCCTTCAGGTCTAAGATAGCCGAGGTACGTGGATATGCGCCCATCCACCTTTGGGGTGGTCGCATAGGCTGAGCAATAAGGGAGAGCGGCAGGTCGATTGCAGGGGTCTCCCTTTTGTTCCTTAGTTGTGGGTCCAGTAAGTCATTGTTTGTATTGTATTATCTTGTTTCCTGTACACCATCCGTGACAAGTATTCATATGTGAAGGGTAGGCAATCCATATGTAAAGTATAGCAATCCTTTGCGGTAGCGCAATCCACGTAGTACTCACTATGAAACTCCCGTACTAGCAGGCAGGCTGGCCGGTCTCTCACTTTGTCACGCACATGCTCCTCCCACTTTATTATTAAAGCAGGTGGAGCATGCACGTGACGAAGTGAGTGACCGGCCAGCCTGCCTGCTAGTACGGGAGTTTCATAGTGAGTACTACGTGGATTGCGCTACCGCAGAGGATTGCTATACTTTACATATGGATTGCCTACCCTTCACATATGGATTGCCTACACTTCACATATGAATACTGCTGTGTGCGGGGCCGGTGTAATAGAGTACAGTGACTGCACCAGGCCCCACCGCGATTTCAACAGCAGTTGCCGGCCTCTAGCCCCTCCTCCCTCCCCACTGATACATCGAAGCCTGCGCTGCGCAGCATCGTGGCCAGCGATGTATCAGTGTTAGCAGAGTAAAAATGGCAGCATTCGCCCCATAAGACGCATTGCCATTTTCCCCCTACTTATGGGGCGAAGAATACGGTTACTGCACCGCTGAACGGCAAATATATTTTTCTTTTGCCACTAATACACGACAAAAAGGGCTTTAGAACATATAACTGCACCGCTGAATAGCAAATTTTTTTTTTTTGTGCCACTAATACACGCCAAAAAGAGCTGTAACTTTCGCACTTCACCATAGAGCGGCTAAGAAGCCCTTTTTTCCCCCACTAATACACGCCAAAAAATGCTTTAGAACATATAACTGCACCACACAAGGGCAAATAAGACATAGAAATATTTCCTTGTAATGAACCCTGTTAATGGCTGTATCAAACAGCACTTGCACCCCAATAACAAGAACGGTTTGCTGGAATTACAGAGATGTATAATGGCAATTTGGATCCCCAGTTAGTGCAGCAAGGTGTAATAGGATTGACCTGCAAGGTCAAGATAGCAGCTCCCTCGTTTCCTTATCATAAGTTTGACATACAAGAGAGAGTTATGTTCCTTCTGAGTTTCGGGATGTACTGCTGGAGAATGCTAATTTTGATATAAGATGCTGCAAAAGCTTTAATTATTAGAATTCTGTTATTATGGTGCGGAAGTATTGCCTTTTATGAATAACGAATCAAATCATTAGTTTCGCTTTCCACCCCTTTGGCGGTGTGCCAGATTTGCATTTGATTATCTGTAGTGTTATAAAGATGTATGCTTGCATGGAATAAAGAAGAGAGAATCTGATTCAGCAGTGTGTCTGTGTCATCTCTCTGAGTGCTCATAAAGAAAACTTTAATTGGAACCCCGACAATTATAGAGAAGGGATTTTTGCCCAAACAAAACTTGGCGCCCAATGAGGGGCTCAACTAAAGGACACTTTATTGATCTCCCAACAACTTGGATAATCTGGACCGGGATGTACAGATATAAAAGACAGCGCTGCAAGATAAGAGACTTTATCTTACATTATATCTGTGCCTCCCTGACCAGTTGTCTGGCTCGAGGGATTGTTGAAGGAACGTACGTATAAAGTCATTTTAAAGTAGAGTCCATATTGATGAAGAACCTTGAAAGTTGAAAATACCTATGATTGTTGGGTTTAGTTTCTGATCATGAGTAACTTTGATTGCTGATGTTTTTGGTCTGGCTTTATGAGTCATGTTATACGTCTGGTTTGTTATTTACTGTGTTTGTAAAATTGCAGAACATTATAGAAAGGGAAATCTCAGTAACAGAGTACACTAGGTGATATAGTGAGGATGCTCTGATGAAACTGAGGCTCAGTAACAGAGTAAACTAGGTGATATAGTGAGGTAGCTCTGAGGAAACTGAGGGGAAACAGACGTCTGATTTTTGTTATTTTCTATAGTAGTTCTGGTACAGTTGAAGTGCAGTGGGGAATAATTTTAGTATACCCGAAGGTTATAAGACAGCCAAAACATTGGTGAAGGAAAGGGGAGGTAAAGAGGGTCTGAAGAATGTGGACAGAATGTTAGAGAAGGCAGGAATGAAGTATGGGAATCTTAACCTAGAAGTCTGGGAAAGATTCTGTAGGACGCATTGTGGTTGGATAAAGGATCATGGATGTGGAGAAGTGGTTGATATATGAATAAAAGTAGCTCGTGAGGTTGAAACTGAGGGATGGAGAGGAGAAGTTGTACGAGGTAGATTGTTGTATACTCAGAAACAGAAAGGTAGTACTATTCCTGGTTGACATGGGGGCTGCCAAAACAGTAGTAGACCAGTAACCCCTTGTTATGTACCAGCTGTGGGATTTACAGGAGAAACTGTTTTTGTCTGTGAATCTGAGCCAGTTAAACTAAAGATAAAAGACAGTACGGTTGTTACCCAATTGTTAGTTAAAGAAAACCTCCCAGAACCTCTTTTAGGGACTGATGTTTTGCAAACACTGGGAGCCCACATACACTTTTACCCCGATGGCACTTCCTGTGTAGATTTTGGGGCCCCAGAGGAAGTATTATGTCCCTTAATAGCGACACTGGCCCTGCCTGAGACTGAACCGTCAGAATTAACCCTTGTAGACCAGGCTGTTCTTCAGGTGGTACCAAAGGATTTGTGGGCAACATCTAAAACAGACATTGGAAGACTCCTTGTGTCTCCGGTCACTGTGCATCCAGGCTGTCAGCCCCCTCAAGTGAAGCAGTACCCCCTCAGTCATGCCCAGGAAATAGCAGTGGCCAGTCAAATTGATGATTTCCTCCAAGCCGATGTATTGATAAAAACAGTATCTCCCGCTAATACCCCGCTGTTCCCAATAAAGAAGAAACCAGTTAAGGGACAGCCTTTCAGTTACAGGATGACTCATGATCTTAGAGAGGTTAACAAGGTGACATTTTTACAAACTCCAATAGTGCCAAACCTACATACCTTACTGTCACAAGTTCCATCCACTGCTACGTGTTTCACAGTGATAGACCTGGCAAATGCTTTCTTTAGTGTCCCTTTGCACCAAGACCGTCAGTATCTGTTTGCCTTTACATTTAGGCTGGGTTCACACCTGAGCGTTTTACAGCGTGTTCCTACGCGCTGTAAAACGCTCAACAGGCAAAAACCAATGATTCCCTATGGGCATGGTTCTCACCTGAGCATTTTACAGCGCGTAAGAACGCGCTGTAAAACGCCCTACGCCCCAAGAAGTACAGGAGCTTCTTTGGGGCGTATTGTCACGCGTTCCCGCCCATAGACTTCACTACGCGCGTTTCCAAAATACAAAAACGCCCCAAAATACGCCTAAAAAACACCCGATAAAAACGCCTGTAAAAAGCGCATACAGAATACGCTCAGGTGTGAACCCAGCCTTAAGGGTAACCAGTATACTTGGAGCGTCCTGCATCAGGGAGCTCAAGATTCTCCGACCCTGTATACACAGGCTCTGCAATCTGGCCTTACAAACTGGGCACTGCCTGACTCAGTAGTCCTGTTACAATACGTGGATGATTTGCTCCTGTGTGCTGAAACCAATGAAATTTGCTGTGAAGCAACTATACCTCTTTTAATTTAACACCTCATGACATACAGGGCATATTAACTCAGGTTCAACCTAAGCATATTTCTATGGTCTAGCAACTCTGACTCCAATGTGCACTCCTCAAGCCTGCTAACATTTCTTTCAAAAGGTGTACTACTTTGAATCCTGCTACTTTGTTACCAATCACAGATTCATAAATGGGGAAGGGGGCATAGAAGGTACAGGCAGCCTCCTAAATGACATGATGGAACATGACCCCCATGACTGTGTACAATTAATGCAACAAGAAACGTCAGGATTTAATCATGTGCATGAAAACTCCCTTGATAACCCTAATTTTGAGTATTTTGTAGATGGAAGCAGGTTCATGGCAGAGGACGGCCGGTTCCACACTGGATATGCAGTGGTCACACAGCATGAGATAGGGATAGCTAAACCACTTCCACTTCACATGTCAGTGCAAGAGGCGGAGCTGAAGGCACTCACTGAGGCGTGTAAATTGGCCAAGGGGAAGAAGGTGAACATCTACAGGGACTGAAGGTATGCTTTTGGTATTGCACATGACTATGGACCCATATGGCAGGGTAGAGACTTTCTAACATCAGCAGGCCAGCTAATTCAAAATAAAGACTCTGTACTTGAGCTTATGAACTCTGTTATTACCAGAGGAGGTTATTATTATTAAGGTAAAGGCTCATGCAAGATGTATCACGGTGGAAGCAAAAGGCAATGATCGAGCAGACAAGGCAGCCAAACAAGCTGCACTCCAGCCACTAACTGCTGACGCCACCCCTGTTAAAGGCCTTGAGACCTGAGGACATTTCTGTAAGTACATTTCAAAGAATGCTCGAACAAGCCCCTCCAGAGGAAAAAGAACTTTGGGCAAAACAAGGGGGAAAACCTGATGAACATGGAATTTGGAGAATCAAGGACAAAATTTGTCTACCACGCCCTCTATACCCAGCTATGGCTCAGGAGACCCACTCATGTATTAAAAGGTGCCATGGTAAGTGTGGTTAATACAGGGTGGATTGCTCCAGGATTTTCTACAGTAGCTGCACGGTTTGTACAAGGATGTATGGTCTGTGCATTGAACAATCCCGGTCAAGTGGTGAAGACTCCAAGCAAGCACACCCCAGGCCATTTTACCCATTCTAGAGACTGCTGATAGACTATATACAACTGCCTAAGGTAGGAGTATAGGAGTTTGTCCTTGTGTGTGTTGATCTCTTTTCAGGGTGCCGGAAGCCTTCCCAGTGGCAAAGGCAAATGCAAAGAACACAGCAAAAAAAGCTGGTCTACAGTAGGTCTGCCTTGAGCACCGAGCTGATCACTCGGTGCTCGACTTGTTTGTCTGTCGGTCATGTGACGCTGGCCACGTCACATGACCCTCACTCCCCACTATAAAAACAGTCAACCTGCTGGCTACAGGTTGCCTGTGATTTTGGTCCCTTAGGCTGTGTATTATTATTGTTATTTAGCTTACCTTTGGATTTGACCCTTGATCTGCTTCCTGACACCTCTTCTGCCTGCTCCCTGCACCTTGACGCTACCTCTCGGATTTTGACCTCGGCTTGCTTTTGGATTTTGTCTTTGCCTCTTCCCTTGTACTGACGTGACCTCCTGGACTGACCTCGGCTAGTTGACCCGCCTCGCCCTTCAGTTTTTGGTGGTACCTTTCTTGTTCCACCTCTCTGTCCGCTCTAGTGCTACCTCTCATTGGCTGTCCACTTCCCTGCTGTCTCTATCTCTCTGCTTGCACTTACTCAGGTCAGGGACTGTCGCCCAGTTGCGCCCCGTCACCTAGGGCGGGTGGTGCAAGTAGGCAGGGACAGGGGCCCGGGTGGCAGCTCAGGGGGTGCACCTCCACTCTATCTTTAAACCCGTGACTCTACCCCGTGACAGAAGTAATCAGAGACCAGAGATTAGTAGTAGCTAAAAAAGAACTGTGTCACGCGCCGAGGGTCCCGCGAGGGACCTCTGGGATGACATACGAGCAGGACATGGCAAAACAGGCAAAGGACCACAGAACACATAACCATAACAAGAAAACAAGACACGTGACAATGACTATAACAGAAGACCTCATGTACTGAACCAGAACAGTGGGTTTGAACCCATTGCGCCTCTGACTAGTAATACTCTGGAGGGGCGTAACTAAGCAGCTACCTGGTCTTCACTAGAGCCTCAAATGGTGAGGATAGACTTAAGCCATGGTAGTTGCCAGGGGCTACTCCTAGAGCGTAAACCAAGTCCGTGGCAGCAGGAACAGGCGGCAAGGAGATGGCATGGCATGGTACAGAACAAGGACAAGGCATAGCATGGAATAATACAGGACAAGAACAAGGCAAGGCATAGTAAAGACAGAAACAAGGCATGGCATAGTATAGGACAGAAACAAGGCATGGCATAATATAGGACAAGAACAAGGCATGGGAGAGAAAAGGCGTTTCCCTTCGGGGAGCACAGGAACCCTCTTCCGAATGCAAACATGGATAGACAATGACAGAAGCAGACATGAATGGAACACCAGGAGCAGTAAGAACTGCCAGACAGACAAAAACAGGAACATGGAACAGACGCAGAAAAGCATAGCAAGGAAAACAGAATACAGGACAGGAACAAGGCATGGCATGGAACAAGACATGGACAAGGCATGGCAAGGAAACAGGACAAGGCAAAATATAAGGCATGGTACAAGACATGAACAAGGCATGATACAAAGCATGGTACAAGACAGAAGACAACAATGCAGAACCAGGCGGCACATACCGAGACGTAGATGGCCGGACCTCTTGGGTCAGTAGCAAAGGGCAAAATAAACATAGACAAACCTGAGCAAAAGGGTGAAACACCCACAAGACATGGACAAGGCATGACAAGGACAGACAACAACCATCTGTCCTGCTTTGGGTAGGCCTCATGCACACGACCGTTTTTTTTTTTTGCGGTCCGCAAAAACGGGTTCAGTTTTTCCGTGATCCGTGACCGTTTTTTCGTCCGTGGGTCTTCCTTGATTTTTGGAGGATCCACGGACATGAAAAAAAAGTAGTTTTGGTGTCCGCCTGGCCGTGCGGAGCCAAACGGATCCGTCCTGAATTACAATGCAAGTCAATGGGGACGGATCCGTTTGACATTGACACAATATGGTGCAATTTCAAACGGATCCGTCCCCCATTGACTTTCAATGTAAAGTCAGGAGTTAATATACCATAGGATCGGAGTTTTCTCCAATCCGATGGTATATTTTAACTTGAAGCGTCCCCATCACCATGGGAACGCCTCTATGTTAGAATATACCATCGGATTTGAGTTACATCGTGAAACTCAGATCCGACAGTATATTCTAACACAGAGGCGTTCCCATAGTGATGGGGACGCTTCTAGTTAGAATATACTACGAACTGTGTACATGACTGCCCCCTGCTGCCTGGCAGCACCCGATCTTTTACAGGGGGCTGTGATCAGCACAATTAACCCTTCAGGTGCCGCACCTGAAGGGGTTAATTGTGTGTATCATAGCCCCCTGTAAGAGATCAGGGGCTGCCAGGCAGCAGGGGGCAGACCCCCCTCCCTCCCCAGTTTGAATATCATTGGTGGCCAGTGTGCGCCCCCCCCGGCCCCCCCTCTATTGTAATATCATTGGTGGCCAGTGTGCACCCCCCCTCCCTCCCTCTATTGTAATATCATTGGTGGCCAGTGTGCGGCCCCCCCGGCCCCCCCCTCTATTGTAATATCATTGGTGGCCAGTGTGCAGCCTCCCCTCTCCCCCCCCCCGCCTGCCCGATCATTGGTGGCAGCGGAGATTCCGATCGGAGTCCCAGTTTAATCGCTCTGGGGCTCCGATCGGTAACCATGGCAACCAAGACGCTACTGCAGGCCTGGTTGCCATGGTTACTTAGCAATATTACAATATTAGAAGCATCATACTTACCTGCTGGCTGCTGCGCTGTCTGTGTCCGGCCGGGAGCTCCTGCTACTGGTAAGTGACAGATCATTAAGCAATGCGCCGCACAGAACTGTCACTTACCAGTAGGAGGAGCTCCTGGCCGGACACAGACAGCGCAGCAGCCAGCTGGTAAGTATGATGCTTTTAATATTGTAATATTGCTAAGTAACCATGGCAACCAGGCCTGCAGTAGCGTCCTGGTTGCCATGGTTACCGATCGGAGCCCCAGAGTGATTAAACTGGGACTCCGATCTGAATCTCCGCTGCCACCAATGATCGGGGGGGGGGGGAGGGAAGAGGGGAGGCCGCACACTGGCCACCAATGATATTAATACAATAGAGGGGGGGCACACACTGGCCACCAATGATATTACAATAGAGGGAGGGGGGGTGGCCGGGGGAGGCCGCACACTGGCCACCAATGATATTACAATGGGGGGGGGTGGGGGGCCACACACTGGCCACCAATGATATTACAATAGAGGGAGGGGGGGCCGGGGGAGGCCGCACACTGGCCACCAATGATATTCAAACTGGGGAGGGAGGGGGGTCTGCCACCTGCTGCCTGGCAGCCCCTGATCTCTTATAGGGGGCTATGATATGCACAATTAACCCCTCAGGTGCAGCACCTGAGGGGTTAATTGTGCGGATCACAGCCCCCTGTAAGAGATCGGGTGCTGCCAGGCAGCAGGGGGCAGTCATGTACACAGTTCGTAGTATATTCTAACTAGAAGCGTCCCCATCACTATGGGAACGCCTCTGTGTTAGAATATACTCATCTCTGAAAAAGCTTTTGTGCAGACGGATCTTCGGATCCGTCTGTATGAAAGTAACCTACGGCCACGGATCACGGACGCGGATGCCAATCTTGTGTGCATCCGTGTTCTTTCACGGACCCATTGACTTGAATGGGTCCGTGAACCGTTGTCCGTCAAAAAAATAGGACAGGTCATATTTTTTTGACGGACAGGAAACACGGATCACGGATGCGGCTGCAAAACAGTGCATTTTCCGATTTTTCCACGGACCCATTGAAAGTCAATGGGTCCGCGAAAAAAAACGGAAAACGGCACAATGGCCACGGATGCACACAACGGTCGTGTGCATGAGGCCTAAGCCAGATTTTTGTGATCAGTAATTACCGTAATGGGATGAATCGCTCCTTCCAACCAATGACGCCATTCCTCAAAAGCCAATTTAATAGCCAGCAACTCTCTATTACCTACATTATAATTTCTTTCGGAAAAAGAGAGTTTTTTAGAGAAAAACACACAAGAGCGCCATTTGCTAGGAGAAGGACCCTGCGACAAGAATGCTCCAACCCCTACCTCTGATGCGTCAACTTCCACAATAAATGGTTGTGACACTTCAGGTTGCACCGAATAGGAGCAGAAGCAAATCATTCCTTTATCGCTGAAAAAGCATGCAATGATTCTTCCGACCAGACTGAGAAATCTGCTTCTTTCTTAGTCATATCAGTTAAAGGTTTAGCAACAGTTGAATAATTCAAGATAAATTTACGGTAGTAGTTGGTGAACCCCAAAAATCGCATGAGTGCCTTCAGATCTTCGGGTCGATCCCAGTCCAACACAGCACAGACTTTTTCCGGATCCATACGAAAACCGAAGATGAGATTAGGTACCCCAGGAATTGCACTTCAGGGACTGCAAATACACACTTCTCCATTTTAGCATACAATTTATTCTGTAAGACCTGTCTCACGTGATCCTCATGCGTCTTCATATCAGGGGAATAAATTAAAATATCATCCAGGTAAACCACCACAAACCTGCCCACCAGATGATGAAAGATGTCATTGATGAAGTGTTGAAGAACAGCAGGAGCATTGGTCAAACCAAAAGGCATGACCAGATTCTCAAAATGACCCTCAGGAGTATTAAAGGCCGTTTTCCATTCGTCCCCTTCCTTGACTCTTATCAGATTATATGCCCCCTTAAAGGATAACTGTCACACTTAGACCCTAATTTCAATTTTCATATATGCGTGAAGGTAATGCGTGTAGGTAATGCAGATTACCTACACCGGAACCGGAAAGAGGCTTCAAGATCGGAAGCTGCTCCTTGGAACGCATATGCGTTCCAAAGACCGGAATGGCGGCGCTGCACTGACCGGACTATATTGCTCCTAAGTAATCGGAGCATCCGCTGGTTGGAACGCATGTGCGTTCCAACAACAGAAAGTGGGGCCAATCCGGAAATAATGTAAACCACCAATGGGGCTATTGGCGCTAATCGGCAGCACTTTAAATACAGCTGAAGCATTGATTATGAGATCGCCTACCAGGGGGAACGGTAACAGAGGGGAGGACTTCACCATGTAAGTCTAATATATATTGGTCAATGCAATTACAGGTCCTTGATTCTTTGGTGTGTATTTAGTGCAAGCACCATTGGTGATTGTATCTTTTGATTTCAGTGTGGGTCTTACTAAGACTCTGTGACAGTGAGACAACAGGAACGATATCCTGCTGGGATGTATCATATCATCTGAACTGTGAGTCTGCACTGACCAATGATTTTACCTATACTAGTGGTGGACATCATACTGACTTTGGTATATGACTATTTTCTGCCCTATAGGATGCGGAACACACCACCTGTTCTCAAAGGACTCTGATGCAGGCACCATTACCAATGTTTGCCCATGACTCGCCTGGAATGGTGCTATTAAGCATGTCTATTGGCCCGATTACAGCCCCCTGTATCAACTAAATGTAGAGCAACTATCTGATTCTGTCTGTGCGACCTGGCTTTATGCCGGCATTTATCTTGTTGCACTTTTCCATGTGACCTGGCTCTATGCCAGTACTTATTCTGTTGCATTCACATTGTATAGACTAATAGTTTTATTGAACCTCCTGATGATCCCATAGCACTGTCTAGGGGGAAACGCGTCGAGGTAACCCAGGCGTATGACTATAAAGTCAACCCTGACTATTTATATGTTTTGTATATGTCTGTACTATATGTTTTGTTTTCTGCTTTTCTTCCATCCAGCTGATTTGTGTACTAACGGTACTTCATTATCCCCACCTCATACCCGGGGCACTCTAGAACAATCCCTGCAGTACCTCTCTAGGGACTTTTGAGGGTCAGTAGTCTAGGCACGCGGACAGGGGGCCTCCACCATTAGGAGTCTTCCCTGGGCTGAGGTTGTAGGATAGGGGTAGACATAGGGACAATCATTCCCGTACCCCAGGTTATTATCTAATACTGGATGTGATTATCGGTCACATATTTTGTTTGTATATTTTGTGTGTCTTATATAGCGGATCCAATTGGGATCCTTTTAAGGTATACTATTAAAATTTTTATTTTAGGGGTTTTTCTCTATGCTGGAACTGTGATATATATTCTATATACCCCATGATATTTATGTTTATTGATCCTGCTGGAACCTTAAAGGATAACTGTCACACTTAGACCCTAATTTAAATTTTCATATATGTAGTTACTAATAACTAGAGATGTTGCGAACATAAAATTTTCCGTTCACGAACGGTGAACGCGAACTTCCGCGAATGTTCGCGAACTGGCGAACCGGGCGAACCGCCATAGACTTCAATAGGCAGGCAAATTTTAAAACCCACAGGGACTCTTTCTGGCCACAATAGTGATAGAAAAGTTGTTTCAAGGGGACTAACACCTGGACTGTGGCATGCCGGAGGGGGATCCATGGCAAAACTCCCATGGAAAATTACGTAGTTAACGCAGAGTGTGGTAAGTTGAATTCAATGCGATTAATATAACCTGCATTAATCGCATTGCGAATTCAACTTAGATCTGAGTTCCTAATGGTTGTATTGCTAGAATTTACGAATATAACGAATATAGCACTATATTCTCAATCTTCGTTATAGTCTAGAAATACAACCATTCAGTGGCGTTGCGCAGTGGGTGTGGGCCGCACCGGGTGACACCAGTCTGATGGGGTGTCACCCGTGGCCCGCCGGCGCAGGAGTTCTCACTCACAAGTTCAACTTCTAAACTTCGCAAGCAAGCAAGCACGTCGCGCCGTCACGTGGTAAAGGGGGGTGGGGGTGTGACTCACTGCAGCCTAGTGAGTGGTGGGGCGCCGCGGCAGCTGCCCTGCAGGAGTCTCTGGTGCCGGGAGGAGGAGGTAGGTAGAGCGGCTCTGACTTTATAGACCAAATTATTTTAATAATACCCCAATAATAATAAGTTAATAATCTAACCCCATTCATAAATTACTGGTGGATTATTATAGAGACGGCCCCAGGCCAGGAGACATAAGGGGTTGGGTTGAACTGTGGGCTGGGGCCACATTTACTAATCTTTGCTCAGGGGGGCCCTCATAAATATAGACCCACATGGTGTGGACTGGTCATTTTTACTAAGGAATATAGTTTAAACGTTTATGTGCGAAAGAGAAAATAAGAAGTCAGCTCCAATCAGATATCTGCACATAGACCAAGACTCTGGGTCTATGCAGATATCTGATTGGAGCTGACTTAGTGACTTCTTTTTTTTCTCTTTATCTCTTTATTATGGATTCGGGGGGGGGCAGGGGTGACACAATTTTCTACCGCACCGAGTGACACCAGCCATAGCAACACCACTGCAACCATTAGGAACCCAGCTCTAAGTTGAATTCGCAATGCGATTAATATAACCTGTATTAATCGCATTGCGATTACAACTTAGTCAAATTTGTGACACTGCAGCTTCAGAATGAATCTAAGATGGATGCTGTCCTTGCTTTTTGATAGGAGGTGGGAGGGTCTGGGAGGGAGGGTATGCTGATTGGCTGGAATATGTCTGCTGACTGTGAGGTACAGGGTCAAAGTTTGCTCAATGATGATGTATAGGGGGCGGACCGAACATCGCACATGTTCGCCCGCCGAGGCAAACGCGAACAAGCTATGTTCGCCGCCGAATAGTTCGGGACATCTCTACACGTCACTAGACAGGCCCTTATCAATTGGGCATTTAAAAGATGACTAGCAATCGGAAGTTGGTGAGTATTTCTACAGAATTGGGATGTAATATGTATAATAATGCCCTCAGGCCTTATTAAAGGCATAAATGAATAATAGGATAATGAGTGCTACACCTGGCCAGTCAAATACTCTGAGAGGCTGATGAAAAAGATCCTGGTTCTCTTTGGAATGATTGGGTGCAGTCGGAGAAAGCCTGCATGTCAGTCCACTTGGTATATCTGATGTGCCTGTAGAGCAAAAGCACCTGGGTGAGCACAACTGGCTGATGTAAATGTGGCATGGGGATGGGGAAAGGTGGATTGTGCGGAATGACAGATTTTACTGATATTACTGTTGAACTTCCCGGGGTGGAGATGAAGCCCCAGGAAGGAAGATTGAGCTTCTGGGAGGAATATGAAGCCCACTGTGGGGTAACTAAGCCCACCACCGAGTCCTTGAGGGCCATGCAGAAAGTTGGGTATCCCGGCCAATGGTCTTCAAATGAATTGACATGGTAAGCTTACTAAATGTTTGCAAGACCAATTTAAACACAGTTTTAAACCTCTGGCCCAGGATGTATGGCCCCTGCTGGATGGAGCGGCAGTCTACCTTCTGCTAGTAGCCAAGATCCAGGTATTGGTAAAACCTTAGTTTGGAACCCATATTGTTCTGATCCTTCTGTATTTGATAAAGGATGACTTTCGGCTCTGCTAATTCTGGGGGGCTGTGTGGTGGTAGGAACATCTATTTTTTCCATCCAATTCAATTATGCTAATACCAGATTTTGGGTCAACTGGGCCCTTATGGTATTGTTTAATAAGATAAGCACCAATCTTCACACAAGCAAATCACTCAATCCCATGGAAATGTATGGAGGTCTAAAGATAAAGTCTCTACTCACAGCATGAGGTGGACAGGCTGTAGGACTACATAGGAATATGAGTAAATATACATATTAGGGCTCATGTACACGGTCGTAAGTGTTTTACTGTCTGTAAATGGCGGATCCGCAAAAGCCGGATCCCAGTCGAGTGCATGCCACCATTTATTTTACCATCCGTCTGGCTCTGCATCCCAGGACGCACTCAAAAGCTCTGCTTGCAATGCTTTTGTGTGCGTCATTGGAACACAATGAAATGGAACGAGATGCATTTTGGTGCACTTTGTTCCCTTCAGTTCAGTTTTGTCCCCATTGACTATGAATGGGGACAAAACTGAAGCGTTTTCCCCACTTTTGAGATCCTATGACGGATCTCAATAGCTGAAAGTGAAAGCGCAGATGTGAAAGTATCCTAACTCTGCAAGGACACTCAGAAATGTCCTTGTGGAGTTAAATGCAACACCCCCCCAGATGTATATAAATGGGCAGTCAACAACTGGTTAACGTTGCCCACTTTAATGAAGACAATTAACGCAATCATCTAGTTCAAGAAGAATTGCCTCTCCACTCATTTTAAGGGTCCCCGCAGGGGATTACAATAAAGTAATATGACAATATATTGTAATATGACAATATAGTCACATACAGCATGCAAAGAGCATGTAGAATTGAACATGGTAAACAACTAATTAGAATGCGAGCAGTCATATTCCAGAGATATGTGTCCTTGTCTTCTGTCTTCTTGGAATGTGGGGGTGTTGATGGTAGGCTTGACGGGTCCTCAAGATATGAGGTCTTCTTGTTAAAAAAGTTTTTATGCGTATATAAGTATAATTTTCTCAAGCACAACAGAATATATTATTAATATGAATGAAATTAGATTAAAGGCATGCAGGGTATCAGAAATAATTTCTTTCTTTAATGTTTTTTTGCCATTTTGATCATTACATTATCACACATATGTATTTCTCATTGATTTATTAGCTAACTATCTATCCTACCTGTCTAGAAAAGGCCCCTTAGACTGCCTGTACTGCATGAAGTATACAGATAAGCTGCATAGATCATGGGATGTTAGACATCCATTCCTGGCCGCATCATAGTAGCCATTTCATCTGAACATTCACACATCTTTATGGAGTTGTTGACAACACACACACACATATAATTATCTAACTAAAAAGATGACGACAGCCAGCCATAGGTGCATCCCAACACAAGGACCACCCCGGAGTAATCCCCGGTGAAATCACGCTTTTAGGGCATTGACTCTTCTTGTAGGAGTGGTGCTCAAACAGCTAGGGTGCATCTGTGGGACCCTCTTTCAGAGATGATGTCCTCCACCCAACTCTCAAAAAGCTGAGGGGTCTTCAGGAAAGGTGGGCAGTCGAGCTGGGCTATCAGAAGGTCAACTCTGTAGCTGTGATGTCATCCTTCCTACAAAATTGACATGTCCACGCCCTTAACTAGGAATATAACATATTAATCATTTCCAGGTAATTATTGAATGTTATATCAATAGAGGAGAAGCAGGAAAGTGGAAAAAAACAGACATGAGCCAAACCCCTGATAATGATTGATACAAGAAATCAGAGTTACTTCTTTCCTTTCACATTTTCTCTTCTTTTGATCATTACATTATCACTCATATATGCATTTCTCATTGATTTCTTAGCTAACTATCTGTCCTAGCTGTCTAGAAAAGGCCCCTTAAATTGCATGTACTGCATGAAGTATCTAGATAAGCTGTATACATCATGGGATGTTAGATATCCATTCCTGACCACCTCATAATTGCCATTTCATCTGAAAATTCCGGCTTCTTTATGGGGTTATTGACAGCACTCACTTCATTATCTACCTAAAAGGATGACGACAGCCAGCCAGAGGTGCATCCCAACACAAGGACCACCCTGGAGTAATCCCCGGTGAAATCACGCTTTTAGGGCATTGACTCTTCTTGTAAGAGTGGTGCTCAAACTGTTAGGATGCATCTGTGGGACCCTCTTTCAGAGATGATGTCCTCCACCCAACTCTCAAAACGCTGAGGGGTCTTCAGGAGAGGTGGGCAGTCGAGCTGAGCTATCAGACGGTCAACTCTGTAGCTGTGATGTCATCCTTCCTACAAAATGGACATATCCACGCCCTCAACTAGGAATATAACATATTAATCATTTCCAGGCATTAATTGAATGTTATATCAATAGAGGAGAAGCAGGAAAGTGGAAAGAAACCAGACATGAACCAAAACCCTGATAATGATTGATACAAGAAATCAGAGTTAATTCTTTCCTTTCACATTTTCTCTTCTTTTGATCATTACATTATCACTCATATATGCATTTCTCATTGATTTGTTAGCTAACTATCTGTCCTAGCTGTCTAAAAAAGGCCCCTTAAACTGCATGTACTGCATGAAGTATTTAGATAAGCTGTATACATCATGGGATGTTAGATATCCCTTCCTGACCACCTCATAGAAGCCATTTCATCTGAACATTCTGCTTCTTTATGGGGTGTCACGGAACCATGAACCAGACGTACAACAAGAGATAAGAGAAAATAAAAAGGCTTTATTGAAAATAAAGCTGTAAAGCAAAAGTCCAAACGGATGGTGAAACCGAGCAGAGTCTTTGCGAAGCCAGAGGTCAGGAACCAGAAGGGTAGTCAGACGAAGCCAGGATCAGGAACCAGCAGGGTAGTCAGACGAAGCCAGGATCAGGAACCAGCAGGGTAGTCAAACGAAGCCAGGATCAGGAACCAGCAGGGTAGTCAGACGAAGCCAGGATCAGGAACCAGAAGCAGCAGCAGTCTTAGAAGCATGTGTACACAAGAGGACCAAGCAAGGAACTGAAGCCACAGACCTCCTATATATATGAGCTAGGCATCCAGCTCCTCCCAGTGGGAAGGAGGAGCCGCAGGGTGGAAGGCTACAAGAAACCCAGAAACCAAGATGGCCGCCAGCACATGTCAAACGAAGGAGAACAGCAAGAAGGTAAGACCATGACAGTACCTCCCCCTCAAGGGCCCCTCCTCCGCGGAGCACAAAACGGTTTCTGAGGGAAGCGTGCGTGGAAGGCTCGGAGCAAGGCAGGAGCATGGACATCTGCGGAGGGAACCCAGGAACGCTCCTCTGGACCATAACCACGCCAATGGACCAAAAACTGCAACCGACCGCGGACCAGGCGTGAGTCCAGGATATTGCTAACCTCATATTCCTCACGATTGCCCACTTGGACCGGACGAGGCCGAGGAACCGAGGAAGTGAAACGATTACACACCAGTGGCTTCAACAGGGAGACATGAAACACGTTGGAGATCCGCATGCCAGGAGGAAGCGCAAGGGCATAGGCTACCGGGTTTACCCTGCAAAGCACTCGGAAGGGACCAACAAAGCGAGGCGCCAGCTTGGGAGTGGGCACTCGAAGGTTGAGGTTGCGGGTGGACAACCATACACGGTCTCCGACCTGGTAGGAAGGAGCAGGCGCTCGTCTGCGATCAGCCTGGAGTCTCTGGCGCTGCGCAGAGACCTCAAGGGACTTCTGGATCTGTACCCAAGAAGCACGTAGGACGGAAAGGTGATCCTCCACAGCCGGAATATCCTGGGGAGAGAATACCTCCGGTAACACGGCAGGTTGGAACCCATAATTGGCCATGAAGGGAGACGTCCCAGAGGAAGAGTTCACCGCCGTGTTCCTGGCAAACTCAGCCCAAGGCAGGAGGTCAACCCAATTGTCTTGGTGGTCGGAGACATAGCAACGAAGGAATTGCTCCAAGGCCTGATTGGATCGTTCTGCGGCCCCATTGGACTGAGGGTGGTAGGCCGAGGAGAAGGAGAGATGAATCCCCAACTGGGAGCAAAAGGCGCGCCAGAACCTGGACACAAACTGACTCCCCCGATCCGACACAATCTCCTTGGGCAAACCGTGCAACCGGAAGACCTCCCTGGCAAAAATCGTGGCCAACTCTTGTGCAGAGGGTAACTTCTTGAGAGGAACACAGTGGCACATTTTGGAAAACCGATCCACAATCATGAGAATGACCGTATGGCCTCGGGATGCAGGGAGGTCCACAATGAAATCCATCCCCAGGTGTGACCATGGGCGCTCCCCAGTGGCTATGGGTTGCAGAAGGCCCAACGGAAGGTGCCGAGGGGACTTACTCTGGGCACAAACGGAGCATGCCGCTACATATGCGGCGATGTCGGAACGTAGGGAAGGCCACCAGAACAGACGTGAAACAGCCCAGGACAGCTGATTCTTTCCAGGATGCCCCGCGGTCTTGGAGTTATGGTAGGTACGCAACAACCGAGTGCGCAACTCCTCAGGCACAAAACATCTGCCGTTGGGTCTCCCAGAGGGAGCACCAGATTGAGCCGCCAAAATCTGCTCACCCAGGGGAGAGGTCAGGCTGGTGCGAATGGCGGCCAGGATCTGATTCGGAGGTATGACCGAAGTCGGAATCGACTCCTCCCTGGACAGCTCGGAGTACTGCCGTGATAAGGCATCCGCCCTGATGTTCTTGGAACCGGGTAGGTAGGAGACCACGTAATTAAAACGTGACAAGAACAGAGCCCATCTGGCCTGACGTGGTGTCAATCTCTTGGCCTCAGAAAGGTAGGTCAGATTCTTGTGGTCCGTCAGGATGAGAACCGGAACCACCGAACCCTCGAGCAAGTGCCTCCATTCTTTAAGGGCCTGCACGATGGCCAATAACTCCCTGTCACCAATCTGATAGTTGCACTCCGCGGAAGACAGTTTCCGGGAGTAAAACCCACAAGGAAGCAGAGGACCCTCTGGTGTTCTACGCTGAGACAGAAGGGCGCCTACTCCCGTCTCAGACGCGTCCACCTCGAGGACAAAGGGCAACCCAGGGTTGGGATGCGACAGAATCGGAGCCGACACAAAGGCGGACTTTAGGGCCTCAAAAGCTCGGATGGCCTCGAGAGGCCAGACCTGGGAATTACTGCCCTTCCTGGTCAGATCCGTGAGAGGCTTGGCCAGCATGGAAAAGTCCCTGATGAACTTCCGATAATAATTGGCGAAGCCCAAAAAGCGCTGCAGGGAACGAAGACCACTGGGCTGGGGCCACTGTAAGACAGCCGAAACCTTCTCAGGATCCATGGAGAACCCCTCAGCGGAAATGATGTAACCTAAGAAGGTTACCTGGGATCGGTGAAATTCGCATTTCTCAAGCTTACCGAACAGCTTGTTCTCTCGTAACCGTTGCAACACTCGTCTGACATCCAGAATGTGGACCTCCATGGATTCAGAATATACCAAGATGTCATCCAAATAGACCACCACACACTGCTGCAACAGGTCATGGAAAACATCGTTGATGAATTCCTGAAAGACTGCGGGCGCATTGCACAACCCAAAGGGCATAACCAAGGATTCATAATGACCGGTCCTGGTGTTAAACGCGGTCTTCCACTCATCGCCCGCCTTGATCCTTACCAGGTTATATGCCGCCCTCAGGTCGAGTTTGGTAAAGACCGTGGCCCCTTTAAGGCGATCGAACAGCTCGGAAATCAAGGGTATCGGGTAAGCGTTCTTGATCGTGATGCGATTGAGACCCCTGTAATCGATGCAAGGCCTCAACTCACCGCCCTTCTTTTTCACAAAGAAAAATCCAGCCCCTGCCGGGGACGAAGATTTGCGAATGTGTCCGCGTGAAAGCGCCTCCCTCACGTACTCCTCCATGGCCTCATTCTCCGCTACCGACAGTGGATAGACTTTGCCACGAGGAGGAACGGCACCAGATTGTAACTCTATGGCACAATCGTATGGGCGGTGCGGAGGTAGGGCAACCGCGCGCACCTTATCGAATACATCCCGGTACTCCTCGTATTCAGGAGGCAACAGAGAGTCCGAGGAAGTACACAGCAACTTGACAGGCCCATGGATGCAACTAGCCCCACACTGCGGTGACCACGAGAGGATCTCGACCGATCTCCAATCGAAAGTCGGATTATGCTTCTGGAGCCAGGGGTACCCCAAGACCACCGAGTAGTGTGGAGACGAAATAACCTGGAGACAGACCGACTCTCTGTGAACGGCACCAATGGCTATCCCCACTGGAAGGGTCTCATGAGTCACGTGTGGCGGCAGAAGGGGTCTGCCGTCTATCGCCTCAAGAGCCAGTGGGGAACCTCGAGCCTGCAGAGGAATGGAATTGGCGTCAGCGAACACACTATCAATGAACAAACCACCAGCACCAGAGTCCACCAACGCCTGGGTCGTCACCGAGCCCCCGACCCAGGAGAGGACAACAGTGATCAGTGGTTTGTCAACACGGGAAACCGGGGACGAGGAGACTCCACCCAAGATCTGCCCCCGACAGGATCTCAGGTACGAGCGTTTTCCCGGACGGTTCGGACATGCCAACCGAAAATGCCCACCGAGACCACAGTACATGCATCGGCCCTCGCGTCTCCGGAGTGCCCTCTCCCCCTCGGACAGGCGAGCAAACCCCAGCTGCATGGGTTCACCCCCAGACAAGTTATCCCCAGGAGGCGTGGGAGGAGAGGGAGGCACGGGTGGGACAGCAAACGTAGGCACCAATCTGTTAGAAGACCTCCGCAGGTTCTCCTTAAAGGAAGGTCTCTCCCTGAGTCTGGTGTCAATCAAAATCAGGAATGAAATAAGAGACTCGAGCTCAACTGGTAGGTCCTTAGCTGCAACCTCATCCTTCAAGGCATCCGAGAGACCATGAGAGAAAGCAGCGACCAGAGCCTCATTATTCCAGCCCACCTCTGCTGCCAGGGTACGAAACTCAATGGCGTATTCAGCTACGGATCGTGAACCCTGTCTGATGGACATAAGGAGCTTCGCAGCAGAGGCAGCACGAGCCGGCACATCGAATACCTTCCGAAGAGAAGCAACAAAACCGGAAAACTCGGCAACCACCGGATTGTTGTTCTCCCATAAAGGGCTGGCCCAGGCCAAGGCCTTGTCCGAGAGCAGCGAGATCAAGAAGCCCACCTTTGATCTCTCAGTAGGAAAGGCATGTGGCAGCAACTCGAAATAAATGCCCACCTGGTTAAGGAAACCTCGGCACTGAGTTGGCTCTCCCCCAAAGCGCTGTGGAAGAGGGGCAGAACCGGTCATACCCCGAAACACCGCAGGCGCAACAACAGGTGTCGGGGTAGACTCTGGCGCAACAACCGGAGCGGCAGTAGGAGCGAGCCCAGGAGCGACAACCGACCCATCGGCAACGGGAGCGAAATGAGCCGTGCGTTCAAGCAGGGTTTGCAACGCCACAGCGAACCGACCCAACAGGTGATCCTGCTGATCAAGTCTGGCAACCAGCGTGGGTAGCGAGGATGGCCCTGTACCGTCAGAATTCATGGCTTGGTCCTAATGTCACGGAACCATGAACCAGACGTACAACAAGAGATAAGAGAAAATAAAAAGGCTTTATTGAAAATAAAGCTGTAAAGCAAAAGTCCAAACGGATGGTGAAACCGAGCAGAGTCTTTGCGAAGCCAGAGGTCAGGAACCAGAAGGGTAGTCAGACGAAGCCAGGATCAGGAACCAGCAGGGTAGTCAGACGAAGCCAGGATCAGGAACCAGCAGGGTAGTCAGACGAAGCCAGGATCAGGAACCAGCAGGGTAGTCAGACGAAGCCAGGATCAGGAACCAGAAGCAGCAGCAGTCTTAGAAGCATGTGTACACAAGAGGACCAAGCAAGGAACTGAAGCCACAGACCTCCTATATATATGAGCTAGGCATCCAGCTCCTCCCAGTGGGAAGGAGGAGCCGCAGGGTGGAAGGCTACAAGAAACCCAGAAACCAAGATGGCCGCCAGCACATGTCAAACGAAGGAGAACAGCAAGAAGGTAAGACCATGACATGGGGTTATTGACAACACACACTTCATTATCTACTTAAAAGGATGACGACAGCCAACCATAGGTGCATCCCAACACAAGGACCACCCTGGAGTAATCCCCGGTAAAATCACGCTTTTAGGGCATTGACTCTTCTTGTAAGAGTGGTGCTCAAACTGCTAGGGTGCATCTGTGGGACCCTCTTTCAGAGATGATGTCCTCCACCCAACTCTCAAAAAGCTGAGGGGTCTTCAGGAGAGGTGGGCAGTCGAGCTGGGCTATCAGACGGTCAACTCTGTAGCTGTGATGTCATCCTTCCTACAAAATGGACATATCCACGCCCTCAACTAGGAATATAGCATATTAATCATTTCCAGGCAATAATTGAATGTTATATCAATAGAGGAGAAGCAGGAAAGTGGAAATAAACCAGACATGAACCAAAACTCTGATAATGATTGATACAAGAAATCAGAGTTAATTCTTTCCTGCCACATTTTCTCCTCTTTTGATCATTACATTATCACTCATATATGCATTTCTCATTTGTTAGCTAACTATCTTTCCTACTTGTCCATAAATGGCCACTTAGACTTCCCGTACTGCATGAAGTATCCAGATAAGCTGCATAGATCATGGGATGTTAGCCATCCATTCCTGGTTGTCTGATAGTAGCCATTTCATCTAAACATTCACAAATCTTTATGGGGTTATTGACAGCACACACCTACATCATTATCTTATAGAATGACGATAGTCAGCCAGAGGTGCATCCCAACACAAGTACCACCCTGGAGTAATTCCCCAGTGAAATCACTCAGGGCATGGACTCTTGTAGGAGTGGTGCTCAAACTGCTAGGATGCATCTGTGGGACCCTCTTTCAGAGATGATGTCTTCCACTTGACTGAGGGGTCTTCAGGAGAGGTGGGCAGTCGAGCTAGGCTATCAGACAGTCAACTCTGTAGCTGTGATGTCATCCTTCCTTCAAAATGGACATGTGCACGCCTGCAAGGAAGAATACAACATATAAATCATTTTCAGGCAATTGTGGAGGCAATAGAGGAGAAATATAAAATTTGATGTAAACTAGAAATAAACCAAAACCCTGATAACGATTGATGCAAGAAATTATTTCAACTTCTAGAACAATGGTCTCCAACCTCTGGCTCAGCAGGTGCTGCTGTAGAAATACAACTCCCATCATCCCATAATAGCCAGCAACTGTCAGAACATGTTTGGAGTTGTTTTCCACTCACCAAACATCTCAGGGGAAATGTATCAAGAGCAGGGGGAATGCATTTAATTTATCATGAAGTTCATGCCTGGTTAAAAATTAAGTGCATCCTCTAACAGTCTATGCGCCCTGAATTAATTCTTGGCCAGCTCACAGCTGCCATAGATTTCGGTCATCATTTACAGCAGGAAACTGGCATACATTAAGTAAATCTTCTGGGGCTGATGTCCAAGCCCACCCCTTTCAAAAAATGGAGAGGCTGGCAGTAAAACGCCATTTACAAACATTTTAAACCGAATTTGCAACTTTTGTTTATCAGTTTTCTGGTGTACAAGAATGATAAATCTCTCCTTGTGCTGTGGACTACCAAAAGCAGTGGACATAATAATTAGGCTACTTTCACACTCGCGTTTGGTGCGGATCCGTCATGGATCTGCACAATGGATCCGTTCAGATAATACAACCGTCTGCATCCGTTCTGAACGGATCCGTTTGTATTATCTTTAACATAGCCAAGTCGGATCCGTCTTGAACACCATTGAAAGTCAATGGAGGACGGATCAGTTTTCTATTGTGCCAGATTGTGTCATAGAAAACGGATCCGTCCCCATTGACTTAGGCCTCATGCACATGACCATATTTTTTCACGGTCCGCAAAACAGGGTTCCGTTGGTCCGTGATCCGTGACCGTTTTTTCGTCCGTGGGTCTTCCTTGATTTTTTGAGGATCCACGGACATGAAAAAAAAGTCGTTTTGGTGTCCGCCTGGCCGCGCGGAGCCAAACGGATCCGTTTTGAATTACAATGCAAGTCAATGGGGACGGATCCGTTTGACGTTGACACAATATGGTGCAATTTCAAACGGATCCGTCCCCCATTGACTTTCAATGTAAAGTCAGGAGTTAATATACCATAGGATCAGAGTTTTCTCCAATCCGATGGTATATTTTAACTTGAAGCGTCCCCATCACCATGGGAACACCTCTATGTTAGAATATACCATCGGATTTGAGTTACATCGTGAAACTCAGATCCGACAGTATATTCTAACACAGAGGGGTTCCCATAGTGATGGGGACGCTTCTAGTTAGAATATACTACGAACTGTGTACATGACTGCCCCCTGCTGCCTGGCAGCACCCGATCTTTTACAGGGGGCTGTGATCAGCACAATTAACCCTTCAGGTGCTGCACCTGAGGGGTTAAATGTGCATATCATAGCCCCCTGTAAGAGATCAGGGGCTGCCAGGCAGCAGGGGGCAGACCCCCTCCCTCACCAGTTTGAATATCATTGGTGGCCAGTGTGCGGCCCCCCCGGCCACCCCTCTATTGTAATATCATTGGTGGCCAGTGTGCGGCCTCCCCCGGCCCCCCCTCCCTCTATTGTAATATCATTGGTGGCCAGTGTGCGGCCTCCGTCGGCCCCTCCTCCCTCCCTTTATTGTAATATCATTGGTGGCCAGTGTGCGGCCTCCGTCGGCCCCCCCTCCCTTTATTGTAATATCATTGGTGGCTAGTGTGCGGCCTCCGTCGCCCCCCCCTCTATTGTAATATCATTGGTGGCCAGTGTACACTACTGCAGGCCTGGTTGCCATGGTTACTTAGCAATATTGGCCACCAATGATATTCAAACTGGGGAGGGAGGGGGGTCTGCCCCCTGCTGCCTGGCAGCCCCTGATCTCTTATAGGGGGCTATGATATGCACAATTAACCCCTCAGGTGCAGCACCTGAGGGGTTAATTGTGCGGATCACAGCCCCCTGTAAGAGATCGGGTGCTGCCAGGCAGCAGGGGGCAGTCATGTACACAGTTCGTAGTATATTCTAACTAGAAGCGTCCTCATCACTATGGGAACGCCTCTGTGTTAGAATATACTCATCTCTGAAAAAGCTTTTGTGCAGACGGATCTTCGGATCCGTCTGTATGAAAGTAACCTACGGCCACGGATCACGGACGCGGATGCCAATCTTGTGTGCATCCGTGTTCTTTCACGGACCCATTGACTTGAATGGGTCCGTGAACCGTTGTCCGTCAAAAAAATAGGACAGGAAACACGGATCACGGATGCGGCTGCAAAACGGTGCATTTTCCGATTTTTCCACTGACCCATTGAAAGTCAATGGGTCCGCGAAAAAAAACAGAAACGGCACAACGGCCACGGATGCACACAACGGTCGTGTGCATGAGGCCTTACATTGTGGCTCAGTTTCGTCAGACGGACACCAAAGCAGAATGGAGATGGAACGAAGGCAAACTGAGGCATACTGATGCATTCTGATCGGATCCTTTTCCATTCAGAATGCATTAGGGCAAAACTGATCAGTTTTGGACCGCTTGTGAGAGTCATGAACGGATCTCACAAACGGAAAGCCAAAACGCCAGTTTGAAAGAAGCATTAATCATCGCCTCTCCTTACCTTGGTGTTATCATGGTTGCTGTTGTTTGTGTGACCAGTGACAGTGACCAGTGAAATAGGGGGAACATTGGCCAGTAAGATAGAGCAGCATCCAGGAAGAGAGGGGAGATAGTAAGCAGTAAGATAGGACAGAGACCAGTAAGATAGGATGAATAATAATAGTAAGCAGTAAGATAGGACAGAGACCAGTAAGATAGGATGAATAATAACCAGTATGATAGGGTAATGACCAGTAAGACAGGACAGTGGAAATGTCAGACTATTAAGACCACTGATACATACGATAATGGGCGATACAGTAATTAATAATGGGTAAGTTGTGAGAGTCACCCACAATAAATATCATCCATAACCCCAATTGTAGTATCAAAAAACTGATTTTACTGATTCATGACCATACCCAAAAACAGGACATTGAGATAACCCATAATTCTCAACATATCTTCTTTGGTGTTCTATATCATCAATCTCAGTGAATTGAAGATAGGACAGTTAGCAGTAAAATAGGGCGGATAGAGACCAGTAAGGTAGGGTAATAACCAGTAAGTTAGGACAGTGACCAGTAATATATGGAAGTGAATTGTAAGATAAGGCAGTGATCTGTAAATTAGGGTGGGAAGTGACCAGTACGATGAAAGGGGCAGTGAAAAGATGAACCAAAGGCACTGGAACCTTATTGGCTGCTATGAACAAGCTCCACTCGTCTTATGCAGTGGTTTAGATGAACCTCTTCATACACATAAATCATCCCATACAGTTCCCTGGTACAGTAATGATCCCACTCCTGCAATGTCTGACTGAGAACTTACCATGATCTAAAGAGGGGTCGCAGACTTCACTACAGACAAACGGATGCTTCTCTCTTGCAGACAGAGGGGGTGATGCAGCAAAGCTGGGAGACATCTTCCTCCTCCTGCAGCCGGCAACCAGGAATGACAGTTTGTAACAGCAATTATCATTCATGTTTCTGAGGGGAAGTGCTGATTGGTTGATCAGATTCTAATCCACCAATAAGCAGCTCTCTGGTCTCTACAGCCTGGAACTGGAGGAGCACACAACAGCCGGAGCCCTGAGTGCAGCACAACTGATGTGTGACTGCGAGGTGGACTGCATTTTCTTGATTAAAGGACCAATTATTACCCCCATAGCAAAGTGTTGGTAGGGTTGATGCAAATTACATTTCCCATTAGTGTCCATACTTTTGCTCTTTTTCTCCTGAAATACCTCAACTTTTTTGTTTATAGCAAGGTACATATGGTTAAAGGAAAACATTTTTTTTTATTTCACTATGCCGGAAATAAGCATTATTATTAATCCCACTAGATGGATTTTATCCCGTTCCTGTTATTTTTCACCTTCCTGACAGAGCCTAGTTTTAAAAATCTGTAACTTTGGGATGCTTTAATTATCCAAGCCATTAAGAGACTCTTTTTCTAAATTTTCTAAATTTTTATTTCTCTGCTTTTGTATTTAACTTTTTTTGCGATACGTTTCATTTCATTCTGTATTTGGGATAAAAAGCAAAAAGAAAAGAAAAAAGAAGAATATTCAGGAGGCTCCTGAAAAATGGAGAGATCTATTGCATGAGTTGGCAAATCTCCTGGGCATCACGGAAGCATTTTGGCACTTCCCGTACTATAGTCCTCCATGAACCTGTGTGTGGGATCAGATGCAGCTCTGGCACCCAAATGTACACCGAGGGGGCAGTGCCATGTCATGAAAAGGATGTGTGGCCTATTAGAATTGTGCATGGTCTGCAGAAAGGGGCTGTGCATTGTGCCTGTGTATACTATGAAAGGGACATGGCAGACTCCAATAAATCAAGCACTGATGGCCTAACCTAAGGAAAGGGCATCAGAATTAAAGTTGCAATGAAAACTTGCTCTGCTATATGGCTGCCCAACTGCGGTGCACAGTACATTACACACCAATCAGCCATAACATTGGAGCCACATACCGTAGGTGAACTGAATAACATCATATTGTGTCAATATCAATTGTGGATTATACATATAAGGTGACAAGTGAACATCCAGTTCCTGAAGTTGATGTACTGGAAACAGGAAAAAGGAGTCAGAGCACACTGTGCATTACATCTTGCTGTATATGTAATTGAGACCCCACTGAATTAATTCAGACCCAAACCAAGCCAAAAAATTTATTCTAACCTGCTCTGACCAGAACCCTAAATTATTTCAGACCTCGTAGCAAACCCCTAAGTTAAAGGAGCTGTCACTCCTTCACTCCTTGTTCACTGAAAATGTGGCCGCTGGAGTCATCAGCTGATGTTCTCTCAACATCTCCAGAAAACAGCTGATTTTGCTGGGGGACGCCTCGACCATCCACATCCAGCCAGGTATTTCATTTCAGATGAATGGCTGTCCCTGTAATAGAAGGGTGACCTAAGTCTGACTGAGTCAGGGATGCTCATACAAAGCAGCTCTCAGTTTTAGTTCTTAGAGGGGAGTCCCAAGCCCTAATACAATGTCCTGATGCCATGTTTCCTTGCTACTCCAGAAGAACGGGAATTCCAGGCCCAAATACAACGTTCTGATGCCAACGTTCTTTGCTAGTCAGGAAGAACGAACTGCAGCGTGTAACACCTATCATTTGTGAGACACTGAGTAAGAGGATGGAATGCTGGCAGGGAGTGGGCCCCTGTGTTAGGTGCCAAGGTTGGGCCCCATCAAGCCTGGGAATTTAGGTACGGGGCTATGCAGCGAACTGAATCTTTGTGAAGGAAAGCCTAACTATGATTCTGGAGTCTTGGATGAGGGCAACAGGGCAGACACGCATCTCTAGCCATGTTACTACACAAATAAGCATTGAAAACTATTGGTAGAACGATGGTTTTGCTCTCCTGTGGCTAATAGAGATGTCGCGAACATAAAATTTTTCGTTCGCGAACGGCGAACGCGAATTTTCACAAATGTTCGCAAACGGGCAAACCGCCATAGACTTCAATAGGCAGGTAAATTTTAAAACCCACAGGGACTCTTTCTAGCCACAGTAGTGATGGAAAAGTTGTTTCAAGGGGACTAACACCTGGACTGTGGCATGCCGGAGGGGGATCCATGGCAAAACTCCCATGGAAAATTACGTAGTTGACGCAGAGTCGGGTTTTAATCCATAAAGGGCATATATCACCTAACATTCCTAAATTGTTTGGAATACCGTGCTTTAAAACATCCAGTGTGTGTATACGATTAGGTATGATGTTGTATCGATCAGGTAGTGTAAGGGTTACGCCCGCTTAACAGTGACAGACCAAACTATGACAGACCAAACTCCCCGTTTAACGCACCGCAAACAACCGCAAACATTCCATTTGCACAACCGCAAACTCCCCATTTGCACAAGGTTGGATACCAAGTTAGCCATGTCCAGATCCTTGTCCTCACTGACGTCATTGAAGGTCTCTTCCTCCACCCAGCCACACCAAGGGTCCCCGAAAGGTGACAACAAACCCCCTGGGACGACTGCTGTGGTTGGTCTTCCACCTCCTCAAAGCCACCTTCCTCCTCTGACTCCTCTTCTTCAGACTCCTCTCTCTGCGTTGCCGCAGGTCCAGCAATCGACGACGACAAGGCTGCTTCTGGTGGTGATGGTGACCACAACTCTTCCTCTTCATGCTCATCTACGGCCTGATCCAGCACTCTTCGCAGGGCACGCTCCAGAAAAAACGCATATGGGATGAGGTCGATGATGCTGCCTTGGGTTTGACTGACCAGGTTGGTCACCTCCGCAAAAGGACGCATGAGCCTACAGCCATTGTACATGAGCGTTCAGTAACGTGGCAAAAAAATACCCAGCTCCGCAGAGGCTGTCCTCTTTTTTTTATAATTAAAAAAATCTGTTCTTACCAGTTTAATCTCTGTTTTGTCCCCTATCAGGGGCCGGTCTGGTGGTGTATGGAATAGATTTTAGGAACCGGGAGATGGGAAAAGATGCTTGGTCGGTCCTCTTACTTCCAATTTGGGGCACTGCGTGTGCGCCGTGTAATGTACTGTGCAATCCCAATATTAGTGGTATGTTAAGTAGTACTATTCCTATCAGTTTAATCCCTGTTACGTCCCCTATCAGGGGACGTGTATGGAATAGATTTTAGGAACCGGGAGATGGAAAAAGATGCTTGGTTGGTTCTGCTACTTCCAATTTGGGGCACTGCGCGTACGCCTTGCAATATACTGTGCCACCAGATATGAGTGGTGTGTTAAGTAGTACTATTCCTATCAGTTTAATCCCTGTTACGTCCCCTATCAGGGGCCGGTCTATGGAATAGATTTTAGGAACCGGGAGATGGAAAAAGATGCTTGGTCGGTCCTCCTACTTCCAATTTGGGGCACTGCGCGTGCACCGTGCAATGTACTGTGCCACCAGATATGAGTGGTGTGTTAAGTAGTACTATTCCTATCAGTTTAATCCCTGTTACGTCCCCTATCAGGGGCCGGTCTATGGAATAGATTTTAGGAACCGGGAGATGGAAAAAGATGCTTGGTCGGTCCTCCTACTTCCAATTTGGGACACTGCGCGTGCGCCGTGCAATGTGCTGTGCCACCAGATATGAGTGGTGTGTTAAGTAGTACTATTCCTATCAGTTTAATCCCTGTTACGTCCCCTATCAGGGGCCGGTCTATGGAATAGATTTTAGGAACCGGGAGATGGAAAAAGATGCTTGGTCGGTCCTCCTACTTCCAATTTGGGGCACTGCGCGTGCGCCGTGCAATGTACTGTGCCACCAGATATGAGTGGTGTGTTAAGTAGTACTATTCCTATCAGTTTAATCCCTGTTACGTCCCCTATCAGGGGCCGGTCTATGGAATAGATTTTAGGAACCGGGAGATGGAAAAAGATGCTTGGTCGGTCCTCCTACTTCCAATTTGGGGCACTGCGCGTGCGCTGTGCAATGTACTGTGCCACCAGATATGAGTGGTGTGTTAAGTAGTACTATTCCTATCAGTTTAATCCCTGTTACGTCCCCTATCAGGGGCCGGTCTATGGAATAGATTTTAGGAACCGGGAGATGGAAAAAGATGCTTGGTCGGTCCTCCTACTTCCAATTTGGGGCACTGCGCGTGCGCCGTGCAATGTACTGTGCCACCAGATATGAGTGGTGTGTTAAGTAGTACTATTCCTATCAGTTTAATCCCTGTTACGTCCCCTATCAGGGGCCGGTCTATGGAATAGATTTTAGGAACCGGGAGATGGAAAAAGATGCTTGGTCGGTCCTCCTACTTCCAATTTGGGGCACGGCGCGTGCGCCGTGCAATGTACTGTGCCACCAGATATGAGTGGTGTGTTAAGTAGTACTATTCCTATCAGTTTAATCCCTGTTACGTCCCCTATTATTATTATTATTATTTATTATTAAAGCGCCATTCATTCCATAGTGCTGTACATATGATAAGGGGTGCACATACATAATACAGACAATTGCACTAATCATAAACAAGATGAGTTACAAAACTGGTACAGAAGGAGAGAGGGCCCTGCCCGTGAGGGCTTACAATCTACATGGTATGGGAGAAGGACACAGTAGGTGCGGGTTAAGTTGGTCATGGCGGTATAGAGGCAGCAGGGTCACTGGTTGTAGGCTTGTCTGAAGAGGTGGGTTATCAGGTTTCTTTTGAAGGATTCCACTGTAGGTGAGAGTCTGATATGTTGGGGTAGCGAGTTCCAGAGTATGGGGGATGCAAGGGAGAAATCTTGGAGTCGATTGTGGGAAGAGGCGATAAGAGGAGAGGAGAGAAGGAGGTCTTGTGAGGATCGGAGAGTGCGCGTGGGGGTGTATCGGGAAAGTAGCTCAGAGATGTAGGGAAGGGACAGGTTATGGACGGCCTTGTATGTATTTGTTAGTACTTTGAAGTGAATTCGCTGGGCAATGGGGAGCCAGTGAAGGGATTGGCAGAGGGGAGAGGCAGAGGAGTAATAGGGTGAGAGGTGGATTAGTCGGGCAGCAGAGTTGAGGATAGATTGGAGGGGTGCGAGAGTGCTAGATGGAAGGCCACAGAGGAGAATGTTGCAGTAGTCTAGGCGGGAGATAATGAGGGCATGTACAAGCATTTTCGCAGATTCAAAGTTAAGGAAAGCACGGATGCGGGAGATGTTTTTGAGTTGGAGGCAGCAGGTGGTGGAAAGGGCTTGGATTTGCGGTCGGAAGGAAAGGGCAGAATCCAAGGTCACTCCAAGGCAGCGGACTTTGTTGACCGGGGAGAGTGTGCAGCCATTGATCATGATAGATAGGTCTGTTGGGGAAGTTGAACAAGATGGCGAAAAGATTATGAATTCTGTCTTATCCATGTTAAGTTTTAGAAAGCGAGAGGCGAAGAAGGATGATATAGAAGATAGACATTGTGGGATTCTTGATAGTAAGGTGGTGATGTCTGGACCAGAGAGGTAGATTTGTGTGTCGTCAGCGTAGGAGTGATACTGAAAGCCATGGGACTCTATGAGCTGTCCCAGGCCAAAAGTGTAGATAGAGAAGAGCAGCGGTCCTAGGAGAGAGCCTTGCGGGACACCAACAGAGAGGGAATGAGACGAGGAGGTGGTGCGAGAGTGGGAGACGCTAAACGTCCGGTCTGTGAGGTATGATGTAATACAGGAGAGGGCCAGGTCAGTGATGCCAAGAGATGAGAGTCCCCTATCAGGGGACGTGTATGGAATAGATTTTAGACAACCGCAAAGAGTTGTCAATAGTTGACACACTCATGACATAAATTTTATTCCTCTATTCGTCAATCTTGGTGTAGTGATGACTGTGCTCGTGCGCACGTTTGGGAGATTGCAGGCGGTGTTTTTTTTTAAAAGCCTATGGTCGTGCTGAGGTAGTTCAGTGACAGTTAAGTGACCCAGAAAACAATGATTCTGCAGTGTGGGCCCATTGTTGGCCTAGTAGGCTTTAATGATCACCTTAGATGATCACAAAGAAAATTAATGTTTTTTCTATGCAAAATTATCCAGCCGATCGTTTTTGGTCTGTTCACAATGAAGCAACGACCTTATCATCTGGGGTGTGTCAACATTGCCATTGCCAACACACTCATAGAGGTGGTCGCTTCATTGTGATACGCAAGCCCCTTCACCACAACAAGGTAACGATCACGAAGGGGAATTGACACATGTATGTGCCTTTTTTTTTGTTTTGTTTTTGCAGCCACAGTGCAGCACCAGAGGCCAGAAAAATTAGGCATGTACACATGCCTGAAAAACTAAGTATTGTTGCAGCTGTAGCAGCTGCCAGAAAAATTTATGTTTTCCAGGCAGAAAGTGCAGTAAAACATTGCGGCTTGAACCCTAGTTGGTGGCGGATAAGTCCCGCAAGTCATCCGGCATGCAGAGATAAAATACAGCAGCGTGTGAACCATTTTTAGCCCAAGGCAGCTCATCTCATCAGGCCTTTTTTAGTCAAATGTATCGCCCACTGTCAGTCCCTTTGGGATCCATGCCTCATTCATCTTAATAAAGGTGAGGTAATCTGGACTTTTTTGACCTAGGCGACTTCTCTTCTCAGTGACAATACCACCTGCTGCACTTAAGGTCCTTTCTGACAGGACACTTGAAGCGGGGCAGGCCAGAAGTTCTATCGTAAATTGGGATAGCTCAGGCCACAGGTCAAGCCTGCACACCCAGTAGTCAAGGGGTTCATCGCTCCTCAGAGTGTCGATATCTGCAGTTAAGGCAAGGTAGTCTGCTACCTGTCAGTCGAGTCGTTCTCTGAGGGTGGACCCCGAAGGGCTGTGGCGATGCGTAGGACTTAAAAAGCTGCGCATGTCCTCCATCAACAACACGTCTGTAAAGCGTCCTGTCCTTGCCGGCGTGGTTGTGGTAAGAGGAGGATTACTTTCACCTCTTCCCCTGTTAGATTCCCGTTGTGCTGTGACATCACCCTTATACGCTGTGTAAAGCATACTTTTTAATTTATTTTGGAACTGCTGCATCCTTTCCGACTTGCGGTAATTCGGTAACATTTCAGGCACTTTCTGCTTATACCGAGGGTCTAGTAGCGTGGCCACCCAGTACAGGTCGTTCTCCTTCAGCCTTTTTATACGAGGGTCCCTCAACAGGCACGACAGCATGAAAGACCCCATTTGCACAAGGTTGGATGCCGAGCTACTCATGTCCCGTTCCTCGTCCTCACTGATCTCACTGAAGGTATGTTCTTCCCCCCAGCCACGTACAACACCACGGGTACCAGATAGGTGACAACGAGCACCCTGGGAAGCCTGCTGTGGTTGGTCTTCCTCCTCCTCCTCAAAGCCACATTCCTCCTCTGACTCCACTTCCTCAGACTCCTCTTCCAGCGTTGCCGCAGGTCCAGCAAGCGATGCTGATAAGGCTGTTTCTGGTGGTGATGGTGACCACAACTTTTCCTCTTCCTCTTCACGCTCATCTACGGCCTGATCCAGCACTCTTCGCAGGGCATGCTCCAGGAAGAAAACAAATGGGATGATGTCGCTGATGGTGCCTTCAGTGCGACTGACTAGGTTTGTCACCTCCTCAAAAGGACGCATGAGCCTACAGGCATTGTGCATGAGTGTCCAGTAACGTGGCAAAAAAGTTGATGTGGAGCAAGACGCAGAAGCAGAAGAGGACTCAGCCGAGGAGGTTATCGAAGAGGATGGAGTAGGAGGAGTAGAGGAGGTGGCAGCAGGCCTGCCTGCAAGTCGTGGCGGTGTCACCAACTCCTCTGCAGAGCCACGCATTCCATGCTTGGCAGCCGTTAGCAGGTTTACCCAATGCGCAGTGTAGGTGATATACCTGCCCTGACCGTGCTTTGCAGACCAGGTATCAGTGGTCAGATGGACCCTTGCCCCAACACTGTGTGCCAGACATGCCATGACTTCCTTTTGCAGAATAGAGTACAGGTTGGGGATTGCCTTTTGTGAAAAGAAATTTCGGCCGGGTACCTTCCACTGCGGTGTCCCAATAGCTACAAATTTTTTGAAGGTAAAAGCTGGCGGGCTAAGAGTTCCGACAAGCCAGCTGTCAGACGCCGTGCAAGGGGGTGACTCTGTGACATTGGCTTCTTACGCTCAAACATGTCCTTGACAGACACCTGACTGTGGGCAGATGAGCAGGAACTGCTCAGGGCGAGAGACGGAGAGTGTAGGATGGTTGAGAGGGGGCAAGGAGGACAGCAGTGGTTGACGTGGCTGAAGATGCTGGACCAGGAGGAGGATGGCGGCTTTGAGATTGTGTGCTGCTTGTACTCATGTGTTGATCCCATAGGCATTTGTGATGTGAGATCATGTGCCTTTGCAAAGCAGTTGTACCTAGGTGGGTGTTGGACTTCCCACCACTCAGTTTCTTTTGGCACAGGTTGCAAATGGCATCGCTGTTGTCAGAGGCAGACACACAAAATAAATGCCACACTGCTGAGCTTTGCAATGACAGCATTCTGGTGGTGGCAACAGCATGCGTTGATTGGCGTGCTGTCTGGCTGACCCCGGGTGCCGATGCATGCTGTCTGACTGTGCCACTAGCTCCTTGTGACGACCTCCCCCTGCTTCCAACTCGTCTCCTCCTCCTCTCTGTCTCCCCATCTGAACTTTCCCCCTGTTCTTCTTCTCTTCGACGAGCACCCACGTGACATCCACGGACACATCGTCATCATCAACCGCTTCACTTGTTTCTGACAACTCAGCAAAGGAAGCAGCAGCGGGTACAACATCATCATCACACCGTACGTCCATGTGTGTAATGCTGCCTGACTGAGACATATCCCTGTTATCTACATCCTCTGGCAATAATGGTTGCGCATCCCTCATTTCTTCCAACTGATGTGTAAATAACTCCTCTGACAGATCAAGTGAAGCAGCTGTGGTGCTAGTGTTAGTGGTGGCGGCAGGCGGGCGAGTGGTAACTTGAGAGGTGCCCGAAGCTGAGCTGGAGGAGGATGGTGCATCAAGGTTCCGAGCGGAAGCTGTAGAAGATTGTCCTGTGTTAGCCAGTCAACTATGTCCTCAGAACTTTTCGAGTTTAGGGTACGTGGCCTCTGAACACTGGGCATTATTCTAGGGCCAAAGGGAATCACAGCACCACGACCACGACGGCCCCTGTGTGGTGGCCTGTAATTTTTTTTAGATTAGTTTAGTTGTACTATGCGTGCAAGTGGCACTGTGCACTGGCAGAAGTTGGCAGAGTAGACGCTGTAGGCCTTACACACACGCTTGCAGGCAACTGACTGCTATTATTTTACAGTCAAAATTGTTTTGTTTTTTTAAATGTAATATACTGTGACACCAGATAGGAGTTGCACTGGTGACACTCTGCACTTGCAGGACCTGAAACACACACGCTTGTAGGCAACTGACTGCTATTCTATTACAGTCAAAATTGTTTTTGTTTTTTTTATGTAATATACTGTGACACCAGATAGGAGTTGCACTGGTGGTGACACTCTGCACTTGCAGGGCCTGAAACACACACGCTTGCAGGCAACTGACTGCTATTCTATTACAGTCAAAATGTATATATATTTTTTTTAATGTAATATATTGTGACACCAGATAGGAGTTGCACTGCTGGTGACACTCTGCACTTGCAGTGTCTGAAACACACACGCTTGCAGGCAACTGACTGCTATTATTTTAGAGTCAGAATTGTTTTAGTTTTTTTTAAATGTAATCTACTGTGACACCAGATAGGAGTTGCACTGGTGGTGACACTCTGCACTTGCAGGGCCTGAAACACACACGCTTGCAGGCAACTGACTGCTATTCTACAGTCAAAAAAGTTTTAGTTTTTTTTTAAATGCAAGCTACTGTGACACCAGATATGAGTGGTGGCACTGGGCAAGTGGGCACAGTATACGCTGTGAGCCTGACACACACGCTGGCAGGCAGGCAACTGCAATTAGATTACAGAGGGGGAAAAAAAAGCAGACTGATGTACTAGCCCTAAAAAGGGCTTTTTGGGGTGCTGTCAGGACGCTGTCCTTACAGCAGAGATCAGATGAGTCTTTCAGGACTGGAGTGAACACTGAATACACTAGCCTAGCTATCGATTTCCCTATTAAATCAGCAGCAGCTACACTGTCCCTCCTCTCACTAAGACTGCAGCTTCCGAATGAATCTAAAATGGATGCTGTCCAGAAGGTGGGAGGGTCTGGGAGGGAGGGTATGCTGCTGATTGGCTGGAATGTGTCTGCTGACTGTGAAGCACAGGGTCAAAGTTAACTCAATGATGACGAATAGGGGGCGGACCGAACATCGCATATGTTCGCCCGCCGCGGTGAACGAGAACAAGCGATGTTCGCCGGGAACTGTTCGCCGGCGAATAGTTCGGGACATCTCTACTAATAACATGATATTCCAGAATCAGTTACTATTAGACTGACTTACCCCATATTTAATAAGATTCAGCCCTTAGCAACCAGTCTGCATAAAACTGCAATTTCACTATTCAGTTAAGATGGCCGCCACTGCCCTCACCCTGAGGCTAATCCCACCTGCCCTCACTAGCCAGTAACAATAGCCCCCCAAAAGTGTCAGTAACCAGAGCCCTCCCCCTAAAGGGTTAATCTCCTGCAGCACAAAGGGGTCCTCTTACCACATGTTGCTTTCATTTATACACTGAGCAGACGTCAGATCTCCCTTCCCTGGTCTGCGCTGATTCAACTCTGCCTTCTCCAGCTCTGCTGAGTGAGGGAGCATCTGCCAAGTGCAGGGACAGGGAGAAGTGCACACAGCCCAGGCACTGTTATCAGCTGCTGGGGAGGACCTGGCTTTAATCATTTGCTTACAGTCCCTGGCTGTCAGTAATCTGACCCTGCATGCAGCATGCTCTGTCCTTCAACAGATAGACGGACCATGCCTAGCAACCCTATTTTAAGCACAGGTAAAAGTAGGCAGTACAGGGAACAAAAATGTGGAATTAAGGGGTAATTGAATACACAGTGAAAAGTTGAAATAGGGCCACCAAGGAGATATTAATCAGCACAATCCAATACTCCAAAAAAAAAAAATACGACAGTTATACTTTAAATCCAACTTAGAGAACACCTTGGCGCCGACAATCTGATTGAATAAATCTGGGATCAAAGGAAGGGGATAGGGATCACGGATAGTGATGTGACTAAGCTCACGAAAGTCCAAACATGGCCTAAGAGTTCCATCCTTTTTTTTTTTTAACAAAGAAGAAGCCTGCCGCCATTTGTTATTTGGATGGTCTAATATGACCTTTAGCCAAACTCTCACATGGCTACTCTTTCGGGTTCAGAAAGATTATACAACCGAGACTTTGGCAATCTAGCTCTGGGAATAAGGTTGACAGGGCAATACTCCCCATGAGGAAGCAACTCCTGGTCTCCACCCTCAGAGAAAACATCAGAAAAATCCGAAAAGAAAGAAGGTAACATTTTATTAGTTACAACAGAAAGCGACGTGCTGAGACAGTTGTCAATGCAGTAATCACTCCAATCGAGAGTCTGTCTCGCTTGCCAATCGATGGAAGGGTTATGTTTGGTTAACCATGGTAAACCTAACACCAGAGAAGCAGGAAAACCCTCCAGCACAAAACATAAAATGAATTCAATATACGAATCTCCCACCTTTAGAAGAATGTCCTGCACCATTTGAGACAGACACTTTTGAGAGAGAGGGGCGGAATCAATCGCAAACACAGAAATATTTTTGTCTAATGCGCTTGTTGTCAAACCATGCATACGGACAAACTGGCATTTCACTAGATTAACCCCTGCCCCACTGTCAATAAATACTTCCATTTCCACAGTTTTGGAGTCTAGCGCCACCTTGGCAGGCAGGAGAAATCGGGTACTACCGGTAAATGACAAAAGTACATTCTCAGATTCCCCACCCACACTACCAAGAGTGAGAAGAGGACTAAACACATTATTTTTTTTTTTCCTTTTCATCTTGATGTTTACATACCGTACGTTAACTAAATGTCCTCCTTTACCACAGAAAAAGTAAAGTCTTTTCTTAACCCTAAAGTTTTTATCACCTGGTCCAGGAGTGACCTGGCCCAGCCCAATTGCATTGGTTCATCACCAGACATGAGCTTGAGTGTCTCTTTACCCAGAGTGTCAGAAAATACCACTTCCCCATATGATAGTACGTCCCGGGCAAGAGGAACTTTAGATCTCTCCCTCAGGCATCTATCAATACATACAGCTAGAGACATGGCCGCCTCCAATGATTCTGGATTTTTGTGAAATGCCAAGGCGTCCTTTAGGTTCTCAGACAGCCCTTGACAGAATTGACTACGGAGAGCTGGGTCATTCCACTCCATATCAGTTGCCCACTTCCTAAATTCAGAGCAATAGGACTCTGCAGAATGCTCTCCCTGCCGCAAACCACGCAACTTAGATTCGGCCAGGGAAACCCGATCTGGGTCAACGTAAATAAGTCCCAGAGCTCTGAAAAATTCTTCTACTGACCGGAGGGATTGTGATCCGATTGGCGAGGAGAAAGCCCAAGACTGAGCGTCACCTTCAAGTAATGAAATAATAATCCCCACTCTTTGACTCTCGTCCCCAGAAGAGTTAGGACGTAGTCTAAAATATAGTTTGCACGACTCCCTGAACTGAACAAAGTTGTCACTTTCCCTGGAAAACCTATCCGGGAGAGCGACCTTAGGTTCAGAGCAGGCTTGGTTCTCACTGCTGGAACCCACTGCCTGTGGTCTCTGAAATTGTGCAACGGTTGTACGGAGGTCAGCTACCTCCAAAGACAGCCCCTGCATACGATCGACCAGTGCAGAAACCATAGTTGCACTGAAAAAACACAAAGGATAACTTTTTTTGGGGGAGGTTGATAATGTCACAGATAAAGGGAAAGGGGAAAACACAGATACACACAAAAGGAAATAGACAACAGTCTAGGCCTCAAAAGCTAAGGAAGAGGGATGGTGACCTCCTAGTAATCCCTAGGCCTTTCCCTAACTCCTGCCAGTATGAGCAGATCCTGATGGTGGAAATTCTCATACGCCGGATACCTATGCTCTGCTAAAACTGATGAGCCCTAGGATAGGTAGCAGGAGTCGAGACAGCTGGTTCCTTCCCAGATGAAGAAACCCACGTCTCCCTGAGGCCTAGAACAAAAACACACCTGAGAACAACAAACAGAAAAGGCAACTAGTACTTAGCTTAGAGATGTGTGGAGAAGCAGGAGATCCAAGACAAACAAGCTCTAGCAACTCCAAGAGGAAATATCAACCGCATGGTCAGCAGTGTGAGGCGGACCTAAATAGAGCCTCATCACTGATATCCAATCTATCCAATCTTCTCACCTCTGTCACGGGAGGGACCATGACACAGGGAGTCGATACAACCAAAAGGGGGGTACACACACACACAGGCAGGAACACACTAGATACCGCAGCCAAAAGCAACCAGCCTACACGGAACACCACAGCCAGTATGCAAAAGGCATACAGCCAGCCTGCACGGCAATCCACATCACGGTGAACCGCACCGTGACAAACTGTCTCTTTCATGATTGGCTGAGAGTACTCACTAAACAGGAACCATGATCTCACAGTTGGTGTTTGGGGTGGGGTGTTATGCTGCACTCTTTGAATACGCTGCATAAGTAGTACCTCTGATTGGCTCCAAATTTATTCTGCAGCAGGACAACAACCCAAACCATACAGCCAATGTCAGTGAAAAGAAGAATTAGGAGTCCTGAAAGTGATGATATGGCTCCCAAAGAGCCCTGATCTCAACATCATCCAGTTTGTCTGGGATTGCATGAAGAGACAGAATGGTTTGAGCAAGTCTACATCCTATAAAGATCTGTGGTTAGATCTCCAAGATGTTTGGAATAACCTCCTTGCCAGGTTCCTTCAAAAACTATATACTGTATAAGCATGCCTGGAAGAAGTGCTGATGTTCTGAAGGCAAAGGGTGGTCACAGAAAATATTGACTGGATTTATATTTCTCTTTTCTTTGTTCCCGATGCATTTTGTTACTTGCTAAAAATGTCCACACCTGCTTAAAACTTTTGCACAGAACTGTTTGTTTTTCATGCCAATGTTTTACTAATTCGTAACCATACGGTTTTCATATAGGCATTACAACGTAATGCAAGCAAAGCACATGACCCTCTCATCAGACCCCTAGATCAATTTAGTCCTCCAAATAAATTTTGACCTCAGACTCCAAAGGCATTTCAGACCCCAAGCTAGACCCCCAAAATGGACTTAGATCTGAAACTTAAATTTGAATCCAATAATTTCAGACCTTAGACTTTAAGTCTTAAAAATGAATTCAAACTTCAGACCTCACCAAAAATAAGCTAGACCTCAAACTTAATTCAGAACCCAGACTTCAGACCCCAATGATTATTGTAGACCCCAGACTCCAATTTTGTTTTAGATCCCAGACTTCATTCCCCAAAATTGATGTTCAGAATTTTAAAAAAAAGTTGAAACAGTGCCACACTTGTCCATGGGTTGTGTCTGGTATTGCAGCTCAGCTCCGATGAAGTGAATGGAACTGTGCTACAATACTACACACAACCTGTGAACAGGTGGAGCACTGTCTTAGATAGAAAGCAGATATTTTTAAAAATATTTGCCAGCCTCTTTAATTCAGACACAAGACTTAAAGGGGTTTTCCAGTAATAATTATTTTTTATCTAATGCCTGCAGCCAGCCCCCTGAAACAGAAGCTTCATACTTATCTGCTCCTAACTGTTCTAGTCCTCCATGCTGCCCCGCTGTCTTCATTGTCTGGTCCACTCGCTGTTTACATATGGCTGGCCATAGGCATGGTTAAATGCACCACTCCAGCCAATGACTGGCATCAGTGGTGACATGCTGCTTGTGGCCAGATCACCACTGAAACCAGTCATTGGCTGGAGTGGTGCATGTGACCATGTCCATGGCCAGCCAAATGTAAACAGTGCTGGAAGATGGAAGATGGCGAGAGCAGCAGTAGTGTGGAGGACCGGAGCGACGGAGAGCAGGTAAGTATTATGCTCCTGTTTCAGGGGGAAGGCTGCAGGAACTTGATAAGAAATCATTATTTCTAAAAAAGAAAACCTTAAGATACCCAAATATTAATCTCCATACTGCAGACCCAAAATCCATTCAGACTTCAGAGTTCACACAAATCTAGGACTCCAGACCCAGAAAGGAATTTATACCCCCAACAGTGATTCCACTATGAAGTCAGATTCCAGATCCACTGTGCATGTCACCAACCCAACCGTAGAGCAATCCTATTGTTGGGAGGACCCACCAAATGTTTTTAACAGGAGCCTCCACAGCAGTACTTGATCCCTTTGGTATGTCAGCCATATTGATTGCCTCATAACTAATATTTGGCTGAACTGAACCTTTTATCAACCCAAGAAGAACAACGAGATTCGTTTTTTGCTGCTGATTTTTCTTCAGCTTGTTAATTTATGAGAAATGTCCTTCACTGGGACCAAGGTCTGACTGGCCCACCGGAGTACCAGAGAATCCTCTGATAGGCCCAAGCTCTGGCAATAATGGAACCCTAATAAAACAGGGCCCTAAGGTCCTATATGCCATAGAGTGTAGGCCCTCACAATCATATCCTCTGGTGGGCCTGAGGCTGACCGGGACCAGTCGTCTTCTCACAACTGGTTTTGCTTAGACATGGTGACCACAATACGTCTCCCGCAGTCACTTCATTGCTTCTTCAGTATTGACTGCCTTTATTTACCTGAGCAAATGGTGTAGATGAGATTAGTTAATAGAAGGATAATGACCCCAAGAGAGTTAGTGACAGGCTTTTCTTGAGAGCCTACTGTCTCCTACTGGTCCATGGCGTCTTCTTCCTGAAAAGAGACGCCTTCAGGGATCACGTCATTTCAATTCCCTGCAAACCCGGTGTCATCTTAGCTTGACCAGATCTGGAAGAACACATTAACCTCCTCTTGTGATTTTCAGAAAAACCATTCTAATTTAGCAAGTAATTAAGGGTCACATGCGGCATAAAGGCCTGGATAATCTTGGATTACGCACAGGAAGCTTTGTTTCCAAGACAACCCCGGCTGAGGCGGTGTTAATGCCGAGGTCAATCAGTTAATGAACTGGGAATGGTCAGTGACTCCAAAAACTGCTGGAGCTCAAGAAATGGAAAGTTAAGGAAATGTTTACTGTGGCGGCAATTAACCACTTAATCACAGGGGGAAAAGTTATTCCAACATCCCTGGGATACAAATACAAATTATTTTAAAAGGAGTCGGTCGCCAGAAAATTCACTAACAAATCAGTGCCTTGTAGGGCTGGCTCAGCTGAATGTAATGATACGTTTCACTTATGCTGGAGTAGAAAGTACCTTTAGTCCATATGCAAATGAGCAGTTAAGTGCACAAAGGCGGGTCCAAGTCACTCTGTGCACCCTTGCTCCTCCTGCTTCCTCTGTCAGCCCCTCCCTCTCCTCTAGGTTCCTGCATAGTCATCTCTCCTGGTCATGTGAATCAAGAGGGATGGATTGGCAAAGGAAGTAGGAGAAGCAAGGGTGTACAGAGTGGCTTGGGCCTGCCTTTGGTGCACTTAACTGCTCATTTGCATATGTATTAAAAGTTTTTCTCCAGAATGAAGCAAGTGAAAGGTATCATTATATTTAATGTATGCAATGTAAAAAAAAAGTACTATTTTGGGTACTTTATGACACTGTCTGTGCACTAGGGCAGTGTATATACTAGTTATAATACATATATAATGTACTCCCTATTGTAAATTATATAATTATCTAATTCTTCTTTGGACCCAATTCTACTACCAGCATTTTCTAACTTTTGCACCCCCTATAGCCATATCTTTTCCTATTAGTGAGCCCCCTTAATAAATAAATATTAGGAGTCACCATTTAACAGTGACCATTTATTCAGTGGTACATACAGTACAAAGCAGAGGGGGTCTCATTGTATAAATCTATGTGAGTGCCCCTGATGGTGAGGGCCATCATGCTCTATCCGGTGTGTATAGGTTTGGTATTGTATGTATGGTTTACTTTAGGTAATCATACACCAAGATCATGGTGATAATAAGTTTAACTGTAGAAGCCACTGTGGGGCCCAGAGGTTGATGGGCCCATTTAGATGTAAGCACTTTGCACTTTTTTGTAGGTTATAACAATTTCTAAGTAGCCTGGTCAAGCCAAAGTGGCTTTTTGGAGTCACCCTCGGCACTCAGCACTTAGGGCACATGCCCAGGTTGCCACCTCCTAGTTATGTCCCAAGGTGGTGGGTGTCCATCTCATTTTGCTGTGGGAGCCCTATGAATTCTAGTTGCATGCCTTGTACAATATGAGCAATCTAGGGGCCTTGAAAGTGGACAGATGTTCCACAGGATAGGGAATAAGAGTCCGATTACAAGAATGTGGGTGCCGCTCAATTCATCTCTATAGGACTACTGGAAATCATGTGCACTGTACTCAGCTTCTCTTTAGCAGTCCAGTCGGATAGAGATGGATGGAGTGATAGCCTGCATGCTAGAGCGCCTCTCCACTCATATGGGGAGACACATGTTCTTGTGATTGGTGGGTGTAGCAGCTGTTGGACCCCACCAATCAGACTTTTATCCCCACTCGCCCTTCTACTCTTTCTCTGATGGCCCTACCCTGCTGGTCTACGGAATCGATCTGGACTACCCTGGTAGGCCGTAGTCTGCTCTTGCCAGCAAGACCTTTCCCCTCTGCTCGTAGAGAGCACACTCTCTCCAGCTATTAAAGGATTAAAGGTGCATGCACCCTAATTCTCGTCATCCTATGACTGGCCACCTCTGGATACAGAAGGTGCCTGAGCAATAGGTTATTTAGATTGCTAGTTCCCGCAAAGGTGTGCTGTATCTGTTTGTCTGCCTGTGTACCGACTTCTGCCCCATTGCCTGAATTCTGACTCTGCCTGACCCAACCTGCAACTGACCTCCATATTGATCCTTCGCTGCCTGCCTAGGCATCAGACTGTTTATCGGATTGCTCATACTCTGCCTGTCCAGACCTCGGACTGTTTATCAGATTGCTTGTACTCTACATGTCCAGACCTTGGACTATTTATTGGATTGCTTGTACTCTGCCTGCTCTGACCTCGATCTGTCTCTGACTATAGTTTTGCCTAATTCCTTGGTGCTCCACACTGGTGTCTCCTACTCCCATGGATCAGCTGTCAATCACACAGAAACTACTCCAGGAGGTAGCGGATCCCTGTATAGGGGTTAAAGAGTGAAAACCAGGGAACTACCAGGATGATGCCCTTAGGAGTAACCCAAAGCCAAATCTGTTGGTTAAAAGGATTATCCCATGACTAATGTAAAAAAATAAAATAAGACATCATATAGTACATGCCAATCTCTTTCTAACAAAGCTAGTACCAGCCCTGTACCTCACCCGGATCCAGAGATCTCCTCATTGCTCTGCTAGATATCAAGCTGGGAGCTCAAGGGGAGTGTCTTTTCTGCTGCAGCTCAGGAGGCGTGTCCATCCTCTCCCTATCACAGCTCAGAAGGAAGTTGAAGGATGCAACTGAGCATGTGTGGCCATCTCAGTGAGCAGGACAAAGAAACAAGAAGAAAAAAAAACAGCAGGTGGCACTATACAGATACATTTCAGTGAATAACTCAGTGGTTATGCAAAATTTTTAATTACATGCAATTACAAAAGTATTTAGATCCAGGAGCTGGTTTGAAATCTGTAGAATACTTTTTGTGGGACAATCCCTTTAACACAGTGGTTCCATATCTACTGTTGTAACGGGAAGTTTCCAACTGCAAGATATAATGCTGGCCATATTTGTAGTAGCCAGCTTTAGCAGAAATGGAAATACAAAAGTGCTTTTATAGAAAATAGTTTTTAGGGAATTAAGTTACCTCTGGTTGGATGTCAGTTTTGCAGCGCTTTGTGAGATCTGTGGTACTGAACTGCGCAGGAAGCGTTTGGCTATAGAATGTGCTCACAGACTGTAAATATTCTACAATGAGATTGTGCTCTATTGAAAGTTTCACAAATTACAGTATTCCCTCTCCGCCGCATAGCATTGTGAGACTTTACTAGCCGCTAGAAATGTCTTTGATCTGCCATTTTGCTGAGATTGGGTTATGGATAATTATCCTGAAAGTTGACACTGGAGCCATTATTGTAAATGGCCGTTTCCAGGGTATACGTTAGGGACTTTGAAGATAAGGATATTACAGTAATTCATCTCTTTGTAGACTACAATTACATGGGATCATATTTACAGTGTAGGCAATGGCATGCCACGAGGTTACAGTCTGATATATGAATTATTCCAATTCCAAATAGCATACAACTTACACTAGTCAGAGTTTCTGCTTCCTGAATACAATTCTATTGTACAGTACTCTATACCGTATATAGTACATTCCTACCTCCAATATGACCTGACCATTATACATGACCAAATACATTTCTATCGCACTCTATACATAGAACACTACAACCCCCAACATGACCTGACCACTGGACATGACTGTAATACAATTCTGTTATACTTTATATATAGAGCACTACAACCCCCAACATGACCTGACCACTGGACATGACTGTAATACAATTCTGTTATACTTTATATATAGAGCACTACAACCCCCAACATGACCTGACCACTGGACATGACCATAATACAATTCTGCTACACTTTATATATATAGCACTACAACCCCCAACATGACCTGATCACTGGACATGACCAAGAAACAATTGTAGTATACTCTATACATAGAGCACTATAACCCCCAACATGACCTGACCATTATACATGACCATAATACAATTCTATTATACTCTATACATGGAACACTACAACTCCCAACATCACTTGACCATTATACATGACCATAATACAATTCTCTTATGCTCTATACATGGAACACTACAACCCCCAACATGACCTGACCACTAGACATGACCATAACACACTTCTATCACACACTCTATACATAGAACACTACAACCCCCAATGTGACCTGACCATTATACATGACCATAATACAATTCTATTATACTCTATCCACCTCAGCCCCCTTAGCTTAAACACCCTTAATGACCAGGCCACTTTTTACACTTCTGCACTACACTACTTTCACCGTTTATTGCTCGGTCATGCAACTTACCACCCAAATGAATTTTACCTCCTTTTTTTCTCACTAATAGAGCTTTCATTTGGTGGTATTTCATTGCTGCTGACATTTTTACTTTTTTTGTTATTAATCGAAATTTAACGATTTCTTTGCAAAAAAATGACATTTTTCACTTTCAGTTGTAAAATTTTGCAAAAAAAACGACATCCATATATAAATTTTTCTCAAAATGTATTGTTCTACATGTCTTTGATAAAAAAAAATGTTTGGGTAAAAAAAAAAATGGTTTGGGTAAAAGTTATAGCGTTTACCAACTATGGTACAAAAATGTGAATTTCTGCTTTTTGAAGCAGCTCTGACTTTCTGAGCACCTGTCATGTTTCCTGAGGTTCTACAATGCCCAGACAGTACAAACACCCCACAAATGACGCCATTTCGGAAAGTAGACACCCTAAGGTATTCGCTGATGGGCATAGTGAGTTCATAGAACTTTTTATTTTTTGTCACAAGTTAGCGGAAAATGATGATTTATTTTTGTTTCTTACAAAGTCTCCTATTCCACTAACTTGTGACAAAAAATAGAAACTTCCATGAACTCACTATGCCCATCACGAAATACCTTGGGGTGTCTTCTTTCCAAAATGGGGTCACTTGTGGGGTAGTTATACTGCCCTGCCATTTTAGGGGCCCAAATGCGTGCAAAGTAGTTTGAAATCAAAATCTGTAAAAAATGGCCGGTGAAATCCGAAAGGTGCTCTTTGGAATGTGGGCCCCTTTGCCCACCTAGGCTGCAAAAAAGTGTCACACATGTGGTATCGCCGTACTCAGGAGAAGTTGGGCAATGTGTTTTGGGGTGTCATTTTACATATACCCATGCTGGGTGAGATAAATATATCGGCAAAAGACAACTTTTCCCATTTTTTTATACAAAGTTGGCATTTGACCGAGATATTTATCTCACCCAGCATGGGTATATGTAAAATGACACCCCAAAACACATTCCCCAACTTCTCCTGAGTACGGCAATACCAGATGTGTGACACTTTTTTGCAGCCTAGATGCGCAAAGGGGCCCACATTCCTTTTAGGAGGGCATTTTTAGACATTTGGATCCCAGACTTCTTCTCACGCTTTAGGGCCCCTAAAATGCCAGGGCAGTATAAATACCCCATATGTGACCCCATTTTGGAAAGAAGACACCCCAAGGTATTCAATGAGGGGCATGGCGAGTTCATAGAATTATTATTTTTTTTGCCACAAGTTAGCGGAAATTTATTTATTTATTTTTTTCTCACAAAGTCTCCTTTTCCGCTAACTTGGGAAAAAAATTTCAATCTTTCATGGACTCAATATGCCCCTTGGTGTGTCTACTTTCCGAAATGGGGTCACATGTGGGGTATTTATACTGCCCTGGCATTTTAGGGGCCCTAAAGCGTGAGAAAAAGTCTGGAATATAAATGTCTAACAATTTTTATGCATTTGGATTCCGTGAGGGGTATGGTGAGTTCATGTGAGATTTTATTTTTTGACACAAGTTAGTGGAATATGAGACTTTGTAAGAAAAAAGAAAGAAAAAAAATTTCCGCTAACGGGCCAAAAAAAAATCTGAATGGAGCCTTACAGGGGGGTGATCAATGACAGGGGGGTGATCAGGGAGTCTATATGGGGTGATCACCCCCCCTGTCATTGATCACGCCCCTGTAAGGCTCCATTCAGACGTCCGTATGTTTTTTACGGATCCACGGATACATGGATCGGATCTGCAAAACACATACGGACGTCTGAATGGAGCCTTACAGGGGGGTGATCAATGACAGGGGGGTGATCACCCCATATAGACTCCCTGATCACCCCCCTGTCATTGATCACCCCCCTGTAAGGCTCCATTCAGATGTCCGTACGTGTTTTGCGGATCCGATCCATGTATCCGTGGATCCGTAAAAAACATACGGACGTCTGAATGGAGCCTTACAGGGGGGTGATCAATGACAGGGGGGTGATCAGGGAGTCTATATGGGGTGATCACCCCCCTGTCATTGATCACCCCCCTGTAAGGCTCCATTCAGATGTCCGTACGTGTTTTGCGGATCCGATCCATGTATCCGTGGATCCGTAAAAAAACATACGGACGTCTGAATGGAGCCTTACAGGGGGGTGGTCAATGACAGGGGGGTGATCAATGACAGGGGGGTGATCAGGGAGTCTATATGGGGTGATCACCCCCCTGTCATTGATCACCCCCCTATAAGGCTCCATTCAGATGTCCGTATGTGTTTTGCGGATCCGATCCATGTATCAGTGGATCCGTAAAAAACATACGGACGTCTGAATGGAGCCTTACAAGGGGGTGATCAATGACAGGGGGGTGATCAGGGAGTCTATATGGGGTGATCAGGGGTGATCAGGGGTTGATAAGGGGTTAATAAGTGACAGGGGGGTGGTGTAGTGTAGTGGTGTTTGGTGCTACTTATTACTGGGCTGCCTGTGTCCTCTGGTGGTCGATCCAAGCAAAAGGGACCACCAGAGGACCAGGTATCAGGTATATTAGACGCTGTTATCAAAACAGCGTCTAATATACCTGTTAGGGGTTAAAAAAATCGCATCTCCAGCCTGCCAGCGAACGATCGCCGCTGGCAGGCTGGAGATCCACTCGCTTACCTTCCGATCCTGTGAACGCGCGCGCCTGTGTGCGCGCGTTCACAGGAAATTTTGCGTCTCGCGAGATGACGCATATATGCGTGACTGTGCGCAGGGCTGCCGCCTCCGGAACGCGATCCTGCGTTAGGCGGTCCGGAGGCGGCTATACATGGAACATTACAACCCCCAACATGACCTGACGACTGGACATGACATAACACACTTCTATTACACTTCATGCATAGAGCACTACAACCCCCAACATAGCCTGACCACTGGACAAGACCATAATACAATTCTATTACACTCCATACATGGAACACTACAACCCCCAACATGGCCTGACCACTGGACATGATCATAACCCACTTCTATTACACTCCATACATAGAACACTACAACCCCCAACATGACCATAATACAGTTCTATTATAATGTGGTCTATAGCTCCCACTAGACACCGTAGAGTTGTACTCCACATATCATACCTGTATCCTAATTCTAGAGGCGGCAGTATACCCCTGTGCCTCCCTCATAGCAATTTGCCTTTGTAGAAAGTTGAATGCGACCGCTCATGTGTCATGACTCGGAGACAATACAGGATGATAGGACGCCATTATAACCCAATCCTCTAGTCTTTCTTGGTTTTCTTCATAGAAATACATCAGTCGCCGGCGGTGTCAGTCACAACCCGCGCCGTTGTCCGTGATTCATGGAAATGTTATTGTGACTCGTTTCATTTCACACACGATCACTTCCTCCACTGAACACCTAATTGTCAGATCCTATTACGTCTGGGGTGGGGGGCACTGTACCTTAATAAAATAAGCAATACCTAGAATGCGGTATTACAAAGGAAAGATAAGATCTGGGAACACTCCCCTCCACCAACTTACCATATAATTCCTCTTTTTAGTGGCATTTCACATTGGATACAAATTTGGGCAAATCTGGCTTAAAGGGGTTGTCCAGCGGTCGTACGTTTTTTTTATATACGGTTTGCAATGGGTTAAAAATACAAGGAAGCCATGTTACCTCTCACCGATTCCCCTCTACTGCTTTACCGACTGCTGCTTGCTCTGCCCATCACCAGCCAGTGATTGGCAGAGCGGGCCTTTCCTGTGTTTCAAGCCGGGACCAGAAAGTGAAAAGCATTTCGAATGAATTGGGAATCAACTGGTTAAGGCTGGAAAATCCTTTAAAAATATATGGGGTCATTTATCAAACTGGTGTAAAGTAGAACTGGCTTAGTTGCAACCAATCAGATTCCAGCTTTCATTTTAGACAGCTCCTTTGGAAAATAAAAGGCGGAATCTGATTGGTTGCTATGGGCAACTAAGCCAGTTCTACTTTAAACCAGTCTGATAAATGACCCCAATAATTTATATTAATGTTGTTCTTTCCATATGGATGTGGCTGAGATTTAGGAAATAATTTTTAAAGGGAACCTGTCACCAGTTTTATGGTGTCCTAACTAAGGGCAACATAAATAAGTGACTGATTCTCTTAGCACAATGCTGGGTCACTTTCTTTAACCTCCTCAGGACCGCCGTATGCAGGATTGCGTCTTTGCGGCGGCCCTGCTCTTCTGGGTGGACGCGCCGGCGCGTCCTCTCGCGAGACACGAGACTTCCTGTGAACGCGCGCACACAGGCGCGCGCGTTCACAGGAACGGAAGGTAAGAGAGTGGATCTCCAGCCTGCCAGCGGCGATCGTTCGCTGGCAGGCTAGAGATGTGTTTTTTTTAACCCCTAACAGGTATATTAGACGCTGTTTTGATAACAGCGTCTAATATACCTGCTACCTGGTCCTCTGGTGGTCCCCTTTGTTTGGATCAACCACCAGAGGACACAGGTAGCTCAGTAAATATGTTGCACCAAGCACCACTACACTACACCCCCCCCCGTCACTTATTAACCTCTTATTCACCCTTGATCACCCCTGATCACCCCATATAGACTCCCTGATCACCCCCCTGTCATTGATCAACCCCCTGTAAAGCTCCATTCAGATGTCCGCATGATTTTTACGGATCCACTGATAGATGGATCGGATCCGCAAAACGCATACGGACGTCTGAATGAAGCCTTACAGGGGCGTGATCAATGACTGTGGTTATCACCCCATATAGACTCCCTGATCACCCCCCTGTCATTGATTACACCCCTGTCATTGATCAACCCCCTGTAAAGCTCCATTCAGATGTCCGCATGATTTTTACGGATCCACTGATAGATGGATCGGATCCGCAAAACGCATACGGGCGTCTGAATGAAGCCTTACAGGGGCGTGATCAATGACTGTGGTTATCACCCCATATAGACTCCCTGATCACCCCCCTGTCATTGATTACACCCCTGTCATTGATCAACCCCCTGTAAAGCTCCATTCAGATGTCCGCATGATTTTTACGGATCCACTGATAGATGGATCGGATCCGCAAAACGCATACGGACGTCTGAATGAAGCCTTACAGGGGCGCGATCAATGACTGTGGTGATCACCCCATATAGACTCCCTGATCACCCCCCTGTCATTGTCATTGATCAACCCCCTGTAAAGCTCCATTCAGATGTCCGCATGATTTTTACGGATCCACTGATAGATGGATCGGATCCGCAAAACGCATACGGGCGTCTGAATGAAGCCTTACAGGGGCGTGATCAATGACTGTGGTTATCACCCCATATAGACTCCCTGATCACCCCCCTGTCATTGATTACACCCCTGTCATTGATCAACCCCCTGTAAAGCTCCATTCAGATGTCCGCATGATTTTTACGGATCCACTGATAAATGGATCGGATCCGCAAAACGCATACGGACGTCTGAATGAAGTCTTACAGGGGCGTGATCAATGACTGTGGTTATCACCCCATATAGACTCCCTGATCACCCCCCTGTCATTGATTACACCCCTGTCATTGATCAACCCCCTGTAAAGCTCCATTCAGATGTCCGCATGATTTTTACGGATCCACTGATAGATGGATCGGATCCGCAAAACGCATACGGACGTCTGAATGAAGCCTTACAGGGGCGTGATCAATGACTGTGGTTATCACCCCATATAGACTCCCTGATCACCCCCCTGTCATTGATTACACCCCTGTCATTGATCAACCCCCTGTAAAGCTCCATTCAGACGTCCGCATGATTTTTACGGATCCACTGATAGATGGATCGGATCCGCAAAACACATACAGGCGTCTCCCTGGAGCCTTCCAGGGGGGGTGATCACCCCATATAGACTCCCTGATCACCCCCCTGTCATTGATCACCCCCCCTGTCATTGATCACGTCCCCCCTGTCATGCTGCATTCAGATGTCCGTATGATTTTTACGGATCCACGGATACATGGATCGGATCCGCAAAACACATACGGACATCTGAATGGAGCCTTACAGGGGGGTGATCAATGACAGGGGGGTGATCACCCCATATTGACTCTCTGATCACCCCCCTGTCATTGATCACCCCCCTGTCATTGACCCTGTAAGGCTCCATTCAGACATTTTTTTGGCCCAAGTTAGCGGAAATTATTTTTTTTTTCTTACAAAGTCTCATATTCCACTAACTTGTGTCAAAAAATAAAATCTCACTTGAACTCCCCATACCCCTCACGGAATCCAAATGCGTAAAATTTTTTAGACATTTATATTCCAGACTTCTTCTCACGCTTTAGGGCCCCTAGAATGCCAGGGCAGTATAAATACCCCACATGTGACCCCATTTCGGAAAGAAGATACCCCAAGGTATTCCGTGAGGGGCATATTGAGTCCATGAAAGATTGAAATTTTTGTCCCAAGTTAGCAGAAAGGGAGACTTTGTGAGAAAAAAAAATAAAATATCAATTTCTGCTAACTTGTGCCAAAAAAAAAAAAATATTCTATGAACTCGCCATGCCCCTCATTGAATACCTTGGGGTGTCTTCTTTCCAAAATGGGGTCACATGTGGGGTATTTATACTGCCCTGGCATTCTAGGGGTCCTAAAGCGTGAGAAGAAGTCTGGGATCCAAATGTCTAAAAATGCCCTCATAAAATGAATGTGGGCCCCTTTGCGCATCTAGGCTGCAAAAAAGTGTAACACATGTGGTATCGCGTACTCAGGAGAAGTTGGGGAATGTGTTTTGGGGTGTCATTTTACATATACCCATGCTGGGTGAGATAAATATCTTGGTCAAATGCCAACTTTGTATAAAAAAAATGGGAAAAGTTGTCTTTTGCCGAGATATTTCTTTCACCCAGCATGGGTATATGTAAAAAGACACCCCAAAACACATTGCCCAACTTCTCCTGAATACGACGATACCACATGTGTGACACTTTTTTGCAGCCTAGGTGGGCAAAGGGGCCCACATTCCAAAGAGCACCTTTAGGATTTCACAGGTCATTTACCTACTTACCACACATTAGGGCCCCTGGAAAATGCCAGGGCAGTATAACTACCCCACAAGTGACCCCATTTTGGAAAGAAGACACCCCAAGGTATTCTGTGAGGGGCATGGCGAGTTCCTAGAATTTTTTATTTTTTGTCACAAGTTAGTGGAAAATGATGATTGATTTTTTTTTTTTTTCATACAAAGTCTCATATTCCACTAACTTGTGACAAAAAATAAAAACTTCCATGAACTCACTATGCCCATCAGCGAATACCTTGGGGTCTCTTCTTTCCAAAATGGGGTCACTTGTGGGGTAGTTATACTGCCCTGGCATTCTAGGGGCCCAAATGTATGGTAAGGAGTTTGAAATCAAATTCTGTAAAAAATGACCAGTGAAATCCGAAAGGTGCTCTTTGGAATATGGGCCCCTTTGCCCACCTAGGCTGCAAAAAAGTGTCACACATGTGGTATCTCCGTACTCAGGAGAAGTTGGGGAATGTGTTTTGGGGTGTCATTTTACATATACCCATGCTGGGTGAGAGAAATATCTTGGCAAAAGACAACTTTTCCCATTTTTTTTATACAAAGTTGGCATTTGACCAAGATATTTATCTCACCCAGCATGGGTATATGTAAAAAGACACCCCAAAACACATTCCTCAACTTCTCCTGAATACAGAGATACCAGATGTGTGACACTTTTTTGCAGCCTAGGTGGGCAAAGGGGCCCATATTCCAAAGAGCACCTTTCGGATTTCACTGGTCATTTTTTACAGAATTTGATTTCAAACTCCTTACCACACATTTGGGCCCCTAGAATGCCAGGGCAGTATAACTACCCCACAAGTGACCCCATTTTGGAAAGAAGACACCCCAAGGTATTCCGTGAGGGGCATGGCGAGTTCATAGAACTTTTTATTTTTTGTCACAAGTTAGTGGAATATGAGACTTTGTATGGAAAAAAAAAAAAAAAAAAAGAAATCATCATTTTCCGGTAACTTGTGACAAAAAATAAAAAGTTCTATGAACTCACTATGCCCATCAGCGAATACCTTAGGGTGTGTACTTTCCGAAATGGGGTCATAATCAAATATCCACATGACAGGTTCCCTTTAAATCAAAGGGGTTTTCTAGTCCTTTCCTATTGATGGCCTCGTCCGAGACCTTAGAGCTTCACCGATCAGCTGTTCCCAAGTAGCTCCGACACCCGGGACTACACGGCGCCATCCATTGTCTAGTGGATGAAGCAGGTTACTGCAGTATTCGCCTGAATGTGCTACAGTAACGACTACACAATGGACGCAGCTGTGTAGTTACGCCGAAACAGCTGGGGGTGCGGGGAGTTGGACCCCCACAAAGCAGATATTGACAGACTTTCCTGAGAATAAGGCCTCATGCACACAAATGTTGTGCATCCGTTCCGTGTATTGGGGAACGCAACTTGAATGGGTCCGTGATCCTCCCACACAGCAAATAAATAGAACAAGTTCTATTTTTTTGTGGTGTGGAGGCACGGACAGAAACACCACGGAAGCACTCCGTAGTGCCTCCGCGGGGCTCCTATCTGTGCTTCCGTTTCGCATCTCTGTGATTGCGGACCCATTCAAGTGAATGGGTCCGCATCCGTGATGCGAAGTGCACACGGGCCGGTGCCTGTGTATTTCGGACACGCCATATGCTGGCCGCAATACAGCCACGGGCACACAACGTTCGTTTTTGCGGCTCGGATGTGGACCCATTCACTTCAATGGGGCCGCAAAAGATGCGGACAGCACTCCGTGGCCCCGCAAAGAAAATATAGCATGTCCTATTCTTGTCCGTTTTGCAGACAAGAATAGGCATGTCTTCAATGGGCCGCTTATTCCGTTCCGCAAATTACGGAAGGCACACGGGCGGCTTCAGTTTTTTGCGGATCCGTGGTTTGCAGACGGTCGTGTGCATGTAGCCGAACCCTTATAAGGTTTTGGAAACTATATGGATTGGTCATAGTCTGGAATTACTGGTACTTTTTGACTGACTCAGTTTCCCCTTTATTATTGCATTCCACTTATCTTGGGCTAAAAATATTTTTTACAATTCGTCTTTATTAAAAAAAAAATAATAATAACTTGTCTTCTACAGCCTTTTTCTACTTTTGAGTGAAATCCATCATAGAGCTGCTCTGATGGCTAGATCTGTAGCCCTTATCACTAGTTCCCTGACAGCTCATAAACACTTAACCCCTTAGTGACCAGCCTGTTTTGGGCCTTACTGACCAAGCATTTTTCTTCCTTTTTTCATCATCGCGTTTTTATTTTTCTGTCTATATAGTTTTATGAGGGCTTGTTTTTTGCGGGACAAGTTGTAGTTTTTAATGGTGCCATTTTGGGGTACACATAACTTTCTGATTAGCTTTTATTAACTCTTTCTGCGAGGGAGATGGGAAAAACAGCAATTCTGCCAGTGCGTTTTTACAATCGCATTTGTGGAGTGCCGACGTGAGTCTGCTCCCTCTGTCAGCACTTTACATGCGGCAGGCGCCATTGCCCACAGCATGTAAAGTGTTAAACAGCCCAGATCGGCACTCCTGCCGGTCCGGGCTGTTAGAGCAGGTCCGCGGCTCTCATGTGAGAACCGGGTCCCCACTCCCCGATGCATTAATAGGGCTCTTTCACATGAGCGGATGCCTTGCGAGTAATCTGCTGTGTGAAAGAGAGCTAAGCTCCGTTCCGGACAGCAGAGACACGAAGCATTAACATGATTGATAATGCTCCATACTTCTCTGTGACCTTTTTTTTTTTTAATCAAAATAATTTTTATTGATTTTAAATAAAGTACACATTGCACACAATGATCAGGATCCAGCCAGTCATTTACATGGACAAAAATCTAATGCAATGATAATACAGAGCAATACAAAAATTTTGTTAAATAACAAATTTAACTATCACCCCCCCCCCCCTGATATTATCTTGCAGAGAGATGACTACACCACCCCATCTTCATTGTAATTTATTTAAACATCTCCCAAAGGAGGTCATAACCACCTAAGTTAACAGAAAATTGAGCACACGATCCTCATTAATATGTAGCGTAAACTTAAGATAAATGTCCCATTAAGGACAGTTGTCCTCTCATGCAGTCCCTAGTCAGTGCTAGTGAAGCCAAACTCCCAGATTCTAACCAGCCTTGCCATATTAACCAGAATTTGTTTGGACATTTCCTCTTGACATATACCCCTCTTTCAAGACGTAAGATTGTATTCATCCTATTTATGTATTCCTGCTTATTATGAGGTCTATCTCGTATCCAATGCTTAGTGATTAGAACTCTCGCTTGGAACAACATTCTGTGGATACTTAAGGATAATTTATCATTTAATTCAGTGGGATCCAGTATACCCAACACAGAGACTCTAGGATCATTGGGCAATCGTATCTGAGTTGCTGTAGCTATGATTTCCCGTATCTCTTCCCAATATTTTCCAAGCTTTCGGCAGTTCCATACCATGTGAAGCAGTGTCGCTTCCGTTGCACCACATCTAGGGCATGTGGAGTCCGGTCGCACACCTATTTTGAATAGAAGTTTAGGGGTCCTATACACTCTGTGTAGCAGGTATAACTGAGATAGTCTCTGAGACTCATTCAAAGGAAGACTAGGAGTTAAAGCCAGGATGTCATTCCATTGGTCTTGAGATATTGTCCCAACATCCTCTTCCCACTTCCCCCTTAAAACTAATGGGGTTGAGGGGGTAGTGGCGTCAAGAATGTATTTATATAATTGGGATATCAGGCCTTTGGCAACTCTAGCTTCTAGTAATTGTTTCACCACAGGAGGAGAGGCGTCAATTACTATGTTCCTTGAAAATTGCGTTTGGTATGCATGTCTTAATTGAAGGAATTGGAAGAACGCCATTTTGGGTAGGCCAAACTCTTCCTGAAGTTGAGTAAAAGATTTAAACACTCCATGCAATTGAATTTGATCCAAAAAGAGTATGCCTCTCTCCTCCCATGGGGAAAAACCTTCCAGCCTAAATATTTCTGGTTTCTCTGTGACCTTTTTACTCCAAAATCACAGTGAGATAAAGTTGTCACCGTGATTTTGTAGTAAAAAGGTCACAGAGAGGCAAAGAGCATTATCAACAGGCTCGGACTGGCCCACAGGATTACAGCTGAATCCCCCGGTGGGCCCCTGAGCAAGGTGGGCCACTTGTTTACAATCCCCTGCACAAGTGGAACATAACACAGTAGACTTACTGCACTATATACATACAGTTTCAAGAAAAAGTATGTGAACCCTTTGGAATTATATGGATTTCTGCACAAATTGGTCATAAAATGTGATCTGATCTTCATCTAAGTCACAACAATAGACAATCACAGTCTGCTTAAACTAATAACACACAAAGAATTAAATATTACCATGTTTTTATTGAACACACCATGTAAACATTCACAGTGCAGGTGGAAAAATAATGTGAACCCCTAGACTAATGACATCTCCAAGAGCTAATTGGAGTGAGGTGTCAGCCAACTGGAGTCCAATCAATGAGATGAGATTGGAGGTGTTGGTTACAGCTGCCCTGCCCTATAAAAAACACACACCAGTTCTGGGTTTGCTTTTCACAAGAAGCATTGCCTGATGTGAATGATGCCTCGCACAAAAGAGCTCTCAGAAGACCTACGATTAAGAATTGTTGACTTGCAAGCTGGAAAGGGTTATAAAAGTATCTCCAAAAGCCTTGCTGTTCATCAGTCCACGGTAAGACAAATTGTCTATAAATGGAGAAAGTTCAGTACTGCTGCTACTCTCCCTAGGCGTGGCCGTCCTGTAAAGATGACTGCAAGAGCACAGCGCAGACTGCTCAATGAGGTGAAGAATCCAAGAGTGTCAGCTAAAGACTTACAAAAGTATCTGGCATATGCTAACATCCCTGTTAGTGAATCTATGATACGTAAAACACTAAACAAGAATGGATTTCATGGGAGGATACCACAGAGGAAGCCACTGCTGTCCAAAAAAAACATTGCTGCACGTTTACAGTTTGCACAAGAGCACCTGGATGTTCCACAGCAGTACTGCAAAATATTCTGTGGACAGATGAAACCAAAGTTGAGTTGTTTGGAAGAAACACACAACACTATGTGTGGAGAAAAAGAGGCACAGCAAACCAACATCAAAACCTCATCCCAACTGTGAAGTATGGTGGTGGGGGCATCATGGTTTGGGGCTGCTTTGCTGCGTCAGGGCCTGGACGGATTGCTATCATCAAAGGAAAAATGAATTCCCAAGTTTATCAAGACATTTTGCAGGAGAACTTAAGGCCATCTGTCCACCAGCTGAAGCTCAACAGAAGATGGGTGTTGCAACAGGACAACAACCCAAAGCATAGAAGTAAATCAACAACAGAATGGCTAAAACAGAAGAAAATACGCCTTCTGGAGTGACCCATTCAGAGTCCTGACCTCAACCCGATTGAGATGCTGTGGCATGACGTCAAGAAAGCGATTCACACCAGACATCCCAAGAATATTGCTGAACTGAAACAGTTCTGTAAAGAGGAATGGTCAAGAATTACTCCTGACCGTTGTGCACGTCTGATCTGCAACTACAGGAAACGTTTGGTTGAAGTTATTGCTGCCAAAGGAGGTTCAACCAGTTATTAAATCCAAGGGTTCACATACTTTTCCCACCTGCACTGTGAATGTTTACATGGTGTGTTCAATAAAAACATGGTAACATTTAATTCTTTGTGTGTTATTAGTTTAAGCAGACTGTGATTGTCTATTGTTGTGACTTAGATGAAGATCAGATCACATTTTATGACCAATTTGTGCAGAAATCCATATCAGTCCAAAGGGTTCACATACTTTTTTTTGCAACTGTATATTCAATGTACAGCACCTCAGCCAGCCGATGTTCATATAAAACACTTGATTGATTATTAAATAAACTTCCCAGTTTATTATTATAGACACGATCAGAAATGAGATGACTTCTAGGTAGAGAGGAAAGCCACCAGTGTCCTCTTCTCCCCAGGACCTACCTTCTGAAAGTTGCTGCAGGGACCCCCATATTAATCCTCTGGTAGCATCTTGCTGCTGTGTGAGCAGGTAATATATGAATGTATCCGTACAGGGGGCCCCTAAAATACATTTTATTGGTGGGCCCTAGGCACTCCAGTCTGACACTGTATAGTCCTGTATATTACACTCAATACCATGAATAGTCCTATATATTACACTGTACCCCATGTATAGTCCTGTATATAGCACAATAATCCACTGTAAACTATCGGAAATATCTTTAAAATGTTGTTTTATTGTGAAAATTTAACATTATAGATAAATAACTGTAAGCACTCCAATCATCTCACAGTTTATTACTCCCATCATGTCACACACAATGTATTTTTTTCCCATCATGTCACACACAATGCATCTCTTCCATCTTATACATAATTTGTCACTCCCACGATCTCCATCTCATACACAATATATTAGAAACCATCATTGCACAATGTATTTCTCCCTTCATCTCGCACATTGGGTCAGATCAACAGTGAAACTGTCCTTGTTGCCCCTAGCAACTAATTACAGCGCAGCAATTTTAAAAATGAAAAAATTGAGAGATTTAGATGGCAACGGGGCGGATGTGGTGAAGTGGGCAAAAATAAAAAAACTTTTTTTTTGTTGCAACCAATGGCAGCGCAGATTTTATTTTCCAAGAGCAGAATATGAAATGAAACCTGCGCTGTTATTGGCTGCTACAAGGACCAAAGTTCTACTTTTAGACATGTATGTCGATGCTGTGTTATTAAAAAATTATCCCAAGAACACCCCTCAGTGCAAAGTGTGACCCCATTACATTCAATAGGGCCACTCTTATGCTAAGGCACTTCTTGTGATGTCATCATTAGAATGGCATGGACGTGCTTGATCCCCTCCCCCCGCTTGCTATGACCCCTTTACTTGTGATGTCATAATGGGGGGCATGACTCACCTACTTATGACATAATAATCAGGAGGTGTAGTCTAATACTATAAATCGGGGTCACACCCTGACAGCAGTGTCAGTTTCTCTAGCTGGCTGTCACCATGGGGAAGTCTAGGAAGAGGAGGAGGTTGGTTCCAAAGACCGTTCCTGTGGTGAATGCTGTAGAGAGCATGGATGTCGGCCCTCGCCAGTATCCAGATGATGAAGAGATGAAATCCGTTCCCAGCGATGACGACAAGATGGATATTGGCCCTCGCCAGTATCCTGATGATGTCGAGATGGAGGATCTTCAGGGGGTCACCAACAACATCAGGGCCTCTTATCCCCGGAAGAGAAAGCGGCCATCTTGTACCATATGCCGCCGACTATAACATCTGCCGATAGGCCCTCAAAATAGCATCTGCCCCAGGGCCATCAAAATAACATCTGCTGCTTGGTTCCCATTCACCATCTGCCGCCTGGGGCCATTTACCATCTGCGGCTTGGGGCCATTTACCATCTGCAGCTTGTGGCCCATTTACCATCTACCCCTTGGGGCCCACTTACCATCTACAGATGGTTTTTACCATCTAAACCATCTGAAATTCCCATGAGGATGAGTAGAGCACCACCAGGTCCGGTAAGTTTGGTCGCTTTCCTCCGTCTTCTCCTTGTGTTTTTGCAAACAGTTTTTCTTATTTGGATATTTTCTCTTCTAAGATCTGACTACAAAACAACATGAGGAACCTCTCGTGACATTATTCCGTCCCTGAAAATCTGCCAGAAGTTCGACCCCCAACCTCCTCTCTATAAGTTAGCCGGACCTGAATCCAGCCAATCCTGGAGACGGAACCACCGCCTCCCTTAAAGAGCCAACGCCTCAGAAAATGCGCTGAAAACCTAAACTGTTTTATAATAAACATAGTTTCTTTTAAAAGAAAAAATGGTGTTTTATTTATCTTAATTATCAAACTGCACAAATTGTACTCAGCCCAATTTTCTATGGGTATCCTAAGGGCGTTGGTTCAGAGCTGGAGCCTAAAGGGCTTCTGTCACCCCACTAAACTCTTTTTTTTTTTTTGTGTACTTATAATCCCTATCCTGCCATATTGCCATACATTATTTTATTAATAATTTTCGTTCAGTAGATTTAGCAAAAAACATACTTTTATGATATGCTAATTACCGTTCTACCAGAAAGTAGGGCGTCTACTTGCTGGTAGCAGCCGCAGAAAACCGCCCCCTCCTTCTGTTGATTGACAGGGCCAGCCGCAATCTCCTCCTCCGGCCAGCCCTGTCAGCATTTCAAAAATCGCGCGCCTGTGTTGATTCGGCGCAGGCGCTCTGAGATAAGGAGGCTCGCCTCCTCAGTACTCCCTCAGTGCGCCTGCGCCGATGACGTCACCGAAAGAGAAGACATCATCGGCGCAGGCGCACTGAGGGAGTGCTGAGGAGGCGAGCCTCCTTATCTCAGAGCGCCTGCGCCGAATCAACACAGGCGCGCGATTTTTGAAATGCTGACAGGGCTGGCCGGAGGAGGAGATCGCGGCTGGCCCTGTCAATCAACAAGAGGAGGGGGCGGTTTTCTGCGGCTGCTACCAGCAAGTAGACGCCCTACTTGCTGGTAGAAAGGTAATTAGCATATCATAAAAGTATGTTTTTTGCTAAATCTACTGAACGAAAATTATTAATAACATAATGTATGGCAATATGGCAGGATAGGGATTATAAGTACACAAAAAAAAAAAAAATTGTTTACTGGGGTGACAGAAGCCCTTTAAGAATTTTCAAAAGTGTATTATGTAAGCTCACAAATTTTTGTGTGCACCAATGTTTGTGACTTTCACTATGCCAGAAAACTAGCACAAGTTTCAAAATAAATTATCCCCCCAGGTAATACTTTATCCACTAGTGATATCTCCCTTAACGGTATATTCACAAAGTGTGAGCCCAGTACATTCAATATGGCCGCTCTCATGCTAAGGCACCATTTGTGATGTCGTCATTAGAATCCTAACATGGTTACACTTCTTGTGGTGTCATCATTAGAATTCTGGCACAGTCACTTTTGTTTCCTTAGAAACACTATTTGTGATATCATCTGCTAGAGAATATGAGGCTACATGCTCATGACAGTGAAAAAAAAAAAAACGCCCATTAAAGCACACTGTCCATTTTCCATGGCCATTTTTCAACCATTTTTGCATCCTGGTCATCAGTCTTTTTTTATTTTATAAAAATCTCAACTCCTGCAGTGCCCTGAGTATGCATAATGGCCCCAAACAATAATAATGCCCCCCCCATAGTGGCTCAGAAGTAATAATGTCCCCTATGGAGGCCCATAATGTCCTCCCATAGTGGCTCCAGCAGTAATAATGTCTCGTATGGAGGCCCAAAATGTACCCCATAGTGTCCCCAGCAGTAATAATGTCCCCCATAGTGGCCTATAATGACCCCCATAGTGTCCCCAGCAGTAATAATCTCCGCCATAGTGTCCCCCAGCTGTAATGTTTCTTTTTAGCAAAAAAAATTAATCACTCACCTCACTCCATTTGCATACGCAGAGGTAGTTGCTCCTCTCTTGGTTGTGAAGGACCTGCACTAAGTGTGGTCACATCACTGCACCATCCCAGAATGATCACGTTGTGACGTCTAACGCTGAGCACATGATCCTTCGGCAGGTCCTTTTCAATCAAGAGAAGAGCGACTGCCTCTGTGAGTGCAAGTGGATGAGGTGAGTGATTCTTTTTTTTTACTCCACAACCATATTGCACTAGAGTACCCATTTCTAAAGGCCATTAGACAGGTGCACTCTTGTCTAAGCAACCATTAAAAAAGGGTCCCATTGAGAAGCGTTAAGTGTAAAATTATGAATTTTCGCATTAAAACCTGCGTGCGTCAAAGTTTGTGACTATTAGTATGCCAGAAAACTAGTACAAGTCTCAAAATAAATCCTCCCCCCCTCCAATTAGTTAGTTATCCATCCACTAGTGATATCTCCCACCATTAAGGATATGTGCAAACTGCCTTTTTTACACATAAAGTATATATTTGGCATGTATTACGTTGCAAAATCCAACTGAAATCCACCTTCCAAAGTTTTCAATGGGAACTCATGCTGCCGAATTGCATGGGGCACAAAGGAGGACATTATTATTGCATGGGGGCCCTAAGGGGGAAATTATTATTGTGCATGAAGGGGGTATTACTCCTGCATCAAGGCACAAAAGGGACGTAATTTTTGCTTTTGTGTACAAAAAGAGACATCATTATTTCATTGTGCACAAGGGTGGATTATTATTGCATACCTCCCGACTTTTATAAAGCCCAAGCAGGGAGAATATTAGCGGCACGCATAGCGTGGCATGAGAAATTTATTTTACACTAAGCCTTACCTCTAACTGCGCCCAATGCCTATATTTACACCTACACAGTATAATGCACCCTTAGGGCCTCCAACATAGTTTTTATGCCTCCTTAGTGCCCACACACAGTATAATTCTCCCTTAATGCCCCCCATAGTATTTATGTGTCACCGCCAGTTCTGTGAGAAGCTCTGGAAGACGTTCTTCTCTACCTCTTGTATGATGTTCTTTGCTTTGGTTTCACTTTCTCATCTCCTGTCCTTCTGCCAGGTGTCACTTATTTAGACATAATCGTCTTCCTTTATATTCCCTCCCATACTGCCTCACTTTGCGGTTTATACTACTTCCTGGATGAAGTGTTCACTGCTGGAGGCTGCGTCTGCTGTTTGCTCAGATAAGTCCTTTTACTTTATTGTGTTTGCTTGCTGGCTTGATTGTAGGTGACCCTGACTCCCTCTGTATTAAGTGCAGGGAGCCGGGGGTCGTGTCCCCTCACTATTATAGGGTTTTCAGGTGTCACACAGGCTTAGGTACGTGGGCATGCAATCGTCTACCATCGAGGCCCTTGTATGTGCATAACAGTCAGGGAGCGCTCTTAGGGTTTTATAGGGCTCACCTATAAGCTTCTTAGTTTGAGATCAAGCCAGTCGCTCGTTTATTTATAGGTTCCAGCTATCTGCAAATCTCATCCATGACATTATGCCTCTTTAGTGTCCCCATATTAGTGTGACCATCTGCAACAGTCTTGTATATTACACTGCACCCCATGTATAGTCCTGTATATTACACTGCACCCCATGTATAGTCCTGTATATTACACTGCACCCCATGTATAGTCCTGTATATTACACTGCACTGCATGTATAGTAGTCCTGCATATTACACTGCACCCCATGTATATTCCAGTATATGACATTGCACCCCATGTATAGTCCTGTATATTAAACTGCACCTCATGTATAGTCCTGTATATTACACTGCGCCCCATGTATAGTCCTGTATATTACACTGCACCCCTTGTATAGTCCTGTATATTACACTGCACCCCATGTATAGTCCTGTATATTACACTGCACCCCTTGTATAGTCCTGTATATTACACTGCACCCCATGTATAGTCCTGTATAGTACACTGCAATCCATGTATTAATGCCCCCCATGGTATTTATGCCTCCTTAGTGTCCCCATATTAGTGTGACCATCTGCAACAGTCCTGTATATTACACTGCACCCCATGTATAGTCCTGTATATTACACTATGCCCCATGTATAGTCCTGTATATTACACTGCACTGCTTGTATAGTCCTGTATATTACACTACGCCCCATGTATAGTCCTGTATATTACACTGCACCCCATATATAGTACTGTATATTATACTGAACCCCATGTATAGTCCTGTATATCATACTGTGCCCTATGTATAATCCTGTACATTACACTGCACCCATATCCAGTCCTGTATATTACATTGCACAGCATGTATAGTCCAGTATATTACACTGCACCCCATGTATAGTCCTGTATATTACACTGCGCCCCAAGTATAGTCCTATATATTATAGTGCACTCCATGTATGGTCCTATATATTATACTGAACCCCATGTATACTCATGCATATTACACTGCACCTCTATTATAGTCCTGCATATTATACTGCACCCCATGTTATGTCCTATATATTATACTGCACCTCATGTACAGTCCTGTATATTACACTACACCCCATGTATAGTCCTGTATATTACACTGCACCCCATGTATAGTCCTGTATATTACACTGCACCCCATGTATAGTCCTGTATATTACACTGCACCCCATGTATAGTCCTGTATATTACACTGCACCCCAGGTATAGTCCTGTATATTACACTGCACCCCATGTATAGTCCTGTATATTACACTACACCCCATGTATAGTCCTGTATATTACACTGCACCCCATGTATAGTCCTGTATATTACACTGCACCCCATGTATAGTCCTGTATATTACACTGCACCCCAGGTATAGTCCTGTATATTACACTGCACCCCATGTATAGTCCTGTATATTACACTGCACCCCAGGTATAGTCCTGTATATTACACTGCACCCCATGAATAGTCCCTGGCTCGGACTGGCCCACAGGGTTACAAGTGAATCCCCCGGTGGGCCCCTGAGCAAGGTGGGCCCCTAGTTTCCCATTCCCTGCACAAGTGGCACATAACACAGTAGACTGCACTACATACATATATTCAATGTACAGCACCTCAACCAGCCTATGTTCATCTAAAACACTTGATTGATTATTAACCCCTTCACGACCGCAATCTGTATATATACGTGATAGCTGCACATACCCTGTGCAGCTACCACGTGTATAGACGTCATGGCAGCTCTTTAATCCAAGCGCTGCAAAGCGCTTGGATCGAAGCTTCTGCCCCTGTCCTGCTGCTGTCACGGACAGCATACAGTTCAGTAATGCCGGCAAGGGACCAATCAGAGTGGCCCCTTGCCGGCAATCGATCAGATTGGTCTGTGCAGACTAACCAATCGGATCGCGGCAGTGAAAAAATGCAGGTTTCAGGCTCTGATCTGCGCTCTTCAGGTAGTGTCCTCGTGCCCCCCCCCACGATCTGTACCCCCCATCTGTGCCCCTCATCTGTGCCGATCTAAGCCCCCCCTTGTGTCCGCCTGCCGCTGAAGCTTATCTCCTGCCTCCTGCCCTGATGCGGCCCCCATTTTGTGATGCCCCCATTTTGTGATGCATCATTTCCCTCAATGCTTTCCGTGAAACCCCCCCCCCTTTTCCAGCGCTGCCCCCATGCCGTCCCCCTGCTGTGTGTGATGTCGGCGGCTCCATTCCTGAGCCGCCGCCATCAGCAGCGAGTGTCAGCTGTATGCTGACACTCTGCTGTAACCCCATAGATGCCGCGGCAGCGGCATCCATGTGGTTAATAGAAGGAGGGGGCTCCCTCTCTCCACCATCGGGGCTGCCGTGCTGCGATTGCAGCGCCCGATGGTTGCCATGGCAACCGGATGCTTTGCAAAAGCGTCCGCTGTTGCCACCTACAGGGCATCTGATTGTATTATACTTTGCAATGCAAGAGCATTGCAAAGTATAGTACACCCATCAGCCCCACTGGATCTTCAAGATCCAAGAGGGACTTGATAAAAAAAAAAGTGAAAATAATAAAAGTAAAAATAAATAAATAAATAAAAATTAAAAATTAAAAAAATAAATTGCTTTTTCCTATAAAAAATGAAGAAAAAATACACATATTAGGTATCACCGCATCCGTAACGACCGTCTCTATAAATATATCACATGATAGACCCCGTCCGATAAATACCATAAAAAAAATAAAAAATTTATGTGTAAAAAAAGCCATTTCTGTCACCTTACATCACAAAAAGTGCAACAGCAAGCGATCAAAAAGGCTTATGACCCCCAAAATAGTACCAATCAAACCGTTACCTCATCCTGCAAAAAATGATACCCTATTTAAGACAATCGCCCAAAAAATAAAAAAGCTATGGGTCTCAGACTATGGAGACACTAAAACATCATTTTTTTGGTTTCAGAAATGCTATTATTGTGTAAAACTTAAATAAATAAGAAAAAGTATACATATTAGGTATTGCCACGTACTTAACGATCTGCTCTATAAAACTGTCACATGACCTAACCCCTTAGATAAACGCTGTAAAAATAAATTAATAAAAACTGTTCCAAAACAGCCAATTTTTTGGTCACCTTGCCCCATAAAGTGTAATAATGAATGATCAAAAAATCTTATGTACCCAAAAATGGTCCCAATAAAAACCTCAACTCTTTCTGCAAAAAACGAGCCCCATGCACAAGACGATCGGCAGAAAAATAAAAAACATATGACGTTCAGAAAATGGACACACAAAAACAATTTCTTTTTCAAAATTGCTTTATTATGTAAAACTGAAACAAACAAACAAAGAAAGTAGACATATTTGATATCATTGCGTCCGTAACAACCTGCTCTATAAAAATAGCACATGATCTACTCTGTCAGATGAATCTTGTAAAAAAAACAGCCAAAAACAGCCATTTTTCAGTTACCTTGCCTCACAAAAAACTTAGTATAGAGCAATTAAAAATCATATGTACCCCAAAATAGTACCAATAAAACTGGCACCTTATCCCCTAGTTTCCAAAATAGGGTCACTTTTTGGGAGTTTCTACTGTATGGGTGCATCAGGGGGGCTTTAAATGGGACAAGGCATCTAAAACCAGTTTAGCAAAATCTGCCTTCCAAAAACCATACGGCGTTCCTTTCCATCTGCGCACTGCCGTGCGCCCTTACATCTGTTTACGACCACATGTGGGGTGTTTCTGTAAACCGCAGAATCAGGGTAATAAATGTTGAGTTTTGTTTGTCTGTTAACCCTCAATGTGTTAAAGAAAAAAATTTAATGAAAAAGAAAATCTGCCAAAAAACAAGGGTTAACAAAGTTTGTAAAATCAGTTTTGAGTAACTTGAGGGGTGTAGTTTTTACAATGGGGTCATTTATGGGGGGTTTCCACTATGTAAGCCCCACAAAGTGACTTCAGACCTGAACTGGTCCTTAACCCCTTAAGGACTCGGCCCTATTTCACCTTAAGGACTTGGCCATTTTTTGCAAATCTGACCAGTGTCACTTTAAGTGCTCATAACTTTAAAACGCTTTGACTTACCCAGGCCGTTCTGAGATCGTTTTTTCGTCACATATTGTACTTCATGACACTGCTAAAATTGGGTCAAAAAAGTTAATTTTTTTGCATAAAAAAATACAATTTTTACCGAAAATTTTGAAAAATTAGCAAATTTCAAAGTTTCAGTTTCTCTACCTCTGTAATACATAGTAATACCCCCAAAAATTGTGATGACTTTACATTCCCCATATGTCTACTTCATGTTTGCAGCATTTTGGGAATGATATTTTATTTTTTGGGGATGTTACAAGGCTTAGAAGTTTAGAAGCAAATTTTGAAATTTTCAGAAATCTTCAAAATCCCACTTTTTATGGACCAGTTCAGGTTTGAAGTCATATTGTGAGGCTTAGATAATAGAAACCTCCCAAAAATGACCCCATTCTAGAAACTACACCCCTCAAGGTATTCAAAACTGTTTTTTAAAACTTTATTAACCCTTTAGGTCTTCCACAAGAGTTAATGGCAGATGGAGAAACAATTTTGAAATTTCAATTTTTTGGAAAATTTTCCAATATAATCAATTTTTTCCAGGAGTAAAACAAGGGTTAACTGCCAAACAAAACTCAAAATGGGTTGCCCCGATTCTGTAGTTTGCAGAAACACCCCATATGTGGTCGTAAACTACTGTTTGGCCGAACGGGAGCACATAGAAGAAGGGGAACACCATATGGGTTTTGGAAGGCAGATTTTGCAGGACTGGTTTTGTTTATACCATGTCCCATTTGAAGCCCCCTGTTGCACCCCTAGAATAGAAATTTCAAAAAAGTGACTCCATCTAAGAAAGTACACCCCTCAAGGTATTCAAAACTGGGTTTACAAACTTTGTTAACCCTTTAGGTGTTCCACAAGAGTTAATGGCAGATGGAGAAACAATTTTGAAATTTCAATTTTTTGGAAAATTTTCCAATATAATCAATTTTTTCCAGGAGTAAAACAAGGGTTAACTGCCAAACAAAACTCAAAATGGGTTGCCCCAATTTTGTAGTTTGCAGAAACACCCCATATGTGGTCGTAAACTACTATTTGGCTAAACGGCAGGACATAGAAGAAGGGGAACGTCATATGGTTTTTGGAAGGCAGATTTTGCTGGACTGGTTTATTTACACCATGTACCCTTTCAAGCCCCCTGATGCACCCCTAGAGTAGAAACTCCACAAAAGTGACCCCCATCTAGGAAACTACGGGATAAGGTGGTTGTTGTTTTGGGACTATTTTAGGGGTAAATATGATTTTTGGTTGCTCTATATTACTCTTTTTTGAGGCAATGTAACAAAAAAAAAAAATCTAAAATTGTTTCTACATTCGCTATTTAGTTTTGTGGAACACCTAAAGGGTTAACATAGTTTGTAAAGTAACTTTTGAATACCTTGAGGGGTGTAGTTTCTTAGATGGGGTCACTTTTTTGGAGTTTCTAGTCTAGGCTACATCAGGGGGGGGCTTCTAATGGGACATGGTGTAAAAAAAAAAACTGTCCATCAAAATCTGCCTTCTAGAAACCATATGGAGTTCCCTTCGTTCTATGCCCTGCCGTGCGGCTATATAGCCATTTACGACCACATATGGGGTGTTTCTGCAAACTACAGAATCAGGGCCATAAATATTGAGTTTTGTTTGGCGGTTAACCCTTGCTTTATTACCGGCAAAAAGGATTCAAATGGAAATTTTGCCCAAAAATGGTTGTTTTGGCACCGTTTTTATTTTATATTTTTAACACCGTTCATCCGAGGCGTTTGGGCAAAAGTTATTTTTATAGCGACGACTTTTACGCACGCGACGATGCCCAATTTGTATGGTTCTCAGACTTTGGAGACACTAAGCAGGCATCCTAAAAACTGCGGCCCTCCAGATGTTGTAAAACTACAATTCCCACCATGCCCTGCTGATGGCTGTAGGTTGTCTGGGCATGCTGGGAGTTATAGTTTTACAACATCTGGAGGGCCGCAGTTTGAGGATGCCTGCACTAAAACTAATATTTTTTTGGGAAAAAAAAAATGTTTCCGTGTCTCCAAAGTCTGAGAGCCATAGTTTTTTATGTTCTCTAGTGGACTGTTGGGGATTATAAAAATTTAGTACTCCCTTCTTTCCAGTATGGGGGACCACACCTGGAAAGTGTTGGCCAGGGACGATCCGGGCGCCTCCAATTCCCGAGGTACTCCGGCCTGCTCTTTCCCGGTCCGAAAAGATCAGGTCCTTAAGGACTGCCTCATAGAATTGGAGGAATGTCCCTGTGCTGCCAGCGCTTCGGGATAGTACAAAAGAGTTGTACATGGCAACCTGCACCAAGTAGACCGCAACTTTTTTGTACCATGCCCGGGTTTTGCGCATGGCGTTATATGGCGTGAGGACTTGATCAGAGAGATCAACTCCTCCCATATACCGATTGTAGTCGACGATACAATCGGGCTTGAGGACCGTTGCCGCGGTACCTCGCACAGGGACAGGGGTGATGCCGTTACCGTGGATTGTGGACAGCATAAGGACATCCCTCTTGTCCTTATACCTGACCAGCAACAGGTTTCCACTGGTAAGGGCATAGGTACCTGGAGGGGGTAGGCAGGGAGGCCGCGTTGATTTTTCCGCACGGTCCCACAAGCGAACGTGGATCTGGCGACAAGGGAATGCTGGTATAAAAGTTATCCACGTACAAGTGGTAACCATTATCCAGCAGTGGGTACATAAGGTCCCACACGAGTTTCCCGCTAACACCCAGAGTGGGGGGACATTCTGGGGGTTGAATACGGGAATCTCGCCCCTCGTACACACGAAATTTGTAAGTGTACCCTGAGGTACTCTCACAAATTTTGTATAGCTTCACGCCATACCTCGCCCGCTTTGTGGGAATATATTGGCGGAAACTGAGTCTCCCCTTGAACGCAACGAGAGACTCATCAACCGCGACCTCCCTTCCAGGTACGTAGGCCTGCTGAAATGTGGCCCCAAAGTGATCGATGACCGGCCGTATCTTATACAGCCGGTCATAGGCAGGATCACCTTGGGGTGGACATGCTGCATTATCGGAATAATGCAGACATTTCCGGATGGCCTCAAACCGGGGGCGTGTCATGACCATACTGTACAGTGGGGTCTGGTATAGGACGTCCCCACTCCAGTATTGCCTGACACTGGGTTTTTGAACTAGACCCATATGCAGCACGAGGCCCCAAAATGTCCTCATCTCGGCTGCACTGACCGGCGTCCAGCCACCGTGTCTAGCCAAAAATGAGCCTGGGTTTTGAGCGACGAACTGTTGGGCGTACAGATTCGTCTGCTCCACCATCAGATTCACCAGTGGGTTACTGAAAAAAAAACAAAAATAGTCTATTTCAGTAAACCCCACTGTGGGAATCTGGATTCCAGGATTGCCAGCAAAATCCGGAATCTCAGGCTCAAAGTCCACTGGGGGACACCAGCTAAGTTCATCGGCAGGGGGCTCCGGTGGACTTATTTGGTGGGCCGGGAAACCAGTACGAACCCCAGGGCGGCTCGTACTAGGGTGGGCCACAGGATCCCTAGCATGTGGGGCCCCTGGCTCCGCCTGGCGGCGTCTCCGCTGCCTTGGTGGCTCATCGTCATCAGATGATGATGAGGAGGATGCGGATGATAAAAGGAACGTGGGGTCATCCTCATCCTCACTGGGGCTCTCAGAGTCGGAGGCAATCTGGGCGTATGCCTCCTCGGCCGAGAACATCCGGCGGGCCATGGGTGTGTGTGCGTGTATGTGTGCGTGTGTGGAAACCTTTATTATATGTGCGTGTGTGTGGGGGCAACGGGTGTTCGCGTACTAAAAAAGGCAAAAAAAGAAAGGGCAAGTGTTAGGAAAAAAAAAGTTCAAACTTGCTGATCAGCGGTACAACGCTGATCAGCGGTCGGTGGGGTGGTGGGGCGGGCGATGCGCTAACACTGGACGGACGCTAAAAAGTGCCGGCCAGTCAGCGCACGCAGAAAAAAAAGAAGTGGTGGTAACCCCCTTACTGGTGGTCAGGGGAGGGGGGGGCTGGTGGTGGGGGGTGGTGGTGGGGAAGGGGGGTGGGGTGGGGGTCTGGTGGTGGGGGGTCTGGTGGGGGGGGCAAGTGGCAGGGGGGGATCTGGGGTCTGATGGATGGATCAAAGAAAGTTTGGAAATAAAAGTGTTTTTTTTTTTTTCTAACTAACTTTTCCCTTCTTTCCCTGCCTAACGGTGCCTCTCCCTCACTGACCCTAACCTACCTGGGTGGCGATGGGTGCAGGAGGGTGATGGATTCCGATTAGGGGGACACAGGAGCTGGTGCTGGACGATGCTGCACGGTCAGGGTGCTGGACAGGAAGAGGAGGGGAGAGAGGAGCGCAGGAAGTTTGAATCTCGCGCCTCTCTCCCCTGCACCAATCAGGACCCTGGACAGCGGCGTTCAGCACCAGGGCCAGCACCGCCTCTCCAAATCCTCGGACTGCGATAGGTGGTGTATAATTACGCCACCGATCGCAGTCTTTTTCCGGTTCATCGGGTCACAGGACACCCGAATGGACCGGAAACGCAGAAAACCGCAGGTCTGAATTGACCTGCGGTTTTCTGCGATCGTCGATGCGGGGGGGTCAAATGACCCCCCCCTGCATTGTTACGGGATGCCGGCTGAATGATTTCAGCCGGCATCCCGTTCCGATTAACCCCTGGGGCGCCGGAATGCCGATTTCAAGTTAGGACGTACTGGTACGCCCTGAGTCCTTAAGGACTCGGGAAATAGGGAGTACCGATACGCCCTGCGTCCTTAAGGGGTTAAAAAGTGGGTTTTGGAAATTTTCTTAAAAATTTTAAGAATTGCTTCTAAACTTCTAAGCCTTCTAACGTCCTAAAAAAATAAAATGACATTTCCAAAACGATACCAACATAAAGTAGACATATGGGGAATGTTAAGTAGTAAATATTTTATTAGGTATGACTTTCTGTTTTAGAAGCAGAGAAATTGAAATTTAGAAAATTGGGAATTTTTCAACATTTTTGATAAATTTGGGATTTTTTCATAAATAAAGGTAAAATATATTGACTCAAATTTATGACTATCATGAAGTACAATATGTCACGAGAAAACAATCTCAGAATGGCTTGGATAAATAAAAGTGTTCCAAAGCAATTACCACATAAAGTGACGCAGGTCAGATTTGTAAATTTTGACCTGGACACTGGGGCATCAATGACCCTTGGTCATGAAAGGGTTAAAGAAACTCCCCAGTTTATTATTATAGTCACGATCAGAGATGAGATGACTTCTAGCTATAGAGGAAAGCCACCCGTGTCCTCTTCTCCCCAGGACCTACCTTCTGAAAATTGCTGCAGGGACCCCCATATTAATCCTCTGGTAGCATCTTGCTGCTGTGTGAGCAGGTAATATATGAATGTATCCGTACGGTGGGCCCCTAAAATACATTTTACTGGTGGGCCCTAGGCACCCCAGTCCGACACTGATTATCAATCATGTTAATGCTCCGTGTCTCTGCTGTCCGGAACGGGGCTTGGCAGTCTTTCACGCAGTGGATTCCACGCACGGGATCCGCTCGTGTGAAAGAGCCCTTAGACTGGGCCGCCGTAAAAACACATATGGGTGTTCACTAAGGGGTTAAAGGGCATCTGTCAGCAGTTTTGTACCTATGACACTGGCTGACCTGTTACATGTGCATTTGGCAGCTGAAGGCATCTGTGTTGGTCCCATGTTCATATGTGTCCTCATTGCTGAGAAAAATAATATTTTATTATATGCAAATGAGCCTCTAGGAGCAACGGGGGCGTTACCATTACACCTAGAGGCTCTGCTCTCTCTGTCACGCATTTTGCATTTTGACAGCAGATGTCCATGGAAAGCACGATCGGTATGCTGGATTTCAGCATATGCGCCACTTCTAGAGGGGCAGCAGGTTTTTCCTGTCTTCTCACCCTTAGGATATGTCCACCGAATTTCCATTGTGCATTTGCATGCAGCAAATCCGCATTGTTTTACAGTACCAGCCAAGCGGAAGAGATTTGAGGAGATCCCACCCACGCCGCAGAAAAAAAAAATCCACATCATATCAGTTTGTATTGCAGAGGGTGAAACCTAGTTCAAAATCCACATGTAAGTCAACAATCAGCGCCAGGTTTTGCAGAAGATTTTATGTCCCAGGTAGAAGTACTTTTAGGGTGCTGTCCCATATGCAGGATTTTTCCGTTTTCTAATGCCGTTTTGAAGACAAAACTCATAATAGAAATGGGGAGAAGTAGTGCCTGTCCTTATAAGGGATGTTTCACTTCAACAAATAGCATTTATCATGTAGGGAAAGTGAATACAAGCCACTTACTAATGTATTGTGATTGTCCATATTGCTTCCTTTGCTGGCTGGATTCATTTTTTCATTGCATTATACACGGCTTGTGTCCAGGGGTTTACAACCACCCTGCAGTCCACTATGCCCACTATAGGAAAAAGTACCAACCTCTCTGGTGGCTGGGACTGTGGAAGAGCACTACGGACAAGGATAGTACTGTTCTATCAGGGGCCAGCTGTTCCGTTCCGCAAAAATACGGAATGCACACGCACATCATCCATATTTTTTGTGGATCCGTGTTTTGTGGGTCGCAAAATACATACGCGCGTGTGCATGAGCCCTAAGAAAAGTATTTGTCATAGTTCATTTGAAATTTGCGTCACAGAACAAAAAAAAAGACGTGACATCACTTCTCTCTGCGTTGTCTTCAACGTAAACGTGCAGAAACAGCGGTGGGGGACCACATGTGGATAAGCCCCATTTACGGCTCCAAACCTGTGGCAGAAATCCAAGTATCAGCCTCAGAATTCCTTCGGCAGATTCCTTAATCCAAATACACATCAGATCTTACCGACCTTAGATATGAGCGAATCACTCGAAATTCTATTTGAGTTCCACTTCAGCCAAATTGACTGATTCGATTGAAGTCCGAATCAATTCTACCCAAATCAGGTCTAGGTCTTCTAGGGCTCATATTTTTTCTCTCCTGTTTCTCACTTAAAAAATATATGTAAAATATCTCATTTATTTCTTTTTTATTTTCTTTTTTCTTTCTCTCTCTCCAAAATTTAGCTGAATCAAATCATAAAACATTCGGACGCCGATCCACCTGAAATGTTTACAAATTCAATTCATTTGGAATTGATTGATTCGTCTCTATATCCCCAGTGTGAACGCACCCTCAGGCCACATGCACACAATGCTGCACTGCTGTGTAAAATAAAAATAAAAAAATTGCTGAGAGCAAGTAGCAGGACGGACCCAGGTGCGGTTACCATCAGAATTTTTCATGCCAGGAGACCCCATACGTCATGTAGCTATGGCACGTCCTGGAGTTTTCTAGCCCTGGGAATTTCTTTCAAAGATTCCAGATAATGTGGAATTATTCCGTATGGATATTTGTGCCCGCACTCCATTGTAGACATTGTTCTGATGATTCGGACATGTCAATATGGAATCCATCTAATGAGCGAGGCATTGAGGGTATTGTCTGCCCTAATCCCAGGTGTCATTGTTTCAGGTCTAATGACTCGAATACCCTGCAGGGGGGACAATGGTCACGGACGATACATTTGTGGATTTACCCTGTTTACTCTGCTGCACAACAAGCTCCTTAGAAAGTTACAATAAACCAAGCAGGAAATGCTTAGCCACTTGACAATGGCAGAACTGTGTCAATGTGCTGCCGAACGAGGCTGAAAGGAAGGATTAGTCGTCTTTAAATATCAATAGAAAGTACAAATTGCCCGGGATAAACATTTACATAGTCTGGAGCTATTGAGGGATTGTGCAGCCCCTGGAGAACTTTCTGCTGGATGATTTGGGGAAAAGTCCTGTCTTATTCTGAGCCAAGATATCCTTGTGGAACTGGAAATAAATGTGCGTGTAGTGCCCTGGAGCAAGGGTACTTTGGAGTATGGATGTTTGTGGACGTTTGCTCTATTGCTACTACACAAAGCCATCAACTCCCTATGTTATTGCACTTTGCACGGTGATTTATTATACTGTTTTATATTGTTGAACTACGTTTTGTAGGTTTGTTGTATTATATCCTGTTAATTTGCACTGCTATTGCACTATATCTGCACTGCACTGTGGAAATGGTTAATGCACAGCCAGCTAATACTGAGAGACTTTGGGACTTTCTATCTATGCACTGAAAAAGTAGAAATCTGCCACAGTTACTATAAGGGACTATGCAAAGTCTCTGAAAAACGGACACACTGACTATCTGGGTTAGCTCTCTTGTTTATGTCTGAAGACTTATTTATGTCTGGAAAAACTGCTTAGTCATTCCCGTAGACTTGTTTTGAAACTCTATACAAGTCTATGACAGACTGAAATTGCAGCATTGTTTCTGTTCAGGTTGTAATTCTCCACTCCACCCCTCCCACTAAAAGGTTCTAGTTCAGTTAGAAACTGTATATAAGAAGAACAGTCAGAATGCCTTGTTGTCTGCAGATCAGTATTTAGTAGAATAGAATCTGCCAGACTGCATGAGCTATCAGAAGAAGACGCTGAGACGGGGATTCTCTTCCATAGACCCTAGGACAGCAGCCCTTTGTCGAGGGAACCCAGCCTTGTGAGAGAGAGAGAGGGACAGCTAGCTCAGGTCTTTCTTCAGCACAGAACCTTCTTCTGCCAGGAAGGAGACTGGAAACTCCATCTCAGTGTTCCTCTAGTAAAGAAGCACATTGGTTTACTGCAGACCCTGAATCTCTGGACTTATTTCTCATTGGGGTGCACCACGCCTTACCATCCACTCCGAACAGCAGCAACACATTGTGACAACTCAGTACTGTCCTGGAGACCCAACCTGGCATTAGGGCCACCACAAACCTGGCCACTGCATGTGTAGTTGCCCATATTTGCAGATGTAGCAGTGCTAAGTTGGTCTAACTTGGTCAGAAAACCATGGTGAAAAACTGCAGCGGTTTGCAGCAAGTACAGGTGAAGTGCATGGTTTTTAAGTGCTTTAGGCCTCATGCCCATGACCGTAGTTTTCATCCTTATGCTATCGGCTTGCAGGTGGATGGCACACTGAGCCAATCATTTCTTGGGGGCCATGCATACATCCGTGTTTTTTGGTGGATCCATGCGGCCATTCCGCAAATTTGAGAGCCTTTAAAATTCTTTTCCATATTGCAGACGAGCATAGTCCTTTCTATTGAAGAGAGTTAGAAAAATACTGAATGCACAAAACGGCCACGTGCATGAAGCCTTACCTGTGTGCAAGGTGTTTTAGGAGACTCCTATATACTGCTAGAACTGCTCCAGTTCCTGTGTGAACTATGTTCTTTTAAAAAAATAAAAAAATAAAACATACCCCCTTCATCCATTTGCTCGCGAAGAGCCCGCCACAGACATCTTAATTGAAGATACTGAGCGAAATCTCGCCTGTGGTGACATATGATGTCACCACGCTGGCCAGCGTGATGACGTCATCACGTCACCACATGAGATTTTGAGCGGTGTCTTCAGCAAGATGGCCGCGGCGGGTTGTTCACGTTTAAATGGATGAGGTGAGTATATATTTTTTTTCCTTTTTATCCATTTCAGGGAAAATCGATTAGTTACCATGAAGCGCAAGGAAATTCAGCTTCGCGGCCGGGTTTTTACATGCCCGACCGCCAATGTAAATTTACTGTCGGCAGTCAGGAAAGGGTTAACCTCCAATCCTTCACACTGGGATTGGGCCACCAAGTGGGAAAATTATGATTAGGTAGAGTGGCCTGAGTATACCTGATTTATAGCGATTCGTTACAAATTAATTTGGAACAAATCAAATTTCTTGGTGAACTTCGGCGAATCGGCCGAATCGAATTTTTCAAAACTTCGCTCATCTCTATTTGCCAGGTATCAGCCGGACCTCCGCCGGACCCCATTGGGCATTCCGGTAACATCCAGTAATCTCGGATCAAGACAGCTCCGGCAGGCTGTTCTCTGCCGGAACAGCCTTCTGGAATTACTGCCGGCAGTGTGAAACAGGCCTAAAAGGAAGACTCTTTGTTGCCCATAGCAACCAATCACTGCGCAGCTTTCATTTTACACACTGCTCTTAAGAAATGAAAGCTGTGCTGTGACTGGTTGCTATGGGCCCAGAGCCTTATAAATCAGAGGCATATGGAGGTCCTGTAGGGGCTGCTTGCACTTCTATAGCAGCCCTGGTATGGCTCTCTACTGTACAAAACAGAGCCATGATACTGTACATGCCATAGTCCTAAATTTGCCAGGATTGTCCTTAATTTTCAGAGACAATCCCGGCAAATTCAACTTGCTGGGAAAAATGAGCAAAACCCCACTCAGAAGTGGGCAATTTGGGGTGGGTTTGGTACACCTGGCGCAGGGCCTACAGGGATTGCCCAGCTTTTTGGAATTTTTAACTTTCCCTGGCAGAGTGCCAGAAAAAAATCATACTCACCTGCTCCCCACTGCTTCCTTCTGGATCCCTTCAGGGGGTCGTCTTCCAGTCCCCGTCCTGCAAACTTCCAGATGGATGGCATCACATCCCGCTTGAGGACACATCACCACTGAAGCCAATCATTGACTGCAGAGGCTCATGTGACCCTGTCCTTGCGGAAGTTGACAAAAGGCTGGAAGACTGCTGAAAAGTCCCATTGCAGGTCCCAGTTTCCGATCTCCGCCAGACTGGTAGTGATGACTTGCCATCCTCATTTATGTAAAGGATGCCGCCAAAAAGTCACATGACTGCTGAGGCCAGTGATTGGTTACAGCAGTCACGTGAACTTGAATGGCACCTCATCACCTCAGGTCCGGTGGGGACTAGAAACTAGGAGCTGGAATGAGACTTTCATAAGGTGAGTGACAAGTCTTTATTTTTTTTACACCCCTCCCCCCTTTATTTTACTTTTTGGTTGATGATTATTTTATGAATAGAGTCTATTTTATCATCTTTTATTTCTTGTATAGAACACACAGCATTGATTACTGTGACAGAGACAGACAAAGAATTCAATCTCTGTGATTACAAGACAGAACAGATGGTGCAACTAGACGAGTCATCTCAGCGTCAGTAGGGGGTGTATAAAGCCTGAATAACAAAATAACAAATCTCAAAAGTTGTAAATTTGCTGGGAACATCCATATTTTTTAAGCCAATCCCAGCAAATATTTGACCTGTGCATCCGTGTTTGGAAAATGCAGGTGTGGCAGATTATTTTCTCACCTCCCCTCGTTCCCAGCTCCTCTGCAGGCCCAAGCAATAAATTCGGCTCTGGGCGTCGATGCACAAGTTGCACACACGGCGTCTACCATCAGGGCGTCCGTGTTGCAAGGTATTTATGTCAATGACAAACCTTAATTAGAAGAGTTAAAGACATGAAAAGGGGAGGAGAGAGAAGGAGTGATGCATTTCTACGGAGCCTGGATGACTCTGTGACTGTATCTGCAAATCAGACAGTTTTGCCTAGTTATAGCTCCAAAATAATCCTTTTCACCCCTTTTTTGGCTTGTCAAAAATGCCACTCTTAAAACATGCAATTTTTCTGGTGTTCCTCAAGTCCTATAGAAGAGAAACCTACAGGAAACACACTAGAAAAAAAAAAGCCAAAGTGTTAAAAATACACAAATGCAACACAAAAATGCTCCCCTAAAACATCTTTGTATGCACTGTGTATAGTAATAAGGCACTATAGACTTTACAGTAAAATCTGTCTACATAAAAAGACATTTATGAAAGACAAATAAAAAAGGCTGAAAATGGACAAATCTCTCCCAAAAGGGGCAGCTTTTCACTTTAAAGGTAATGTCCACCTTTATAACCAATTTATTTTATAGTTCCGATGCATAAAAACTGAAAACAAAAAATAGCTGTTGAAAGTCTTAGCTAAAATCTCCAAGTTTCCATGGTAACAGACTACAAACACACTCTGTATGGCCTGATCCTACAGTCATACTCCCGTCTGTCATCTAACTTAAGGAATTCCGTTATAGTGCTCCGTTATAATGTTTTCGCTTTTTTGCCGTTATGCATGACGGAAAAAAATGTCCTGTCGACAGAACAATTTTTTTCGTTATACATAATGGATTATTATTATTTGTGTCCATAGACATATATTAGGACAGAGCAAAACAGAACGCCTCTTAAAGGCTTCCGTTTTGCATTCTGTCCTGAAATTCCCTTATAATCAGTCATAACTCTATTAAACCTATAATGGAATTCCATTAAACCTATAATGGAATTCCTTAACGCTAATGCGAACTGGCCCTTAGAAAGATGTAGGGGACAGAAAGTAGAAAGTATCACTGTAGGATCAGACTATACTAAGCTTATGTGTAGTCTGTTACCATGGAGACACATAAGTATGTGTATTAGCTTTATAATGTGAACGTTATGGCATTGTGTGGCACTGCTGCTTCACTAAACACTATTTTATTTTTGTAGTATACTGTAATAATGGCACTGCAGTTACACAGTGGGTCACTGCTAAAGGGTTAATACTGGGATTCGTTGCTTGAAAGAGTTTTATGAGATTTTTTATACTGATGACCAGGGCCGGTGAAAGGATTTTTGCCGCCCTAGGCAAGATAAAAATTGCCGCCCCCCCCCCTTCCTTATCAGATGATCTGCCCATATCATGACATCACATATGTTCCACGCCTTTCTCAGCATTTAAATTAAAAGAACTGCTATGTTTCCCTTAGGGTTAATCAAGCTTCTTGTAGCTGTCTCCCTGACAGCCGCTAGAGGTGCTTCCGCGATTCTCACTGTGAAAATTACAGTGGGAAGACGCGGAACATAGTTTTGAATGCGTGCGCATGCGCAATCGCAGCATAGAGGAGGATCGCGGAGAAGAGTTCCCAGTGAGGGGTTTTAACCCCTTCAGCCCAGTGGGAGGGGGACACGAGGGTGCCTCACTCCTAACAACTATATAGTGCCAGGAAAATGAGTTTGTTTTCCTGGCACTATAGTGCTCCTTTAACACCAGTACTGCACAGTGTCTTTTCTCTGCAGGAACAGGCTATAGACACCAGTACCACTACATTAAACTGTAGTGGTTCTGGGACTATAGTGTCCTTTTAGGCTCCATTCACACGTCCGCAATTTCATTCTGCATTTTGCGGAACGGAATTGCGGACCCATTCATTCCTATGGGGCAGCATGATGTGCTGCCCAGACACGGAATTGCTGATCCGCACTTTCGGGTCTGCACTCCCGTGCCGCCAAAAAATAGAACATGTCCTATTCTTGTCCGCAATTGCGGACAAGAACAGGCATATTCTATTAGTGCCGGCAATGTGCGGTCAGCAAAATGCGGAACGCACATTGATGCTTTCCGTGTTTTGCGGATCCGCGGCTCCGTGTATCCGCAAAACACGTTGCGGACGTGTGAATGGAGCCTTAATGTGAGGTAAATTAGTTTCCAATGTAGTATTAATAACTAAACAATTAAATAATAAACATATTGCATTGTCTACTTACCACCAGGATATTGAGATGATCTGGTCTCTGGCTGCAGTCTGGCTCTTGGTCTGGCTCTGGGGACTCCCTTGTCACTCTCTTCCCCCCCCTCCCTTGTCACTCTCTTCCCCCCCCCTCCCTTGTCACTCTCTTCTCCCCCCCCTCCCATGTCACTCTCTTCTCCCCCCCTCCTTTGTCACTCTCTTCTCCCCCCTCCGTCCCTTGTCACTCTCTTTCCCCCCTCCCTTGTCACTCTCATTCCCCCCTCCCTTGTCACTCTCATTCCCCCCTCCCTTGTCACTCTCATTTACTCCCCCCCTCCCTTGTCACTCTCATTTACTCCCCCCCTCCCTTGTCACTCTCATTTCCCCCCTCCCTTGTCACTCTCATTTCCCCCCCTCCTTTGTCACTCTCACCCCCCCCTTGTCACTCTCATTCTTCCCCCCACTCCCTTGTCACTCTCATCATCCCCCCCCCCTACCTTGTCACTCTCATAATTTCCTTCCCCCCTCCCTTGTCACTCTCTTTCCCCCCCCCACTCCCTTGTCACTCTCATCATTTCCTCCCCCCCTCCCTTGTCACTCTCATTCCCCCCACTCCCTTATCACTGTCATCATTTCCCCCCCTCCCTTGTCACTCTCATTCCCCCCCCCACTCCCTTGTCACTCTCATTCTTCCCCCCACTCCCTTGTCACTCTCATCATTTCCTCCCCCCCACTCCCTTGTCACTCTCATTCCCCCCCCACTCCCTCGTCACTCTCATTCCCCCCACTCCCTTGTCACTCTCACCCCCCCACTCCCTTGTCACTCTTATTCCCCCCCACTCCCTTGTCAATCTCATTCCCCCCCACTCCCTTGTCACTCTCATTCCCCCCCACTCCCTTGTCACTCTCATTCCCCCCCACTCCCTTGTCACTCTCATTCCCCCCCCACTCCCTTGTCACTCTCACCCCCCCCACTCCCTTGTCACTCTCATCCCCCCCACTCCCTTGTCACTCTCATCCCCCCCACTCCCTTGTCACTCTCATTCCCCCCCACTCCCTTGTCACTCTCATTCCCCCCCACTCCCTTGTCACTCTCATTCCCCCCCACTCCCTTGTCACTCTCATTCCCCCCCACTCCCTTGTCACTCTCATTCCCCCCCCCCACTCCCTTGTCACTCTCATTCTCCCCCCCACTCCCTTGTCACTCTCATTCCCCCCCACTCCCTTGTCACTCTCATCCCCCCCACTCCCTTGTCACTCACATTTACTCCCCCCTCCCTTGTCACTCTCATTTACTCCCCCCCCTCCCTTGTCACTCTCATTTCCCCCCTCCCTTGTCACTCTCATTTCCCCCCCTCCCATGTCACTCTCATTCCCCCCCTCCTTTGTCACTCTCACCCCCCCTCCCTTGTCACTCTCATTCTTCCCCCCACTCCCTTGTCACTCTCATCATTCCCCCCCCACCTTGTCACTCTCATAATTTCCTTCCCTCCTCCCTTGTCACTCTCTTTCCCCCCCCACTCCCTTGTCACTCTCATTCTTCCCCCCACTCCCTTGTCACTCTCATCATTTCCTCCCCCCCTTGTCACTCTCATTCCCCCCCCCCACTCCCTTGTCACTCTCATTCTTCCCCCCACTCCCTTGTCACTCTCATTCTTCCCCCCACTCCCTTATCACTCTCATCATTTCCCCCCTCCCTTGTCACTCTCATTCCCCCCCCCCCACTCCCTTGTCACTCTCATTCTTCCCCCCACTCCCTTGTCACTCTCATCATTTCCTCCCCCCCACTCCCTTGTCACTCTCATTCCCCCCCACTCCCTTGTCACTCTCATTCCCCCCCCACTCCCTTGTCACTCTCATTCCCCCCCACTCCCTTGTCACTCTCATTCCCCCCCACTCCCTTGTCACTCTCACCCCCCCCCACTCCCTTGTCACTCTCATTCCCCCCCCCACTCCCTTGTCACTCTCATTCCCCCCCCCCACTCCCTTGTCACTCTCATTCCCCCCCCACTCCCTTGTCACTCTCATTCCCCCCCCCACTCCCTTGTCACTCTCACCCCCCCACTCCCTTGTCACTCTCATTCCCCCCCCCACTCCCTTGTCACTCTCATTCCCCCCCCACTCCCTTGTCACTCTCATTCCCCCCCACTCCCTTGTCACTCTCATTCCCCCCCACTCCCTTGTCACTCTCATTCCCCCCCACTCCTTTGTCACTCTCATTCCCCCCCCACCCCCTTGTCACTCTCATTCCATTTCCCCCCGCCCCCAATTCTAGTGTAGCGTGGCCGAGCTCTGGTCGGTCCGCAGTACAGGAGCATTTGTTTCCTGTACCCGGCCGGACTGAAAGGAAGTGCACACTAAGTGAGCACTTCTTGTCAGTCTGGCCGGGTACAGAAAACAAATGCTCCTGTACCGCGGACCGAACAGAGCTCAGCCACTCTAAATTAGATGCGCTTCCCTCCTGTCAGTCCCTCTCTCTTGGCAGTGTGGCAGCCGCCTGGTGCAGGGGAGGGTCCGCCGCCGCCCGCCGTACTTTAAAAAAAATAATAACTTGCGGCATCCCCCCCCCACTCCCTTGTCACTCTCATTCCCCCCACTCCCTTGTCACTCTCACCCCCCCCACTCCCTTGTCACTCTCATTCCCCCCCACCCCCTTGTCACTCTCATTCCCCCCCACCCCCTTGTCACTCTCATTCCATTTCCCCCCCCCACCTCTAGTGTAGCGTGGCCGAGCTCTGTTCGGTCCGCGGTACAGGAGCATTTGTTTCCTGTACCCGGCCGGACTGAAAGGAAGTGCACACTAAGTGATCACTTCCTGTCATTCCGGCCGGGTACAGGAAACAAAAGCTCCTGTATCGCGTGTACTGAACAGAGCTCGGCCACGCTACATTAGAGGCGCTTCCCTCCTGTCAGTCCCTCTCTCTTGGCAGTGTGGCAGCCGCCTGGTGCAGGGGAGGGTCGCTAATCAGCATTTGTACTTTTATAGTATCTGGAAGTGATCAAAACTGATCACAGTCAGATCTATAATTGTATTAGTGTCACCTTAGTTCGCCCTCCACCCAAAACGCAGTGTTTGCCCGATCAGGCCTGATCGGTCGCCCACACGTGCGTTCACCCACGCCCGCCCCGCCGCAGTGACAAAAAAATTATTATTTTTGATCACTGCACAATAACTTTACAAGCGCTGCGGCGATAAAAAAATCAGTTTTGATATTTTTTATCAATCGCAGCGGCCTCCGGTACTTCGCTAGCCTCCCATTTGTAAGACAGGCTTGCTTTTTTTCTTGGGTAGTCTCAGGGAATACCCCTAAATTTAGTAGTCCAAATGTCAAACAGGGGGTATTCTTCTGAAGAGGCCTACAGGCTTCTGACCCAGTCGGATGAGGAATGGGAACCCTCATCTGACGAATCTAGCGGGTCAGAATATGAACCTGTAGAAAGCAGTGGCAGTCTGACCCAAAGTTCGGACGAGGAGGTTGAGGTCCCTGATAGCACCAGGCGTACCCGGCCCCGTGTCGCTAGACCACAGGTTGTGCAGGATCCGTTTCAAGGGCAGCAGAGTGGGGCTGGCGCTGTCGGATCACGTGGTGAGGCATACACCAGCAGCGCAGCCCTCCCTGGACCTAGTACCAGCACTGCCGTACAACATGGTGAAGTGGCGAGCACCAGAAGGGCAGTTGAAGCTGGTACGGTGGCACGTGCAGTAGTCACCCCGTCGCAGCCACCGCACAGACAGGCCCGTAGAGCCCCTAGAGTCCCTGAGGTGCTGGCAAACCCTGATTGGCAGTCCCCAACTTCAGCCGCACCTGTAGTTCCCCCTTTCACCGCCCAGTCTGGAGTTCGGGTTGAGACAGCTCAGATCGGTTCGGTCCTGGGATTTTTTGAGATGTTCTTGACTGCGGAGCTCTTGGACTTAGTCGTGGCAGAAACAAATCGGTATGCCACTCAATTTATAGCCGCCAACCCGGGAAGCTATTATGCCCAGCCTTTCCGGTGGAAACCAGTCCAAGTTTCCGAATTGAAAACTTTTCTGGGCCTTCTCCTGAACATGGGTCTAACCAAAAAGCATGAATTGCGGTCATATTGGTCCACGAACCCGATTCATCACATGCCCATGTTCTCTGCTGCTATGTCCAGGGCACGTTTTGAGACCATCCTGCGTTTCCTGCACTTTAGGGACAACAGCACCTCCCGTCCCAGATGCCACCCAGCTTTTGACCGGCTCCACAAAATTCGGCCCCTCATAGACCACTTCAACCAGAAATTTGCAGATTTGTATACCCCTGAGCAAAACATCTGCGTAGACGAGTCCCTTATACATTTTACCGGGCGCCTTGGCTTCAAACAATACATCCCAAGCAAGCGCGCCCAGTATGGGGTCAAATTGTATAAGCTCTGTGAAAGGGCCACAGGCTATACCCACAAATTACGGATCTATGAGGGAAAAGATCATACCCTGGAGCCGGTCGGTTGCCCTGACTACCTGGGAAGCAGTGGGAAGACAGTCTGGGACTTGGTGTCACCCTTATTTGGCAAGGGGTACCATCTTTATGTGGACAATTTTTACACAAGTGTGCCCCTCTTCAGGCATTTGTTCCTAGAACAGATTTGCTGCTGTGGCACCGTGCGACCTAGTCGCCGGGGCTTCCCACAATGGCTCGTTACCACCCATCTTGCAAGGGGGGAGAGGGCTGCCTTGTGTAACCAAGAACTGCTCGCGGTGAAATGGAGAGACAAGCGTGACGTTTACATGCTCTCCTCCATTCCAACCCGTGTCATTGAAAAGCCCCTCTCAGTCCACGACTATAATGCGCTCATGGGAGGGGTGGACTTCAATGACCAGATGTTGGCTCCCTATTTAGTTTCCCGACGCACCAGACGCTGGTATAAGAAGGTGTCTGTATATTTGATTAAATTGGCGATGTACAATAGTTTTGTTCTCTACAGTAAGGCTGGGAGAACAGGATCCTTCCTCAAATTTCAGGAAGAAATCATCGCGAACCTCCTGTATCCAGGAGGTTCCGTGGCCCCAACCACCAGTGTAGTGAGCCGTCTACACGAGCGACATTTCCCCAGTGTCGTTGCTGGTACCTCAACCCAACCGTCACCCCGAAAAAGATGTTGTGTCTGTAGCAGGAGTGGAATAAGGCGTGACACCCGCTATTTCTGTCCTGACCACCCTACCCTATGCTTTGGAGAGTGTTTCCGGAAGTACCACACACAGGTACACTTAAGGGATTGCATCTCACAGGACAGGCACACAGGGCTATTAGGGCCCTTACACTCACAGCTGCTGCAAACCTCTCCTTTCACCTGGGAAAAAGTGCATAATGTACTTCGCCACATCTTTGGGCGATTTGCGCTTTGCACATTGTCCCATGGGGAAGGAGAGGTTTGTCCTATAAAGGTAAAAAACAAAAAACAAAAAAAAAATCACCGGTAAGCAAAAAAGTTAACGTTCAGTTCAAAAGTTTATATGTTCTGTTCAAAAGTTATTATAAAGTTAATAAATTTATTGCGTTGCGGCCTGGTTTTTTCTTTTTTGTTTTGTTTTTTTTACCTTCCAGGTGGACCAACCGATCGACTAGCTGCAGCACTGATGTGCATTCTGACAGAAGCATTGCGCTGCTGTCAGATTACATAAAAGTCAGTGTATGCGGCGCTGCAAGACGAGATTTCTCCTCTGCAGTAAAAGATACGTTTGCCGAGGCATATGAGCTGAGGAGGCGGCGGTGTTCATATACTTTGGCAAACACTTTGTATATATATAAAAAAAAAAAAAAATCCCGGCAATGATTTATTCATCCACATCGATTGATGTGAATGGAGAAATCGGGTTTGCCAGGGCATACGAGCTAAGTGGGTATGGATGTTGGGCGGAGCTCCTATGTCCTGGCAGACGCCTTTCCCCTCCTTTTTTTTTTTTTGGCAGAGATTTTTTCATCCACATTGATCGATGCGAATGAAGAAATCTGTGCCGTTCATTTTTCCTTTCAGCCCAGAGGCTGAACGGAAAAAAAAAAAATCTCATTACCCGTATGCTCAATATAAGGAGAATAGCAGAAACTCCTAATGCTGGCCATACATGTAATGATTGCGGAGACCCTCAAATGCCAGGGCAGTACAAACACCCCACAAATGACCCCATTTTGGAAAGAAGACACCCCAAGGTATTCCGTGAGGGGCATAGTGAGTCCATGAAAGATTGAAATTTTTGTCCCAAGTTAGCGGAAAGGGAGACTTTGTGAGAAAAAAAAAATAAAATCAATTTCCGCTAACTTGTGGCAAAAAATAATAATTTCTATGAACTCGCCATGCCCCTCATTGAATACCTTGGGGTGTCTTCTTTCCAAAATGGGGTCACATGTGGGGTAGTTATACTGCCCTGGCATTTTAGGGGCCCTAAAGAGTGAGAAGAAGTCTGGGATCCAAATGTCTAAAAATGCCCTCCTAAAAGGAATGTGGGCCCCCTTTGCCCATCTAGGCTGCAAAAAAGTGTCACACATGTGGTATCGCCGTACTCAGGAGAAGTTGGGGAATGCCAACTTTGTATAAAAAAATGGGAAAAGTTGTCTTTTGCCGAGATATTTATCTCACCCAGCATGGGTATATGTAAAATGACACCCCAAAACACATTGCCCAACTTCTCCTGAGTACGGCGATACCACATGTGTGACACTTTTTTGCAGCCTAGGTGGGCAAAGGGGCCGAAATTCCAATGAGTACCTTTAGGATTTCACAGGTCATTTTTTACAGATTTTGATTTCAAACTACTTACCACACATTAGGGCCCCTAGAATGCCAGGGTAGTATAACTACCCCACAAGTGACCCCATTTTGGAAAGAAGACATCCCAAGGTATTCCGTGAGGGGCATGGCGAGTTCCTAGAATTTTTTATTTTTTGTCACAAGTTAGCGGAAAATGATGATTTTATTTTTTCTTTTTTTCTTACAAAGTCTCATATTCCACTAACTTGTGACAAAAAATAAAAACTTCCATGAACTCACTATGCCCATCACGAAATACCTTGGGGTGTCTTCTTTCCAAAATGGGGTCACTTGTGGGGTAGTTATACTGCCCTGGCATTCTAGGGGCCCTAATGTGTGGTAAGTAGTTTGAAATCAAAATCTGTAAAAAATGGCCGGTGAAATCCGAAAGGTGCTCTTTGGAATGTGGGCCCCTTTGCCCACCTAGGCTGCAAAAAAGTGTCACACATGTGGTATTGCCGTACTCAGGAGAAGTTGAGCAATGTGTTTCGGGGTGTCATTTTACATATACCCATGCTGGGTGAGAGAAATATCTTGGCAAAAGACAACTTTTCCCATTTTTTTTATACATAGTTGGCATTTGACCAAGATATTTCTCTCACCCAGCATGGGTATATGTAAAATGACACCCCAAAACACATTGCCCAACTTCTCCTGAGTACGGCAATACCAGATGTGTGACACTTTTTTGCAGCCTAGATGGGCAAAGGGGCCCACATTCCAAAGAGCACCTTTCGGATTTCACCGGCCATTTTTTACAGATTTTGATTTCAAACTACTTACCACACATTAGGGCCCCTAGAATGCCAGGGCAGTATAACTACCCCACAAGTGACCCCATTTTAGAAAGAAGACACCCTAAGGTATTTCGTGATGGGCATAGTGAGTTCATGGAAGTTTTTATTTTTTGTCACAAGTTAGTGGAATATGAGACTTTGTAAGAAAAAAAGAAAAAATAATAATTTTCCGCTAACTTGTGACAAAAAATAAAAAGTTTTATGAACTCACTATGCCCATCAGTGAATACCTTAGGGTGTCTACTTTCCGAAATGGGGTCATTTGTGGGGTGTTTGTACTGTCTGGCCATTGTAGAACCTCAGGAAACATGACAGGTGCTCAGAAAGTCAGAGCTGCTTCAAAAAGCGGAAATTCACATTTTTGTACCATAGTTTGTAAACGCTATAACTTTTACCCAAACCATTTCTTTTTTTTACCCAAACATTTTTTTTTATCAAAGACATGTAGAACAATAAATTTAGAGAAAAATGTATATATGGATGTCGTTTTTTTTGCAAAATTTTACAACTGAAAGTGAAAAGTCATTTTTTTGCAAAAAAATCGTTAAATTTTGATTAATAACAAAAAAAGTAAAAATGTCAGCAGCAATGAAATACCACCAAATGAAAGCTCTATTAGTGAGAAGAAAAGGAGGTAAAATTCATTTGGGTGGTAAGTTGCATGACCGAGCAATAAACGGTGAAAGTAGTGTAGTGCAGAAGTGTAAAAAGTGGCCTGGTCATTAAGGGTGTTTAAGCTAGGGGGGCTGAAGTGGTTAAAAAGAAAAAAACTTGCGGCAACACTTTTTTTTAAACCGCTGCCTAGGTCGCCTTACAGGTGGCGCCGGCCCTGCTGATGACCTATCCTCTGGATAGGTCATCAGTATCTGATCGGTGGGGTGTAAGCGCTGCTGCTTTCTCACAGCTCACCAAGCACAGCGCCGTACATTGTATACTGGTTGTGCTTGGTATCACAGCTGAGGCCCATTCACTTGAATGGTGGGGCCGAGCTGCTCCTAGGCCACGTGAACGCCAAGCGTGTTGTCATTGGCCTAGGAAAAGCAGAGAGATGGCCGCTGCCTTCTCAAACAGTTGATCGGCAGGGGTCCCGGTTGTCGGACCCCCACCAATCAGATACTGATGACCTATCCTGAGGATAGGTCATCAGTAAAAAAAATCTCAGAAAACCCCTTTATGGTTTAATGATATGTTCACACTTCAAAAGGCTATGTATAGGCAAGAAATAGTTAAACATAGTGTAGTTGCCGGAGACAAGATGGTCCTGCCCCACTGGTTAGAGAGTCTGCTGTTAGAGAGTGTGCTGCTGAAAAGCAGGCCTAAAGAGGATTTTTCTCCTGGAAAACACTATATCTAACAGTGGAAAGCTGCCTGAAAAAGCAACTTTACTAAGGATTATCCTCTAAGAGAACGAAGCATTGAAATTACTACAGAAGGTTGAGGACCATTTAAAGGCTGTGCTGGACTGAGTCAGTAAAAATAAACTTTATTGAGCGTTTGCACATCTGTGCTCATTTTGGGAGGATTGCATGTTATATATAGAGGCTTAGATGGGATCAACACCTTGCTAGTCCCTATATACAGCCTTTGGGAGAAACCTGCTGTGTTATCTGCCTCAGAACTGTGCCTACTGCTCATTTTTCTACTGCAACCCCCATTATCCACTCAGTAAAGAGAGTCATTATTTATCATATCAAAACAGGCCTGGTCATTGCCTCCACCATCCGTTGTGCCCTATTGCCTTGTTCTCCTGCCTTGCACCTTGCTAATTACCTAATATCAACTGCACCCCTACAAACACCAGGTGAAATACCCCAAAGTCCAGGGTGCACCCTCTCTTCACTGAACTGAGCTGAAGAGGGATTGCCACCATCAGAACTACTACCACGGCCACCACCCCCATCCTCTCTGCCCCATGCATCCTCTACAGGCTGCTGCATGCTACAACACTCTACAAAATGTTATAGTATGGTGTGTAGCACTATCATTTGGGCTCCCTAAGGCACTTTACTATATATTTATGTGTACATTGTATGACAGTAGACTTGTGGTCGAGGAGGGCCTTCAGAATGTACTGCACGGGGCGTCATCCTATGTAAAGTTGGGCCTAGCTGCCCTGGATGCCTAACTTGCCGTATCACGGAAACTCTATACATTGACCTTCACTGCACAGACAAACACGACTCTGCTGCATCAGTAGGTGTTAAAGGAGACACGGGAATGGCCATCCCCTATGCTAAAGCCACAGCAATAATCATATGGGCTATGCTGTATTAACCTGAGTGTCTTTTGGTATATAATTAACTGGTACGGGTTAAGTACATAATTACGTATGGACATTGTTTATATTATCTGGGATCTGGGAGGATTACAAAACTGATGTCAAAAAGGGGATTTTGGAGACGTCTTTATTGTGTTACATGGAGAGGTCATACTGGGACTCCACCCAGTAAAAAACATAAGTAACATAATAAAATATAACAATGGTGAAAAAAAATATCTATTATCTTTATCTATCTATCTATCTCATATATCTATCTTATATCTATTATCTATCTATCTATCTATTCCATATCTATCATCTATATCTAATATCTATCTATCTATCTATCTATCTCATATCTATCTATCTCATATATCTATCTTATATCTATTATCTATCTATCTATCTATTCCATATCTATCATCTATATCTAATATCTATCTCTCTCATATCTATCTATCTATCTATCTATCATCTATCTCATATCTATCATCTATATCTATCTATCTATCTATCTATCTATCTATCTATCTATCTAATACAATCTACAAAATAAGCAGTACTGTGTGATCCAATAATTAAGGTGTGCCAGTGATTATTGCTATGATCAGGGGTCCATATAATGTAGTCCATTAAAAAGTTGCAACAACACCAGATGAGGACAATAGAAATTAACTTTATTCAGCCAGCACATTCACATCTATCTATCTATCTATCTATCTATCTATCTATCTATCTATCTATCTATCTATCTATCTATCACCTTCCATTATGTCATATATCGGGAATGGGTTAAAAAGTAACATAAAATATAACAATGGTGAAAAAAACTATCTATCCATCTATCTATGTATCTATCTATCACCTTATCTATCTCATATCTATTTTTTTATCTATCTATAAATCTATCTGTTTGTCTGTCTATCCTATCGATCAATTGATCTTTCTATTTCTGCTAGTCTATCTCATATCTAGCTTTCTACAATTTATTTGAACTATTTAACCCTTTGCTAACTATATATGTTGTCACAACAGTGCATGAAAACATATCGCATCCACCACACATCACACCAGTCTTTAGTCTAAACTGATTCAATCCAGATTTAAAAGCCAAAAAGCGCCAATGCAAAGGGAAATCTATTGAGTGAATGCAGCTTGCCCCGGCATTGGTAATTTTAACTTATAGAAATAAGAAGTGGCTTTCCAAGTTGGAGTGGTGTTAAGAGAGTGCGCATTGTCTGAGCATGACCGCATGAACACTGCCTGCAATGTACATCAGCAATAAAAAAAAAGAAAACAAATAAAATGTTTTTTAAAAAAAGCAGAATTAAAAAGTCCCAAAAAAGAAAAAGAAAAACTAAACTTAAAATGCCAAAAATAAAAAAAATTACTTGGTCATAGAAACAGATTCACACGGAATTATAATGCAATTATGGGATGGAGGGCAATTTTTTTTTTTCTTTTTTTAGGCTAAACCCTCATTAACTCCACTCATGCTGTCTCACTCTACTTGCCAGGTCCTAAGTAGCGCTTTTTTCTTAAAAAGGAACCAATTAGCACCTCATCAGCTCCAATTAGAGCAAACAAAAACAGTGTAAAGATAACTCAATGAGAGGGGGCAGTACAACATCATGTAATCACTTAAGACAGTATTCATCGTCCATTGTGAGGGCTGTCCAGCTTCTATTCACCTTCAAGATTGTTTTTCTGGGAAGACAGGCCCCCCATGTGTCTCAAAGACCTCATTCATGGTCTACCTGTTTACAACTCCTAAGACAGAAGAACCCAAACAATTCTATATTGTATCCCTCTAACTGGGGTCTCCATAATGGTGTGTTTTCATTGATGGCCGCCTTTATGCTCATTAAGTGTTTGGGTCGTACTGTCTTCTAATTACACAGGAGGGATACAATGTAATTATTATTATTTTCTTTCTCAATGAAGTTCTTTGGAGCAGTTAATTTGGTGCCTGTACAAAATGCCTGAAAACATAAATTAGTGTGGAAGGAACCCTAATTTCCTCATCAGCTTTCCTCTCCATTTAACCTGACCCCCCCCTTTTTTCTATTCCAAACAGGCTTGGATGGGTCTTCATAATGAAATTACCTCATTAATGCTCTGCACAGTTACTCAATCTTGCATTTCAATTCATGCTGTCAAAAGCGGAAAAAAAAAAGAAAAGAAAAAAAATTGTATTCACGGCTCACAGATTAGGAATTTTAAGGGGGGCGGACAGGTTTAAATTATTAAAATGGCAAGTAGCGAGTTATAATTGAGTACAAGAAGCACTTCTGCAAATATTAAATGTGCTCAAAGCCGGGTCCGCCTGCTCTACGGACTATTAACTGCTTCTGCCCAGTTGAAATGGAGGTCTTAAAATAATAGTGTGGATCCTATCTAAAAGGTTCAGATAGCAGGTCAAGTCTTTTTGAGTTTTAATTTTATTTTAATTGTGAAATGAAAAACCATTAATTAATATGTTTTGGAATTAATAGTAAACATAATAAAACAATATAATAAAAAGAGAAAAACACAGATCAACATATGCAATGCGAAGTATAATTTTAAAATACAATTTTTAAAATAATAATACTAATAGTAAGGCTAACATTATAATAAACTGAATAATAAAAACATAATAGATATAATAATAAGCACAATAATAATAACATAATAAACACTCATAATACTAAGATAATAATATTACCATTACTACATATTTTTCAGTTATTCCTTTTAATAAAATTAACCCATAAATTATAAGACTATAAAAATGTTTATGTGATTAACAAGTGAATATACCGAGCAATGCCCAAAAAATTTAAATTGTAATAATCAACTGAAAAAAACATAAGCATTCGTACATATATTTTTAACCCTTGTACAAAAACGTGCGAAGAAATTTTGGATTTTTTTTTTATGTACGAAGTTTATGTCATTTTTTTTAAAATCAAGCAATATCCACATTTTATACTTTTCCCATTTTATTATTTATTTTAACATTTGTTTTATTGTCATTGCACAATATTTTCTCCGGCCAAAAGCCGACATTTATGCTGGAAAGCGGCCGGATCCCCAGCGGAACTCATTGTAGTAATTTGGTGATCAGATCATCGTAGCCTTAATTATTATTATTGTTAATAAAATCTATCTATCCATCTATCTATCTATCTCTCTCATATCTATCTATCTATCTATCTATCTATCTATCTATAAAATAAGAAAGATAAAGAGCAGCACACAAACACAGCGGGTGCAAAATCCCTCCAGAGACCGGCGACCAAGGTCCACTTGTATATATTGAGCAAAAGAAGGCAGCACTCCAAAATTCAGTGGAAAAATAGTGGGTGATTTATTTAACCCATATAGCAGCAACGTTTCAGCTCTACTCAATGGAGCCTTTGTCAAGCTATAGTGACATGTGCAAAGTGCAATAGATATATAGCAATCTCAATAAAAAATGTGATTACATAATTATCTCAAAATTCATGATTATAAATTTTTTTTTACTTTAGTTAAAAAGTGCATAATTTCATTTTATCTTTCATAATCTTCTATAGCATGATTCATAAAGTGTCCATAGTGCCGATATCCATATAAAAGTCCATATGGTGTTCATGATTAGTGTCAAAAAACATGATTATTAAAAAGGAAAATTCAGGTTTACATGATATAGTGATTAAAAATTGTTAAAAAAGTACTTGAACAGTCTCACATGGAGTCGGAGAAATCAGGACCCAGTCGGCGTCAGGAAATGCGCTCTGCGCAAGCGTTGCACATCCGTCCTCTCGCGAGAGACAGGATTACCATTCTAAGCATAGGAGACCACAACAAAGATAGCCGCGGCTTCAGGGGAGTCCAGTGCGCATGCTCCTGCCCAAAAGCCTGCAGGTACGCCCCTTGGAAAATCACCTGACCGCAAATATATCACAAATAAATCAGTACAGCCCACTATCATCAACATTTTAAACTAAATAAGCCAGACATGGAGGACTTACCGTCGGGGCCTGAGCTGGCAGACCTCAATGTCTCCGGGGATAATTTTGGTACTGCACAATGCCGAGACCCAACCCTATCCCGAGCCTGGGAAAATGTACTAATAATAGATGGTGAACCACAACAACCAGGGGCAGAGTCAGTGTTCCCCCGTTTTGTGGTTCATCAGGATATGTTGTATCGGGTAAACCAGCTGCGGGGTGATTCCATTGAACAGTTGGAGGTGCCCCAGGCTTATCGCAAACTTGTGTTAGAGTAAGACCACCAACATGTACTTGGGGGTCATCTGGGAATGCAGAAAACACTGGATCGGATACTACAACGGTTTTAATAGCCCAGTGTGTTTAGAGGTGGACGAATTCTGTAAGTCTTGCCCGACCTGCCAGGCACCTTTTCCACAGTCCCTTGGTACCTCTCCCGATCATTGAGGTACCATTTGAGCGAATCGCTATGGACCTCGTAGGCCCAGTACCAAAGTGCACTAGAGGACACCAACACATCTTGGTCATCCTAGACTACGCCACTCGGTATCTGGAGGCGGTGCCACTGCGACATACATCGGCTAAACCTATAGCTAAGGAGCTAATGGAGATGTTCTCCAGAGTGGGGCTACCTAAAGAGGTTCTGACTGACCAGGGGACCCCTTTTATATCCAAGGTCATGAGGGAACTCTGTAAGTTGCTGCATATCAAACAGTTACGGACGTCCGTGTACCATCCGCAAACGGACGGTCTGGTTGAAAGGTTTAACAAAACACTAAAAACCATGTTAAAAAGGGTGGTGTCTAAAGATGGGAAGGACTGGGACCTTCTTCTGCCCTATCTCATGTTCACAGTGCGAGAGGTGCCCCAGGCCTCTACTGGGTTCTCACCCTCGAATTGCTATATGGCAGACATCCTCGCGGTTTGTTGGACGTGGCCAAAGAGGTGTGGGAACAGCAACCCACTCCGCATAGAAGTGTCCTTGAGTATGTTACCAAGATGCAACAGTGAATAGAGACCGTTTTGCCTCTTGTCAGGGAGCATATGGAGTCTGCTCAGCGAGCCCAGAGTCTGATCTATTATCGGCAGGATCGGGTCCGGATATTTAACCCGGGTGATTGGGTTTTGGTTCTGGTGCCAACCGTGGACAGTAAGTTCCTGGCCAGGTGGCAGGGGCCCTACAAGGTACTTAAAAAAATTGGAGAGGTAAATTGCAAGGTACACTAGCCAGGGAGGCAAAAGCTGGAGCAGGTGTACCTATTTATCTATCTATATCATATCTATCTATCTATCTATCTATCTATCTATCTGAGTACCGTATTTTTCGCCCTATAAGATGCATCGGCCCTTAAGACGCACCTAGGTTTTTGAGGAGGAAAATAAGAAAAAAACATTTTTTAACCAAAAGGTCTGCTTTTGGTGGGTTTGAAATAATGGCGGTCTGTGCATGACACTATTATGGGGGATCTGTGGATGATGCACTGTTATGGGGTGGGGGATTTGTGGATGGCACTGTTATGTGGGGGATCTGTGGATGGCACTGTTATGGGGAGCTGTGGATGGCATTATGATGGGGGGGTCTGTGGATGGCATTATGATGGGGGGGTCTGTGGATGGCATTATGATGGTGGGGTATCTGTGGATGGCATTATGATGGTGGTGGGGATCTGTGGATGGCATTATGATGGGGGGGATCTGTGGATGACACTGTTATAGGGTGGTGGATCTGTGGATGACACTACTATATGTGTCTTCCACAGATCCCCCCATAACAGTCCCATCCAAAGATCCCCCCATCATAATGCCATCCACAGACCCCCTCCATCATCATAATGCCATCCACAGACCCCCCCCCCCTCCCCATCATTATCCCAGCCACAGATTCCTAGGGAGGGGATGTAGTAGGCGGGGAGAGCGGCGGGCAGTGCAGGCACTGTACTCTGTCCCAGCCGCTCAGTATGTACTGTATTATACATAGTGTTAATCATCATATCTAAACTGAATATTGATGCGCTCCCCCTGCTCCCCATGTGCTTACCGGTACACATGTCACGCTCCTGTAGTAAGCACTAGCAGCTAGCAGGCAGGCCGGGTGGCCGTAACTCACGGAGATCACGTGCCTGCTCCGCCTGCTTCATTCATAAAATAGGCGGAGCAGGCACGTGACCTCCGTGAGTTACGGCCGCCCCCGGCCTGCCTGCTAGCTGCTAGTGCTTACTACAGGAGCGTGACATGTGTACCGGTAAGCACATGAGGAGCAGGAGGAGCGCATCAATATTCAGTTTAGATATGATGATTAACACTATGTATAATACAGTACATACTGAGCGGCGGGGACAGAGTACAGTGCCGTGCCTGCACTGCCCGCCGCTCTCCCCGCCTACTACAGCCCCTCCTCCCTCCTCACTAATACATCGCAGACTGCGATGTAAATTGCCAGCATTCGCCCCATAAGACGCAGGGGCACTTTCCCCCCACTTTTGGGGGGGAAAAGTGCGTCTTATGGGGCGAAAAATACGGTATCTAAGATAAAGTCCAAAAGTTGTGAGCAGTGCAGCAGAAAACTTTGTAAAAGGGTGCCAGCGGCTGGGGAGGCGATCCAAACTTCAAAAAGAGAAAAAATCCCATAGCACTTCCAAGGAGTAAATTAAATAAAGTGTGTTTTAATCACCAGAATCTGGTGATTAAAATACACTTTATTTAATTTACTCCTTGGAAGTGCCGTGGAATTTTGTCTCTTTTTATCTATCTATCTATCTAAATTCTATATTCCATAATTGTATTTGAGGTTGATAAAGTCCATACATAATTTAGTATTTTTCATCTTTTATTCTATTTCTTCAATATCTAGAACACACATCGACTCAATCCTGGAGGTCAGTAACTTTAGGAAATAGACTTGTTTGTTTTATTGGTTTCTTTGGAGATAAAATCCTCCATTGGAGCCTGTGAATCTGCCTTTGTCAGGGTGACAGAACGGAGGTCAGGAGACACAGCACTCAGTACAATGCGGAACGACCTGCGGTGCAGTGGGGGTCATTCTCTGCCCAGCGAGACTCAGTGACTACATTGTGCGAAACAAATATTAGTCTAAACTCCGATAATCTTATGTGCAATTCATTAGCTGCTGCTTGTAATCTCGCTTCACAGCTTTATAATTGTCAGTGTCAGTGAATCAACTGGCTAATTGACTGCAAAATCTCCGAGGGCTATTCCATAGAAAAAATGTTACAGTCCAGGGAATTCAAATGTCTATGGCACGCAGGCTGTAGATGGCCACAACCAAATGTTCATGGCCTTCACTGTACATTTTCTCACGGCCGCCATGCTTCATGGTCACAGTTAAAAGGTCTACGGTAGTATAGAAAAAAACATTCTCCTTAATGGAGGGCGGCTTTTCAGGACTCTCATCGATTAACCAGGGCAAAGAGCTTCTACAAAGTGTCTCTCTCTGGAGGACCTGCACACCTACACATTACACCTGACACCCTAATCTAACTTCATAGGAGGAGGTCCCCCATTACAGCTCCCACTCTTCTAGGAAGGCTTTCTACAAGATTTTGGAAGGAACGTCTGAGAATTGTTGCCCATGCATCCAGAAGCACACTTGTGAGGTCAGACACTGATGTTGGATAAGATGGCCCAGCTCATAGTCTCCATTCTAGTTCATTCAGGTGTTGGATGAGGTTGAGGTCAGAACTCTGTGCAGTCAAGTTCTTCCACAACAGACCATGTCTTTATGTAGCTTGTTTTGTGCACTGGGGCACAGTCATGGTGGACAGAAAAGGGCATTCCCCAAACTGTTCCCACAAGTTGGAAGCATACGATTGTCCAAAATGTCTTGGCATGCTGAAGCATTAAAATTTCCCTTCACTGGACCTAAGCGGCTGAGACCGAGGCCAACCACTAAAAAGCACCTCCATAGCGTTATCCTCCTCCACCAGACTATATATCTGACACAAGCAATCAGGCAGGCAACATCCTCCTGGCATTCACCAGACCACCTGATAGAAAATCGTGATCCATTACTCCACAGAAGACGTGTCCACAGCTCCAGAGTCCAGTGGCAGCTTTACATCATTCCATCCCATGGCTGGCATTGTGCTTGTTGATGTAAGGCTTGCATGCAGCTGCACGGCCATGGAAACCCATGCCATGAAGCTCCCGACACAGCACAGTTTTTCTGCTGATGTTAATGGCAGAGGACTCTGCAGTTTTGGGGTCAGTTCTGGTGACTTTTATGCACTATGCTCCTCAGCTCTGTTGCTGTGGTTCCTTCTACTTTACAATAATACCACTCATAGGTGATGGTGGACATTTCATGAACTTACTTGTGGCAGCGGTGACATCCTATTACAGGACCACGTTGGAATTAAGGGAGCTCTTTACAACAAGCCATTCTTTCACAAATGTCTGTAAAGGTGACTGCATGGCTAGGAGCTGGATTTGATATACCTGTAGTAATGGAAGACTGCATGGTTAGGGGCTGGACTTTATACACCTGTGGTAACGGCAGACTGCATGGCTAGGAGCTGGACTTTATACACCTGTGGTAATGGCAGACTGCATGGCTAGGGGCTGGATTTTATAAACATGTGGTAATTGCAGACTGCATGGCTAGTGGCTGGATTGTATACACCTGTGGGAATTGCAGACTGCATGGCTAGTGGCTGGATTGTATACACCTGTGGTAATTGCAGACTGCATGGCTAGGGGCTGGATTTTATACACCTGTGGTGATGGCAGACTGCATGGCTAGGTGCTAGATTTTATACACCTGTGGTAATTGCAGACTGCATTGCTAGGAGCTGGATTTTATACATCTGTGGCAATGGCAGTGAATGAAACACTTGAATTCAGTGATTAACATATGTGTCCAAATACAATTCTCCATATGGTGTACATGAGATTCATGCAAAAGCCTTTGTATAACAGAAGACTAAAAACAAGGCCGGTGATAGAAGGTCCTAAGTTGATATGTAGCCTGGACCTAAGTCGGCTTATCTCTCTTAAGAACAATTGAATCGGGCATGTTGACACCCAACATGCCCGAGCCTTCTCTTCCTCCAAAATCTGCTGTCAGGGACACCCCCTACACCTCACTCAAGCTTAAAGCGAACCTTTCACCTCATTTTCACCTTATAAACCAGCAACAGTACCTTATAGATTATCCTGAGTGTGTTCTTATCCATGTTAGTGCCGCTTTCCTGGGCTCTTTATACTTCCAAAAATCGTCTTATAAACTTCACATTCTGTGCTCCAACAGTCATGCAAACAGTCAAGGGGGTAGCCCTTCCATCTCCTCTGGCCGTACCGCCCCTGCCCTAACCCCTCCTCTATGCTCCTAAACTGACAGCCGGCTCAGTCGCCGGGACGGCGCTTCTGAAACCTGCGCATGCGCCGTCCTCCTGCTTCGCCGCGCGATCCCGTCTTTCTTGATGACAAAAGCGCGATCATGTACGAGAATCGCGCATGCGCCTTACGCAATGCCGGCCTGTCTGCTCTCCCTCCCGTGCGCGCGCTCCACTATTGTCAGCAAGAAAGACGGGATCGCGCGGCGAATCAGGAGGACGGCGCATGCGCAGGTTTCAGAAGCGCCGTCCCGGCGACTGAGCCGGCTGTCAGTTTAGGAGCATAGAGGAGGGGTTAGGGCAGGGGCGGTACGGCCAGAGGAGATGGAAGGGCTACCCCCTTGACTGTTTGCATGACTGTTGGAGCACAGAATGTGAAGTTTATAAGACGATTTTTGGAAGTATAAAGAGCCCAGGAAAGCGGCACTAACATGGATAAGAACACACTCAGGATAATCTATAAGGTACTGTTGCTGGTTTATAAGGTGAAAATGAGGTGAAAGGTTCGCTTTAAATCACTGGTTTAGCGGGCATTCATCTAACCTTGAGAATTTAGGTATCCAGACAATTAATGATACAATGTAACTTCTTCTCCGGATACAATGATTCCAGTTGCAACGAATTTCCCTTCCTTTCTTTCGCTGTCCCTAAGCGTGATCTGATTTGGGCACAATTCCACATGGGTCTTTATTTACTCACATTGTTCATAAGATAATTAACATAATTACTGGCTTCAATAGAAGATACACACTGAATAGCTCAAATATTTGGATTCAAGTATGTGTGTTAGCACTGATCAATTAAAGCCCTCATAATGAAGCCCTGTGGGAACTAAATGTGCATAAAGGCAGCCAAGGGCTATAGCTAAATAAGAACGAGACTATAGAAACTGCTGGAGTGGACGACGCTGGAGAAGAAGCTATTATAAGGAGCCTGACAGAGAGCGGCTCAGCCTCTGAATCACACAACCACCCATCACAAGGAAATAAAATCCATTGTGTCTATACACTGTATCCCAGCAGGAATGACAGGTAAGCTGGCAGACAGATATGAAATGGATAGACAGATAGATGATAGATAAATAGATAGATATGATATAGATATATTATAGTTATATATATATATATATACACATATATGAAGTAGATAGTTATGAAGTAAATAGATAGACGATAGATAGATCAATAGGTATTTTATAGTGATAGATAGATAGATAGATAGATAGATATGGAAGCGATAGATATGAATTAGATAGATATGAAGTAGATAGTTATGAAGTAAATAGATAGATATGAGATAGATAGATATGCAACGGGCGCCTCCCCCCAGAGCCCTTAATAGATGTAATGACACATTGAGTGAGTGTCACGGTGCTCCTACCTAGATACGGCTGGACCCCAGGCATTGGCCCCGAAGCAGCAAATAGGGGAAAATAATTGAGGGATAAAAGAATAACTTGAGTCCAGACCTTAAGATACAGTTGAAAAGCAGCTTTACTTTGTATAAACGTTCTCCAAAACGGTTTACAGGCTTTGTCTTGGTCCCAGCAGGCTTTAGCATTAAAACTCTGGCAGGCAAACTCGTCTGTGCTACATCTGTTGCTCTGTGGCTCTGCTGTACTGACAGGCTGACTGTATACCTTTGCTTTTGCTGTATGCTGCAACTTCTCTCTTTGTAGTCTGTCTCTTAATTAGGCCAGGGAACTTTCCTCTTGGCTCCTGAGGCTTTAAGCTGTGGCCTCCATGACCAGCAGAGCTGAGGGTGCTCTGGCTGGCTTGGCTTGGGCACGTCCAGCAGAGACGTGCCCAGCACACCTTTCCTTGGCAGGGGGTAAGCTGGAACTCACTAACTCTGGTTCCCACCCACAAAGGGGGGTTAGAATGGAATGGAAGGTTCCGTTCTAGCTAAGTACAGCTCTGCTGCGTTTGCTGCCACCTGCTGGTGAACCAGCCATATTACACGTGAACATAACAGTTACATTAGAAATAGGAATGCACATTATAGTGGACCTGAAATAAATACACAGGATGCCATTATATTAGCATATATATATAGAAGCAGGGCGTAGGAGTGGTAATGCCACTCTGGGGCATTACAGATAGATAGACACTAGATAGATAGATAGATAGATAGATAGATAGATAGATAGATAGATAAACAAGCCCCTGCGAAAGGCTCTGAGGATGAGCTGAAACATCGCATGGACATGGAGCCATAAACACTTCACTATTTTTTATCTAATTTTGGAGTGCTGCAACTTTTTCTTTTTCAGGCTAGTTTCACACTTTTCAGGCTGTTCCTTTATCTATCTAATCTATGCAAGAATATTTATTTCATGGGGCCCCGTGAAGGTAGATAGATATCCCTCATGTATGAGACTGAGAAATAAAAAAATAAATACACCTATCAATAAATAATCACTTACTTTGTAAAAAACAAACAAAACTCAATTAACCTCCATAGAGCTATGTTGTAACCTTCAGGTTGCTGTTTAGTATATTGCTGCTATCAAGAAGGAACTAAACTCATGAGGAGTGCAATGGCTCCATCTGCTGGTAAAACAAGCATGCAACAAGACTGCACAGGCATGAAGTAAATGCCACCAAGTTGCTCTCTAGTTCTTTACAGAATTAAATGATAATCTTTATTTATATATGGCCAAAATATTTCACAGCGCTTTACAATCAGGGGGTCCATGTACAAACAGTCATAAATAACAGCAATAAACAACTCAACAAATAAAACAAGAGGAATGAGGACACTGCTTGCAAGAGCTTACAATCTTTAAATAGCAGTTATAATTTTGTACATAGGAGCAATAGTATAGTAGTTATATTCTTGTACATAGGAGGCAGTATTATAGTAGTTATATTCTTGTACATAGGGGCAGTATTATAGTAGTTATATTCTTGTACATAGGAAGCAGTATTATAGTAGTTATATTCCTGTACATAGCAGCAGTATTATAGTAGTTATAGTCTTGTACATAGGAGGCAGTATTATAGTAGTTATATTCTTGTACATAGGAGGCAGTATTATAGTAGTTATATTCTTGTACATAGGAGGTAGTATTATAGTAGTTATATTCTTGTATATTGGAGGCAGTATTATAGTAGTTATATTCTTGTACATAGGAGCAGTATTATAGCAGTTATATTCTTGTACATAGGAGCAGTATTATAGTAGTTATATTCTTGTACATAGGGGGCAGTATTATAGTAGTTATATTCTTGTACATAGGGGCAGTATTATAGTAGTTATATTCCTGTACATAGGAGACAGTATTATAGTAGTTATATTCTTGTACATAGGAGGTAGTATTATAGTAGTTATATTCTTGTACATAGGAGGCAGTTTTATAGTAGTTATATTCTTGTACATAGGAGTAGTATTATAGTAGTTATATTCTTGTACATAGGAGGCTGTATTATAGTAGTTATATTCTTGTACATAGGAGACAGTATTATAGTAGTTATAGTCTTGTACATAGGAGCAGTATTATAGTAGTTATATTCTTGTACATAGGAGCAGTATTATAGTAGTTATATTTTTGTACATAGGAGGCAGTATTATAGTAGTTATATTCTTGTACATAGGAGCAGTGTTATAGTAGTTATATACTTGTACATAAGAGCAGTATTATAGTAGTTATATTCTTGTACATAAGAGCAGTATTATAGCAGTTATATTCTTGTACATAGGAGCAGTATTATAGTAGTTATATTCTTGTACATAGGAGGCAGTATTATAGTAGTTATATTCTTGTACATAGGAGGCAGTATTATAGTAGTTATATTCTTGTACATAGGAGGCAGTATTATAGCAGTTATATTCTTGTACATAGGAGCAGTATTATAGTAGTTATATTCTTGTACATAGGAGCAGTAATATAGTAGTTATATTCTTGTACATAGGAGCAGTATTATAGTAGTTATATTCTTGTACATAGGAAGCAGTATTATAGTAGTTATATTCTTGTACATAGGAGCTGTATTATAGTAGTTATATTCTTGTACATAGGAGCAGTATTATAGTAGTTATATTCTTGTACATAGGAGCAGTATTATAGTAGTTATATTCTTGTACATAGCAGGCAGTATTATAGTAGTTATATTCTTGTACATAGGAGGCAGTATTATAGTAGTTATATTCTTGTACATAGGAGCAGTATTATAGTAGTTATATTCTTGTACATAGGAGCAGTATTATAGTAGTTATATTTTTGTACATAGGAAGCAATTTTTATTAGTAAAAACGAACAGAAATATGAAATATACATTTCCTACAAACATTTGAAAAACAAGTCATTAAACAGAAATGGGCAATATCCAGTCCATGACACTGTTCACCCACAGTGAGCTGTTCTCCGAGTCCAGTCAGCTAAAATTAACTTTTAGGAGCAAGGAGTCAAAGAACACCCTTGGATTTATCATATCCAGCCCACTCTCTCTCCTCTGTAGGTAAGTGATCCATCTTTTAACTGGGTTCAACCTGTTCCCCCAAAGAAGTTGGAAGAACAGGTTAAAGAGCCTAGCTGAGAAATATTCTGGCAAAGGAAAGACAAGAAAAATATATAAGAACACAGGGACCAGGTAAGTCTTCAACATTTTAACCCTTTCTCTATTGGTCAGCCTCCAGTTCTTCCATTGCTTAACCTTTGCATTTCCGGTTTCCAATCTTTCTTCCCAATTTAGCCTGGCATTATCTTCCCTCATGAATTTGACCCCAAGGATTTTAATATAGGTGGAGGCTTTGGCAAATTGTGGCAGACCAAAGTCTAGATCAGAATTCAGTGTCCAGAAAGCTTGACTCTTCTCAAGATTGACCAGAGACCCTGAGGCCTCTGAGTAACTTCTGATGGCTGCCGACAACAACTGCACCTCACGAGACTCAGATATCACCACAGTCACATCATCCGCGTAGATAACAACACTCAGAGGTAAGTGCAGTGTCCCACTAGCTTACGTGTGCACTGCAAAAGCTTATTGTGTCACATGTAATATCATGCTATATTTTTTCCTATTGTGAAATCCCTGTTACCAGGCTGTCAGGTGCACTGCATACATTCCACCACTAGATGGGGGTAGCACCACAGTATATATAGGACAGATCAGGCCTAGTTAGGGAGTTGGCAAGATGTAGTGTTTGAGTTAAGAGGAGGAGGTAGGAGAGGTCTCCTCTCCACTCAGCTTTCTCTTGGGCTCCACGGCCCAGAGGAGCCATTGTGGATCCCAGTATCAAGCCAGGAAGATAGGCAGAGGTGAAGTCTATATTCTACCATTCACTCTTCCGGAGTAGCAAGTGAATTTTGGTCAAGTTTATTGTTGGATAAAGACAAAGGAAGGACAAAGCCATTATTCTGGGCTCTAGACGCCCTTGTATCTAGGTGTAGGACTTATTAACTTCTGGCAGCCTCACCGTTATTCTAAGCACAGATAAGGTTTCTGTTGCATCACTTCTGAGTAGAAGATTAGCACTTGAACTACCTCAACTGAGACTGAAGCAAGGCAAAGAGCTGAATATCAGTGAGTACCTAACTACCCTAGCCTGACACATTACTACAAGTACAGCCTGTTACTGGGATTCATCACATCCAACTTATATGTGTATCAGAGACTGCTTTATTACTGGATGTAATCTGTTATCAAGTACCTGGTTATAGTAAAGTTCTCAGTTGGATTTAAACCTGCCTCATTCTTCTAACTCCATACCACTACCACTCTCAACATTTTGCACCATCAAGGTGCTGGCGTCACGACACTACCTAAGTCAGGGGCCCAGCTGCACAAGCACTCAGAAACCCGATCACCATCAAGGGCACCTCGTTTACCACCTGGCCGGTGTTCCCTGTAACAGAGTGTGCCCCGGAGAATCCAGTGCTGTTCTCCCCTTCGCTGCACTGCTAGCCCAGGGAGGCGTCTGCTAAACCGTGAGTAACCGATTAACTGTTTGTACACTTTGGCCCACCGTGAACCTCACGTGTTCTACCCCTGCGAACTGGCACGTTGCATAAGCAGTTGGGGACTGGCACCCCCTGAAAATCACACTCCTGCAGTGACCTCAGAAACAGGTCTAAGGCAAACACATACAGCAGTGGACTCAACAGACAACCCTGCCTCAACTCTGAATGTGTCACCCTGCCAACCATTGACCAGAGGAAAGCTCTCTGCCTCTCTATACAAGGTTTTTATCCAATCAATAAATTGTCCCGGAATACCATACTTTGACAAAGTGGCCCACAGATACTCATGGTCTACTCTCTCGAAGGCTTTAGCCTGGTCAAGACCAACAACATATCTCCCACAACTCAGAGCTTTACATCTCTCAAACATCTCCTATATCGAGATGACTGCTCCAGAGATGTTCCACTCTTTCACTGTGCCAAACTGACAGCCTGCCAACAGTGCCCGGGACAAACAGACTAACCTAGAAAACAGATTTTTTTGCCAGAATCTTCCTGTCGACATTTAAGAGGACAATTGGCCTCCAATTCTTGATGTCACTAGGCTCCTTACCTTTAGACAGCAGAATTAACAAGGACACCCTCATGGACGCAGGCATCAGGTGATTTTCTAGACAATTATTGTACACATCCATGAGAATTGGAGCCAAGTGGTCTTTAAATTTAAAGTAAATAGAGAAGAAGAGTAAACGTGCTTCTAAAATGACCTTTATTTATTTATTATGGGTAACAGGGCAACAAAATACCCTGATAATAACCAAAATGGCTCTCGCCTAACAAAACAAATAATAAACAGATATTCTAACAGGGATGGTAGAGGTGTTGATAAGCATCTCTGGGGTGGCAAAGACTGAAAGACTGGGTAGATATGAAATCTATCCCTATTCAGCCCTAGAAGTAATTTCTGCCCAGGGATGCCCCCTGATGTTGGAGGCACTCTGTCCCCGTGCTTAAAGCCTGAAAGCACCCTGTTAAGAACCTTCATTAGTGTCTCATACTCCTTACTTTTATGCTGTTCACATTACTTGAAGCTATTTTTTTTTAAAACTTGGCCATCAGAGCACAAAAAATTCAAAGCAGTGAAGTCCCCATCATCATAGGTCAGAATCTGAGTTGTTCTGTCTGCCACTTGTTTCCATGTCTGACTCTACCTGATCTTCTATGGCAATGGGTCTCCTTTTTGTTGGGGGGAGGGGGGGGGGTCTCCTGTGTCGCCTTCACATTCCTTGTCTCTCCTTTATAGCCCTCACTCATAATCACCATCTGACTCTGTCAGAACTTCATACCTATTAGATATCACCATTACATCTGCACCGGTATTGACTTTTTTCCTGGCCCTTTGGCCCGTGTTGTAATCTGCCTCGGGCTTACGGGAGGACGTGTCTTTTTTCCTCTGTTTGCCCTACTTGCTCTTGCTCTCCTCAGGTACAGATGGTAATAAAAAATGAGGCTCCATCCTCCTCTACAGCTTCTTCCTCTTCCACCAGTTCCTCATCAGGGAGCTCTTTACAGATGTTGTGCCATGCATTTGGGCAATCTCTGTGAGGTTGGCCCATATTTCCACAGAGATTGCATCTGATGGTCTGACAGCTTGCACTTGCATGGCCAACCTCACCACATAGATTGCACTTTAGCACAGTGCAGGCACTGGCCAAGTGACTGGCCTTGCCACATCTGAAGCACTTCCTGGGCTGACTAGGGTAGAAGCAGACACCTTTCTCTCTCCCAATGTAGAAGGTATTGGGTAGATGCCATGTGATATTATTGTGTTGGCGCAGTTTGACCAGGACCTTCCACCCTCCCGTCCAGATACCATCATCGTCTATGTTCTTAGTCAGGTCAGAAAAAAAGGTTGCAGTGTCTCCGAAGCCACACCACAATATCCTGGGGAGGGACGGCCTCATTCCAGAAGATGATGTTAACTGTGACTGTATCCGGTTTGGAGATTGGAATAAAAATGTATTTACTCCAACCTTCTGTGTCCCTAAACCTGGGGAAACTAGCCCAGAACCTATCCAGATTAGACATGAGCTTAAAACTGACATCATAACCCTGTCTATCTGGTGGGTTTATTACTGCCAAGATGTCTGCTGGCATTAAACCCATCTGGCAACACAGAAGTTCTTGGACCACAAACCTCCTATCGGGGAGATCTTCTTTGGCGCCTCGGTGTTTGAACCTCACCACGTTTCTTCTTTTAAAGGCCTGGCCTGTATAGCCTGCACTAGAGGAGAAGGATGGAGAGCCATGTCTTCAGGCATTTCTAGGGGGGTCCTGGCGAGTCTCACGGGCCTGATATACAAAGGGGGGGGGCGTCTGTTCTAGAGTGGTCTGTACTATCTTGTGAGGTTGTAAGTAAGGTGGGGAAATCCTGCACATTACTCTGCACAGTTTCTCCCACCCCGTCCACCTCAATGTCACCATCAGATAATTCCCACACAGATTGCATGTCCACTCCCGTCTCTGACCCAGCAGGTTCATATCCGCCATCAGTCCCAGTCTGTTCCCCAGCAAAAGAACTCTCCTCTGTCACCACGTCTCCCTGACACCTTGATGAATGTCCACTGTCCTGCTGCTGTCCAGTGCCTGCTGGGACTTGTGGTGCCTCTGCTAGTTCCTGGGCTTCATGCTCTTGGTCAGGGACAGCTGTAGAACTCTGTGGTTGCTGCTGCACATGCCTGCTGGGAGTTGTGGTAGAGGTCTCTGTGGCTGCTGTTTTACAGTGGCTGCTGGGGCTTGTGGTGCAGGTCTTTGTGGCTGCTATTTCACAGTGCCTGCTGGGACTTGTGGTGCAGGTATTTGTGGCTACTGTTGCATGGTGCCTGCTGGGACTTGTGGTGCAGGGCTCTGTTGTACTTGCTTCCCTCTGCGTGTATCTTCCTCTTTGAATGAGAAGCTTGCAGCCTGCAGCACAGGCCGTGTCATCTGCCGGGGCTCATCTGGGGTAATATCTAACCATGATTCAGCATCAGAGGATCTGGAATCAAGTACAGTGTTCTGGCTATATGTGGAAAACCGCTCCTGGTTCCTATAGGACTCTGCCAGGAGCCCCATCTTCTCCAGGACACAGTCCATCTCCCTCACTGCGGTATGCCAGACCTTGCAGGGGAATTATGTGTGAGGTCACCGTGTGAGCAATAGGTGGGCCGAGGTAAATACGGTTCTGGTTACTCACGGTTATGTCGTCCCTGGGCAGGCTCGCATAAGTGAAAAGGAGAATGGCACATGGATTCTCTGGGGCACACTCTGGTGTAAGGGACACTGTCCAGATGGTGGGTTTGAGGTGCCCTTGATGTATTAATGTGCCAGTGGCAATGTCCCTTGTAATTGTGACGCCAGTACCTTTTAGATGGAGGTACAACCATTTACTATAGTGTTAATAGAGGAACGGAGTCTGAGGCAAGCAGGGTGAAACTCAAGGTGGAACTTTACTAAAGATGACTCTTGATAACAGTTCATCCAAAGCATTTAACAGTCTCAATACAGAGATAAACCTGCTGCTAGTCCTCTGCTGACAGGTGTAAGATGTCCCTCTCTAATTATCAGATAAGGAGATGGTAGCCTTACTGTTAGTAGAGCTCAAGAATGGTCCTGGTAATCCGGATTTAGGCTTGTCAAGTCGCCAAAGGCTGAGGTATCCTTTACGGAAGCTGTCCAAAGGTCCTGAGGCACTCAGAAGAGGTGTTCAATAATCCTTTGGGGGTCTCCTTTCTGTAGTAGGCTATGAATAGATCAAGTACTTCAGCTCTGGGCTGAGATATAGCTGAGGGATGTAGATAACAGGCTGCATACACTGCTAGTCTCAACAGGAAGTTAACTGGAAACTAGACTGAACAGGAACTGATCTGGTCTAGACTCTGAGCTAGCTAGGCCTGAGCTTGACTATATATATGGGAGGTGTTATCTCCCCCTAGTGGTGAGCTCAGTGCAAATGCATGCTAATACACCTGTTAGCAGGGATGATGCTTAAAGGGCTTCTGTCACCCCACTAAAGTGATTTTTTTTTTTGGGGCTAGTTAAATTAGTTATATAGCGATATATGAAAATATAATTGTGTCACTTACATTGATCCAGCAGTTTATTCAAAAAACGAAGTTTTATCATATGCAAATTCGGTCTCTACCAGCAAGTAGGGCGGCTACTTGCTGGTAGCTGCTGCAGAAATCCGCCCCCTCCTCTTGTTGATTGACAGGGCCAGCCGGGATCTCCTCCTCCGGCCAGCCCTGTCGGCATTTCAAAAATCGCGCGCCTGTGTTGATTCGGCGCAGGCGCTCTGAGATGAGGAGGCTCGTCTCCTCAGAACTCCCTCAGTGCGCCTGCGCCGATGACGTCTTCTATTTCGGTGATGTCATCGGCGCAGGCGCACTGAGGGAGTTCTGAGGAGACGAGCCTCCTCATCTCAGAGCGCCTGCGCCGAATCAACACAGGCGCGCGATTTTTGAAATGCCGACAGGGCTGGCCGGAGGAGGAGATCCCGGCTGGCCCTGTCAATCAACAAGAGGAGGGGGCGGATTTCTGCAGCAGCTACCAGCAAGTAGCCGCCCTACTTGCTGGTAGAGACCGAATTTGCATATGATAAAACTTTGTTTTTTGAATAAACTGCTGGATCAATGTAAGTAACACAATTATATTTTCATATATCGCTATATAACTAGCCCCAAAAAAAAAAAATCACTTTAGTGGGGTGACAGAAGCCCTTTAAGGACATATAGCAATATACAAACAGGCTATAAAAGGCATTTAAAGTACAGTACAACAATTTTGCAGTACCCACGAGGGTAGTGGGACGCTGCATCACCACCTTAGCCAGCTCTATGCCCAGTGAGTGCAGTCTTCCATCATGCAGTCTTTAGCTTATACATTATGCATCTGCAGCATTTCCTTATGGTGGTTCAGCTCCCCCATTCTCCTTCCCAGCCCTGGGATCTCCTCTGCCAGCTGCAGCTTAGGTGCACAAGCTGCCTCCTTCACCGGTGGTCTTGCTTTAGGCAAAGTCTGAGGCTGTTTGAATTCAGAGTCCTTCAGCTTCCCCATTCCTGGCTTGATGTTCTCACCACTGGCTCCAAAGTCTGCACCTGTCATAGTCCTGGTCGCTCCTGGAGACTTTGCTGCAGGTTTCCCCTTGGCCATCTCCACAGGCTTCTCAGCATGCTTGATGATTCCAACACCAGCCTGAGATCTTGTGCAGCCTGAGCACACCATGTTGGACACCAGATTACGATGCTGCAGGTTCTCCTGCAATGTCAGTCTTTCCAGGGAGGTTCTGCGCTGTCTGTGAGCTGTAGGGGTGAGCTGCACACCTGCTGCACTGGATTAGCTCTGTCCTCCATGCTGGGCACCTTGCTGGATGTTCTTTGCATTTTTAAAGTTTCCACCGTAACATTCCCTTTCAGACCCACTTGGCTTTACAGGATTCTGTGCAACTTGCATGGCAGACTGTCTCACCTAAATTTTCTTGGTACATGCTGCTGTTCCTTCTTTCTTTTCTTTAATCAATTCCATTTCTTCCTCCTCTTTCCTTGTGCTTACAACTAGGGTTGAGCAAACCCGAACTTTAGGACTTTTGGACCCGGACCCGAACATTTCAGTAAAAGTTTGGGTTCGGCCCTTTCTTGGCGCTTTTTGAAAGGCTGCAGAGCAGCCAATCAACAAGCGTTTAACTGTCTGACCTTAGAAGCCATCACAGCCATGCCTACTAATGGCATGGCTGTGATTGGCCAGTGTAGCATGTGACCCAGCCTCTATATAAGCTGGAGTCACGTAGCGCTGCACGTCACTCTGCTGTGCTTAGTGTAGGGAGAGGATGCTGCTGGTGATTTCAGGGAGAGAATAGGACAGAATCTTTGCTCAAAACCTGAATCTAACTCAGCGATCTACACACATTGTGTTTTGTGGGTGCAGGGCACAACTTTTTTATCCTGCCATGAGCCCAGTGACCAAAAAAAACAAAACTTTTATAAGTCAGTTAGGTGGGCGGCCATTTTATGCAAGCTCAGTGCAAGCTCAGTGCACTAACACTGCATCTGAGCTTTTGGGACATTGAAAATCAAAAATTTTTGGGCAATTTACAACATCTGGTGCATTTGCAGGCTTAGTCAGTGTGCAATTTAAGCTAGAAATACAGCCATCATTTTCTGGGTTTTTAAAAACACACTTTTTTGCCAAAAAACACTATTTTCCAGATCTGCAAGTGTTAAATTCAAGTTTAATATATACAGCTTTCATATTCTGTTACCAAAAAAACACTTTTTTGGCAATATACAACATCTGGATTAGTCAGTGTGCAATTTAAGCTACAAATACAGCCATCATTTTCTGGGTTTTTAAAAACACACTTTTTTTGCCAAAAAACATTATTTTCAGGCCTTGCAGCATCAGCACGTATGAAATTCCAGGGTTATATACTGCTGTCAAATTCAGTTATTAAACAAACACCCGTTTGGGCAAAAAAAAATTAGTTGGCAGCCTTTGCTGCAGATGTCATTGTGAGATACTGCCTAGTGTGGTTTCAGATATTTGAAATACCGCCATTTGGTGCACAAATCTTTAATTGAGGCCTAGTGTGGGTCAGGCCGTGTGAGATACACCCTGTATATACAGGGCTTATATTTTTCTATTAATAAAACACTCTTTTTGGGGCAAAATACACAATATTTCAGGCCTTTCAGCATCTTGACGTTTGAAATTCCAGGGTTATATACTGCTGCCATATTCAGTTATTAAACAAACACCCGTTTGGGCAAAAAAAGTTTATTTGGCAGCCTTTGCTGCATATGTCATTGTGAGATACACCCTTTATACATTTGGGTTATATTCCTATATTTGAAATACCGCCATTTGGTGCACAAATCTTTAATTGAAGCCTAGTCTGGTTCAGGCCGTGTAAGATACACCCTTTACATACTGTCGTTCTATTCTACTATTATGTAAACACCCATTTAGGGCGAGATCCTAAATTCGAGAAATATGAGGAGAGCGTCAAATAAGGGACGTGGCCCAGGTCGTGGTGCTGCTGGTGGAGCTCCTGTTGCAGGGAGAGGACGTGGTCGATCGGTGCCAGCTACACGTGTAGCCAGCCAGTCGCAGGGGCAACATGTGAGGTGCACGGTGGACCGATGAGGGGCCAAATAATATAACACACAGTTCATCAGTTTACTCACGGTTAGCAGATAGCCTCCCTGGGCTGGCAGCACAGTGTTGAGGTGGACAGCACGAAATCCTCCGGGGCACGCTCTGTGGTAGGAAGCATCAGCCAAGATGGTGGTTGAGGTGCCCTTGATGTTAGGGGTGCTTAGGGTGCTTGTTGCGGCTGAGTCCCTTGATGGTTTTTGTCGTGACGCCAGTACCGTTAATTATGGTACAACCATAGGTAGTAATAATGAGGTAGACAGTGGTAAGATGCAACTCACAACTTTTACTTTGGATGTCTTTTGGTTGCAGCAGTACAATTATGCAGTCTTTAGATTCTGCAAATCCACTGTTTTAGGCTGTTTAGGTTTCTTGGTTTTGGAGCAGTGGGTTTCTTCAATGTCAGTGGAACTTATGGTGAGGTTGCCGGAGGCTATGGTATCCTTCACCTAAAATATCCCAAAGGTCCTTTATGCCTGGATTGCGGCTTTTATCCTTTGGATGAATTTGAATCTGTCCTTTTCTCTTGTCCCTTTCTGGACTAAAACTTATTTTTAGAGCTGACGTGCTGGATCTGCACCTTTTTACTCTCTCAGTGTCAAATATACTCACTGATCTTCACACTGACCTGTGGTCTCAACTGAACCTGTAACTACTCTGAACTGACCTCTCTCACTAGGCCTGACCTGGATATATATAGGACCCGAACTTTATCCCCATCTAGTGGTGGGATGTATAAATTACACCTAATAGGCCTGTTAACAGGGATTTTGCAGATACATAAATGCAAAGTTATACCATACTGTACAATGCAATTGTTAGGATCAAAGAGTACTTTTAAGCAGTGCCCACACACACGTAGTGGGATTCTGCACACGCACAAGTGAAAACCCTTCCTCAGGTGCGAGTAGGCGACAAAACCTGCAGCGGTATTTGGTCGGGCCTAATGCGGCTCTACGAATGGTGAGGCCTGAACAAGTACAGGCAATAGTAGATTGGGTTGCTGACAGTGGATCCAGTTCCTTCACATTGTCTCCCACCCAGTCTCCTGCAGAAAGACCACAGTTGGCACCTGCAGCCGATATCCATCAGTCTTTCACCTCACCCCCTTGCAAATCAGCCAAGCAGTCTGAGCCCCAAGTCATGCAGCAGTCTCTTCTGCTTTTTGATGACTCTGTTAGCAGTGTTTCCCAGGGCCATCCACCTAGCCCTGCCCCAGAAGTGGAAGAGATTGAGTGCACCGATGCCCACCCACTTATCTTTCAAGATGAGTACATGGGAGGACCATCGCAGCACGTCTCGGATGATGACGAAACACAGGTGCCAACTGTTGGGGCTTTCGAAAGTGTGCAGACCGACAAGGAAGGCAGGGGTGAAGACTGGGTGGAAGATGATGTGGAGGACGATGAGGTCCTCGACCCCACATGGAATCAAGGTCATGCGAGTGACCTATGTAGTTCGGAGGGAGAGGCGGTGGTCGCACAGAGCCACCAGCACAGCAGAAGAGGGAGCAGGGTGCAAAAGCGGAGCGGCCGTCCTCTAGACAGTACGCCTGCTACTGCCCACCGCAGCAAGGGACCGAGCACACCAAAGCCAGCTCCAAGGAGTTCTCTGGCGTGGCAGTTCTTCAGACAATGTGCTGACGACAAGACACGAGTGGATTGCACGCTGTGCAATCAGAGCCTGAAGCGAGGCATAAACGTTCTCAACCTGAACACAACCTGCATGACCAGGCATTTAAGTGCAAAGCACGAGCTGCAGTGGTGTAGACACCTCAAAAACCAAGAAAGGTCTCTGGCTCCTCCTGCTTCCTCTTCTGCTGCAGTCTCGGCCTCTTCATCCACCTCTGGAGTGACAGTGCCTCCTGCCACCGCGCAATCAGAGGATCTGCCAGCAACACCAACACCTGGGTCACCAAGCATCTCCACAATGTCCCACGGAAGCGTTCAGCTCTCCATCTCCCAAACGCTGGAGAGGAAGAGGAAGTACCCCCCTACCCACCCGCGATCCCTAGCCCTGAATGCCAGCATTTCTAAATTACTGGCCTTTGAAATGCTGTCATTCCGTCTGGTGGAGACGGATAGTTTTAAAGGCCTTATGGCGGTGGCTGTCCCACAGTATGTCGTGCCCAGCCGCCACTACTTTTCCAGGCGTGCCATCCCTTCCCTGCACAACCAAGTGGAGACAAAATCAGGTGTGCACTGCGCAACGCCATCTGTGGCAAGGTGCACCACACTACGGATACGTGGACCAGTAAGCACTGTCAGGGACGTTATATATCTCCATAACAGCACACTGGGTAAATGCAGTGGCGGCTGGGCCTGAGGCGGATAGCAGTTTGGCGCATGTCCTTCCACCACCGAGGATTGCAGGGCGCTTCAGTTTGCCTCCTGTTGCTTCCTCCTCCTACTCTGCTTCCTCATCCTATACCAGCTCCTCATCCGGTCAGCATAACACCTTCACCACCAACTTCAACACAGCCAGGGGTAAATGACAGCAGGCAGTTTTAAAACGTATCTGTTTGGGGGACAAACCCCACACCGCGCAGGAGCTGTGGACGGGCCTTGAACAACAGACCGATGAGTGGTTTGTGCCAGTCAGCCTCAAGCCCGGCATGGTGGTGTGCGATAATGGGCAAAATCTCGTAGAAGCTCTGGGACTAGCTGGTTTGACGCACATCCCTTGCCTGGCGCATGTGCTGAATTTGGTGGTGCAGAGATTCCTTAAAAATTACCCCGATATGGCAGAGCTGCTGCATAAAGTGCGGGCCGTCTGTGCGCGCTTTCGGCGTTCTCACCCTGCTGCTGCTCGCCTGTCACCGCTCACCACCTCATATGCGACGTGCCCACAAGGTGGAACTCCACCTTGCACATGCTGGCCAGACTGTGCGAGCAGCAGCAGGCGATAGTGGAGTTTCAGCGGCAGCACTCACGGGTGAGTCGCTCGGCGGAACAGCACCACTTCACCACCAATGACTGGGCCTCCATGCGAGACCTGTGTTCCTTGCTGCGCTGTTTCGAGTACTCCACCAACATGGCCAGTGCCGATAACGCTGTTCTCAGCGTTAATATCCCACTTCTATGCCTCCTTGAAAAAACGCTGCTGGCGATGATGGAGGAGGATGTGGCACAGGAGGAGGAGGAGGAAGAGGTATCATTTTGTAGGGTTTCCGGCCAGTCATTCCCAAGTGGCTCCGAGGGTGGGTTCCTGCACCCACAAACGCCAGGTACACAATTTTCCAGCCAGGGCACAGTTCTGGAGGAGGTGGAGGATGAGGAGGAGGAGATGGAGGAGGAGGAACCATGTTCACAGCAGGCTGGCACCCAGACCAGCTCATGGCCATCACTGGTGCATGGATGGGGGGATACAGAGGACACAGACGATACACCTCCCACCGAGGACAGCTTTTCGTTGCCTCTGGGCAGCCTGACAGACATGAGCGATTACATGCTGCAGTGTCTCCGCAACGACCGCCGAGTTGCCCACATTCTAACTTGTGCCGATTACTGTGTGGCCACGCTGCTGGATCCCCGTTACAAGGACAACATACCGTCCTTATTTCCGTCACTGGAGCGTGATCGTAAGATGCGCGAGTACAAGCGCACGCTGGTAGACGCGCTGCTGGTGGCATTCCCACCTGACAGCGGGGGCACAGTGGAAGCACAAGGCGAAGGCAGAGGACGAGGAAGAGGTCGCCAACGCAGCTGCGGCACCCCCAGCACCTCAGAAGGCAGGGTTAGCATGGCCAAAATGTGGAAAAGCTTTGTCAGCCCGCCACAGCAACCAGCACCACCAGCTGATATGGAACGTCTTAGCAGGAGGCAGCATTTCACCAACATGGTGGAGCAGTATGTGTGCACACGCCTACACGTACTGAATGACGGGTCTGCCCCCTTCAACTTCTGGGTCTCCAAATTGGGCACATGGCCTGAGCTTGCCCTTTACGCCTTGGAGGTGTTGGCCTCCCCTGCAGCCAGTGTATTGTCTGAACGTGTATTTAGCACGGCAGGGGGCGTCATCACAGACAAGCGCAGCCGCCTGTCCACAGCCAATGTGGACAAGCTCACGTTCATTAAAATGAACCACCCGGGTGTGGTTACGCTTCATTGACGATATATTTTGTCTATGGAGTGGACCCACATCCAGCGCAGAAGCTTTTCACCAGCACCTCAACAATATATACCCTAAATTGAGCTTCACTATGCAAATTGACAATAACAAGATCAGCTTTCTGGATACTCTAGTATTAACCCCTTAAGGACCGGGCTCATTTTCACCTTAAGGACCAGGCCATTTTTTGCAAATCTGACCAGTGTCACTTTAAGTGCTCATAACTTTAAAACGCTTTGACTTATCCAGGCCATTCTGAGATTGTTTTTTCGTCACATATTGTACTTCATGACACTGGTAAAATGAAGTCAAAAAAATTATTTTTTTTGCACAAAAAAATACCTAATTTACCAAAAATTTGAAAAAAATTAGCAAATTTCAAAGTTTCAGTTTCTCTACTTCTGTAATACATAGTAATACCCCAAAAAATTGTGATGACTTTACATTCCCCATATGTCTACTTCATGTTTGAATTGTTTTGGGAATGATATTTTATTTTTTGGGGATGTTATAAGGCTTAGAAGTTTAGAAGCAAATCTTGAAATTTTTCAGAAATTTACAAAAACTCAATTTTTAGGGACCAGTTCAGGTCTGAAGTAGATTTGCGAGGCTTACATAATAGAAACCACCCAAAAATGATCCCATCTAAGAAACTACACCCCTCAAGGTATTCAAAACTGATTTTGCATACATTATTAACCCTTTAGGTGTTGCACAAGAGTTATTGGCAAATGGGGAGGAAATTTGAGAATTTAATTTTTTTGTCAAATTTTTCACTTTAACCCATTTTTTCCACTAACAAAGCAAGGGTTAACAGCCAAACAAGACTGTATCTTTATTGCCCTGACTCTGCCGTTTACAGAAACACCCAGTATGTGGCCGTAAACTACTGTACGGCCACACAGCGGGGCGTAGAGGGAAAGGTGCGCCGTATGGTTTTTGGAAGGCCGATTTTTATGGACTGGTTTTTTGACACCATGTCCCATTTGAAGCCCCCTGATGCACCCCTAGAGGAGAAACTCCATAAAAGTGATCCCATCTAAGAAACTACACCCCTCAAGGTATTCAAAACTGATTTTACATACGTCGTTAACCCTTTAGGTGTTGCACAAGAGTTATTGGCAAATGGGGATGAAATTTGAGAATTTCATTTTTTTGCCTAATTTTCAATTTTAACCCATTTTTTCCACTAACAAAGCAAGGGTTAACAGCCAAACAAGACTGTATCTTTATTGCCCTGACTCTGCCGTTTACAGAAACACCCCATATGTGGCCGTAAACTACTGTACGGCCACACAGCGGGGCGTAGAGTGAAAGGTGCGCCGTTTGGTTTTTGGAAGGCTGATTTTGCTGGACTGTTTTTTTGACACCATGTCCCATTTGAAGCCCCCTGATGCACCCCTAGATTAGAAATTCCATAAAAGTGACCCCATCTAAGAAACTACACCCCTCAAGGTATTCAAAACTGATTTTACAAACGTTGTTAACCCTTTAGGTGTTGCACAAGATTTAATGGAAAATAGAGACACAATTTCAAAAATTCAAATTTTTGGCAGATTTTCCATTTTAATATTTTTTTTCCAGTTACAAAGCAAGGGTTAACAGCCAAACAAAACTCAATATTTATGGCCCTGATTCTGTAGTTTACAGAAACACCCCATATGTGTTCGTAAACCGCTGTACGGGCACACGGCAGGCCGCAGAAGGAAAGGAATGCCATACGGTTTTTGGAAGGCAGATTTTGCTGGACTGGTTTTTTTGACACCATGTCCCATTTGAAGCCCCCCTGATGCACCCCTAGAGTAGAAACTCCAAAAAAGTGAAACTACGGGATAGGGTGGCAGTTTTGTTGGTACTAGTTTAGGGTACATATGATTTTTGGTTGCTCTATATTACACTTTTTGTGCAGCAAGGTAACAAGAAATAGCTTTTTTGGCACGTTTTTTTTTTTGTTATTTACAACATTCATCTGACAGGTTAGATCATGTGGTAATTTTATAGAGCAGGTTGTCACGGACGCGGCGATACCTAATATGTATACATTTTTTTTATTTATGTAAGTTTTATACAATAACTTCATTTTTAAAACAAAAAAAATGTTTTAGTGTCTCCATAGTCTAAGAGCCATAGTTTTTTCAGTTTTTGGGCGATTATCTTGAGTAGGGTCTCATTTTTTGCGGGATGAGATGACGGTTTGATTGGCACTATTTTGGGGTGCATATGACTTTTTGATCGCTTGCTATTAAACTTTTTGTGATGTAAGATGGCAAAAAATGGCTTTTTTTACACTGTTTTTATTTTTATTTTTTTACGGTGGTCATCTGAGCGGTTAGGTCATGTGATATTTTTATAGAGCCGGTCGATACGGACGCGGCGATACCCAATATGTATACTTTTTTTTTATTTATGTAAGTTTTACACAATGATTTCATTTTTGAAACAAAAAAAAATCATGTTTTAGTGTTTCCATAGTCTAAGAGCCATAGTTTTTTCAGCTTTTGGGCGATTATCTTGAGTAGGGTCTCATTTTTTGCGGGATGAGATGACGGTTTGATTGGTACTATTTTGGCGTACATGCGACTTTTTTGATCACTTTTATTACCTTTTTTGGGAAGTAAGGTGGGCAAAATTTCAATTTTCTCATAGTTTTTATTTTTTTATTTTTATGGCGTTCACCGTGCGGGGAAAGTAACATGACCATTTTATAGATCAGGTCGTTACGGACGCGGCGATACCTAATATGTGTAGTTTATTTTATTTTTTTAATTTTTATTCAGTGATAAATGTTTTTTTTTTTATCTTAACTTTTTTCACTTTTTTTTTACATTTTTTTGACCCAGACCCACTTGGTTCTTGAAGATCCAGTGGGTCTGGTGTCTGTATAATACAGTACAGAACAATATATATTGTTCTGTACTGTATTTTACTTACACTGAACAGATCTATGCTTTTAGCACAGATCTGTTCAGCACCATGGACAGCAGGACGCCTGAGCAGGCGTCCTGTTGCCATGGGAACCCTCCCCGTCTGCTCAGAACTTCGCAGACGGGGAAGGGTAAGCACAGGGCTGAGGGGGGCTCTCTGGGGGCTCTCTCCCTCTCCATCGGGGGGCTGCAAAGGCACAGCAGCCCCCCGATGGAGAGGGAGGGAGCTCCCTAAACGATGACAGTTAACTTTTTCCATACAGCGGTCCGTACGGACCGCGGTATGGAAAGGGTTAAACGGCTGACATCTTCACAGATGTCAGCCGTTTATACCAGGGTGCCAGCAATGTGCTGGCACCCTGGTACAACCACTAGAAGCCAACGATCTTTCATGGGGAGGCGGGCGGGGGATCGCGATCCCGCCTGCCGCACCGCCCGCCTCCCGCAACGCCCCCACCGCATGCGACACCCCCCCCCCCCCGCATCACCCGCCGGCATCAAATCATGCAGGGGTGCAGGGGGGGGTGAAAAATATAGATTTTATGCACTCTAAAGTTTCTGATCGCCGCGGTCAGGGACCGCGGGGATCAGAAACTGCAAAAAGCGCAGCAAACCGCAGGTCTGAATTGACCTGCGGTTTGCTGCGATCGCCGACACGGGGGGGTCACATGACCCCCCCTGGCGTTGTCACAGGATGCCGGCTGAAGGATTTCAGCCGAAATCCCGTTCCGTTTAACCCCTCGGGCGCCGGAATACAGATTTTAAGTCAGGACGTACCGGTACGTCCTGTGTCCTTAAGGACTCGGGAAATAGGGCGTACCGGTACGTCCTATGTCCTTAAGGGGTTAAAAGATGAAGTTGGTAACATAGCCTTTGATTTATACAATAAACCGACTGATAGAAACAGCCTCCTACTATATACCAGCAACCACCCAAAAGCTACTAAGAGATCACTACCACGCTCCCAATTCACTCGGGTAGAACGCATCGTCAGCGATTCCTCCACAAAGGTAAAGAGACTAGACGAAATGACTAAGAAATTTGTCGAGAGAGGTTACCCCAATCATTCCTTCACACAGAAACCAAAACCCTCAGATACGACTAATCCACAGTCACAATCCCCTAGGCGTATACCCAGTATACTTACTTACCATCCTCTAACACCAAAAATACAGTATACACTTAAACAGCACTGGCACATACTGACACAAGCTTACCCAGGGATAGCAGAGTTCCAAACTCCGCCACTAACCTGCTACAAACGTACCAAAAACATAAGGGATGGATTGGTCCGAGCAGACATTGGACCATTGACAAAACTCCCACGCCAGAGGTTCCTAGGCACCCCACAATCAGGCACCTTCCCTTGCCTTCACTGTGCGCAGTGCTCCAGTGTGATTAAAGGGAATACGGTGACACACCCACATTCGGGCAAACGCTATACAATCAATGACTTTTTTACATGCGACTCCACAAATGTGGTGTATCTGATCAAATGCCCATGCGGACTATGTTATGTGGGTGAAAACCCAACATATCAGAGACAGGATTTCGAAACACAATTCCACTATCAGAACCAACCAATTACTTCTACCTATCCCTGCCCATTTTAAGGAACGGAACCACCAGATCTCATCTTTAAGATTTCAGGTATTAGAGCAGATAAAAACCCCACGGAGGGGTGGAAATCAGATACTATTGCTAAAACAACGGGAATCATACTGGATCCATCGCCTGGATACATTGAGCCCTAGAGGATTGAACCGGGAATGCGACTTCTTCTTTAATATATAATGGACTTTATGCTATTATTGTTGAATCTTATATGTCTATCTCTTTAATAATGATCATTATATGTTTCTCCTCACAGATTCGATAAAATTGGAGTTTAGATCTAGAACATATGGATGAGATAACCCCCCTCCCCTTTCCTTTTCCTTTTCCCCTCCCTTCCTCTACCCCATTAACCCTCCCATTTTCCCTCCCCTCCTTCCCCCCTCATCCACATAACCTAGTTATCATTATATGCTATTACCTGTGATTACTATAGGACGTTGTTATTCATATTTTATCTATGTGATGTTATTTGTCTTTCTAACTACACATATCAACCGTATTAGATAACAGCAGTGACCCATTAGTGCCCTTCACATAGCCACAACGCTAAACTAGGGCCATCCACACACCACAGGTCCGATCTGATGATTTTCGCAGTAAGGGCAACTTACATGCCCTCACTTGTCCTGCATAGACCATTGCGCATGCGCCAGCGGCGTGACGTCATCACGGACGCACGCAGCCACCACCGAGATGATACATTCTAGTATCCTTTATAAACCCTAGCGCGCTTCTCACTGCGTACACATCCGGTCGAGGTCTCCACAACTAAAACTACAGGTAATCGCTGGTCTCTTCCCTCTTCCTATTCAGATTATTTAATAGGCTTGTTCATAGCAATAGGTATCTCCGGATACTTCTGACAACATATTAAGGGGCTGGTAGCCATACTTCCTTGTTTATATGAAAGTATTTCACTAATATATATGTATCCTGTGGCTTCCACTGACCTATGTCCATCATGTTGATATATGGCGACTTTACTACCCCTCATATGCTGTCTGTCAATGCCTCACTGTGATTTTCTGTAGAGATGATACTCATGAAATTGTCTTTTTTCTTGCTTTGTTTTTGCCTTGACATATATACTTGACCCTAATTTTTTTATTATTTGCACATGACCCTCATTTCATTCTCATCATTATATGAACTTACAAGTGATTCCAATTTATATAATTTCTTATAGATCCCTTGACAAAGGCCAGACATATGGCCGAAACGTTGGGACACGTTATACAAGCTTAATTTGCTCCTATCCGGATGTATCAATTATGTATATATATGAATATATGAAATGATGTAGAACATCAATCATCTAATTAAATTGCATCAAACTAACTCTGGTGTGCCACAAATTACTTCACACTCCATTAAAATGAACCAAGCATGGATCCCTCAGGACTTGTCCGTACCTTGTCCAGAATAGACATGTATACCGGCACTAACCAGCCATTGTTATACTGCAGTGCAATTGGTCATTCTTGTATTTTGGATATTTCACACTCTTTTGGAGTGTACCCACCTCCACCGCTACGTCCACCGCCTCCTCAAACTCCTACTCCATATGGAACTCCACCTCATAAATCAAATTTTTTTTTTATTTGTACGTATTTTATTTTATGTCATTTCACTACTTTGTCAGTTACATTTTCGGGTGAAATTCACCAATTTTTGGGTGTGATGTACCACTGCTATACCTAGTAGGCGGGTTAAAAAATAAAATAAAATGTTTCAGTTACATTTTCAGTTGAAATTCAACAATTTTTAAAGTGTGAAGTACCACTGCTATACCTAGTAGACCGGTAAAAAAAAAAAAGAATAATTGGCAGTTACATTTTCTGGTGAAATTTCAGCAATTTTTTGGTGTGATGTACCACTTGTATACCTATTAGACCAGTAAAAAAAAAAAAAAAAAAACATTTGTCAGTTACATTTTAGGGTCAAATTCACCAATTTTTGGGTGTAATATACCCCTCCTCTACCTAGTTGACAGCTTAATAAATTTCAATAATTTTTATTTTACATTTTCGGTCGACAATAAACAATTTTTTTCTGTCATAGACCCCTGCTCTACCAAGTAGACAGGTTAATACATTTCTGTAATTTTTCTGTTACATTCTTGGGTTGACATTATACAATTTTAGACGTGAATAAACCCCTTCTCTGCATAGATGACAGGGAATAAAATTTCTGAAATGCTTCTTTAATTGATGCACGCCACCTCCTTTGATTCAATGCTTAAACTTAAAGGGAGTCTTTCATGCAGATTCACCCTATTAACCTAATAACAGTGTTATGTCCACGGCATCCCCCCTATTAAAACGGTGCTTACCGTTTGTTCCTTGCTACCATCGTTGTGGAGAAAAACACTTTTAATCCGCATGCAAATTAGTCTGTGAAGGTGCCCGGGGCCCTGGGTCATTTTCATACGAAGGCACTCCCCCTCCGCCGTGTGTGCCCGCCCTTAGTCTCTGTTCCAGCCTCTAAGCACCGTTTTAATAGGGGGGATGCCGTGGACATAACACTGTTATTAGGTTAATAGGGTGAATCTGCGTGAAAGACTCCCAAGTTGTACCACATTTGCACTTCAATACTTTGTCCCACATTTCCGCTATACTCTTTTGGCCAACATTTGCGCCTCAATAGCTTTTCCCACATTTCTGCTCGATCCCCATTTTTTTAAAATAAATTTATCTCCCTTAAATTTAGTCTCTTTTTCTCACGCTCCCTCTCCGGCGTGGAATCCTGATTCGCCGATAACCGTGATCAACATGGTAGGCTCAGAAAATAACATTGAAAGTTGATAGAGAAGATATCCAAATGGATGGTGGATGTCACTGGGGCACCTCTACATAGGTGACAGGAACATAAATAAAAAAAATAAATAAATCGGCAATTACATTGTCAGGTGACATTTTTCAAATTTTGGCGGATAATAACCCCTGCTATGCATAGTTGATAGGGAATAAAATTTAAGACATTCTTCATTAATTGATGCGCGACACATCTTTTCATTCAATGCTTAAACTTTAAAAAGTTGTCACACTTTTATGCTTTAATAATTTCTCCCATAATTCAACTCTATAATTTTAAATTTGAAAAAATGAATCCTCCCTTGGATGTGGTCTCTCTTTCTCACGCTCGCTCTCCGGCGTGGAACCCTGATTCCCCGCCACCCGTGATCACCATGGTAGGTGCAGAAAAGAACATCGAAAGTTGATAGAGCAGATATCAAATTGGATTGTGAACATCGCGGGGACGTGCGACATGGTGGTGCAGTAAGTGTGCACACGCCTACACGAACTGACTGACAGGGGTCAGCCCCTGCAACTTCTGGGTCTCCAAATTGGGCACATGGCCCTTTACCCCTTGGAGGTGCTGGCCTGCCCTGCAGCCAGTGTATTGTCTGAACGTGTGTTTAGCACGACTGGAGGGGGTTATCACAGGTTATATTTCCCGATGTTTTGGGGTGTACCCCAATTTAAAAAATAAAATTTAAAACCAAAAACCAGTGTAGGCCACCTCCTCCTCCACCGCTGCTTCCACCTACACCGCCACCTACACAGCCTCCTCAACCTCCTACTCCATATGGACCGCGTCCTCCTAGATCAAGGTTATTATTTTTTATTTTTACGTATTTTATGTTATTTAAAGTCATTTCCCTATCCACATTTGTTTGCAGAACACTTACCATGCTCTTAACCACATTTTGATGCAGCCCTCTAGCCCTTTCCATTACATTTTTACAGCCATTTTAGTGCTCAAAAGTTCGGGTCCCCATTGACTTCAATGGGGTACGGGTTCGGGGTCAAGTTCCGGTCAAGTTCGGGTCCGTCGAACCCGAACATCCAGGTGTCCGCTCAACTCTAAATATGACGAATATTCTATAAAACGAATATATAGTAATATAGCGAATATATTAATTATTTAGAATATTTGTCTTTTTCCCCAATCTGTACAGTTGTTCGCATACTCCTCCCCGACAAGCGTCCCCGTCACCATGGGAACGCCTGTGGGTTAGAATATACTATCAGATCTGAGTTTTCCTTGCGATCGTGAAAACTCAGATCCTAGTATATTCTAACCCACAGGCATTCCCATGGTGACGGGGACGCTTGTCGGGGAGGAGTATGCGAACAACTGTACAGATTGAGGAAAAAAAAGACGAATATTATAAATAACGAATATATTCGCTATATTGCTATATATTTGTTTTTTAGAATATTCGTCAATTTTTTTTCCATATGAAAACATGATTCCTTCCTGCTTAAGTTGCTTGTGGGCTAATGTCTCATTGGCCCACAAGCAAGAAGCAGTGAGGAATCATGTTTTCAGATGTTAAAAAATTGCGAATATTCGATATAGCGAATATATAGCACTATATTCTAAATATTCGCGAATTCTCGAAGTTGCGATATTCGCTAAAGAAAACTGTTATTCGAAAATTCGCGCTCAACACTAATCATAATTTGGGTCCCCATCATACTCAGCCATAATACGCTTTAACTCTTTCTCCATTTCTGCCTCTGCGTCTGACTCAGACAAGACACTGAATCTATTGGCGTTCATTGTCCCATCTGGTCTACTGTCCACTTTCACCTTACTTGGCTTTTGGACAGTTGTCCACTCTCCCTCAGGCATACGGCTGGACTTATCTTTCTTCTTTCTTTTAGACTGCTTAACCTCCTCAGTGGTGGACACTGGAGCAGACGCAGGGCCGGCCTTTGAGGTGTGCGAGCTGTGCGGCTGCACAGCGCGCCATGGCAACAGGGGCGCCCGGGGGCCGACACAGCTCGCAGTCGGTCTCTTACAGCAGGCCGGCCCGAGATTGAGTGAGGCGAGCCTGGCGAGCTGAGCCGCTGCAGCTGCCAGGTCAGGTTCCGGAGCGTGGAGGAGGAGCTTAGGGGCGCAGGCGCAGCGTCCAAGTGCTGCGCCTTCACAGAGAGCCGCGGAAGGATCCGCTCAACGTGTGAGAGCCGCGGCCGGTGCTCTGCAGACAGGGAGGGAGCAGAAGACTTCAAATAGTGAGTACCTGTTCTTAATTTTTTGCCAAATATCTTTCATTAAATGGGGGCAGGGTCTAATTAAGGGGGGCAGGGGACTTGATAAGGGTGACTCTGGGTATGATTAAGGGGGCAGGGGACTGGATAAGGGTGACAGACACTGGACACTGGGTATGATTAAGGGGCAGGGGACGGGCTTTTGTTGACACTGGGTATGATTAAGGGGGGCAGGAGACTGGCTATGGGTGACACTGGGTATGATTATACTTGTTTGCACTTGCACTTAAATTATCTGTAATAAAAAAAAACTGTTTGTTACAAAGATTGTTTTCCTCTTTGTGTATGTTTAGGTGACCCGGGGGAAGGGGGGGGGGGGGGGGCGCCACAAGATTAGCTCGCACAGGGTGCCTGAACACCCTGAAGAGGCAGCCTCTGAGTATACAGCCTGTGTGACCAGCTCCATGTTCCGCTCAATGATTTCTGACTGGGTTTGTACTGGATCACTGTGTGGTACATCCTGTTGAAGCTCTGTCCCTGTCGGCAATGACCCTGATATCAACGCATCCTCTTCTCGGTCATCTGTCCCTGCTAGTAAGTCATCGTCAGGAAAGTCTTTGCAGATGTTATGCCAGGCGTCAGGACAGTCCCTGTGGGGATGACCAATCTTACCACACAAATTACATCTAATGAAATGACCTGGCAATTGGCACTGACATGACCAACCTCCCCACACAGGCTGCACTTCACCATGGTACACGCACTCGCCAAGTGACCAGTTTTCCCACACTTAAAGCACTTTCTAGGCTGACCCACATAGAAACATACCCCCTTCTCCCGGCCAATGAAGAAAGAATTGGGCAGATGTTGGGTAATATTTTGGTGCTGATGAAGCTTTACCAAGACCTTCAACCCCTGAGTCCAGATACCGTCTTCATCCCTGGTCTTGGTGAGTTTTCACATAAGGTCACAATGTCTCCTCAGCCAAACTACAATGTCCTGGTGGGGAACCATTCCAACTCATTAACGGTATCTGGCTTAGAGATGGGGATAAAACTGAGCTTATTCCAACCCTCTTCTTCTCTGAACCTGGTGAAGCTAGCCCAGATACGGTCCAAGTCAGACATGAGCTTTAAACTGATGTAATAGCCCGGGAGGTTTATCACGGCCAGGATATTGGATGGCTGGACGCCCAGTTGCTTACATAGCAGCTCTCTGATGATATACCTCCTATCGGGCAGCTCTTCCTTGGCACCTCTATGCCTGAACCTGACCACGTTCCTCCTCTTAAAAGCCTGGCCGGTTTAACTGGTGTTTGATGTAAATGATGGTGAGCCACGGCTCCTGCCGTCCTTGTTGGCCCTGTGTAGGCTGCTGGCCTCCTGTACTAGGGGGTTCTAGTGTTGTCTGCACAACTGATGGGGGGAACTCCTGTGCATAAGGGTCCATTCACACGTCCGTAAGTGTTTTGCGGATCCGCAAAACACGGACACTGACAATGTGCATTCCACAATTTGCCGACCGCACATCGCCGGCACTATAATAGAAAATGCCTAATCTTGTCCACAATTGCGGACAAGAATAGGACATGTTCTATTTTTTTGCGGAAACTGAAGCATGGATGCGGAAGTGTGTATCCGCAAATGCGGATAGGAACAGCACATTCCGGCCCCATTGAAAATGAATGGGTCTGCACCCATTCCACAAAATTGCGCAACGGATGCGGACCCATTTTGCGTACGAGTGAATGGACCCTAAGACTGTACTGCCCTCTCCCCACCATCTGTGTCACCAGCAGAGGGAACCACAGACTGGCCTGATTCCCCAGATGATCCCAGATCCCACACAGACTGTCGTGCACTCTCCCCTGACACAGCATTATCACACAGATGATCAGCAGTATTATCGCACACTGAATCGGCAATATTATCAGACACATGAATGTCCTCACAGGACCGCAGTACGGTCCTGCACAACAGAACCCTGAGGGCCCGGCTCAGTAATAGAAGCCTGATGAGCTACTGCATTATTAGCTTCTGGTAGGAATCCACAGTCCATCTGCACAGTGCTGCCCCCTGACGCTTGTGGTGACTGCACTGCTACTACAGGGTTACCTTCTGGTAGATGTCTACTGTCCTGCTGCAGGATGCTGGGACTTAAAGTGCCCGATGAAGGCCCCCGGCGGCTGTTCTCGGAACTGCCTTCTCCCGGTGATCGCATTTGTTTCAGACCGGCTCGCGGCGCAGGCACAGGTAAGGACTTACCTGTGCATCGCCGGACTTGTGATTTAAGATGGCTGCCCGCATGTGTTCGCGGGCGAACTGGCCATCACTGACTGCTGCAGGTGCTTGCTGGTGCTGCATGCTTGCTTCCCCTCTGTTCAAGCTCCCTTCTTTAAAGGAAAAAATTTGCTGGCTGCAGTTGAGGTTTTACATTGGACTGCTGGGCGCCATCTTGGAAAGATTCAGACTCAAAGCTCTGCTGGTTCCTGCAAGTTTCTCTAACTGGTCCCAGTTGTTCTAAGACAGAGTCCATCTCCTTTACAGTGTCAGCTGTATGGCCAGGGGACTCTTGCGGTCATGCAGCTCCTAGCGGTCAGGGTTTGCTGCCTTCAGTTGGTACCTGCAGTCTGTTTCTGAAGCTGCAGTTTCTCTTGCTTCAGAGTCTCCATTCTCCTCACCAGTGCTGGGATATCATCAGCCAGGCAGAGCTCAGGTGCATGCTCTTCCCCTCTAGCAGACTGTCCATTGCTTGGTATCGCAGGCTGTGAACTCACAGGATGGCCTCTCACAAGGGCTGATGCAAGGATTTTTGCCACCCTAGGCAAAAGCTAATTTTGCTGCCCCCTCTTGTAACCGCCCATTGACCATGCCCTTTGACCCGCCTCTTTTTTGTCAGCCACCTATTTAATGATTGTTGCATGCAACATTTAACTTGACCAGCTACATTTTAGATATTCTACAGCAGTCCCGTTACAAACCCCCCTCCCCCAATCAGCCTTTCGACCAAATAATAAAAATAGTAAAATAGAACATTAAATTTTTAATTGTAAACATTTTCTCATATGCAAAACATAAAATAGCAGCATTGCACATATATACAGCAGCACGTACCTCTCACATCCAGGGCCTCCAGGTGACGTCTCCTCGGATGTAGATCTTCTGTCATCCTCTTCTCCATTCGGTCCGGACACTTCTCTCAGCCGCCTCGTCTCTGCAGAGTGTGACACACAGACATCCTAGTGTCCTCACTTTTCTATCATCATCCCCCAACCTGGAGTCCCCACAGTGTTATCCTGCTGCTCGCTGTGCCCCGGCCCCAATACCACAAATACTATCCTGAAGAAATAATAGTGCCCCCATAGTAATAGTGCTCCTCATAGTCCCACCAATAGTAATTCCCTTCTAGAATGCCCTCATTAGTAATACTGCCCCACATTATGTAATTTGCCCCCCACATTATGTAATTTGCCGCCCACCTGCCCCACATTATGTAATTTGCCCCCCACACCTCCCCACATTATGTAATTTGCCCCCCACTCTGCCCCACATTATGCAATTTGCCCCCCACACTGCCCCACATTATGTAATTTGCCCGCCACACTGCCCAACATTATGTAATTTGCCCCCACACTAGGTAATTTTGCCCACACACTGCCCTCCATTATGTAATTTGCCCCCCACTAAGTAATTTTGCCCCCAGACTGCCCTCCATTATGTAGTTTGCCCCACACACTGCCCTCCATTATGTAATTTGCCCACACACTGTCCTCCATTATGTAATTTGCCCCCACACAAGTTAATTTTGCCCCCAAAGTGCATACTGCCCTCCATTATGTAATTTGCCCCTCACTAAGTAATTTTGCCCCCAAACTGCCCTCCATTATGTAGTTTGCCCCCACACTGCCCTCCATTATGTAGTTTGCCCCCACACTGCCCTCCATTATGTAATTTGCCCCCACACTAAGTAATTTTTCCCCCACACAAGTTATTTTTGCCCCCACAGTGCACATTGCCCTCCATTATGTACACCCCCATCTAATACCGCCCCCTGGTACATGACATCCCCCCCTTGTGTTACTGATCCTGTACAGTGTCTGTACCTGCCAGCCGGCTGCGCGAGCATGAGTTCACTAAGTTCAGTGTCTTCGGCGAGCAATCACGTCCTGCGGAGCGTGATCCCGCGGGACCCACCTCGATCAGATGTCAGATCAGCGACAAAAGTAGGGGGCGGCCGGTTGCTAGTGGTGTTGGGAACTTGGGTACGGCGGGTGACACCCCATCAGACTGGTGTCACCCGGTGCTGCCCGCACCCGCCGCACCGACCTACCTCGCAACGCCACTGGAGGGAGGCGGCCAGACTCCAGAGCGCCCGCGCCCCCAGGCAGAGTGCGGTCTACGTGGTGGCCTACTCTGCTTATGGGTGGCGCCGGCCCTGCCTTTCACAGGTGTAGTAGTTGTTCCGCTTGTTTCCAGCCCAAGCCTCTGCACTGCTGGTGAAGAAACTTGTGGCTTAGGACATGCTGCAGCTGCCGTCACTGCGGTGGGTGCACAATATCTAGATTGGGGACCGTCTCCCAGGTTTTTCCCAGTGGCAGCACCTTGAAACCTTCCTGCTTTTCCATCTTTGGTCTCGACCACACCTTTTGCAACTTTTTTGCTGCTGCTGCTCCCAGATCTTGTCCGGTCACTCTGTATCAGGACATTCTGTTGAATGTTTTGCTGTATGGTCTGTCTCTCCAGAGAAGTTCTTCTCTGTCTGCATGGAGGAGGGGTGGACCGTGGACTGCACACCTGCAGGGTGTAATGGAGTCTGCTTCATCTCCTGCAAACTCTGCTGGCCTATTGCTTCAGAATATTCCTGCACTGTGGTTTTGCTGTCACTTTTTCCTTCTTAAGGCCTCATGCACACGACCGTTGTTGTGTTCCGTGTCCGTTGTTCCGTTTTTCGTGATTTTCTGCGGACCCATTGATTTTCAATGGGTCCGTTGAAAACTCAGCTAATGCACCGTTTGTCATCCGCGTCCGTGATCCGTGGTTCCAGTCCGTCAAAAAAATATAACCTGTCCTATTTTTTTTCACGGAAAACGGTTCGCAGACCCATTCAAGTCAATGGGACCGTGAAAAAACACGGAGGCACACAAGATTGTCATCGGCATCCGTTTATTTTCTGGGACTGCTGACACCATGACTGCTGATACTGGAACTGCTGACATTCTGCACATTCATCTTCAACAAAATAACTTTAGGATTTTTATCCACATATTGAGGCCTCATGCACACAAACGTATTTTCTTTCCGCGTCCATTCCGTTTTTTTTGTGAACCGTATTCATTTCAATGGGACTGCAAAAAAACAGAAGTTACTCCGTGTGCATTCCGTTTCCGTATTTCCGTTCCGCAGAAAATAGAACATGTCCTATTATTGTCCGCATTGCGGACAAGGATAGTACTGTTCTATTAGGGTCCAGCTGTTCCGTTGCGCAAAATACGGAATGCACACGGACGTCATCTGTACTTTTTGCGTATCCATTTTTTGCGGACCGAAAAATACATACGGTCGTGTGCATGAGGCCTGAGAGGACTGGGAATTGTTTCCCAGAATAGGCCTTGGAGCCTGGGCCTTGCCGGGGTAGCATCACTGCCCAGGGTGTCCCCTTCCTGGGCTTGCTCCACACATGAGGAGGATCTACTGAGACACAACTTCTCAGCTAGGAGACAGTATTATAGTAGTTGTGGTCATGGCTACGGCAGAGAGCTAGTGCCCCGAACGTGCCGAGACCTGAGAGAGGAAACCAACCTGCCTAAACTGATATGGCTGGAGAGGTGCCCTTAGCCATGCCGCGGGTAAGCCTAAAAGGGGGCATACCCTGAGGAGTATGGAAAGAAAAGGGGAGGGAGGGTGGGGCACCGAAAACGCCCGCACATGAGGAGAGGGCGTGCCTCCTTTTAAGAGCGCCTACACCCCTCCCACAAATGCAGGCTGACATGTCAGCCTTAAGCTACTTGTGGTCATGGCTACGGCAGAGAGCTAGTGCCCCGAACGTGCCGAGACCTGAGAGAGGAAACCAACCTGCCTAAACTGATATGGCTGGAGAGGTGCCCTTAGCCATGCCGCGGGTAAGCCTAAAAGGGGGCAAAAATACATGAGTAGGGAGAGAAAACCTTTGCCACTGACCAAGTTACAAAACCAAACTGTGGAATGCCTGGGATATCTTGGCCTGAGGGTAGGTATGTAGCGTGGGAAGCCTGAGTAGCGCCAGCGACCCATTTGCGGATGACGTGGCCGGGGACGTTGTGCTTGAAGCCGCGGATGCAGCTCCAATACAGAAGGAGTGTCCTGAAATGGTCTTGGGGTTGAAACCCAAGCCCGCCGCCAGAGTGCGAACGTGGGAGATGAAACTGCGAGGCCGTGCGGGCCGAGACCTGGAACGGGAGCAATGGGCGGTCAGGGGCGGAGTCCCTCAGAGCTGCCAGCCAGCTCCTGAGCACCTGGACCGGGCACCATGCGTTGGTGGACTGAAGAACTTCACCTCCACTGGTGATCCCACCTGTGAGGTTGGAAGGGAGGAGCTGTGAGGAGAAATGGTCGTCGGGCCATACCAGCTGACCCCCGGTTAAACCCTTGGACCTGACTGAACTGTGGGTGAATTCGCTGTGTCCTAAGAACCCGCGGAACTAAAGTGCATGGCAGCCTTTATGACAGTGCTGGAAGGAGCCCAAAAGGAAGACCATCTAGGGAGGTGGAAAGCTTCTAAATAATCCCCTGACACAGCCTGCCTGCTCGGGGCGACCGCGTGACTACTCTCCTGAACACCCCCTAACCGTTGAGACAGAAAAACCGACCTACTTTCGGGGTCTTCCAACATGGAGAAATGTTGGACTTTGGCCAAATATCGTTGATGGGGTTAAAGGATGGTTGTGGAACAGGATGGCCTGGATCTTGAGGACACATCAGCTGGGGGTGAGCCCTGAAACATGCATGAAGGGGCCCTACATTCGTTTGTAGTGACAAGCAGTTTGGCTGCGGCAGGGAATGAAAAGCGAGGGAGCAGTCTCGGTAGTGTACGGAACCCTACCTGGGGGAACGGGCCCTAGGGTGGAGGTTATTGGCAAGGCTAGAGTGGACTGGGCAGGTGGCAGCCCCCCGTAGGACTTGACGGCCAAGAGGCTGGACTGGACGTCCGAAACCAAGGAGGCGACGGAGTACATCCCGGCATGTAGCTGCGCCAGGGACACCTGAAGGGTGGACATGGAGACTTGCTCCAAGTCCGGGGCTGCTAGTTCAACCATCAGTAGCCTATACAGCTCTGCTTTACGGCGGAAGCAGGGTATTGGAACCCTCTCCGGTTAAGCTCCGTAACCAACTTCGGAATTGACCAACTCCTTAGGGCCGCTTGGATGCGGGTGTTTCCGGTACAGATAGGCCTTCTTCGATGTTGGAAATGCGACATACTGCAGCTGCGAAGTGACAAATAGAAAATAACATTTGACCAGGAAGCCCCGTACCTTGCAAGCGACACCCGAGACGTGAATGGTGGTTAAAGGAGGACTAGCGAGTGTCTAGTGCTCTGAACAGCGGGACCATAGACTAAGCGTGAAATGACGTGAGAAAGCTAACCGTACTTGGCCCCAGACAGGAAAAAGAAAACTGAAGAGAAAAACAAACATCGAACCTGAAATCGTACCGGAGAAAGGACTACTGAATCGAGTCTAAAACATGACAGGCGACAGAAACAGTAAATTAACAGTGTGAACCTGAAGTGACAGGTAACAGAAAATAAATGATACCACGTAAGACTTTGAGTGATCCGGACCCTTATGTACGCCTGAGCGCGATAACCATGGCATGAGAAGTGACGAACGTGGACCCTAAACGAAAGAGGCAGCGAAAACTGGAAACGTACATCGATGCGCAGCCGGTGGCAGACACGGCGTGACATGAACGTAAGCCTGAAGCGTGACAGGCAACACCTGAAAAATAAAAAACACGTGAGCATGAAGCGCGACGGGCAGCAGATGATTGATTGAAACGTAAGCCTGAAGCGTAACAGCCAAACTTATGACAACTTGAAAATGTAAGCCTGAAACGTAACAGGCAACAGATAATGAAAATAACACGTAAGCCTGGAGCGTAATAGGCAACCTAAGATAAATTAGAAACGTAAGCCTGAAACATAACAGGCAACAGATAACGAAACTAACCCGTAAGCCTGAAGCGTGACAGGCAACCTGAGATGAATTAAAACGTAAACCTGAACGTAACAGGCAACAGATAATGAAAATAACACGTAAGCCTGAAGCGTAACAGAACAGAGGATGAATTGAAAAACGTGAGCCTGAAAAGTGACAGGCAACAGATAAAACATGGCAAAAATATGACAGATTGAACCGTGCGTTTGAAACGTGACAGGCAACAGATGATACACTGAACAAAAAACGTGAGCTTGAACCGTGGCAGGCACCCGACATGGTGACATGTGCACGTGAGCCTGAAGCGCAAAAAGTGGCAATGGTGATAAAGCGTGAGTCTGAAACGTGACAGGCCAATGATTGAGAAAGGAACGGACGCCTGAACAGAACAGGCCGTGGGAGGCAAGAGGCGTGAGCCTGACCGTGACCGCCAATTGATACATAGGCCTGACACGTGACAGCAACAGCCTGTCGTGGACAGGTATGACAGAGAAACAAAACATGGTGACATGAACAAGAAGTGACCTGGGACGTGACTGGAGACAACCTGGTGGCTACGACATGACCCTGACGCGGGTGACAAAGGAATAGGAAGTTGCATAGCAGCGAAGCCTGGAAGACCGCGAATGTGTGGTAGAAAATGAAGCAGTCACCGGAAATGTCCGTGGATGTAGAGAGTGGAAAGCGATGGTCGGCAAACGGGACAAATGAGCGCAACCTGGCTGACGAGCGCAGCACCCGGGGACTACAAAATAATTGGTAACGTGAGGGGGAGACTACGCAGACCGGAACGCGCCAATGCGTCCCAACCGTGACATGGGGAACCATCTTTTTTTTTTTTTTTTAAAGACTTTGATGCTGCTTGACTGTGTGGAGAGAATAAACTTTGGGTGTGACTGGAGTGAGAAGGACTAAAAAACCAGCACCTACCTGTTTGAACCCCGAGTGGGGAATTTTATGACCTCTGTAAGGATGCATGGATCCCTGGTTGAAGATTAACGGCAGAGTACCCAGGGTCTGCAACAATAATTTTTTTTTTTTTTTTTTTTTTGGAAAAAGAACACAAAACTGGGGTCGTACTGTAGAAAATAATATTGATCGAATCTGGAATAAAAATGATAGCGACAAAGAATAGTGATTAACAGCATGAACCTGGCCTGTAACCGGAAATGGATGAAAAACGTAAACCTGAAGCGTGACGGGGAATAAATACATAAGAGAAACGTAAGCCTGATACGCGTGACAGGCCACGGACGTGGTGCGGTGGATACGTAAGCCTGAAACGTAACAGGCAACATGATACATTGGGAACGTAAGCCAGAAACGTAACTGGCAACAGAAAAGAAAAACGTAAGCCTGAAACGTAACAGGCAGCAGACATGATAGATTAGAAACGTGAGCCAGAAACGTAACTGGCAACAGAAAAGAAAAACGTAAGCCTGAAACGTAACAGGCAGCAGACATGATAGATTAGAAACGTAAGCCAGAAACGTAACTGGCAACAGAAAAGAAAAACGTAAGCCTGAAACGTAACAGGCAGCAGACATGATAGATGAGAAACGTGAGCCAGAAACGTAACAGGCAACAGACATGATATATTAGAAACGTGACCCTGAAACAGGCACTGACGGCAAATGATGCGTGAGCCTGAAGCGTAACTGGCAACAGGTATAGTCTGGGAAAACCGTAAGCCCGTGGCGACATGGGCAACAAATGGTGAGAATGATGCGTAAGCCTGACACGGAACAGGCCACAGACATGTTGGAGCATGAAAAGACATGCGTGAAACATGAAGAAAACCCGGCAATGAACATGGTGGGATGACATGGAAGCAAACCCGCCGTGTGACTGGTGACAGAACGGTGACTGAAAATAAGTATTTGCCGAACAACGTCCGCAGATGTAGCGGAGTGGAACAGGCGGTGGTCGACACGGGCGGAATTTGTTTGCAAACCTTGGCAGACGATGGATGGTAAGCACGGCAGAGTAACCAGAGTCTGCAACAATAACCAGTGGCGTGAGGGGTGGTGGCCCCTGCTACGCCATTACTCGACCCTCGACCCAGGGAACTGCGAGTCCCTGTGATCTAATGAGACTGTGTGTGTGGGAGCTGACGTGTGAGGTGGCGGAACCGCTGCCGTGGGGTGTGGAGGGTTAACTGGTCTGCTGCTTAACAAAACAGGGGAGGGCACGTGGGAGCTAGCGGTGTGCCCTGACCCTGGCAAGCAGCTATGCTATGTATGTGCTGGCGGGGGCCTGTGGTGGGGCTTATTATGACGAACCAGTGTGTAGACCAATGCTTTCAAGTGTTTTTTTTTTTTTTTTCAAACTTTATTGATAGTGAACAGCAGCCGGCCGCCGGCCAGTAGCTGCGTGGGGAGAAACGGCACCCCCCGCGTGAGCTGCCTGCAGGCTCGGGATGACAGAGGAGGACACATAGGGATGGATGTGGCCTTGCACCTCCGCTCACAGAGACTGCTGCCGGACGTACCTGGCGGTGTCAAAGTGTGTGTGCCGATTGGCCAGCACGCCGCGCATGCGCAACTTGAAAAATCATCATGCAGAGTTTTTATTGCTTGCTGCTGCTTGCGCCATTTGCCCGACCCTTGACCCAGGGAACTGTATGTGCCTGTGAACTGACGAACTGCGTGTGAGGGAGCTGACGTGGAAGGTAGCGGGACCGCTGCCGTGGGGTGTGGAGGGTTGATTAGGTCTGCGGCTCAAAAGACAGGGGAGGGCACATGGGAGCCGTGCGGCGTGCTATGACCCTGGCAAAACAGCTGGGATTGTGTGGGACTGGTGAGATCCTGTGACGGGGCTTATGCATCTGAGCCAGTGCGTGTGAAACTTTTTTTTTTTTTTTTTGAAACTTTATTGCGGTGAAACAGCAGCCGGCCAGCAGCTGCGATGGGACGAAGCGGCACCCCTGGGTCTGGACGGACCCGCCCGAGGGGAGAAGGCCTGGACCAGCAAGAAGAAGGGGGGCGCGCTGCTGCGGCTGCCGGAGCCGGGAAAGAGAGCCCGACAACGGAGGCAGGCCGGGACGCAGGCTCCGTCGCCAAGGTAACGGAGGCGCTGCCCGGCGTCCCACGTGATCTGCCCAGGCCGGCGCCTGAGTGGGGACGTGCCGGCCGTACCACCCGGGATGCGAGGTGGGTAGCGGGCGGACCGGGCCGGGGGGGGGGGGGGGAACGAGCCGGAGAGGGGTACGGGAGGACAGAGAACTTACCCAGACGCTGAGTGGAGAGCGTTGGAGGGGAACCCTCAGCAAACTTACCTGCAGGACGGGGCGTGACGTCAGGCGGGAAAAAGGCACCGAAAACGCCCGCACATGAGGAGAGGGCGTGCCTCCTTTTAAGAGCGCCTACGCCCCTCCCACAAATGCAGGCTGACATGTCAGCCTTAAGCTACTTATATTTTTGTACATAGGAGGCAGTATTATAGTAGTTATATTCTTGTAGATAGAAGCAGTATTATAGTAGTTATATTCTTGTACATAGGAGGCAGTATTATAGTAGTTATATTCTTGTACATAGGAGGCAGTATTATAGTAGTTATATTCTTGTAGATAGAAGCAGTATTATAGTAGTTATATTCTTGTACATAGGAGGAAGTATTAAAGTAGTTATATTCTTGTACATAGGAGCAGTATTATAGTAGTTATATTCTTGTACATAGGAGGCAGTATTATAGTAGTTATATTCTTGTACATAGGAGGCAGTATTATAGTAGTTATATTCTTGTACATAGGAGGCAGTGTTATAGTAGTTATATTCTTGTACATAGGAGGCAGTATTATAGTAGTTATATTCTTGTACATAGGGGCAGTATTATAATAGTTATATTCTTGTACATATGAGCAGTATTATAGTAGTTATTTTCTTATACATAGGAGGCAGTATTACAGTAGTTATATTGTTGAATATAGGAGACAGTATTATAGTAATCATATTTTTGTACAAAGAGCAGTATTATAGTAGTTATATTCTTTTACATAGGAGCAGTATTATAGTAGTTATATTCTTGTACATAGGAACAGTATTTTAGTAGTTATATTCTTGTACATAGGAGCAGTATTATAGTAGTTATATTCTTGTACATAGGAGGCAGTATTATAGTAGTTATATTCTTGTACATAAGGAGCAATATTATAGTAGTTATATTCTTGTACATAAGGAGCAGTATTATTGTAATTATATTCTTGTACATAGGAGGCAGTATTATAGTAGTTATATTCTATGTACATAGGAGGCAGTATTATAGTAGTTATATTCTTGTACATAGGGGCAGTATTATAGTAGTTATATTCTTGTACATAGGAGCAGTATTATAGTAGTTATATTCTTTATCAAATTTCTTTTTATTTGAGAAAAGTACAAAGTTGTGTAAAAAGACATACATCTCGTGTCCAGACGCAGCTGGATAAGTGCATAGTCAGCAAACACAATGTATTCAAAATGATTGCATATACAACTCAGATAGCAGAGTGAAATGCGTGTACAAATAACTGATGAGGGAGACATAACAAGACAAAGGAAGGTGGATTGAGGGAAAGAGGGGAGGGGGGGGATAGTTAGATGTCAATCATAATCTTAAATTAAGACAAATCTAAGCCTAGAATTTGCGGTATAGCTTCCAAGAATTATATTCTTGTACATAGCAGCAGTATTATAGTAGTTATATTCTTGTACATAGGAGGCAGTATTATAGTAGTTTTATTCTTGTACATAGGAGCAGTATTATAGTAGTTATATTCTTGTACATAGGAGCAGTATTATAGTAGTTATATCCTTGTACATAGGAGGCAGTATTATAGTAGTTATATTCTTGTACATAGGAGGCAGTATTATAGTAGTTATATTCTTGTTATCAGTTATCATTTTTTTCCATAGGGAGCAGTATTTTAGTAGTTATGAATAGGCAAGTAAACAAGTTTATGATTGGGCAGTTCTACATATTTTCCCCATTCCCTCAGGGCTATGTTCATCTCTGGGCACCAAAACATTTATTTTCTTGGAATGTTAGACAACATCTGATCATGTTCTTAATGTACAGAAGTGTGTCTGGAGTGAAGCAGTGAAGCCCAAATCTTTTCCATGTGAGGAATTTTCAACATTTTAATTGGGATGGCAGATGACAGATTAATTGGAAGGACGACTTAGAGAAACTAGTCACATAAACGTTTCCAGCCTTGCAATGACAAGATCAAGTCTCAGATATAACTGGGGGTCAAACTGTTGCTTTCTTTGATCTGAATTTGATTGATGTACATGCCACTACTGACTAATGTTACTACATCAAGGATGAGTTTATCAGTAGATGGCCTGTTTGATATAGCGTTGCATATCTGAACAGCTTCTCTGTACCTTGTATTTGCCCTTATGTCCTCTATTCTGATAATGGCCTACAGCAGTCAACTTGCCTTATCATAACTTCCTATTCACATGCCTGAGTCTTCTCTTGTGCTGCACCTGTGCAATGAAATGCTCTTCCTTGGTTAATCAGGGTTAACACTCGCACCTTTACAGTATATCATGAAGGCACGTGTTTCCACTGGTTCTTATCATGCTGCATAAAACATTACACATTATCATCCTATTGCATATTTCCTCACAATACAATTACTAAACACTATACTATTTTACTCTGACCCATTCTCCTATTCCCACTTTATACTTAGGGGAAAGAAGAATTGAATAGAAAGAGATGGCAGCTGTCAGAAAGCTTACCCATATATGTTCACAAAGCGCCTTGTAGAGGCTAAAAAATAATGTTTTTCAAAAGAAAGCCACTGCAGCTTTTCCCCGTGTATTACATATTTTCTTGTGTATTTAAATATATTTTTGATGTGTCTTTTTCAACTCCCATTGATTTCACAGTTAAAGGGGTTCTCTGAACCCAGACATACCTACATCTTCACTCCGGCAGCCCCCCTGACTTGAGCATCGAAGTAGGCATTTTTTGGAGATCTGGTGACTCTCCATGGGGCTGCCAGGAAGCCCGGTGATGTCACTGACACTGATGGGCGGGATTTAGCACTGCCCTAGCCAGTAAAACGGCTAGGGCAGCGCTAAAGCCCGCCCATCAGAATCGGTGACATCACTGAACACACTGCCCGGCGGAAGTTTCCGCCCGGCAGTGTGTTATTAAAAACAAAAGAGACTTTGCCCTGCACGATTTAGCGCAGGGCAAGGGAGCGCATCGGAGCATGAGATGCTTCGATGCTAGCCTCAGGGGGCTGCCTGGGTGAAAATAAGGGTATGCTGAACCCGGACAACCCCTTTAACTGATTACACAGTCAAGTCCCATTATTATGACCACCAGCTAATATCCACAGTAACCGCTGTATGCAGCACAGACTGCAGCTAAACGGGCTGAGAGGGACTCAGTAAGGTCCTGGTAGGTTTTCACAGGTATCTGGAGCCATGCTGACTGCAGTACACCCCACAGCTGCTGGAGGGGGTGTGGGGGAGGATCCATGGAGTGAACGCGACCATCAAGGTGGTCCCACAGATGCTCAATTGGGTTCAGGTCTGGAGAATTAGGTGGGGTCTGGAGAATTAGGTGGCCAGGGTGGTACTTGGAAGTCTTAGTCAAGTTCAGGCCGGACCCGGGGCTAAAAGCCTGGGGGGAGGCCTGGCATGACCGGGTTGGGAGGGAGTGTTAGGTGAAGGAAGGTCAGGGATGGGTTAATGTATGGGAAGAGGGGGCGGCGTGCAGGGGAGGGGGCTAGGTTTTATAAGGGGGTAGCAGGGGCGGGAAAAGGGTCAGTGCGGAGGACCAGATGTGGTGTAGCAGCCCAGCAGAGAGTGCAGCGGTTACCTGTTCGAACGATGTCTGCCCCGTTGTCTGAGGTGGATACGCTGTTGGCGCAGCTGCGGGCCGCAGCGACAACCAGAGGGACGGAGTGGCTGCAGGATTCCATCCGGGGATTGCTGCCGGGGTCGGGGGATGCAGGTGCCGTGGTGTCCCACAGTAGCCGGCCGCGGAGGACCAGGCCTCCGGCGCACCTCAGTCCTGATGAGCCCCTCCAGAGACCCTCCGGCACGCGCCGCGGGCAGGGGCACAGGTGCCCTGAGGTCACGTGCTGGGAGGAATCCATGTGTCAGGCGGGACCCGGGTGGGGGGAGGCCGGACGCCTCCTCCTCCTCAGCAGCAAGCGGCGGGGGGAGCTGGAGCGGGATCGGCAGCTGCCCCAGGCGTGGGAGAGCGAGGCAATCGCATCCAGGCGAGCGGCGAGGTCAAGATGGCGGCCTTGTGCTAGAGAAGAGAGTCAGGCAACATGAGGCTGGCCTAGAAGCGGCGTCGGCCCCGGCGGTGGCGGCCCCTAGTGGCGAAGCTGCAGTACTGCAGGCTTGGAGGACTGCGATTTCAGGAGAGAGTTCTTTGGTTGCTGAGGAGCCGGGGACGTCCAGAGGAGTAGTCTGCGCCGGTCAAGCTGGTGGAGTCACAGAGTCCACGCAGCTAGGTGAGACACAAGGGTTTTTTCCGTTAACGGTTTCTTGTTTTGGGGGAGGGGCTCCTGTGGTTGGGGGAGGGGCTCCTGTGGTTGGGGGGGGCCCAGGGGCGTCTGTCACGGGCGGTCTGGGGGAGTTGTTGTTGGGTTTGCGGGAGCTGGTTAAGGGGCTAGTAGGAAATGGGCCGGGGTCAGGGTCGCCGGCGGGGGGGTTGCCGGGGCTTCCACCAGCGGTTAATGGCGGGGGTCATGGGGGCGGAGGTGGCCGGGGACACGCTCGGGGGGGTCGTCGGTTTCGCATGGCTTCGTTGTGAGGGAGGGGGCTATGGAAAAAGGGGAACCTCGTCTGGACGATGCGGCAAGGGGCGAGGTTTACGTGTGCTTTGAGGGGCCGCTGGGGGCCCATTTGAAGCCCAAGGTTAAGGAAAGGATCTGGAGGGGGGAGTACGTTGATATATTCTTGTTAATCCCACTTGAAAGATTTAATTTAGATAGGGAACGGAAGGAGGATAAAAAGATGGAAGATGAGGATAAGGGGCGGCATCGGCTGATTCCGCGGACTTTTTCCAATTGGCTGCAGGCATTTGCAATCCTGGCTAGTGTCATTGAAGAGAAGGCGCCGGAAAATTGATCAGTGCTTTTTTGTTATCAGGATGCGATTGGGGAGGCGTACCGGGTGTATGGGGGCCTGTGTTGTCTGAGATATGATGAGCAGTTTAGGCAGCGGAAGGCGGTTCGTACGAGCATCCGGTGGGACCACAAAGACATTGGTTTGTGGATGCGGGTGACGGCCCCGGTTAGGGTGGGGCAGTCCTTTCAGGGAGGGGGTTATGTTTCAACAAGGGAGGGTGTAAATATGGGAATAAGTGCAAATTTAAGCATGAATGTTCCTCATGTGGCGGGAATCACGGAGCACAGAGGTGCTTCAGGGGACGGAAGGGGAGGAGCTGGGGGGATGCGGCTGGAAAAGGGGCAGACGCCAATTCGGGTGGACGCGATGCTGCCATTCCTAAGTAGGTACCCGGACACTGGGGCGGCGGAGTTCCTTTTGGAGGGATTCAGGGCGGGGTTTCGCATCCCGTTCGTGGAAGGGGTGGTTGGGAGTGGGGGGAAGAATTTGAAGTCGGCGGCGGAGTTCCCGGGGGTGGTGTCCAAGAGGTTGAGTTGGGACACATGGCAGGACCCTTTGGGGAGTTGCCGATGCCGGAATTGAGGGTGTCGCCACTGGGGGTGGTGCCTAAGAGGGAGCATAACAAATTTAGTCTTATACATCACCTCTCTTTTCCAAAAGGGGGCTCGGTTAATGACGGGATTGCGCCGGAGTTGTGTTCGGTTGTTTGCACATCGTTCGATGAAGCAGTGCGTTGTGTTAGGAAGTATGGGCAGGGGGCTCTGTTAGCCAAGGTGGACATTGAGGCGGCATTTCGGCTTTTGCCGAGTGTCAACATTTACTGGGCTGTTTTTGGGAGGGTGGGTTTTTTGTGGACAGGTGTCTACCCATGGGGTGTTCGGTTTTGTGTGCTTATTTTCAGTCGTTTAGCACATTTTTGGAATGGGTGGCGCGGGAATGGTCAGGTTGGGAGTCCATTATCCATTATTTGGACGACTTTTTGTTCATCGATCCGCCAAATGCGAGCGGTTGCTCGGTTATGTCACACTCCTTTGAGGCGATGGCGCATCGTTTCGGGGTCCCCTTGGCGCCGGAAAAAACGGAGGGCCCTGCTACCGTCTTTAGTTTTTTAGGCATAGTTATTGACACAGTGGCAATAGAGTGTAGGCTGCCGGAGCACAAGGTGGCGGATTTACGGCAGGTGGTGGCGGCGGCCTGCGGGCGGAGGAAAATGCGGTTGCAGGAGCTTCAGTCATTGTTAGGGAAGCTCAACTTCGCGTGCCGTATCATGCCCATGGGGCAGATTTTTTTGTAGACGATTGGCCAGGGCAACAGCGGGAGTCCAGTCCCCTCATCATTTTGTGCGGCTACATCGTGAGCTGCGTGAGGATTTGGGGGTGTGGGCGTCCTTTTTGGAGGTATATAATGGGTGGCCATTGTGGATGGCAGACGAGATGGTGGCGACAGACGTTGACTTGTGCGACCAGGGGGGTATTGTTTTGGAGCTTATCTGCAGGGGCGGTGGTGCGTGGGGGTGTGGCCTCCCCCGCACTGGGCGGCTGCCGCACTGCCTGGGCTGGCGCGTCTATGACTGTGCACCGCCCGGGCGCAGCCTGAAGAGAGGGACTGACAGGAGGGAAGCGCCTCTAATGTAGCGTGGCTGAGCTCTGTTCGGTCCGCAGTACAGGAGCTTTTGTTTCCTGTACCCGGCCGGACTGACAGGAAGTGCTCACTTAGTGTGCACTACCTTTCAGTCTGGCCGGGTACAGGAAACAAATGCTCCTGTACCGCGGACCGAACAGAGCTCGGCCATGCTACACTAGAGGTGGGGGGAATGAGAGTGACAAGGGAGGGGGGGGGAATGAAAGTGACAAGGGAGGGGGGGGAATGAAAGTGACAAGGGAGGGGGGGGGAAATGAGAGTGACAAGGGAGGGGGTGAAAAATGAGAGTGACAAGGGAGGGGGGATTAGAGTGACAAGGGAGGGGGGGATGAGAGTGACAAGGGAGGGGGGTGAGAGTGACAAGGGAGGGGGGGAATGAGAGGGACAAGGGAGGGGGGGAATGAGAGTGACAAGGGAGAGGGAGAGAGTGACAAGGGGCAGGGTGAGAAAGAGAGTGACAAGGGAGGGCGGAATAAGAGTGACAAGGGAGGGGGGGAGAGAGTGACAAAGGAGGGAGGGGGAGAAGAGAGTGACAAAGGAGGGAGGGGGAGAAGAGAGTGACAAGGGAGGGGGGGAGAGAATGACAAGGGAGGGAGGGGCGGAGTAAGTGACAAGGGAGGGAGGGGCGGAGAGAGTGACAAGGGAGGGAGGGGGGAGAAGAGAGTGGGGAGGGAGGGGGGAGAAGAGAGTGGGGAGGGAGGGGGGAGAAGAGAGTGGGGAGGGAGGGGGGAGAAGAGAGTGGGGAGGGAGGGAGGGGGGAGAAGAGAGTGACAAGGGAGGGAGGGGGGGGGGAGAGGGGAGGGAGGAGGGAGAGAGAGGGGAGGGAGGGAGGAGGGAGAGAGAAGGGAGGGGGGGAGAAGAGAGTGGGGAGGGAGGGGGGAGAAGAGAGGGGGGAGAAGAGAGTGGGGAGGGAGGGGGGGAGAAGAGAGTGGGGAGGGAGGGGGGAGAAGAGAGTGGGGAGGGAGGGGGGGAGAAGAGAGTGGGGAGGGAGGGGGGGAGAAGAGAGTGGGGAGGGAGGGGGGGAGAAGAGAGTGGGGAGGGAGGGGGGAGAAGAGAGTGGGGAAGGAGGGGGGGAGGGAGAGAGTGACAAGGGAGGAAGGGGGGGAGAAGAGTGACAAGGGAGGGGGAGAGAGTGACAAGGGAGGCAGGGGAGAAGAGAGTGACAAGGGAGGGGGAGAGAGTGACAAGGGAGGGAGGGGGGAGAAGAGAGTGGGGAGGGAGGGGGGAGAAGAGAGTGACGAGGGAGGGGGGGAGAGTGACAAGGGAGGGAGGGGGAGAAGAGAGTGACAAGGGAGGGAGGGTGGGAGAAGAGAGTGACAAGGGAGGGAGGGTGGGAGAAGAGAGTGACAAGGGAGGGAGGGGGGAGAAGAGAGTGACAAGGGAGGGAGGGGGAGGAGCACTATAGTGCCAGGAAAACAAACTTGTATTCCTGGCACTATATAGTTGTTAGGAGTGGGGCACCCTTGTGTCCCCCTCCCACTGGGCTGAAGGGGTTAAAACCCCTTCAGCCACTTACCTTTCTCCAGCGCCGTCACTGGGAACTCTTCTCCCTGATCCTCCACTCAGCTGCGAATGCGCATGCGCACGCATTCAAAACTATGTTCCACGTCTTCCCACTGTAATTTTCACAGTGAGAATCGGGGAAGCACCTCTAGCAGCTGTCAGGGAGACAGCTACAAGAAGCTTGATTAACCCTAAGGGAAACATAGCTGTTCTTTTAATTTAAATGCTGAGATATATGTGATGTCATGATATAGGTAGATCATCTGATAAGGAAGGGGGGGGGGGGCGGCAATTTTTATCTTGCCTAGGGCGGCAAAAATCCTTGCACCGGCCCTGGGTACAGAGCGGAGACAACCACCCCATCAGCCAAAATCGGAGCAGGATCCTCTGAATCACCTCCCCCAGGAAAACTACGAGACAATGCATCCGCCTTGAAGTCTTTAACCCCCGGGCGAAAAGTAACCACAAAGTTGAACCTAGTAAAGAACAGTGACCATCTAGCCTGTCTAGGATTCAGACGCTTGGCAGATTGCAGGTAAGCCAAGTTCTTATGATCAGTATATACCATTGACAAATTGCTAATACACCGCTGGCGCGTTAGTTAACCCAAAAGGCATAACCAGATTCTCGAAATGACCCTCATGTGTGTTGAAGGCCGTTTTCCACTCATCCCCCTCCTTGATTCTGATCAGATTGTAGGCCCCTCTTAAATCTAACTTGGAGAACACCTTGGCTCCAATAATTTGATCAAAAAGGTCAGAGATCAAAGGAAGGGGATACGGATCACAGACCGTAATGTGGTTCAATTCCCGGAAATCCAAACAGGGTCTAAGCGATCCATCCTTTTTCTTAACAAAGAATAAACCAACTGCGACCGGAGATTTAGATGGCCTAATATGACCCTTTGCCAAACTCTCGGCAATATACTTCCGCATGACATCTCTTTCGGGTTGAGAAAGATTGTATAGCCGAGACTTTGGCAACTTAGCCCCTGGGATGAGATTAACCGGACAATCATATTCACGATAAGGAGGCAATTCCTGAGCCCCACCCTCCGAAAATACATCTGCAAAATCTGAGAGATACTGAGGTAAAACCGTAGTAGACACCCCAGAGATAGATGCACCAAGACAATTGTCAGAACAAAAATCACTCCAACCAATGATCTGCCTTGACTCCCAATCTATTGTTGGGTTATGTTTTGTCAACCACGGTAAATCTAAGACCATAGGAGCGGGCAAGTCCTTCATGACAAAACAAGAAATGATCTCAACATGTGAATCACCCACCCTTAACTGAATACCGTGAGACTCCTTTGAGAAAGAGGGGAAGAATCGATTGCGAACACCGGAATCTCTCTTTCTAAGGTGCAAGTACTTAGGCCCAGATTTTGAAGAAAAAGATAATCAATAAGGTTTACCCCAGCACCACAATCAATGAATACTTCAAAATTAAATTTTCTTGAGTCTAGCGCCACCATAGCTGGAAGGAGAAAACGAGTATTGCAGGGAGATTGCATACTTGCTTGCTCCGGCACCCCATTCACACTACCAAGAGTCAGGGATGTTTTTTTTTTCTCTTTATGTAAACCTCTTTGTGGTTCTTTATCATCAACATGCGATTTAACAAAAGGGCAAGCATAAACAAAATGACCACTTTCTCCACAGTAATAACATAGCTTATGCAACCTCCTAAAGTTCCTATTACCAGAACGGAACGACACCTGACCCAGCTGCATGGGTTCCTCCCCTAGCCCAGAATTACATGGCATAATACTCTGGGGAACTGGTGAGACGAAACCACTGACAGAAGGGATCTCTCGCGCGGAGGGGACCTTACACCTCTCTCTAATGCATCTATCTAACCGTACTGCCAAAGACATAGCATTCTCCAATGTATCCGGATACTCATGAAAAGCGAGGGCATCTTTCAATCTCTCAGACAACCCCTGACAAAACTGACTACGAAGCGCAGGGTCATTCCACTCAGACTCCGTAGCCCATCTCCTTAACCCAACACAATACGCCTCTGCAGTATGTTCTCCTTGTAATAAAGTACGCAACTTAGATTCTGCCATCGAGACCCGATCTGGGTCATCATAAATTAATCCCAAGGCTTTAAAAAATTCATCCACCGACCGAAGGGCCAGAGAACCGGTCGGCAGAGAAAAGGCCCAGGACTGCGCATCCTCTTTAAGCAGGGAAATCATCATGCCTACTCTCTGACTCTCATCACCAGATGAAGACGGCCGCAGCTGAAAATACAGCTTTCATGACTCCCTAAAGTGGATAAAGTCATCCACACCCCCTGAAAACCGATCAAGGAGAGCAACCTTAGGTTCAAGGCTGGACTGACTCTCATCAGCGGAGCCATGAAGCAAAAAATACTGACAAAGTGTAACTGCATTGCGGAGGTCCGCTACCTCCCAAGTTAATTCCTGCATGCGATCAACCAACGGATCAATTGACTCCATCTCAGAGCTGCTGAGAAATGGCAGTCTAGGTATCTGGCGGGTTATAATGTCACGCTGGACAGGACACAAGATACAACAGAAAACCACAAAACAAGTGTCTAGGCCAGAAGCTGGGGATATAGGTCACCTCCTGACTAACCCCTACCAGCCCTTCCCTTCCCTTCCTTCCCCGCACAGGACACTGGGAAGGGGCATAATTTAAACTCATACAAACGACCGCACCTGAAGGGAGGCGGATACAACTCAACACCAAAACAAAAAACGACACACGTGCTGCTAACCTGGCAGACCTCCGGACATAACCTGAGCAGGGCATGATAGGTGAATGGAGGAGTGGCCGGGCCGCCCTGTTCTTCATTCACTGCTATGGGACTTCCAAAAGTAATGTGGTGTCATCCAAACCACCTCTTGAAACCTACCAAGCTGCAATATAAATTCTGGGTTGGGCAAATGTCCTCACTGTTACCCAAAAATAATTCCCATTGTTTCCACCGAGGATCCGCAGCGAGGAGACCCTTTAAAAACCATTCTGATAATTTCCCCCAAGAATCAGCAGTGAGGAGACTCTTTTAAAGTGTTATTCCAAGCAAAATCTGAAACTTTAGCTTTTGACCAGATCCGTTGAGCTATACAAGTGCCTAAAGTTATATATACCTGGCATGAACCCCACAGCACCATTCTAGAGATCCTCTTCTGTTGTCCTCTGCACTGAGGATGAAGCCTGTACCAGCCTTTGCAACAAAAGAATAAAGTGCCTTCGGCATTAACCACTTGGATACTAGTTTAGGAAATAATCCAGTTTCCTACCATTTGGAGTATTTTACATTGTGGACTGCCACGTGGTTCATGCCAATGCAGCTTGATTCTCTTGTTGCAGGCTTCATCTACAGTGTATAAGAGGTATCATCTACAATGGCGGGGTTCAGACAAGTCTGCATTTTAAGATTTTGCTTGGAGCTTCACTTTAAAGGCTATTGTCACGGATGATGTTGCAGATAGCTGGAAGTTATGAATAAACGTCAGACTGGCTTGATCCCAAACTAAGGAGCATATAGGTGACCCCTATAAACCCTAAGAGCTCACCCTGACTGCTAAGCACATACAAGGGTCTCAAAGGTAGACGATTGTATGCCCACATACCTAGACTGTGTGACACCTGAAAACCCTATAATAGTGAGGGGACACGACCTCTGGCTTCCTGCACTTCATACGGAGGGAGTCAGGGTCACCTAGAATCAAGCCAGCAAGGAAACACAATACATGAAAGGACTTATCTGAACAAGCAGCAGAAGCCTCCAGCAGTGAACACTTCAATCCAGGAAGTAGTATAAACCGCAAAGTGAGACAGTATGGGAAGGAATATAAAGGAAAGAGGATTAGTCTAAATAGGTGACACCTGGGAGAAGAAAATGAGATGATAAAGTGAAACCAAAACAAAGAACATCATGCAAGAGGAAGAGAAGGACGTCTGTCAGACCTTCTCACAGAAGTGGCGGTAACAGTACCCCTCCCTCTATGGGTGGACTCCGGACACTCAGAACCCACCTTCTCAACATGAGACCTATGGAAAGCCTTGATGAGACGAGTGGCCTTAATGTCCGCCACTGGGACCCTCATCCTCTCCTCAGGACCATAACCCTCCCAATGAACAAGGTATTGGAGAGAACCGCGGACAATGCGAGAATCCACAATTCTAGAGACCTGGAATTCAAGATTACCATCAACAAAAATCGGAGGAGGAGGCAAAGAGGAGGGTACAGTGGGTTGGACATACGGTTTTAATAGGGACCTGTGAAAAACATTATGGATCTTCCAAGTCTGAGGAAGATCAAGACGGAAGGCAATGGGATTGATGATTGACAAGATCTTGTAATGCCCAATAAACTTAGGACCCAACTTCCAGGAGGGAACCTTCAGTTTGATATTCTTTGTAGACAACCACACCAGATCACCCACATTCAGGTCCGGACCAGGCACACGTCTCTTATACGCCACACGCTTATCTCTCACTCATCCTCTTCAGATTACCCTGAATCTTTTGCCAAATAAATGACAAAGACGAGGAAAATCTCTCCTCATCAGGTAAACCAGAAGACCCCTCTCCAGAGAATGTCCCAAACTGTGGATGAAACCCATATGCACCAAAAAATGGTGACTTATCAGAGGACTCCTGGCGACTGTTATTTAAAGCAAACTCAGCAAGGGACAAAAAAGAATGCCAATCCTCCTGATTCTCCGCCACAAAACAGCGCAGATATGTCTCCAGATTCTGATTGACGCGTTCGATCTGACCATTCGACTGCGGATGAAAAGCAGAAGAAAATGAGAACTGAATCCCCAAGCGAGAACAGAAGGCCTTCCAGAATCTGGAAACAAATTGTGTGCCCCTATCAGAAACAATGTCTGAAGGAATGCCATGCAATTTAACAATGTGATCAACAAACGCTTGCACCAACGTCTTAGCATTGGGTAACCTAGGAAAGGGAATGAAATGCGCCATTTTGCTAAAACGGTCCACTTCCACCAGAATCACAGTCTTCCCCGAGGAACGAGGCAGGTCCGTAATGAAGTCCATGGACAGATGCGTCCAAGGACGGGAAGGAATGGGTAATGGGAGGAGAGAACCCGATGGCCGTGAATGAGGGACCTTGGCACGAGCGCAGGTCTCGCAGGCTGCCACAAAACCCTCAACCGTCTTACGAAGAGCCGGCCACCAGAATCTCTGAGCAATGAGATCTACTGTGGCTCTACTCCCCGGGTGCCCAGCAAGGACAGTATCGTGGTGCTCCTTAAAAACCTTGTGTCGTAAAGCGAGAGGTACAAACAACCTCCCAGGAGGAAAAAGATCAGGAGCCTCTGCCTGGGCTGCCTGAACCTCTGCCTCCAAATCAGGATAAAGAGCAGAGACGACCACCCCTTCAGCCAAAATGGGACCCGGGTCTTCAAAGTTCCCCCCTCCCGGAAAACAACGTGACAGGGCATCCGCCTTCACATTTTTAACCCCAGGGCGGAACGTGACAACAAAATTAAACCTAGAAAAGAACAAAGACCATCTGGCCTGTCTCGGGTTCAGACGCTTGGCTGATTCCAAGTAGGCCAGATTCTTATGGTCAGTAAACACGTTAATAGGGTGTCTGGCTCCCTCTAACCAATGGCGCCATTCCTCAAAAGCTAATTTGATGGCCAACAACTCCTTATCTCCCACATCGTAATTTCTCTCTGCAGAGGAGAGTTTCCTTGAGAAAAAGGCACACGGTCGCCATTTGGCAGGGGAGGGACCCTGAGATAAGACCGCACCCACACCCACCTCAGAAGCGTCCACCTCAACAATAAAAGGTAGAGAGACATCAGGTTGTACCAAAATGGGAGCGGAATCAAAACTCTCTTTGATATTAGAAAAGGCTTTTAGCGCATCTACCGACCACGAGGAAAAATCTACCCCCTTTTTAGTCATATCAGTGAGTGGCTTAACAACATAGGAATAATTCAAAATGAACTTTCTGTAATAATTGGCAAAACCCAAAAACCGCATCAGCGCCTTCTGATTCTCAGGAAGCTCCCAATCAAGCACAGCGCGGACCTTCTCAGGGTCCATGCGAAAACCAGAAGCGGAGAGAAGAAAACCAAGAAATTGAATCTCCGGAACCGCAAACACACATTTTTCCAGTTTAGCGTACAATTTATTCTCCCACAGAATGAGCAAGACCTTACGTAGGTGGTCCCTATGAGTTTTGAAATCAGGAGAAAAAATCAAAATGTCATCTAGATACACCAGAAAAATTTCCCCATTAAATGATAAAAAATGCTGTTCACAAAATGTTGGAAGACGGCGGAGCATTCATCAAACCAAAGGGCATAACCAAATTCTCAAAATGGCCCTCAGGGGTATTGAAGACAGTCTTCCATTCGTCCCCTTCCCTGACCCTGACTAGGTTGTATGCCCCTCATAAATCCAACTTAGAAAAAAGCTTAGCCCCAACAATCTGGTTAAACAGGTCCGGGATCAGAGGAAGCGGATATGGGTCACAAATTGTGATACGGTTCAGCTCCCTGAAATCCAGACAAGGTCTTAAAGAACCATCTTTTTTCTTAAAAAAAAAAAAAACAACGGCAACAGGTGACTTCGAGGGTCGGATGTGTCCCTTTCTCAGGCTCTCAGAGATATAAGTACGCATAGCGACTCTTTCAGGTTGGGAGAGATTGTATAAACGTGATTTTGTCAGCTTGGCGCCTGGGATGAGATTAATAGGGCAATCGTACTCCCGGTGAGGGGGCAACTCCTGGACACCACTCTCGGAAAACACATCCGAAAATTCAGAGAGAAAAGATGGTACAGTCTTGGTAGAAACCTCTGAAAGAGACGCCGTGAGGCAATTCTCTCTGCAAAAGTCACTCCAACCATTTATTTGCCTTGCTTGCCAATCAATGGTGGGGCTATGTTTAGTGAGCCAGGGTAGCCCCAACACTAGAGGAGTAGGTAATCCGCTTAGGACGAAACATGACATATCCTCAACATGAGCATCACCCACAGTAAAACGGATATTGTGAACTATGCCCTTTAACGAGAAAGTGGAGCGGAATCAATAGCAAAAACAGGTATATCCTTTTCCAAAGTGCATACCTGGAAACCATGCGTTATTGCAAATTGATTATCAATGAGATTGACAGCTGCTCCACTATCTACAAAAATCTCACAAACAATGTTTTTGCTGTCTAGCGCCACCCTGGCAGGTAGGAGAAAACGGGAACTACAAGCAAACGACAAACCTTCAATTTCCACATCAACCTTGCCAATAGTAGCAAATGGAAAGTTTTTAGAGGGGTTTTTTCTTTTTGATTCTTTTTTTATTACCCTCAGAAAACTCCATGAATCTCCTAGAGAGGCAAACATTAGCCAAATGATTTATACCCCCACAACAGAAACAAACCCTCCTCTGAGAGCTGAATCCTCTACTATCAGAGGCAAGCAAACCCAGCTGCATAGCCTCCTGCTCAGAGGGGATTGAGAGAGACTGAGACCCCCGCGTACTGAATGAGACAGCCCCACTGTCCTTTGGCTGAATATGACAGGAAGGAGTGGTCTCTCCTCTCTCTCTAAGATGCCTGTCAATACGAACAGCTAGAGACATGGCAGACTCCAACGAGGTAGGTCTCATGAAAAGCAAATGCATCTTTCAATCCCTCCCAAAGACCATGGCAAAATTGACTTCGGAGTGCAGCATCATTCCAACCAGTATCAGCTGCCCATCTCCGAAATTCAGAACAATATATCTCTGCGGACTGTTCACCCTGGCATAAAAGACGCAGTTTAGATTCAGCCAGAGCAATACGATCCGGGTCATCATATATCTTCCCCAGGACTACAAAAAAATCATCCACCGATCGGAGGGGCCGTGCCCCCACCGGCAGCAAAAAGGCCCAAGACTGAGCGTTATCCCTGAGCAGCGAGATGATGATCCCCACCCTCTGCTCATCATCACCAGAGGAATGGGGAAGTAGGCGAAAATGGAGTTTGCAAGCCTCTCTAAAGCGAACAAAATTCTCACTACCTCCGGAGAACGTATCCGGAAGCGAGATCTTGGGCTCGGAACAAACTCCATAAACGCAAGCAGAACCGGTCACCTGAAACTGAGACACAGTTTTACGGAGTTCTGCTACCTCCAGTGAAAGACCCTGCATGCGGTCAATCAAGGCTGAAACCGGATCCATGCTTAAGACGGTAATGGCGGTTTATAATGTCACGGATGATGTTGCAGATAGCTGGAAGTTATGAATAAACGTCAGACTGGCTTGATCCCAAACTAAGGAGCATATAGGTGACCCCTATAAAATCCTAAGAGCTCACCCTGACTGCTAAGCACATACAAGGGTCTCAAAGGTAGACGATTGTATGCCCACATACCTAGACTGTGTGACACCTGAAAACCCTATAATAGTGAGGGGACACGACCACCGGCTCCCTGCACTTCATACGGAGGGAGTCAGGGTCACCTAGAATCAAGCCAGCAAGGAAACACAATACATGAAAGGACTTATCTGAACAAGCAGCAGAAGACTCCAGCAGTGAACACTTCAATCCAGGAAGTAGTATAAACCGCAAAGTGAGGCAGTATGGGAAGGAATATAAAGGAAAGAGGATTAGTCTAAATAGGTGACACCTGGGAGAAGAAAATGAGATGAGAAAGTGAAACCAAAACAAAGAACATCATGCAAGAGGAAGAGAATGACGTCTGTCAGACCTTCTCACAGAAATGGCGGTGACAGCTATGGACAATTTTGACATGGAAAATTGATTTTACATTTGTTAGTGGCTGTGTTGAGTATAAAAAACTGTATTAAGTCTTTAGTCTTCCTTCATTAATTCATTTTGAGACCACCTGATATTAAGTTTACAACCTGTTCCTAGTTTCAGGCTTTCCATATAGCAATAACATGTACTGGCTCTGTGGAGCCAAACTTCGTTTTACCCGAAGTTGCACAAGATTTTGGTAAATTATTTTGGTATTCATTCCTGCATCTTTAAAAGCATTTAAAATTAGGAATCCAAATTGGGTTTGGTACCGGCCTGAATGGGAGCCAATACATTTTAATGCTGTACGGAGACAGAAGATTTTGAATGAATAGACTTCAGATGGATGATACGAAGCTCAATTCGCTCAAGACTAGTAGCAATACACAAATGAGCCTAGCTAGGAAATAACACCGAAAATTAGCACTGCTGTCATTCTGTTGACATTTTACGCATAGCACCATCACTCCCATGTTCTCCACCATGAGGCGCTGGAGCAGGATGAGGTACGTACTTGACAGCAAGATCTTTGCTGATTCTTTCAATTGAGAAGGCATGATGGATCCAGCACCAGGTGTAATATGTTCCTCCAAACACCCAACTATCTAATCTGGAGCTAATGTACTGAAAAGCGGAATCACAGGGCTGTGAGCGTGTTTAGGTGTGAAATACAATTTTACTCCCAAAGAATGAGTGATGTGTGACTTTCCTCCGAGACGCCAGGAGAAGATAAACAATCAGGCCTGGTGTAGGGGTGAAGTTTTCTTCTAGGCTTTGATCTGTGCAGAGAGGATAGTGCCAAAAATCCGACACCGATATTTAATAAATTCTGCACAGATCACTTCATTACTGCTCGTACTTGGAAAAATAAAACTTAAAATGGAATTTTCTTTTTAATCAGCGATGTTTTAATATCAAGTCATGTCCGGCATCAATCTATAGCAGTAATTTAGGAGAATATCAAGGTAATGTAATCGTTGCTCCATGTGGCCCCTCACAGGCACAGTCCATCACATATAACGGGCCTCAACCAATTTTACTGTTATAATTAGCCTTAAATATTCATTGATTTCTGAAGTTGTGGTTGTGTACATAGCAAAGATCAAAAAAGTGTCCCCTGTACATAGCAAAGATAAAAAAAGATCAACCTAGTGCTAGGTTTTGACACCCAGGACAGAAGGGCCTAGGTAGGGCTTCTTAGCCTTCCTACCCTTTTCCATCACACTCGGCTAACACCTCATACCCTTTAAATGCAGTTCCTCTGTAGAGTTTTTTTCTATCCAGTAGAAAAGTAGACCTACCATGGCTGGTCTCCTCTCTTTGAGGGCTCCAAAGGCTACATATACCCTTGTTTCTACATGTGGTACACATAAGAGCTTTGTAACATGATGTATTTTTTGGCCCAGTTCCATCCACATCATTCTTGCCGAAGAAAAAAGTTCCTTTGGAAGAAATAATATTTAAGTTAAGATGTTCCTCAAAGAAAACTGCCATGAAAGCCATTTTTGATAAATGAATCTTTCCAACTTCCTAATGCAGCTGCATTATGAGCAGGTTGTTATTGACTCAAATAGCATTTGTGCACAGCAACCACTGACAACCTATGTCCCACTTTCCAGAGGTCCGTTGGACCATGAAAGTTGAAATCAGTTTTGAAACATTCAGCTGGTGGCTGGAGCAGAGTATGGTCCTTAGTACATCCACAGTGGCCAGTTGCAAGCCTTAGCAGGCTGGCTGGATCTTAATCTTCTGTCGCCAATTAAATCTAACATCTCAGGCTCGGGCCCACCTACGATGTTCGGGTACAGCCACATGACCAATTTCTGCATGCAGTTTTGGAAGTATAAAGGACAGATACGATTTCTCCTCTATTTTGAATCCACGCCTGGTTTTGGCTTCCAAAAATGCATGCAGAAACCTGACCGTGTGGCCCTACCCTTGCAGTCTCTAGGTCATAAGTGGTCCAGAATCTTTTGTCTACTCCTGTAGCGAGCACTCACTCCAACAGGTCCAATCAGTGACAGCTGTCCAGAAAATGTTCATGATGTAGGCATTTGTCTGTAACCGCCCAGTTAGATATTGGGGCACTCAGCAGACCTGACTGCAACCACAGATCCTCTCCTTTGCACAGTTGCACCTTGTGTCACGGTGTCACGGTGCTCCTACCTGGATACCGTAACTCCACAGGGTTAGGCTTCGTAGCAATAAAGGGGAGAATAGGAGTTGGTGGAGAATAATCCGTATCCAGACTTTGTAAAGTTCAACAGTTTTACTTGAATAAACTTGCATCCAAACAATATTTTATCTTTCTCTTGGCTCCAGCAGGTTTTGGGGGTAAACTGTCAGGCAAATTTGGAAACCTTGATTTTTCTCTCTACTGTGCTAATCTCTGGCTTCTGTCTGGTTACTGGACTTTATGACAGTTCTGGTACCTTTGAGCGGGGTGCCTTTAGCCATTGACCCCCTCATATTACTCAGACTGTAAATTTTAAGGAGTCATGGTGCTCTATGAGCTACTTCCCATAGAAGACTTGTAATGCAGGAGAAGGGAGCTCCCCTTACTGCGCCATGACTCGTCTCTTTCCAGCTCCCAACTCCACTATAGCTTCCTGCAACCCCTCCTCTTGGTAGGAAGCAGGACTAGCCCACTTCTGCCCAAAAGGGGGGAGAATGCAAAGGTAAGTTCCATTCTATCTAAATATCTCTCTCTCTGCCAGATACACTGCCACCTGCTGGACAACCAGGCAAAGTGCATGAAATACAATACATAGCAATATTATTAAGGCACAATATCAAAGGACCTGAAATAAATACACAGATTACATTATTGGTTAACCTATTAGAGACAGTAGCAGGGTGTAGGAATGGTGTAGCCTGCTCTGGGGTATTACACTTGCTCAGCAGCACTCTGCCATTCACTCTCTGACTGATGACGAGGTGCTTTGGCATATATGACATGTGGGTGCCCTGTTACAGATTTTGCATTGGGGCTTAGGAGCTTACAATTACTCCGCCACTGATGTATATTTTAGAAGCCTGTCTCAGTTTATCACCTATAACTGCCGATCCCACAGACCTTCTTAAACGCATGTCCTGCAGGGGTGAACTGGCTAACACCATCCACCAGAGACCCCCAGCCCCATTCCAGCGTGTGGATATTGACTTTTACAGGGCAGGTCTATTTATAAGACTTCAAGTTTGTCAAGTTTGAAGTCTCTAGATTTTTTTTTGGAAGAATGCATCCCAGCTGCCTGACCGCCCTTCACACAATCTGAAACCAATTTCACCTGAGTAACATTTCCTTTTTGCAGATTTTCTGGCCTCACATTACCGTCACGTGCGGCAGGGTGTTCAGCGCGGCTCTTGCATGTCGTGTCAGATGGATAGATAGGGCTTCAGCGCTGCAATGTGTTGTTAATCTTCCTAAAGTGAAAGGGAAACATACGGAACGGATTGTCGGTCGTGTTTGGACAAAGAGGCAATGATTTTGGTGTGTTACTAATACACGAATGTGCTGTCAGACGATGACACGAGACTCACGCGTTTCTACACTTCACACAACAAAGGGAAAAATGCACAGAGAGACGAATCTAATAGAGGAGCGAGCCAGGGTCTGGGAAATATAAAGATGATAAGAATATAGTTTATTTCCCGTAAAATAGTCAAATTGTTCTTTAAATATTATTCCTTTATAAACCTGTGCAAAAAGTTAGGGATGGGGTTTTACAAGCCCATATGTGAGATTGCATTTTTTCAGGTAATATGGTCCTGTTTTTTATGGTTTCTTCACTCACGTTGGTCAACATGCAGTTGTCCTTTCCCCTCTCCTGACGTGTCTGTTTTAATAACTAATTACATTCCACGTTATAACAATTCTGGAGCTTCTTACGATTCTATGTTGTTCCATTACTTTATTATTCCTACTGGAAGTTTATAAATGGATTCCAAGCAGTCTGCAGTAAAGGTCCTTCTGGGTCTTCGGGGGCATGTCCCATGTGTTCGGGGGCACAGTCAGACGCAGCACTGATTGAATAGTGTCAGACTGTGCAGGGACACGCGCCCAACTGGTATCACTCATCTGAACCTTGATTGCAATTGCTAGTAATTGGTTCATAAATTGTAGTAGGAATAATAGAGGAATGGCACAGCATGGAGTCACATAAGAAGATGTTTCAGAATTGTTATTACATGGGGAATCCAATAGTTAATGGAACAGACAAACACGATGATCATATGATGTAAAAGAAAATGTAAAAATACCCCAAACACCTTTAAAAACCCTCTCTAGTGTCAGCTCTGGGTCATCTGGACTATTTGGGCCTTGGGTCTGGGAGTCATTATTTTGGTCAAAACTAGTTCTGGGCCTTGTGAGGAACCTTCTTTAAACCAATTACCTAATGCACAAAATTTGTCACACCTATCAAATCCGCCTACGCACATGCATACTCGGCATCTGCGAATGACATGGCCGCAAAAGTCATTGCCAGACTTTTTTAATCTTTTCAAGAGCAGGATCAGGCTTATTGAAATCCAACATTTCTCTCTCCCAAAATTGCTACTGGAGGAGAGTTGGGAGACCCCATGCACATTAGGGGGTCTACCGATCCACCAAAATTTGTCTCTCCACCGACACACATCTAATACGCATGGCCAGTAAGAGTTTAGGGTTTGTGTGGCATAACTTTTGTATATTCGGTGTGGCTTTCTTCCTTTGCATAGTTACTGTCACAAAATAAGGCAGCCTTCTCCTTGTCCCACCATTTGTGCCCTCCTCTCATTCCTACAACAAATGAAAGTAGCCTTATCCCTTTCCCTCCCTTGATGTCCCCCCTCTAATTACCACAACAAAATAAAGCAGCCTTCTACCTTTTCCTCCCTTGATGTCCTCCTCTCATTACCATAAGAAAATAAAGCAGCATTCTCTCTGCCCCTCCTTTGTTCTCCTCTCACTCCCACAATAAAATAAAGTTGCCTTCCCCCTGTCCCTCCCTGGATGTCTTCCTATCATTCCCACAGCAAAATAAAGTTGCCTTCTCCCTGTCCCTTTCTTGGTGTCCTCTTCTCATTCCCACAACAAAACAAAGCACGCTTCTCCCTATCCCTCCTTTGATGTCCTCCTCTCACTCCCACAACAAAATAAAGCAGCCTTCTCCCTGTCTCTTTATTAGTGTCCTCCTCTCATTCCGACACCACTTTTACGCACATGTAATATTCTTCTTCACATGTATCCTTACCTAGCTGCCCATAGGCACGAGCCTGCAGTGTCTACGGGTCAATCTGGCTCCATATGAGATGTGCTAAACGAGGGGGATTTAGCAAAACTGGTGTAAAGGAAAACTGGTTTACATGTCCATAGCAACGAGAGATGAGCGAATCGAATCAGACGGAGTGGAATTCAATCCGAATTTCAGGAAAAATTCGATTCACAACAAATGCGAATTTCCTTGCGCTTCGTGGCGGCTATACGTGTGAGGACTGAGTAAATGGGGAAAAGAACTCTGGGAAGGCGAGATCACCCAGATTGACATGCATGCATGCAGCCAATCAGCAGCCAGCCAGCCCTGTGATGTCACAGCCCTATAAATACGGCAGCCATTTTAGATACTGCTATTTTCCAGCATTCTGAGTGCAGGGACAGACGTGAGAAGGCGCTAGGGACAGCAATTGGAAAAACCTCATTGTGAACAAAGAAACTGAAAAAACGATTTATAAGTGCAGGGAAAGGATAGGGAGGAGTTATTTCACAGCATCTTAGCATCAGGGAGAGAAGGCGCTAGGGACAGTGCTAGAAAAGTGATTTACAAGTGCAGGGAAAGATTATTTGGGGATCCAAATAGCCATTATACAGCTCTGTAATTCCAGCAATTTGTTCTTGGGGTGCAAGTGCTATAGTTGAAAAGCCTTTAGTGGCTTATATCTGTGGAAAAAGAAAAATATATACGCAGTTCACTTTTGCAGTTATATGTGGTGAAAGCATCAAATGGCGTATTTCAGTACAAAAAGAAAAATATATACACAGTTCACTGTTGCAGTTATTTGCGGTGAAAGCGTTTGTGGCGTAGTCCAGTGTAAAATATATATATATATATACGCATTTCACTGTTGCCTTTATTTTTGGTAAAAGCGTTTAGTGGCCTATTTCAGTACAAAAAGAAAAATATATACGCAGTTCACAGTTGCAGTTATTTGTGGTAAAAGCGTTTGTGGCCTATTTCAGTACAGAAATAAAAATATATTCTCCGTTCACTTTTGCAGTTATATGTGCTGTGGCAATGTGAACATTGAGGTGTTGTTTCTCCAGGTTCCAGTCCGGGACTTGAGACATGCTCATGTCCAGGGATCCTATTTAATCCTGCTACTGGATCTTGGGTGGGTCTCACTCTGGAGTGTCTTGTGAAGCAGAGTCCCGGTGAGGCTCTGTGTGAGTAGTCTCAGCCGGGTGGGCTGAGGGGCCACGAGGTTAGGCGATAGCCTGAACTTTGGGGGACGCGGTGACGCCTGTGAAACAAGGATCACGAGGCCAGAGTCGGGAAGACTACTGGGCCACAATCCCCCAAAAGGTATTGAAGTGTCACAGCCTGGAGGTTGCTGGACTGAATGGCTGAGAAAAGACGCATTTGTGTTCCATGTGTGAACAGGGCTCTCTAGGTGAGTCAGGGATACGCTAATGTGTTTAGTTAGAGCCTAGCCGGGCAAGGGTTTGTTATTTTGTGTGGATGTCACACGTGATAAGTTGAAGCTGCGACTTCTTAACCTGTGCTTTGCTAAAGTGTCTGAAATAAAGCAAGAGTTTGGACATTATAATCGTGTCTGCGAAGATATCTGTGAGTGTGACCCCCTGAAAAGAGACGATCCCTTACAGTGTTGAAAGCGTTTAGTGGCCTATTTCAGTACAGAAATAAAAATATATACGCACTTCACTGGTGCAGTTATTTGTGGTAAAAGCGTTTAGTGAATCACGGAAAAAATAAAAAATAAAGCATCCTGCGTTTGTTTAACTTGTCTTGAAGGAGTGGCACCTTCATTTGTGAATACGCTCCTATCTTGGGAGTAGTATTCAAGTGCACTTTTGCCCCACCTATCTAATAGGCGACCTTGATTAAGGTCGGACATATAGGTGTGTGTGCTCCTCCTCCCACCGATTGCTGCTGCACATGGAGGTAACTAGGAGCAACACACTATATGTGTGGGGTCTGCGCTCCTGAACATAAATGCATAACGGCATAGGCAGGTTTAGCGTAGGACCGGCCTGAACTGAGACCACCTTGTCCGCTTGGTAGGTGGGCTTAGATGTGTTTTGATCAAAATGTATTGACCAAGTGTCTCAGATTTTACCAATAGAGTGAGGGCTTAGAGTACATATGTTATGTTTGCATCTATTATTAAAGTGCATTATTTTCTGTGACTGTATAAAGGTAGCCATGTACATCCGCAACATTCATTATCATATCGTGCAGGATTTTTTTATTTTTATTTTTTTATTTTTCTGCGATTTGTTTAACTTGTCTTGAAGGAGTGGCACCTTCATTTGTGAATACGCTCCTATCTTGGGAGTAGTATTCATGTGCACTTTTGCCCCACCTATCTAATAGGCGACCTTGATTAAGGAAAAATATATACGCACTCCACTGGTGCAGTTATTTGTGGTAAAAGCGTTTAGTGGCCTATTTCAGTACAAAAAGAAAAATATTTTCTCAGTTCACTTCTGCAGTTATACAGTATGTGTTGAAAGTGTTTAGTGGCCTATTTCAGTACAGAAAGAAAAATATATACGCACTTCACTGTTGCAGTTATTTGTGACTAAAGCGTTTAGTGGCCTATTTCAGTACAAAAAAAATATATATTTTTGTCGCTTTTAGGGGTGTTTTAATTTGCTTTTAATTTATTTAGTTAAGCTAAAAGTATGTCAGGCAGAGAAGTGCCAGGCCATGCATAGAGGTGTGGCAGAGGCATAAATGTTTCTGGAGCAGGCAGAGGTCGTGTCTTGACCAGCAACCCAGCGGTTCTCGATTGGTTAACTCGTTCACCCACTTCATCCCAAGTGACATCAGACACCCCCAACCAACAGTCGGTGGGTTCGTCAGATACAAACCTTAGTTGGCACGGCCAGGGAGCAGGCCCTGTGCCCTCACCTGACCTTAACCTGCCTCTGTCCTTTTCTGTTCCCTCACCCAGAGAAGTATTTTTAATGCTGTGGTCTCAGCTCCACTTTTCAGTGAGGACGAGCTACCAGAGGACAGTAAGCAGCTACTGCCCAGCCAAAATCTGGAGGAGACATCCACCGCTTCCTCTGCTAGGCGGGCAAGTAGTGATGAGGAGAGTGGCATAGGAACTGGTGTGGCGAGCAGTCGGGCTCCTGACCCAGAGACTGTTGAGGAGGACATCAGTGACGTGCAGACACTACTCGATGATGACAAAGCCAATTGCACTTGGGAGCCGGGTGCAGAAGGGGCTACATCATGATCAGGAGAAGAGGGTGGCAGCTTGCTTGTGAGCCAGCGGCAGAGCCAGTAAGTCGATGGGGTGGCCGGGAGTCAGCAGGGTGGCAGCAGTGGGAGGTCGGGAGCCAAAAATGCCCGGGGTAGACCACCTGCTTTGCAGCAGACTACCTGCCCGGGAAGTAGTGGTGCAGAAGTTCACGGAGGCAGTGGCAGTAGCAGTCAGTCAGTGCGGACTGTTGGGGGGAAAATCACCTACTTGGCGGTGAGGCAGTTTTTTCTTAAGCCACTGGAGGAGGTGAATGTGGCCATATGTAGAATCTGTGGATAGAAGGTGAAGCGTGGCCAGAGTGCATATGTTGGCACTACGGCCCTGCGTCAACATTTGCAACGTAGCCATACAGTGGCCTGGGAGAACTGTGGCTCCGATGTAGTGGTCCAGCCTGCCGCAGCAACTGCTGCATCACCCAGTGGCACGCACCAGGTTTCAGGCTGTACCTAGCCAGCTAAGACCTGTCCTAGGTTGCTAATATAGCTTACATGTTTATACAGCTAAACCTGCCAATAACCTTAATACAGTTCCTATGTTGGTGTGTTAAAGACAAAAGCAGAGTTATTTACAGTGACTTCATGTTTGGATGTCATATAACTGTTATATATATTGTGTTCACAGAAGCAGAAAAGATAATATGCCTTTAAGATTCATTATATGGATGTGAGGTAAGCTCAGTGACATAGCAGAAACAACAGAAAGCATAGAGTTAAACTGTTGCTGGGCAGGAGTCTAGACCAATCACAGCCAGACTCACACACTCAGCAGGAGTTTTGACCAATTACAGCCAGCCTCACACATAGCTTGTGTGGGAAATTCCCCTAGCAGGAGCTGCTAGATTCATTATTCACCAGAGAGAGAAGGTGAACAGATACACACAGCTGTGTTTTATGGAAGCAAGAGGCCAAAATAGGTATTTAAAAGTTATATCATGTTCCTACTGTTAATATAGTGATTAGAACTGTATATTGAACTAGTTATATATGTGTTTACTTACAGTTCCACCAATTGCAAACTACAAATACCATACAAACAATTGCAACCATTCAAATTCCATATTGCAATCCAAATAGAATACATACAACCATACCAGATCATACTCAACCAATCTGCAAATAGTTACTGCTAACTGCATATTGCAAATTGCGACCAAATTCAGTAAGTGAACTATTAGTTTGACCTCAGATATACCTCTCAGAGAGATCATAAAGTGCTTAAAGTGCTTAAATAACTTAAAGTGAGAGTACAGATACTCAAGAGAGAAATATATCCACCATTTTATGTTAAATGACAAGATTGAACTTATGCATACCGCCATTTTGTGATATCTTTTCAACACGTGTTATGTACATTGACTATCTGCTGCGTAGGTGGCAGTGTTATATATGAAGAAAAGTTGAAGTTAATAAAGAAGTTATTTCTAGCATTTGGTGTGCTCTTTAAACCTACTGTTTTCATAGAATGGCGCTAGTGGAATTACAGAGTAATAGACAGTCTGGTTAGACTAAAAAGTCACAGATATCAGACAGCACAAAAGGCACTTCATAGTGCTGTGCTTGCCACAGTGGAACTATTACCCTCAGAGGGCGAAGTGATAGCGCTTCTCAACTTGCACAGTAAAGAGCGCATTAGAGCAGCGGAGCACCAGCATATAGCGCTGCGCAGCAACTGTTCCCTGAGTGAGCAAGCAAAAACACCTCAGCTGAGCTACCATAGAGGCCATAGAACGTGAGCATTAGTCAAACTGCAGCCAACTCTTAAAGTGGCAGAACGGCAAAGGCAAAATAGTCAAAGAGCGCCAACCCTCCAGCGATCCCTAGAGAGAAAGAGACGCATGGCGGGAGGCCAAAGTCCAGAGCTAGAGTGTCTGCACTGCTATCCATGGAGAGACCACGTACTGTAGCCAGCTAGTTTCCCGCCACTAGGCCCAAAGCCTGCAAGCAGCGTATCCAAGCCAGCGCATCGCAAGTCTGCCCAGAGCATCGCAAGTCTGCCCAGAGCATCGCAAGTCTGCACAGAGCATCGCAAGTCAGCGCAGAGCTGAGATAGATAGAGTAGAAGTTGAAGAGCAAGGGAACCTATCGGAGGTAGAAGAGTCTGATGCAGCATTAGTCTTGCCTCAAACAAATATAGCCCAAACAGATGAACTAAGACGCTCATCACGTGCCAGAAAACCAACCAAGCTAAAGCAAGAAAGTTTAAAAAGGAACTTGAGTGATATGGTAAAGACGGTAGAAGAATTTGAATCGGAGCTTATGGCAGCATATGTCAACCTGCGGTCGTTTACGACACCTTCCCAGGATATTGTAAGAAACATGGACACATGTACTGCAGTCACTAAAGATTTAGTAAAGCTCATGAGAGAACTTTCATCTGCAGCTAATTATGATGAAGTTAAAGCAAGAAGTAGAATGAGCGAGTTTTTTATGAGAGACTATTCTAGGTCCTTAGGGGGAACCACAATCTCAAGTGTGACTTCCTTCGCTAGCTAGTGCCACCCATATATCAGAGTCCTCAAATACTTCAGCCAAAAGAAAGGAATTAGCTGAACAACTTGCTGTCAAGAGAGCAGAAATTGAAATGGAAGCTTCCATCGAGGCACAGCGCTGTCAAATGGAAGCACAGCGCCATCAAATGGAAGCTGAAATGGATGCACAACGCCATCAGATGGCAGCTGAAATGGAGGCACAGCACTATCAAATGGAAGCTGAAATGGAAGCACAGCGCCCACAGATGAAAAATCTGGAAAGGCAGAAAGAAGTTAAGATCATAGAAGCCAGACTCAGATTGCACAAAGAGGATATGAATCAGAGTAGTCTTAGGTTTAAATCTGTACTAAGTGAAGAAGCAGACTCCTATTTTCCTCCATACACTCAGGAGAATGGAAGGAAATCTCCATCATTTAGTGAGGAAATAAGTCATTATCCTTCCATCCCTGCTCAGAAAGACAAAGAGAGACCTAGTCCAGTGTTAGGAAAAAGGTGTGTGAATTTACCCTCTATCTCTACTGGAAAAGAAGAAGAAAGGGACTCACCGAATTCAGAACTACTGTAAGTGAGAAAATAGAACCGTATAACAAAATAATAGCAAAGACAGGTGCACGCTGCAATCTTACTAAACCCTCAAACTGATTTTAAAATTGAGAGATTAGTCAACATATCCTACGGTGTAGGACATGTCTAAGCCCAGGCACCACGCCTGGGCTATATCAGCCAGTCTTCAGTGGGACTCGCAGACTCCTCCCTCCTCCCACTGCAAGCATGGTTTTATGCTGGAGGTAACTAGTGAGTTGTTTGTGAGTCGGCCTCATGCTCCTGTAATTTGCCTACTGGCTCCTAGTAATGCCCATACGGCTCAGTTAGGAGAGTGTTAGGTCCCGGGCTACTTGAGAAACCTTGGCGTGGTGCCCGGGCTTAGACATGTCCTACACCGTAGGATATGTTGACTAATCTCTCAATTTTAAAATCAGTTTGAGGGTTTAGTAAGATTGCAGCGTGCACCTGTCTTTGCTATTATTTTGTTATATTGTTATATTAATTATCACATCCGCACTTGTTACCTTGTGTAGGATGTCTATTGTGGTACTTGTGGTTCGCCGCGGGCATCCTCCACCGTATGCATTTTGCTGGGGATTGCCATTAGCAACAGGCCACAAGTGCAGGATTTGCTCCCCTATATATATGCACGACTGCATGTGGGTTTGAGCACCTCCTGCTAATACCACGCTAGTCTTTTCAGTTTGTATATATAGAAAATAGAACCGGATGATTCTATTCCTAGATGCCACGGCAATGGTCAGGAGAATGTTACAACCATTGTCCCAGCAAGACCACAGAGAACAGTCCTAGCTAGACTTCCCATTCTGGAACCTACTGTATTTTCAGGAGATGTACTGAAGTTCATAGAGTGGAAGGCAAGTTTTGAAATGATCATTGAGCATCATTGCTTCAGTCCAGTCGACAGGTTATTCTACCTTCAGAGATATGTTGGTGGGGAAGCAAAGAAAGTTCTTGAAGGTAACTTCTATAGTAAAGACGAAGAAGCCTACAAGCAAGCTTGGGAAAAATTAAATGCAAGATATGGTCATCCTTTGTTAGTAAAAAGAGCTTTTAGAGAGAAATTGAATAACTGGCCTAAAATAGGTCCTAAAGAACACTTCAGACTCCAAGAATATGTGTCACGGAGGGGAGTGGGCGAAACCCCCCACCGTGCAGTGTCAAAGGGTAAAGGGGATCGGCCTGGCTAAAAATGAGTAATAAGGGAGCAGGTCACCTCCTACAACATCCCTAATCCTCTCCCTGACTCCTCACCGTATGAGCGGACCCCGATGGTAGGACGAATCATACTCAGAATACCTGGATACCCTAAGTCGCCCTGGTAATCCCTCACTAAGGAGCAGGGAGGAGACGACCTGTTCATCCCAGTCATGGAGGAACAGGAGTCTCTAACTAAGGCCAGGCTGCAAGGAGGGGAAACAAATACAGCTAAAGGAGATGGCAGGTAAGTGAAACCAGTAACACACTTAGCTGCCACAGACACACTGACTGGAACCCGTGCACAAGTGCTAGTATCCACACCAACATTAAAGGACACAGCACACACCACAAACCACACAGGAACCCAGGACACCATAGCTGCAATAACTAGAGACAGGGGAATGTCTAGTAAACATGACACCAAACACAACCAGACATGTAACACCAAACTAGACATTCAAACACCCTGCACATAACCCACTCCATACAAATAATGACAGGAAGGGAAGGAGACACCGGGATGACCTAGAACATCTATGACCACAAGGGTAGCCCTCACTGGAAAGATGGTAAAGCCAGGAGCAGAGAACCACCAGCATACACCAAGGCTGTAAGAACTCAGAGCTTCAGGCATCCAGCAGAGGCTAATGTCACGACTGCTATCCCAGCAGCAGTCGTGTCGCACCAGACGGAGGGGAAGGGGGACCCTTATCTACGGATGGGAATAGTATGGCCACCCCTGACTAACCCTAAGCTGGCACCTGTCTGCCCTGATACCCTAGACGGGGTGTGAACCCGTGCGGCGAGCTGTATCCCTAAACCCTCAGTCACCCTAACAAGCCTAGAGTGGGGAAAGGCCGATGGGAGCACTAGTCACCATCACTCATGTCTAGGAGAACAGCAGGGGAAGACAGCAACAAACAAACTATAGCAGAGATAGACTTATCCAGTCACGAGCAGAGAAGGCGATCCCAATCACGACAGTCCACGCTGGACAAGAGCTCCACAGCAACACCATCAAACGATCTCCTTCAAAGGAAAGGTCAGAATAGAACTGGAACTGGAAGTTTATATAGTGAATGTTTGAGTTTGTAAAGAAGAATACAAACACTGCTATTTTTTTGAACAGTCTAATATTCACTTTTCTTCAGTTTTTTTTAGAAGAACAACAAAAATTGTATATATTTTTCTTCATGTTTTGATTTGGAATAGAATGTGTAGTGTTCCCAATGCATTTCTGTGTATGGAAATAGAAGCTATTAGAAGGATTTTGAGCTTTATTCACTTTGCTATTATTCTGAACACAACTGTACAGATACAGAGCCAGCAGAATACAGAATGAACGTACACTTGTTTGGAGCAGCATAGTCTCCAGGTTGTGCCAATTATGGTATGAAGTACCTGACCAATCAGAATGAAAAAGATTGCCCGTCAGCAGCAAATTTTCTGAAGAAGAACTTTTATGTAGATGATGGTCTTATAAGTCTAGAGTGCACAGAATCTGCAATCAAACTAGTGAAAGAAAGCCAAGAGTTATGTGCAAGAGGAAACCTGCGCCTTCATAAATTCATCTTAAACAACAGAGAGGTACTGGAATCCATCAGTGACTCTGAACGTGCATCAACAATAAAGAATGTAGATCTGAATTATGATCATCTTCCAGTTCAAAACGTACTTGGATTGGGATGGAATGTAGAGAATGACAAGTTCTTCTTTGAAGTATCTATTGAAGGGAAAGTTGCAACTAGACGCACCATTCTTTCTGCAGTGGCTTCTATATATGATTCATTAGGATTCTTGGCCCCAGTAATCCTTAGAGCAAAAGAAATACTACAAGAATTATTCAGACAGAAGTTGGCATGAGATAAGCCCATACCTGGAAATTTGAGGCCAAGGTGTGAGAGTTGGATAAGAGACTTGCAAAATTTTAGAGAAGTTCGGATACCCAGATGTTTTGTACCTCATGATTTCGGAAAGCACAAGAAAATAAAGCTTCATCACTTTTCAGATGCCAGTAGTTATGGTTATGGTCAGTGCTCCTACATAAGAGTGATAGGTGAAGAAAAGATGCACTGTGCCCTGGTTATGGGGAAGGCCAGAGTTGCACCTACCAGTATTCAGACAATACCAAGACTTGAACTGACAGCAGCTGTTGTTTCAGCATCAGTAAGATTTTCTGAAAGAAGAATTGAAGTTAAAAATAGATGAAGAATATTTTTGGACAGACTCACAAGTTGTCCTAGGATACATAAACAACGAAGCTGAAAGATTCCATATCTTTGTCACCAACAGAGTTGGAAATAACAAATCCAGAACATTGGCATCACATTGAAACAAAGCATAACCCAGCAGACCAAGCTTCAAGAGGCCTGAATGTAACAGAATTGAAAAATTCAAATTGGTTCACAGGTACAGAGTTCCTTTGGGAAAAGGAAATCACGCCCAGTAAAGGTTACACAGAATTGTCTATGGGTGATCCAGAAGTAAAAGTTGTACAAACATTGAGCACTGCTGTCAAGTGTCAATATGACATACTTGGAAGACTAGCCAGATGTTCAAAATGGAATACGGTCAAAAACGTAGTAGCTCGAATTCAACGTTTTAGCAAAGGGAATCAGAAAGAAGGAATTGTTGAATGTAGAAGAAAGAATGAAAGCTGAAGAAGTCATAAGACTCATTCAACAGAGATTCTACAGTGAAGAGTTCAAGAGACTTAATCAAGAACCTAAAAGGCTTCCAAACAACCACCCATTGTACAAGCTTAATCTTGTTCTGCAGGATGGTTTACTGAAGGTGGGAGGGAGACTGGAAAAATGCATTGTTACCTAGCAGAGTGAAGCATCCAGCAATTCTACCCAAAAACTCTACCTTCACAAGATTGATTATTGATCACTACCACAACAAATCCTTGCACCAAGTAAGAAGCTTTACCCAAAGGTGTTTGAGAGAAGGTGGCTACTGGATTGTGAAAGAAAGCAAAGATATAGCAAAGTATTTAAGTAAATGTGTAGTCTGCAGAAAGGCACGTAGACCTACCGAAGAACAAAGAATGGCAGATTTACCGGCAGATCGTGTAAACCCATCACCACCATTTCTTTATAGCGAAATTGATTGTTTTGGCCCATTCATCACCAAACAGAACTGCAGGGAGTACAAGAGATATTTACATGTCTAAGCTCCAGAGTAATTCATCTGGAAATGTTAAAGAATATGTCAACTGATGCATTCATCAACGCCTTGAGATGTTTCATAGCAATTAGAGGTACTGCCAGAGATCTTAGATCTGACCAAGGATCTAATTTTGTCGGAGAAAAGATTGAATTAAAGGGAGTCTGTCATCAAAGTTTCACCTTTTTAACCCTTCCCATAGCTTTCTAGCAGCCTTACAGTTAATAAAAACGTTACCTTTATGAGCAATCCTGGACTTATAAAACAGGCAAAAAACAACTTAGTAGCATATGCAAATGAGGGCTCGCAAGTGCTCAGGGGCGGCGTTACCCTCGTAGGTGCCCAGCTAGCTCAGCCTTATTGTCGCTTCCCCCCGCCCATTGTTTCCCTCTGACCGCCCATCTACTTACTTTTTGTTTCGCTGAGATCCCGCGCCTGCGCACTCAGTCCGTCGGCCGGCGCATGCACACTGCGATGCCCATTCCTTGTACGGCATCACAGTAATTAATGCGCATGCGCCGGCTTCCCGCCATTACCCGGCGCATGCGCATTAATTACTGTGATGCCGTACAAGGAATAGGCATTGCAGTGCGCATGCGCCGGCCGACGGACTGAGTGCGCAGGCGCGGGATCTTGGCGAAACAAGAAGTAAGTAGATGGGTGGTCAGAGGGAAAGGAGGGGGCGGGCAGAGGGAAAGAATGGGCGGGGGGAAGCGATGATAAGGCTGAGCTAGCTGGGCACCTACGAGGGTAACGCCGCCCCTGGGCACTTGCGAGCCCTCATTTGCATATGCTACTAAGTTGTTTTTTGCCGGTTTTATAAGTCCAGGATTGCTCATAAAGGTAATGTTTTTATTAACTATAAGGCTGCTAGAAAGCTATAGGAAGGGTTAAAAAGGTGAAACTTTGATGACAGACTCCCTTTAAAGAAAGCTCTAAAAGAGATTGATAAAGAAAAAGAAACTAAGTATTTGTTAGAGAAACAGTGTGATTTTCATATGAATACTCCATATGCAAGCCATACAGGAGGAGTTAGGGAAAGACAAATCAGAACTATAAGAAATGTGTTAAGTTCAGTGTTGATAAAGAACGCCAGAAGAATAGATGGTGCTTCACTTAGGACCCTGTTCTATGAAGTAATGTCTATTGTTAACAGTCGTCTACTTACAGTTGATAGCATCAATGATCCAACAAGTTTGGACCCTTTAATTCCCAACCATCTACTTCACCTTAAGTCTGATTACATACAGCCACCACCTGACAAGTTCACCAAGGAGGATTTATATGCTAAAAGGAGATAGCAAAGAGTTCAATATCTATCAGATCAGTTTTGGAATAGATGGAGGAAAGAGTACTTAGCCAATCTTATGCTAAGAAGTAAATGGCAAACACCCAGTAGAAATGTCTAAGTTGGTGACATAGTGTTAGTAAAAGAAGAAGATTTACCTAGAAGTCAATGAAAATTGGCCAAAGTTCTAGAAGTTCAAAAGGATGAAGACAAACTAGTAAGAAGAGTGTTGTTACAAATAGGACTTGCAAGTGCAGCAGGTCTATTCCATTTTAGTAACTCTAAAAGTCCCAAGACATGCGCAGAAAAGATAGAAGCACGGACTAAGTTCGATAACATGCACAGTCCAACATTTCGTTAATGTGGGAGCAAAAGTTCGAACGCATGCGTAATAAGAAGTAGAAATTTTATGTTAGCTAAGTCCAAGGACCTGCGCAATGATAGACAAAAATGTCCTTACTCTCAAAGTGTTAGCGCTAGCGCAATCGTAATAGCAAAATCTACTTTAGCACCAATAGAAGTTCCATCTCATGCGCACAAAAGACTTTACCACTGCAAAAATTGAAGTGTAAAGACATGCGCAGTACAGATGATAGAGACGTTCTTAGCACCAAGTTTGGACGCATGGGCAGAAAACATTAAGACCTAAACGAAATGAAAGTATAAGTATACGGGCATGCGCACTGCATACAGGCAATTCGCATATATTTAGCTAAGTCTGCGAGCGTGCGCATTAATGGCAGCTTACGAGGAAAGAGGTACAAGTCCTGATGCATGCGTAGATATAGGTCGGAGCTGTGTGGAAGACAAGTCCATAGACCTGCGCAGTAGGAGACTAGGGTGTCCGTGCCTCCCAGAGATGCATCGCAAGCGTAGTAGGCCTATTCCATTCCAGAAATTCTACAAGTCCCAAGACATGCGCAGAAAAGATAGAAGCACAGACGTACTTTCAAGTTGCAGCGCATGAGCAAAGGGGAAGAATGGATGATTAGAGCATAAGGAAAAAGGAGTGGCCGAGATGAACAGCTGTAGATGAAACCGTCCTCATGATTGGATAACAGTTTCAATACAGCAAAAAAGTAGTTAATCACTAGCTGAAAGCGATAGTGACATCACAACAGGGGAGGTTTTAAATCTGTTCCCGATCCCTCACTCACTAGCAGACTGCCCGCAACCCCTGAAGATGCCAATGAGTTGGCGAAACATGGCAGCATGTGATAAGTTTTTTAAACAGTGCGAGCACCCTGTAAATGGCTGCATTAAAATAGCTGCACTATCTAGAAGATTCTAGTATAAAGGGTACAGATAGTACTATTCCGTACTGATACAGATCACCTTCGCAACGCAAACAAATAGCGGGTGTCTATTTGTCTATATTTAGCAGTCTCCAGGGTGGTGCAGCTGATTTTAAATCACACGAAAATTAGAGGAATGATTTTATGATAAGAAATAAATGTTATGTTTTAAGATTATAAACTAGTAGCACATGTAGCTAAGAGACTATTAGCGGTCCATCAGACCTTTTGTAAATAAACGTTACAAATAAGAGACTCAAAACTTGACAAAAAAGGAAAACGTCTCACTACTCCACTCAAGTTGGAACGTCCTATACAGAAGTTACTTGTTCTACTTGAGAGTGATAAAAGACTCTTGGAAGTTGAGAACCTGATGGAAAATTTCTCAAATTCATGTTCAAGTCCTACCACTAAGAATATAGAATTCTAGGTAACTTTGGTGGGAGTTTAGCTGGCTAGCTAAGACCTTTCCTAGGTTGGTAATATAACTTATATGTTTATACAGCTAAACCTGCCAATAACCTTAATAAAGTTCCTATGTTTGTGTGTTAAAGAAAAAAGTAAAGTTATTTACAGTGATTACATGTTTGGATGTCATATAACTGTTATATATTGTGTTCACAGAAGCAGAAAAGATAATATGCCTTTAAGATTCATTATATGGATGTGAGGTAAGCTCAATGACACAGCAGAAACAACAGAAAGCATAGAGTTAAACTGTTGTTGCTGGGCAGGAGTCTAGACCAATCACAGCCAGCCTCACACACTCAGCAGGAGGTTTGACCAATTACAGCCAACCTCACACACAGCTTGTGTGGGAAATTCCCCTAGCAGGAGCTGCTAGATTCATTATTCACCAGAGAGAAGAGCTGAACAGACACACTCTCCACTAAGAACTATGTTTTATGGAAGCAAGAGGCCAAAATAGGTATTTAAAACAGTTATATAATGTTCCTACTGTTAATATAGTGATTAGAACTGTATACTGAACTAGTTATATATGTGTTTAGTTCCAGTTCCAGTAATTGCAAACTACAAATACCATACAAGCAATTGCAACCATTCAAATTCCATATTGCAACCCAAATTCAGCAAGTATAACTATTATTTTGACCTCAGATATACCTCTCAGAGAGATCATAAAGTGCTTAAATAACAAAAAGTGAGAGTACAGATACTCAAGAGAGATTTGTATCCACCATTTTATGTTGAATGACAAAATTGAACAGTTGAACCAGCATCTTATGCATACCGCCATTTTGCGATATCTTTTCAACACGTGTTATGTACATGGACTATCTGCTACGTAGGCGGAAGTGTTATACAGTACAGACCAAAAGTTTGGACACACCTTCTCATTCAAACATTTTTCTTTATTTTCATGACTATGAAGGCATCAAAACTATGAATTAACACATGTGGAATTATATACATAACAAACAAGTGTGAAACAACTGAAAATATGTCATATTCTAGGTTCTTCAAAGTAGCCACCTTTTGCTTTGATTACTGCTTTGCACACTCTTGGCATTCTCTTGATGAGCTTCAAGAGGTAGTCCCCTGAAATGGTCTTCCAACAGTCTTGAAGGAGTTCCCAGAGATGCTTAGCACTTGTTGGCCCTTTTGCCTTCACTCTGCGGTCCATCTCACCCCAAACCATCTCGATTGGGTTCAGGTCCGGTGACTGTGGAGGCCAGGTCATCTGGCGCAGCACCCCATCACTCTCCTTCATGGTCAAATAGCCCTTACTTTCAAAGTTTTCCCAATTTTTCGGCTGACTGACTGACCTTCATTTCTTAAAGTAATGATGGCCACTCGTTTTTCTTTACTTACGTTTTTCTTGCCATAATACCAATTCTAACAGTCTATTCAGTAGGACTATCAGCTGTGTATACACCTGACTTCTCCTCAACGCAACTGATGGTTCCAACCCCATTTATAAGGCAAGAAATCCCACTTATTAAACCTGACAGGGCACACCTGTGAAGTGAAAACCATTTCAGGGAACTACCTCTTGAAGCTCATCAAGAGAATGCCAAGAGTGCGCAAAGCAGTAATCAAAGCAAAAGGTGACTACTTTGAAGAACCTAGAATATGACATATTTTCAGTTTCACACTTGTTTGTTATGTATATAATTCCACATGTGTTAATTCATAGTTTTGATGCCTTCAGTGTGAATCTACAATTTTCAGTCATAGTCATGAAAATAAAGAAAACTCTTTGAATGAGAAGGTGTGTCCAAACTTTTGGTCTGTACGGTATATAAAGAAAAGTTGAAGTTAATAAAGAAGTTATTTCAAGCATTTAGGCAGGTGATACAACTAGCTGAACTTTATACAATTTTATATGCGTTTATGTGATTTATATTTTGTAAGTATATTAAAACAGCGTGAACTATATCAGTCTGGCAAGGCTTCACTATGTCAAGTTTTCTTGAAAAACATCTAGGAGAAAAGAGACTTTTGACTGTGGGAGAAGTCCGCACCTTGGATCCAGTGATCTACCATATTGAAGGAATATTCTCTGCATACCTTTTTATCACCATCATTTCTATGGATGGTCATGAGCTGCGCGGTCTCGTCTATGAAATTCAGGACTAAGTGTGAATTTGACTCTATCTTACCATAGACCTGCTGTGCTCCAAACAAGACTGTGGTTTCAGACTCTCTTTTTTTTTATTTTTTTTTTTTAACCAATTTATTTGTGTACATTTTAAGCTCCTGTGAGCTGTGGGTCTAGGAGTCAGTCAGTCCTGTTTCGTTCTAGGTGTAGCTCCTTGCTGCTGCCCTGTATTATGCTCTGTTCCTGCTCTGTATCATGTTTTTTTTCTATGTCCTATCCTTGTTCGTCTAGCAGTGCGTAACTGCGTCTTGTCCATGATCGCCTAGCAGTGCGTAACTGCGTTTTGATAGTCTGGCAGTACTTAACTGCTTTTGTTTGTGTCCGTCCCTTGACCTGTCTGGCAGTGTCTCACTCCTTCCATGCTGCCTTCGGAAGAGGGTCCCTGTATTCCCTGAAGGGGGAATAACCTATCTGTACCTGTGTCTGTCTCCATGGGTACCCTTGCTGGTATCTTCCGTTATGCTGGACCAGCTGCCACTGACTTGGTGTTACTATCGTGGCTCAAGTCTATCCCCACCATCAGGGCCCCTAGTGAACACCTGGTGTTGCTTAGTCACACCCCTCCAGAGTCGGTCAGTGGCATAAGTGGGTTCGATACAACCTCCATATGTTGGACCGACTATACGAACAGAGAAAGGCCATCAACGATTTCTTGATAATGCAAGCGGATAGGAGTACTCCCCTGTGCAACTTCGATGTCAGCCAGTGGCAGCTCATGCGTGACACCTGCCGTTTGCTCAGGCCCTTTGAGGACGCCATGTTATTTGTCAGTCGCCAGGACTACGGGATGAACAACATCATTCCACTGCTTCATGTCCTTGTAACAGATGGTGGTAACAATATCTGGACAGGGGACTGGAGATGTGGCGCCTAGATCTCAAGTCCACATGAGCCCTGTGGGGGCTGAAATGGAAGAGGGGGAGGACATTGGAGTACAGGCAATGTGTAGTGAAATTGGTGGTTTTTCTACTCAGGTGACAGGAGAGGAGGAGCAGTAGCAGCCAGAGGAGCTACAGGGCGATGAGGAAGACGAGACAGAGGACCCAGACACACTGTGGCAGTATGCAGTGGAGATGGAGGCAGGGAGTCCCTCCGAGTCACTTGCACAAATGGCCCGATGCGTGCTCACTTGCTTGCGTAGTGACAGCCGAATTGTCACCATTTGGCAGAGGGATGACTTATGGCTCTCCACTTTGATGGACCCTTGCTACCGGTCCAGAATGGGGTCTTTTTTACATGCACTGATAGGGAGGACAAACTGAACTACTAAAGAGACATCCTATGTAGTCAGTTGGCCACTGCCTATCTGCGCCATCGTCCATCCTCTCGCAGGTCTGACCGGGGAACCCTCTGCGCTCACGTTCCATTGCCATATCTGCTGGAGAGGGGTGGGGTGGCAGGAGCAGTACCAGCTCCATCAGCAGCAGCCTGAGTCTACAGTCGCTGATGAGTAGCTTTCTTCACCCGCATAGTGAAGAAACTACTCACCAGCAGCAGCAGAAGGTAGACCTGGGGCAGGACCTGAACCAGCAGGTGGTGGCATACTTGGACACCACCCTTCCAACCCACATTAAAGATCTGCTGGACTATTGGGCAGCCAAACTGGATTTGTGGTCCCAACTAGCAGAGTTTGCCCTGGAAAAGCTGTCCTGCCCGCTCAGTAGTGTGGCATCAGAGCGGGTGTTTAGTGCGGTGGGGGCCATAGTTACCCCAAGGAGATCTCCCCTGTCCACCCAAAATGTGGAGAGACTGACCTTTGTCAAGATGAATCAGGCGTGGATCAGCCAGGATTTCCACCCATCAACTCCTGATGCATCAGACTAGATCATCCATAGTGCCACACCAACACTTTGACAAAAGAGACTGGTTTCTTCTGGCTACCTCAGCTACTATTCTAATGCTGCCACCCACCTGATGCCATACATCTGATGCCAAGTGCTCCTTCTTTTACCCACCTTCGTCAGCGGGTACTGGTATTGCCACCAACCGCCCCACTCTGCCACGGGTCACTTTGTGGTCTCCTGATGCAGCTGCTGCTGCCATATCCACACTATGTCTCCTTGCCACTCTGTGGTATCCTGATGCTGCTGCTGCCTTATCTACACTGTCACCTTGCTACTCTGTGGTATCCTGATGCTGCTGCCATATCCACACTATGTCACCTTGCCACTCTGAGGTATCCTGATGCTGCTGCTGCCTTATCCACACTATGTCCCCTTGCTACTCTGTGGTATCGTGATGCTGCTGCCTTATCCACACTATGCCACCTTGCCCCACTCTGTGGTATCCTGATACTGCTGCTGCCTTATCCACACTATGGCACCTTGCCACTCTGTGGTATCCTGATGCTGCTGCCATCTCCACACTATGTCACCTTGCTACTCTGTGGTATCCTGATGCTGCTGCCTTATCCACACTATGTCACCTTGCCACTCTGTGGTATCCTGATGCTGCTGCCTTATCCACACTATGTCAGCTTGTCACTCTGTGGTATCCTGATGCTCCCATATCCACACTATTTCACCTTGCCACTCTGTGATATCCTGCTACTGCCATCTCCACACTGTCACCTTGCCACTCTGTGGTATCCAGCTGCTGCTGCCTTATCCACACTATGTCACCTTGCCACTCTGTGGTATCCTGATACTCCTGCTGCCTTATTCACACTATGTCACCTTGACACTCTGTGGTATCCTGATGCTGCTGCTGCCTTATCCACACTATGTCACCTTGCCACTCTGTGGTATCCTGATGCTGCTGCCATATCCACACTATGTCACCTTGCCACTCTGTGGTATCCTGATGCTGATGCTGCCTTATCCACACTGTCATCTTGCCACTCTGTGGTATCCTGATGCTGCTGCCAACTCCAGACTCGGTAATTGTGGCACTCGGTGGCCTCCTCATATTGGTGCCAACTCCAGACTTGGTCATTGTGCCACTCTGTGGCCTCCTCATGCTGCTGCCACCTCCAGACTCGGTAATTGTGGCACTCAGTGGCCTCCTCATATTGGTGCCAACTCCAGACTTGGTCATTGTGCCACTCAGTGGCCTCCTCATACTGCTGCCAACTCCAGACTCGGTAATTTTTCCACTCGGTGGCCTCCTCATACTGCTGCCAACTCCAGACTCTGTCGATATGCCACTCTGTGGCCTTCTCCTGATGCTGTTGCTGCCACCACCTCCCTCCTCATGCTGCTTCCATCTCACCACTATGTCATAGGTCCACTATGTGGACTTCTCATGCTGTTCCCACCCTCCCCACTTCATGACTGGGCCACTTTTTTGCCTTTCGGCCTTGCTGACATCATGATTTATTTGACATTTCTTCTGATCTGTCAGAAGGAAGAAAAAATGAGATGCACAACGTATCCTGTCTGTTTAGCAGCTGTAAGGCCTGTATGGTCCCATCAGAATTGGCGTATGATTTGGTAGCCAAAAGCAGGAGTGGGTACAAAACACAGAAGATATGCAAATATTCTATTCACATGTCATCTCTGTTTTAGATCCACTTTGTTTTTTTGGCATTAGCAATACTGATGGATTACTGACCAAATGCTGACCGAGTGAATGCGGATGCTCAACAGACAGGATCCGTTTTTTGTGGGTTATTGTTCTGACGGACAACTAAAGAAAAATGGAGCTCACACAGTACACAGGACCCCCGGACGAAAGCACGCCGAAACGCGCGTCGGGGTAATGCCATCCTGGTTATCTTTGCACACTACCTGCCTTAGGTAAGTCTCTCTTCTGGCTTTGCTGGTTCCGGGTCGCTTTTTTACCCGGTTCTTATTTAATACTTACCCCAGAAGGGGTATATTCATCTGCCAGTATCCTTAACATTGAGGCATTGTGGTTATTTTCGCAGAGGCTCATTCCTCATATGAATAACTTATTTATTACTGTTTATACGCGCGGCAATTATACTTTATTGAGATACGTTTATTACTCTTATTGGTATGCGTGCAGTGCCAGGATGGCGTTCTTTTTGTCACTTTCCTTCCCTTTTTTAATGGCATATATATTTTTTAATCATGTTACAATAAAAAAAAAAATTTTATAATGGTACTGTGTGAGCTCCATTTTTCTTTAGTTGTTGGATATACTCGGGAGCTTGTACCGAGTCATTTGATTAGTTGGCCCGTTACTTTGTCACAACTTTTTGTGTGGGTACTAACCTTCTTTAATAGGGTCACTTATGGTCTATTTCTCTATTTATTGTTCTGACGGATCAGAGGAAGGGCAAATTAATCAGTGAAAACAAACTTACTGCTGACACCCTCTCCACTCTGTCCGTGGGGTTCTACTTGTATACGCGTTTAATAGAACAGATTCTGTAGACATCTATGTGGAATCAGCTCACAACGGTGTAAAAGGAGTGCGCTTCTTCTTGGCGCTAACATCGACCTGTAAGGCTGAGTTCATACTAGAGTTATTTGGTCAGTTTTCCCCGTGACTGCCCAAATAAGTGAACTGTGCAGTGATTCTATGCATGTTGCTGCAAGGCACAGTGTTCTACACCACATTAAAGGCTCTCAGCAGCCAGGAAATAGCAGTTTTTAACGCGATTCGCAGCGAATAAATTCGGATCGAACCAAATTTTTTCTAAAAAATTCAGTGAAACTGCAAATCAAATTTTTTTTAAATTCGCTCATCTCTAATAGCAACCAATCAGATTCCACCTTTTTTTTCAGAGCTCCTTTGGAAGATAAAATATAGAATCTGATTGGCTACTATGGGCAACTAAGCCTGTTCTCCTTTGTGACAGTTTTGATAAATCTCCCATTAAGTAGCAAACGGAGATAGACTTTATTCTGAATTTTTTTTAAACAAAAATGTAGGTGGAGAACTTGGCGAGACTTTGCAGTCCTTGAACGTATAATGCCTTCAAGGCAACAAGCGCACTTGAGGTTCGAAGGAATTAGGAATTTTGGAAGAAGAGCAATATTCTCGTTCCAGTCAAGTGTTTAACCAGGACGGGGGGGTTGCCGTTTGACATTTTGGTGGAGTGCTCAGAATTATAGATCACTTGAAGGTGATATTCTCATCTGGGCTCCTGTCATAACAGTTTGAAAATCTATTTTCTTTCACACATTGTTATCAGCAGTTTGCCTTGGCAGACCACAAGCAATTTTTCGGGAATTTTGGCTTCCACTAAATAAACTTATGTAGACAAATGAGGAGAGCTGCTTCACCGTGAGTCATGCATTACAACGTGTGAGAGCATAGGCTCTCCACTCTCGACAACTAGTTAGAACTGCGAAAGGTGCCACCCTGTACAGACTGAAACTATATTGCAGTGGTGGACCGGGATGAAAAATGCAGTGTATTAAAGGGGTTCTCCGGGATTTTGATATAGAAGACCTATCCTCAGATTGGTGAGGATCCCAGCAGCCGTATGAAGAGGCCTTGGCCCTCCTTGAAGGCTTAGGCCTCTTCCTAGGCCAGTGACGCCATGTACATAGCTCACATGGTCTAGGGGCAGCTCAGGCCCCCTGTCACGACTGCTATCCCAGCAGCAGTCGTGTCGCACCAGACGGAGGGGAAGGGGGACCCTTATCTACGGATGGGAATAGTATGGCCACCCCTGACTAACCCTAAGCTGGCACCTGTCTGCCCTGATACCCTAGACGGGGTGTGAACACGTGCGGCGAGCTGGATGCCTAAACCCTCAGTCACCCTAACAAGCCTAGAGTGGGGAAAAGGCCGATGGGAGCACTAGTCACCATCACTCATGTCTAGGAGAACAGCAGGGGAAGACAGCAACAAACAAACTATAGCAGAGATAGACTTATCCAGTCACGAGCAGAGAAGGCGATCCCAATCACGACAGTCCACGCCGGACAAGAGCTCCACAGCAACACCATCAAACGATCTCCTTCCAAGGTCAGAGTAGCACTGGAAGTAAGGACTATATCTGGCAATGACTGCAAGTGAAACTGAAACTAATATAGTAGCTGGGAGTGGCAGACAGGACTCACCTGACGAGGATGCCTACAAACTCCCAGTCAGGACAAAAAGGTTCACAAGGCAAAACCCAGATGACATACCCTGAACCACGGAGCAAACTCACAAGCTATCGCGAGTAGCAAGTCGCTGCGACCTTCTCCTCCCAGACCTGTCTGGATCAGTCCCAGTCGTGACAGTACCCCCCTTTCTACGAGGGGCCCCTGGACCCTCAAGACCAGGCCTCCCCTGGATGGGAGCTATGAAAAGCCCGAATGAGTCTGTCCGCTTTTATCTCTGATGCTGGAACCCACATTCTCTCTTCGGAACCATAACCTTTCCAGTGCACCAGGTACTGAAGAGAGCGGCGAACATATCGTGAATCAACAATCTTTTCTACCTGAAACTCAAGACTGCCATCAACAACCACCGGTGGAGGCGGTAGTGGCAATGGTTCAGGAGGTTCTACATATCTCTTAAGCAGAGATCTGTGGAAGACATTATGGATCCTTAGAGTCTGAGGTAGCTCCAGACGAAAAGCCACCGGGTTAATGATCCTAATTACCCTATAAGGACCAATAAATCTCGGACCTAATTTCCACGAGGGAACCTTCAACTAGATATTTCTGGTAGACAACCACACCAAGTCATTCACCCCAAGGTCCGGACCTTCAGAGCGCTTCCTATCAGCCGCACGTTTGTATCTACCACCAATTCTCTTCAAACTTTCTTGCACACTCTGCCACACTGAAGAAAGTGAAGACGCAAATCGTTCCTCCTCGGGAATCCCAGACGGCCCCCCCTCACTAAACGTACAAAACTGAGGATGGAAACCATACGCACCAAAAAATGGTGACTTATCGGTGGATTCTTGACGACGATTATTAATGGCAAACTCGGCTAACGGTAAATAAGATGACCATTCCTCCTGATTTTCGGAAACAAAGCATCTCAAATATGTCTCTAGGTTTTGATTGGTACGTTCAGTCTGACCATTGGACTGTGGATGGAAAGATGAAGAAAACGACAGATGAACCCCTAAACGAGAACAAAAAGCTTTCCAAAATTTAGAAACGAATTGGGTACCACGATCCGAAACAATATCGGAAGGGACCCCGTGAAGCTTCACGATGTGGTCAATAAAAACCTGAGCCAGTGTGTTAGCATTAGGCAATGCGGCAAGAGCAATAAAGTGCACCATTTTACAGAATCTGTCAACAACTACAAGAATAACAGTCTTCCCCGCTGATACTGGTAGATCCGTAATGAAATCCATTGACAGGTGCGTCCAAGGCCTGTTGGGGATGGCCAGAGGTAAAAGACACCCTGCCGGATGAGTATGATCTACCTTAGAACGAGCACAGGTAGCACATGCAGACACAAAATTCAACACCTCCTGGCGCCATTTAGGCTACCAGAACCGACGAGACACTAACTCAGAGGTTGCCCCACTACCTGGGTGTCCTGCCAGTGTGTAGTTATGGTGTTCTTTTAGTATCTCCAGTCGTAAATTTTCTGGCACAAACAGTTTACCCGAGGGGCAGGAGGCCGGGGCGTCCCCCTGAGCTAGCAACACCCTCCCCTCCAAACCTGAGTGTAATGCAGAGACCACCACCCCCTTTTGCAAAATGGGCTCTGGTACCTCAACATCACCCCCTCCAGGAAAACTTCGAGACAATGCATCCGCCTTAGTATTTTTTGCCCCCGGGCGATAGGTTATTACAAAATTAAACCTAGTAAAAAATAACGACCACCGAGCCTGTCTAGGGGTGAGACGTTTAGCAGACTCCAGATATAATAAGTTTTTGTGATCAGTAATCACCGTGACGGGATGAACCGCCCCCTCCAATAAATGACGCCACTCCTCAAAAGCCAACTTAATAGCCAAAAGTTCCCTGTTGCCAATATCATAGTTCCTTTCTGCAGTAGACAATTTCTTCGAAAAGAAAGCACACGGACGCCATTCACCAGGGGACGGGCCCTGAGATAGTACTGCTTCCACCCCCACCTCTGATGCGTCAACCTCTACAATAAAAGGAAGCGAGACATCTGGCTGTACGAGAATAGGGGCCGAGGTGAATCTCTCCTTCAGAGATGCAAAGGCAGTTTTGGCTGCATGTGACCATTTGGAAAAATCGGATCCCTTTCGGGTCATGTCCGTCAGTGGTTTGACCACCAAAGAATAGTTCTTTATAAACTTTCTATAAAAATTAGCAAACCCCAGGAAGCGTTGCAATGCCTTCAGGTTCTCAGGCAGATCCCAGTCTATAATCGCCCGGACTTTCTCTGGATCCATGCGGAAACCTGAATCTGACAACACATACCCCAGAAATGGCAGTTCTTTTACGGCGAACACACATTTTTCTAACTTAGCAAACAATTTGTTGGCCCTTAATATCTGCAGCACTTGTCTCACATGGATCTTATGTGTATCCAGATCCGGGGAATAGACCAGGATGTCATCAAGATATATCACAACAAATCTCCCGATAAGGTGACTAAAAATATCGTTGACAAAATGTTGGAATACCGCAGGCGCATTAGTAAGACCAAATGGCATGACCAGATTTTCATAATGCCCTTCCGGAGTATTAAAAGCCGTCTTCCACTCATCCCCCTCTTTGATGCGAACCAGGTTATAGGCTCCTCTGAGATCCATTTTGGAGAACCATTTAGCACCAGCAACCTGATTAAAGAGGTCGGGAATGAGAGGAAGAGGATAGGGATCTCGGATAGTTATCCGGTTTAATTCCCGGAAATCCAGGCAAGGACGTAGGCCCCCATCTTTCTTTTTAACGAAAAAGAACCCTACAGCCACAGGTGAAGAAGAGGGTCTGATGTGTCCCTTAGCCAAACTCTCCGAAATATAATCTTTCATAGCCTTCCTCTCCGGGACGGAAAGATTGTATAACCGGGTTTTAGGTAGTTTTGCCCCAGGTAATAGAATAATCGGGCAATCATATGGACGATGAGGTGGTAACCCCTGACAACCCTTCTCAGAGAACACATCCATAAAATCTGACAGAAAGGCAGGTAAAGATGTTACAGAGAGTGTAGAGCACCTACTACTCAAGCAGTTGTCCTTACAATGTTCACTCCACTCCACAATCTCCCCGGCCTGCCAATCCACAACTGGATTGTGAGTCACCAGCCAGGGAAGCCCCAATACCATAGGAGCCGGAAGACCGTCCAGGACATAACAAGAGATATGCTCTTTATGGAGGTCCCCTACCTGCAAATGGATATTATGGATGATCTGAGTTAACTCTTTCTGAGTAAGAGGGGAGGAGTCGATGGCAAAAACAGGAATAGTTCTGCATACCGGTTCCGGAGTAAAACCCAGAGCCTGAGCAAACCGTGAATCCACCAAGTTGACCCCCGCCCCACTGTCCAAAAAGACGGAACAGATCTCAGTTTTATTGCCCGCCTCAACAGTAGCGGACAACAAAAACTGAGACATGCGTATGGAGGAAACGAATACGCCCAGACTGTTCTCCTCCGCACAATCTGGGGACTCTAGTTTTTCCGGCGGCTCCTTTGTTTGTGGTCTCTTGGGTTCTGAGGGACAAACCTTTACAAAATGACCCCTCCGCCCACAACGAAAACAAACCTCTGACCTACGGCGGAACTTAGGAGGATTCACCCGTCTAGTGGCGCCCCCTATTTGCATTGGTTCGCCTGGACCATAACAGACCGATCCCTGCCCTATAGAGGCCTCCGTAAAATTTAATAGTCTCTCCCTGAGTCGTCTGTCGATTCTTATGGACAGAGATATAGCAGCCTCAAGAGATCCAGGGACCTCGTATACCGCCAGCGCGTCTTTTAATTTTTCAGACAACCCCTGGCAGAACTGACTCCTAAGGGCCGAGTCGTTCCATAACGTATCAGTAGCCCACCTACGGAATTCGGAACAATATAGTTCAGCAGACCGGTTCTCTTGCCGAAGTCTACGTAGCTTAGACTCAGCCAGTGAGACCCTGTCCGGGTCATCATATACGAGACCCAGGGCTTCAAAAAACTCCTCCACTGATCGTAAGGCCGGAGAGTCTGATGCTAGGGAGAAAGCCCAAGCCTGCGGATCTCCTTGCAGGAGAGAAAATACAATGCCCACCCGTTGTTCCTCACCGCCGGAGGATCTAGGGCGTAACCTGAAGAACAATTTGCAAGCTTCTCTGAAGGTTACAAATTGGTCTCTCCCTCCAGAGAACCTATCAGGTAAAGCCACTTTTGGCTCAGGAGTACCTTGGTTTCCCGTAGCAACGGTGGAACCCAAGGATTGCTGCTGCAGCTGCAGCATTGTTGCTTTTAATCCTGCCACTTCAAGGGATAATCCCTGTAATTGTTTCGCCAAAACCATAACCGGATCCATAGTGGAACAGACAAAATACAAAGCAAAACAGCAAGCAGAAAAAAAAAAAAAAAAAAAAAAGAAATGTCACTTTTTTTTTTTTCTTTTTTTTTTTTTAAAAGGCCAGATATACTGTCACGACTGCTATCCCAGCAGCAGTCGTGTCGCACCAGACGGAGGGGAAGGGGGACCCTTATCTACGGATGGGAATAGTATGGCCACCCCTGACTAACCCTAAGCTGGCACCTGTCTGCCCTGATACCCTAGACGGGGTGTGAACCCGTGCGGCGAGCTGGATGCCTAAACCCTCAGTCACCCTAACAAGCCTAGAGTGGGGAAAAGGCCGATGGGAGCACTAGTCACCATCACTCATGTCTAGGAGAACAGCAGGGGAAGACAGCAACAAACAAACTATAGCAGAGATAGACTTATCCAGTCACGAGCAGAGAAGGCGATCCCAATCACGACAGTCCACGCCGGACAAGAGCTCCACAGCAACACCATCAAACGATCTCCTTCCAAGGTCAGAGTAGCACTGGAAGTAAGGACTATATCTGGCAATGACTGCAAGTGAAACTGAAACTAATATAGTAGCTGGGAGTGGCAGACAGGACTCACCTGAGGAGGATGCCTACAAACTCCCAGTCAGGACAAAAAGGTTCACAAGGCAAAACCCAGATGACATACCCTGAACCACGGAGCAAACTCACAAGCTATCGCGAGTAACAAGTCGCTGCGACCTGCTCCTCCCAGACCTGTCTGGATCAGTCACAGTCGTGACACCCCCTCAAGTGAATTGGATTAAGCTGCATACCTCCTTAATAGGTGATCATTAGGGGTGCCAGTAGCCATATCCCCACCGATCTCATATTGATGACCTATCCTGAGGATAGGCCATCAATATGAAAATCCCAGAAAACCTCTTTAAGATACTTCATCATTTGTGCGCTCTTATGTATCCACTTAGATCAGCAGTAATATAGCCCCTCATCTATACTGGGGCATCAATGTCTATCAACCTTCTCCTTCGTCTGTCCTTTGTCTTTCCAAAGGAGCCAGCTGTCGCTCCGTTCCGCTCGCAAGGGGTCACTGAGATGATGACAACTCTACTGGGCACCTTCCCTCCTCTATCCAAACGAGGTTGGGATGAAATAAGGGATGTGTGATTGAGCCTATGCTGCAAAAGGGAAATTAACAGCTGAACAGGATAATGAACAAAAGACCAAAGCTGGAACAAGAGGTAGGTGGTATAGGCAGAGAAGTCAGCTGCCTAGGGCATCATTGAGTTGGTTGGGCTCAGTTTGTGGATTAAATACAAAAGAAAACAATGATCTGCTTTAACATTTCTTGGTACAAGTTAATGTATCAGTGGCAGGGTATGCCAAATTCTTTTTTGTGCCTTGGTGAGGAAATGGAGCTAGTCACAATATGTGAAAAGTGAGGTATGGTGTCGGGAGAGGAGCTGTACACGCCCTAAATACAATGGTAGAGGGGCTCAGGTGGGGGTGCATTCTGATTTACCGTATTTTCCGGCGTATAAGACGACTGGGCGTATAAGACGACCCCCAACTTTTCCATTTAAAATATAGGGTTTGGGTTATACTCGCGGTATAAGACTACCCCTCCAACGCTATTTACTTTGGCATTAAGATCTGTAGGTAATTGTTGTGCAATTTTCGTCTTTTGCCTCAGTACCATATTATGCCTTTCCAAGAATCTAGTACACCAGGATACAGTGGCCTTATATCTGTTGCTGTGATCTGGGATAGATTTGGCCCACTGAAGAGCAAACAAATGTAACCGTTTTGGCGATGCTCATTCAACATGTCTGCTACATGTTTTTCGAGTTCTGGCCAATGTGGGGTGCCTCTTTTTAATGCACACTTACCCCTTGGCATACTCTTTAATGCTTTTTCATTTGCTTTCCAGTCCCGAACCATCTTACTGTATGTACAGATACTGGTGCTGTACTGTATTCACCACCACATGTATCTGCTCCCCAGATAGACTCTGTTTTTTCACCACAGATAAGATGCACACCAAACTTCATTAGAGATCCGCTGTTCCAACATTAGAATTGGCTGAAGTGCAGCTGCTCCTGCTTCCCCCTGCCTTCCCTCAGAATCGCCAATCCAACCCAGTATACAACAACCAGCCAATCACGGCAAGCGATGTACCGGTATTTTCTGTGCACACTGCATACAAAACCTGCTTGGATTGGGTGGGTCAGCTCTCCCTGTCTGCCAGACGATCTGAGTGGTAGTACGCAATGTGATACTGCCAGCATGAGAAAACCACTGAGAGCAGGGAGAGGGGGCTGCTTCAGGAGCGGCTGGCCGGGATGCAGCGCACGGTGGCTCAGCTAGCCTCCAGTCCGGCTAGGAAGTAAGTTTCAGCACGCCGTATACTGGCATATAAGACGACACCCGGCATATAAGACGACCCCCGACTTTTGAGAAGATTTTCATGTGTTAAAAAGTAGTCTTATACGCAGGAAAATTCAGTATTTGCTTTGGGCACCAAAAGATCTTGTCCCACCATTGGCAATGACTGACTTTCCATATATCATCCCGCCAGGGAGAAGACAGTCATCATGAATCCAACAGGCAGACAGTGAGCCGGAGATACAAGGCAATTATACCAACCTTCACCCAAGGAATCATGCAAGACAAAGGGGGGAACGTAGAGAAACTAGTAATTTTGTTAGTTTTCTTTGTACTATAATCTTTACAGGGGTTGTTTATTTTGAACAATTCCATAGGCCTTATGCAGCGAGCCAGTGCACAGGATGGGAGTGGTAGTAGTCCCGATGAAGTGTTGTGTCATGGTGTACTCCCTCAGGCCATTGCTTCCTGGGGATCGGTGTGGTGGAGATATAATTCTGAAGAATGAGGCCAGAATTAAATGTAACTAAGTGCAATGTAGAGCTTCAAATACATTCAGCAGTAGTAGATTTTAAGAGCAAATCTTCCGTGGCACCAGTAAAGATTATGGAGACCAATTGGATTGTGGCACATTTATCACTTAGGTGGCACTGGCCTAGTAACATTCTGGGTGGTGGGTGTCTTGACTGTAATCCCTCACCTTGCAGCAGTGTCTTGCTGGTTGTAGCAGTTCACTCTGCTGTCTAGTGTCTCAACACTTTACATGAGGCAGTTTTGAGTAGTTCTATCTGGACAATCTCCAACAGGAGCAGGAGCTTGGCAACGTGCTTCCTCTCCTTACACTGTCTAGGCAGGAACTCCCCCTCTTGGCAGAAAGCAGGACCAGCCCACTCCTATCAAGAGGGATAGGGGGACAGAGTGATCAGCCCTGTTCCTTGTTAACCCTTTGTCATCTATTCCTTGCTTACAGCCAGAAGCATCCAATAAAATACATAATATAATAACTATATACAAAATTGTAGTACCCCCAGGTCTGCGGTACTATACTTATAAGATATTGTTGAGTGTCGTCTGCTTCTCTAGGCTTCTCTCTACTAGCCATCTGTCATGGCCCATGTGCACTGCATGCATTCACTACAAGAGAAAATAAGAATAAGCAACCCTGTTCCCTGGAGGTAACTAGTGATCTTCAAGGGCACTTCACTGTTCGACATGGGACTAAGCACAAGCCCCAAGTGCCATACCAGAAGAAGCTACACTGCTTCCGTAACTGCCGGCAGGCTCCAACTGGCCCACAGGGGTACAGGTGAATTCCCCGGTGGGCCCCTGAGCAGGGTGGGTCCCTAGTCTCCCACCCCCTGCACAAGTGGTAAATAATACAGTAGACTTAATGCTCCACATACATATATTCAATGTACGGCACCTCAACCAGCCTATGTTCATATAAAATAAACTTCCCACTTTATTATTATAGTCACAATCAGAGCTGAGATGACTTCTAGCTATAGAGGAAAGCCACCAGTGTCCTCTTCTCCCCAGGACCTACCTTCTCAAAGTTGCTGCAGGGACCCCCATATTAATCCTCTGGTAGCATCTTGCTGCTGTGTGAGCAGGTAATATATGAATGTATCCGTACAGTGGGCCTCCAAAATAAATTTTACCGGTGGGCCCTAGGCACTCCAGTCCGACACTGCTGCTTGCCGGGGTATACTTTTGGATAGGGCGAGATGGGACATTGAGGGGGTATCCTGGTGCGATAATTTGTAATAAAAATGGGCATCTGAGAGAGCAAAAATAACACACAGTGAGTACTTACCTTACGGATCCCCAGCCGCTGCCCTGGTCCCTGCTCCTCTCCAAAATCATCAGTAGACGATAAAAAGGAGAAAAAGTATAAAGGACAGATACGATTTCTCCTCCTGGTTTTGGCTTCTAAAACTGCACCAGGAAACCTGACCGTGTCCCCTCACCTCGACTCACAGATCATATTGTGCCCACAGGTTCATTGGTTTCTTACCTTTTTAGTTTATCCATTGGGATGTTAATGTGATGAGGCATAACACCATGGTGGATCCAGAAATAAATCACTGAGGGATTTATAACATTGCCTAACAGATTTCAAAATGTTCTGTTCAGATTTAGCAGAATGTACAGAGATTGTATCCAAGGTAAAAAATACACCAAGATTAATGACACACTGCAAAACCAGTAATTCCTATAAAATCCATCGCTGTTACTGGATTTTATAGGGATCAATGGTTTTGTGGGAGCTGAATTTTTCTTAGCATTTTGGGGTGTGCCAGATATTTGGAAAATTTACAGGTGAACCTTTCTTTTTAAAACACCTTTTCTATGTCATAGCGACAATTTTACTTTTATTTCTATGCCAATCAATCAGTTGGAGCACTGAGGGGGCAGACTTAGACCTTGGAGCACTGAGGGGTGGACGTAGCCCTTGTACTGCTGAGGGGTGGACGTAGCCCTTGGAGCACTAAGGGGTCAGACGCAGCCCTTGGAGTACCGCCAATGCTATGCTCTTCAGTGCTCAGTACACTCCCCCTCCCCTTTGATTGACAGGGCTAGATGAGATAGCCCTGTCTTCTCATACCGCATATTTCTTTGTAAATATAACTGTAAATCATTGGCGGCAGTATGTTCAAGCAAATCATGTGTTTCACTAGAAATGCATGACATGATTTTGCTAATGCTTTATGCATTTTTATTAGATTTCCGGCACCAATTGGTGGCAGTGGAGCCTCTGCAGAAGGGAGCAAGCCATTCAAGATACAAAGAAAATAAATTAATTTTACTCAGCGTGATCAACCCTACCACGCAATATGCCTGGTTTAGTAGGGTTGATCATGCTCTTTAAAATGTACATGTACTTATTAAAAAATAAAATAAACTTTTGATGTGTCATAGTGACATATGAACGATTTTGATTGGTGGGGGTCTACGTGTACGTAATGCTTAATGAGCGCTATGTAGTGAATAGAGGAAGCAGCTTTGCCCCTTTGCCTATTGGACCTGGCAATCAAGCGAGCACTGGGTGTTTTGTGTATAGCAGAGCTGCAGGGTCTCTGCCTGTGTAATAGGAAAATCAAAGGGGCAGTAACAATTAAAACAAGGTATTTATTGATATAACTAAAACGTATATAAATGATCCCCTTACAAACATACAAAGACGAACAAACACAGTAGGGACCTGGGTACCAGAGAGCCGCAGGATAGCGGGTCGCGGTACTCGGAGTCCCTAGGGCGGGCCCTTAATAGAGCTGTGTGGACCACAGAGGTCAAGAGGAGCCACGAGAGGTGCTGAGAAACACCCCAACATGGGCGTCCCGAATCCCAAGTGGGAAGGGTGATGCCCAGTCAGGGTAGATAAGGGTGGATCTTACCGGTGTGAGGTCGGACCAAACAGGGGACGCCCGAACAAGAGATCTGTTCTCAGCACGTAGATAAGGTGTTCAAAAAGCGAGGGAGGGGTACTTCATAGATTAGGTCAATCCTGGTCAGGGTCCGCAGGGAGAGTGAACTGTCCCTGTTGTACCCTGCTTGGCCTACTATGACCCTAATTCCCTAACACGGGATCCGTGCCCCGCAAGGGGTGGTCCCGTCCGGAACCTGACCCTGGTATAAGGTCCCTATGAGACCCTGCCAGGGTGGTGTGTGGAACACCTGAACTAGTGAGACTAGAGTAAATGGTGAAACCGTAAACGGATAGGGGTATGTTCCTATGTCCCTACGCGTTTCTTCAAATAGAACATACACAGAAAATATATAGCACTCCAAGCAACCCCTAGAATCATCAGGGGACGGGGGTGAGTACTAATAGTTGCCTCCTAGGCCACTCAGTGTCAGTGATGTACTGCTGAATCTAGGTGGGCCGGGGCAGACTGAAAAAGCTTAGTCTATTGACACTAAGAATGACCTCATAGTCACATAAGAAGCTATGCTTTATGCTAGGCAGATGTGAGTGAGGTGCTGGCTACCTCTAACCACTAATGGATAAGTAGCGTGGTAACTGTAGCTAGAGTGCGTATGGCAGAGTCCAGGTACATAGTAGGCCTAGGTGCGTGTGGCATCCGTCTGGCCGGACCGGCATCACTTTGTTTGTATGAGGCCGGGTGTATGGCGTCTCTGCCTGTGTACAATGATCCCGGGGGGTCTGTTTTCCCTGTAAGACCGGGTTCACATCACTGTTATGGATTCCGTTATTATTTTCCTTTATAACATGATTATAACGGAAAATAACGAAATTCATAAGAAGGAAGTCAAAATGGAAACCTATAAGAGGCATTCCGTTTTGACTTTCGTCATAATACAAGTCTATGGGCAGCATAATGGATCCATCCTGGTTTCCATTATGCCGGAATCCAGTCCTGCATAACGGAAACCAGGACGGATCCGCTATGCTGCCCATAGACTTGTATTATGACGGAAGTCAAAACGGAGCCTTTAAAAGGCATTCTGTTTTGCTTTCCGTTATAATAGAGGTCTATGGGCAATCATAACGGATACGTCTGGTTTCCGTTATGCAGAACGGAAAAAAGTCCTGGCACAGGACTTTGTTTTCCGTCTTGCATAACGGAAACTAGACGGTTCCGTTATGATTGCCCATAGACTTCTTTTATGACAGATCAAAACGGAATGCCTCTTAAAGGCTTCCATTTTGACTTTCGTCTTATGGATTCCTTTTTTTTCTTTTATAACGGAAAGTAATAACAGAATCCATAACGGTGATGTGAACAAGCCCTAACTGTAGCTCCTTCGGGTGCCCCAGTCCAATTACAGTGGAAAAGTGCAAAATGACCTCTTGGGAGAACATATTATGTGGCAAAAATATATAAATAAGTAAAATAACAAAAAAAAAATAATGCACACGCCACCCAAAACAGTCGCCATAGGCACCCCGTGCATTCGAAACTATACCACAATAATGGACACAAAGTAGGGTACCCATTTTGGTGTCAGTTTGCATATTTTAAAAATAAAAAGCTATAGAGTGAAAAAAAATTATGTTTAAAGATTTTTTTGGCAGCCGCCCCCCCCCCCAAAAAAAAAAAAAATATTAATGAAAAGCCCTAGGTGGCACGTAAAAAATGTTGCAAAAATTATTTTGGTAGTCCAAGACATTAAAAAGTTAAGACTGTTAAACCACTTCATGTGCAAAATCACAAAAAAAGTGTCAGGCATTAAAGGTTTGAAAGTCCATTCAGGCCTATGGTAGGTCTGTCAACATTAGCTCTACAATCCAGAGATCTCTGAACAGTATCAAACTGAGAACACACCTTTCATCTAGGTGGAAAATAATTTTTGGTGTTATCAGTGTCCTCCCAGACCACTGAATTACAGTGAAGCTACATACATACCCTATTCTGCCTGGATAGTGTATAATTTTACTATCCTGCCCTATGTAGGTCTCTCACAATACAATAGAGCTGACATTAGCTTATGCCGTCTAAATGGTAATGACATGACTCTGTCATTCTATCAAAGTATATACAGCTAGTAAAATGCAGAAAATAGGATATATTAACGTCTTGTGCCTGCCTTACTTACCATTGCAACACATTTTTATGCTGACAGTATGAATAAAATTATCATTTTTGTGATGAAACATTCCCCCCAGTCATCACTCATTTTTAGCAGCCAACTTTGAGTGTCTGTATTAAACATGTGAACAGTGATTTTGGATTATTATAGAATCAGACCTTCAGTAATTTGGTATTATGCCAATCATATAAACATCAGACTTCAAAATCTACCAGACTATGACTACAAAATCTACACCAGACTACGACTACAAAATCTACACCAGACTGCGGCTACAAAATCTACACCAGACTACGGCTACAAAATCTACACCAGAATACCACTACAAAATCTTTACCAGAATACCACTACAAAAATCTATATCAGACTACAACTACAAAATATACACCAGACTGTGACTACAAAATCTACATGACACTATGGCTACAAAATATACATCAGACTACAACTACAAAATGAACACCAGACAACGACTACAAAATCGACACCAGACTACGACAACAAAATCTATACCAGACTACGACTACAAAATCTATACCAGACTATGACTACAAAATCTATACCAGACTATGACTACAAAATCTATACCAGACTATGACTACAAAATCTACCCCAGACTACGACTACAAAATCTATACCAAACAAAAAAATGTACACCACACTATGTCTACAAAATCGACATCAGACTATGATTACAAAATCTATGCCAGACTTTGACTACAAAATCTACACCAGACTATGACTACAAAATCTACACCAGACTATGACTACAAAATTGATACCAGACTAAGACTACAAAATCTACACCAGACTACGACTACAAAATCTACACCAGGCTATGACTACAAAATCTACACCAGACTACGACTACAAAATCCACATAATACTTGTATCTATATACTGTATAATTGTATATTGTACAACCAGACAAGTTAGCTGGTTTTATTATAATTCGTTTGCCTTGTTAGGAAAATATGTTTGCAATAAGGCAAATATAGGTGTGTGTGGTCACTCCCTGACCGAACTAATTGGACTCAGCGCATTCTGGTATTTTGCCCAGTTACTGAATGAACAGATCTGGTAATTTGGCACACTGGTGTGTTTATTGAAAGAGAAAATGAGCTAATTAAAAAAATACATGGAACAAAAAGTGCAGATAAATATTTGCTCAGCTATACCTGTACTAGCATCTCTCTCCTAGAACATGGCTTAAAGGGATATTCCGGTTATATTAATTTATCCCCTATCCACTTGATAGGGGATAAATAATAGATCAGTGAGGGTCCCATACCCATGGAACCCCCTTGAAATGAAGTGAGTGGCCGGTCGGGCATGCTCATCAGCTCCACTCATTTCTATGGGAGTTTCAGAGATAGCACTGCGGATAGAGAATAAATTTATATAACTGGAATACCCCTTTAACTTTTTTGTGACTGAGAAAGTGAATACAATTATATACAGTCTACACAAAGCTCTGTGAGCAAAATACATCAGCAGAAGCTGCACATATCTCTCTGCTAGTTTGTATGTATCAGTCTGGAGTCCAGGCTGAGAGCAAGACTAGCTATGGACAGGATCACTGCCTCTGAATGGAGAGTTCTCATTCACCGACAGCAAACAAGGAATTGAAAAAAAAAAGTATTAAAAAGTTGAAGAACATTTCAAGTCTATGTCCTTCTCTTTGGTCTCCCCATTACTGCTGACATCTTAAAGAGCCAGGTATGTGTCAGCTGGCAATTGCTCGTCCTGGGGTTGATAGCCTTTAATATAAGAGTAAGGGCTCATGCACACGAATGTGTGCCGGCCGTTCCATGCATTTGCAGTCCGCAATGCACGGGCAACATCAGTGCGGATTCCGCAGACGGATCCAGACCCATTGAACTTGAATGTTCTATTTTGTTGCGGTGCAAAGGAATGGAGAGAAACCCCACGGAAGCACTCAGATTCACACCGCACCTTCCGGAATGTGGACCCATTCGAATGAATGGGTCCGCATCAGTGATGCTGGGTGCACATGGCCAGTGCCCGTATATTGAGGACCTGCTGTTCGTGGGACCTTGTGCATGAGCCCTAACTATTGCCATAGCAGCAAAAGCACTTGCTATGGGGCCCAAAGATGTGGGGGAATCTATCAGGTTTAAGAACATTGCACTTTTTGTGAGGAGTAACAATATAGTGGCTTTTTGCTATAATGTGGGTTTTCTGATAAGCAGCGCTATTATACATACCTTTATTTTTGCTGCTTATGCTGCTGTTTCAATTTTCTTACACTAGATGGGTGGGGGCCCATCTTATTTTGCTGTGGGGCCCTATCATTTCTAGTTATGCCCCGACCTCTGATTAAATAATCCTAATAACTGCCACATCTTGAACAATAAGAAAAGTTCCTGTCTATTAGTGAAAGTCTGCTTTGGAATTGACCTGAACTCTTTCCTTCCTTTTGATTGCTGCCTGTCCTGAACTGAATTTGCCCTAGAGCTTCTGCACATGGTCTTATTATGGCTTCATTTTGTACCCAGAAGGGCTACCTTACTGTTAGCAAGGCCATTGGTTCTAGTGGAGAATATATCCACAACTACAGAACCTGATGGAACCTGTATAGCCATTGGCAGTTTGGTATACAGCCCTTGTGCCTTTATGGTGTAGCATGAACTCTGCCAGCAATAAGTTCTGTGCTACTTTTATTAATTAATTCTGGTACAAGCTTTGGAAATACCATCTGCAAGATTTCAAGGACTACTCCAGATGCGTAATTTTGGGGTTCCCAGTCCATACTCATGTGAGGGGTGTTTTAAAGGCTTTTTTATTTATTTATTTATTTTTTAAATAGTGTGCAAATCATGTAAACGCAATATTGGTAATCTGTAGCTGAAATGCCTCTGTAAGCCAGTCTCACCTGCAGTCACATCATAGTGCTTGTGGCAGAGATTAAGTTTTGCCGGGAATTCTGGTGTCAAAAAGTTGCAAAATAGAATTATGCAACGTTTTGGACTCATTCGCGCAAAAAAATTTGCAACGTTTTGCATTTTTATGCCACTAACGTCAGTTTTGAAAACAGGGTGGGGACGTTGACTTGGTTAGCTTGTTGAGCTGATGGAAGTCAGCTTCATCAACTTTGTTTTAAAAAGTCGTAAAAAATTGTCACAATCTCACTCGAGTAAGAGTGTGACATAAAAAGTAGAGCCACATTTCAGCACAGACATAAGGATCTGTCATCACACATCATGTGACATTTGATAAATTTGGCGCAAATTACAGCAGCACAAAAGTGACTTTAAAAATTCCCCTTATGCAAAACATCTGTCCTGTTGGGACCTTTTCATGCACCGAGAGCCATGTGTGAACATGGGGCCCTTGTTGTTATTATCAGAAAGGGCCCCAGTGGTCGAATGCTCCGCCAGTCAGTCCCGTGGGTAGGGAATAATAGGGTTGTCCCATTACAACTTATTCCCTATTCACCGGATAGTGAGTGTCTGATCGGCGTAGGCCTGCCCACTGGGGTCTCTGCTGATCACGAGAACAGGGGTCTCTGCTCCCCCGTTTGAATGGAGTGGAAATCACAAATGAACGCTGTCAGAGATAGCTGAATGCTTGTACTCGACTGCCCTCGGCAGTCATATAGAAATGAATGGAGTGGTGGACATGCATGTGTGTCTGGCGCTCAGTTCAAACGGAAAGCATGGGCCCCCATTCTCCAGCAGTTGGACCTCCGCCCATCAGACACTTATCTACAGGATTAATGAGACAACCCCTTTAAAGGTGGTCGATTCTTGACAGCTCACTGTATAGTTAGATTGAATCACGTTACTGTTTACATTTTAACTACTTTTATACTCCCTTCCGTGCCTTGGATTAAATACAGATTGGTATTTTTCCCACATTACTTATTATAAAACTATGTAGCCTTCAAATAACATCTGTTGGGTGCAAGCTTCCAAAATAATCTTCCATCAATGTAGGTTCCCACTAACTGTACGAGGCTTTAAGAAATGTTGTGGTTTGATGTAATCGATGCTTAATCTCTGTTTAACTAAAAGTTCTACAACTTTCTAATAGACTTTATGTTTCAGTTCTTCCCCATTTTTAAAATGTGTTTCGCTGTCCACAGCTAGACCTGCTGAGAAGTGGGTACAACTGTATACGGTCTAGACCAGGGATGGCCAACCGGCGGCTCTCCAGCTGTTGTAAAACTACAACTCCCACAATGCCCTGCTGTAGGCAGTCTGGGCATCCTGGGAGTTGTAGTTTTACTGGAGAGCCTCAGGTTGGCCATCCCTGGTCAAGAAAATACTCTGTGAGCTAAACATAATCAGCAGCTGCACAAATCTCTCTGCTAGTTTGTTACAATGTATCAGTCTGGAGTCCCGCCTGTTTAGCTCACAGAGCATTGTGTAGACTGGATACAGCTGTGCTGGTTTGTTACAATGTATCAGTCTGGAGTCCCGGCTGTTTAGCTCACAGAGCATTGTCTAGACTGGATACAACTGTGTTCAGTTTTGTTCCCATTCATGGCAATGAGGACAAAACTGATCAGGATGCATTTCCGTTCCATTTTGTTGAGTTTTTTGACTGGACACAAACCCGCTGCAAGCGATCTTCGAAACGGAACAAACCGGATGTGACAGCAAAATCAATGTAAGTCAATTATGCCGGATCAGTTTTTTTTTTTTTTTTTCAGATCCCCAAAAAACGGATCCGACACCTATTGACTTACAATGATTTTAGAGCCGGCTCCGGTTTGTTCCTTTTCAATGTAACACAACCGCATCCTAACAGAACGGATGGATCCGGATGTGTTAACATCAAACAGAACCATTTTGGTCTGCTTTTTAAATCCTCTGCCGGATCTCAAAACCCGGAAACCAAAACACAAGTGTGAAACAGGCCTAAGAGTCTTCCTGGTCTTTACCCTTTACCTCTTGCCGTCAGCATAAAGTGGAAGCTCCTACAGGATCCCCCAGGACACAAAGCAAATATTTCTATGTATATACAGTACCTTCGTTGGAATGGTAAAATGATAAATTTATTTCTGGAATATTTTTAAATTTGTTGTGTTCTGTTCAATGGGCCCTACAGATTTAACCTCAAGTGTTAAATTTCCAGAACACTAAGGCTAGGGCTACACGGCGATATGTGGCGCACGACTGTAATGACAGCAACTGTCGCATCGCAGTCGCGTTTAATGAAAAGTAAAGCTGTTATCGACTTCATCACAAGGTCTGGACCCAATTTATTTTATCATCCCCTTCATCAACCATCCCTTTTTCTGCATTGGAGACAACGACTGGGGCTCCATCGTATCCAGGTAGGAGCACCATGACATGTGCAACACCATTAAGGGACATTTAGGCCACCCTACACCACTCTGGCATTTCTACACCTGGGTACCGCCATAACACAAAAAGGGGCCCTGTGCCCTTGTTGCTTCATTACAAATGGCGTCACAACAAAACAAGTAAACTTTTACCCTCTTAAAGGGACCCCTAGTGGTGGCGTACGCTGCATTTGACGTCACGAACAGGATCCGAACTGAATAAATCTGTGTGACTTTGGATTATAATGCCTATAGAATTGACCAAATACCGTTAAAAAATACTTTAATGCATTTACTGCGGAGCGGCAAGCGCAAAATTATGTGCGTCGGAATCCGAAGAGTTAATCCGCCATTTTTATATGCCCTGGCGCAGTGTCTTCTTGTCGAACCCAGTACAGCCAGAGGAGGAAGTGGAAGCTCCACCCCTAAAGCCCCTCCTTCATCACCAGTTTGTGCCAGCGCAAGAGAAAGCAAGATGGCGTGCCCTCGACAGCCAGACTGGGGCGGTATGGGTTGGGGGAACGAACTACCTGAAGCACAGTATACCCCACAGGAGATTTATGTATCGCAATTGCAGCGACCTCCTCACAAGGTACCGCACGCATTTCCCACTTCACCGCCCAGAAAGCATGGCTCTTTTGAAGGACTTAATCCCCTAGTGCCTAGAGAAGTGATGGCCCACACACAAAATATGTGGGATTACCTCAGAGAGATTGAGGACTGGGCAGTCAGTGTATGGGATCGAACTTAGACCAGAGACCCTATTTTTGAAAGGTGGACCGGGAGCATGGTGTGGTTCTCGGTCGAGAGGGGGGCTGGCTTCGTCCAAGATAATAAGACTTGGCGGGAGCTGTATGTTAATAGGTGCTCCATGAAGCGCCCATACCTTCCTCAAGCCCATCACAGCCTCTACAACGGGGGCACCGTAGAGTACACCCCCATGGAATCCAAGGTCCGTTCGCAGTAGCGGTAGTCTGTCTTGAAAAACCCCTGGTACCCTTGACAACACCGGAAGAATGGCCGGATGACTCAACTGTGACCGGACGGGTGCGCTGTCTTCAAAAGTCGGCCAACGGTGTGCTCCATTTCCGAGAGTGACACCAGTCGGAGCCAGAGCCACTCATCCCTGGATTACCTGCACCCCCAACACCCCTTCCGCAGCGGGGATGCGTATCCACTACTTCTGTCACCATCAGCCCAACCGTATAACATACCAGCTGCCCTGGAAGATGTAGGCAGCCATGAGGAGGGCAATCCAGGATTCGCCACCCAGAGAGGAGGACTATTTACCATCCCCCATGCAGCTGGAGATTCTAGATCCCTTTGGAATGGTAGGAGCATCCGCCCCCATGAAGCAGCGAGTCATAGCAGCCATGCGGAGCACCACCACAAGGACACTACCCAGAAGCGACAGCAGGTGTCGCCAAAACACTACAGTGGCTGCACATGTGGACTTCAAAAGGCAGGACCGACCTTTAATAAGCTTCTGCAGCAGTAGCGAGGAGGATCTGAGGCCCTTCCTCTAAAGAGCCTCTTTCAGCATTATCTTCAACTAAAGGACTGCTGACTTCTGGGAGCCACTTCGTGGACTGGACCTGAAGGGTGAGGGCCTCTTGGCATTTCGTCTCTTGTATATTCCAGGTTGCCCCTGTTTTAGCCCTCACCCGGATGACCATGCTAGTCAGGACTCCCCCCAGCTACCAAAAATCCTATTTGCGCACGTCCGTGCCATTTTTCCTTTTTCCCTCCTTTTCAGGTTATTTGGGAGCCCGTTTGCCAAAAGGTTCTTATGACCTGTGCTGTTATATCTTTGCTACCCATGTGGATTACAAATGACTTTGTTATCTCATGTGGATTACAAATCTTACCTCATTTGGATTACAATTAATTATTCCCATGGATTACAAAAGACTGTGTTGCACTTAAACTTCCAGTTCGGGGCACTTTATCTACAAGTATGGAAGAAACGGACTCAAATGTGATTTTATTACATTATTGCATTACCTGATTGCATTAAAAATGTGCCTTACCTGATTGCATTAAAAATGTGCCTTCTATATTTGCCTTATCAATTTACATTATGATTTGCACTAATTCTTTTTGTTTAAGCACTTTAGCCCATTGTGTGTATTCTCTTGCAGGTGCCGCAATGTGATTTCATGGACTTTTGTATGGACTATGGACTTAATATTGTTAGCCGTATAGTCAGCACTTTATTGCTTAGCTTTTATGGACTGCCTCTGAGGACGTTAATATACGTCACAAGCAAGTCTAACATTATTGTTGCTCATTATGGACTGCCTCTGAGGACATTAAAGGGATATGGAAAACTTCATCCAGCTCACCTTTCTGGTGGAATATGTAATCCCGGCTCCAGAGGCCCAGGGGGAGTGTTCCCGTAGCAAGCTGCAATTCATTTGGAGAAAAAGGACATTAAAGGGACACTGTCACCTGGATTTCACTTACTGAGCAATTAACATAACAACATTAGCCTCCACGATTTACATTAAAATATACTAGTATTACAGCCCTTTGTCTTTTCATTTGACTAGAAAATAGCTTTAAATCATATGTTAATTACCTCGATAAGCAGCCCAAGGGGCTGTCCCTCCGGCCGTTGGAGCCCAGCACCGCCCCACTGCTAAGTTATTCACTGCTAATTGCCAGCGCAATGTGTTTGTTGCGCCCGAAATCTTGCACATGCGTCATGGATACACATGTCAGCGCCCACGCTGTGTCCTGGCATCGGCCTCACAGAACGAAGTGCGCATGCGCCAGCTTCGCTCGACCTGGAAATGCGCGAGATTTCGGGCTCAACAAACACATTATGTCGGCGATAAGCAGTGAATAAATTAGCAGTGGGGCGGGAATCCATAAGTAGCCGTTTTATATGTCAGTCTATGTATGTATTTTCATAAAGCACTTAAAATTTTCCTGGTACCCTGAGAGTATGTGTATGTGTGTATATATATATATATATATACCGTAAGCACAAGCCGAGGGCGGTTTTACTTTTAAGTAAGGGTTATGTAATGCCCCAGAGGTGCAATACCACCTTCTGCACCCCTCTACTATCTCCTATGGTTAACCTAATGTCATTCTGTGTATTAATTTCCAGGTCCGGCAAAATGTGTATTCATAATCTTGTTATGTAACTGTTCACGTGTTATGTGCCTGGTTCACCAGCAGATGGCAGCATAAATGGCAGAGCTATTTTAAAATAGATTTCCAATCTAGCTCCCTCTAGGAGAGGGAGGGACTAGTTAGTGAGAGGTTAGTCTAGCTAACCCCATGCTAGGGGAAGGCAGCAAGAGATCGTCCCTGTTGTACGAGCCTTGCCTAGGCCAGCTTGAGTACCTTCAGCTCAGCTGGATATGGAGGCCAAAGCCCGAAGACTCTGAAGCCAAGAGGAGAAAGTTCCCTGGACAAAGCTAGAGACAGACCAGTCTACCAAGCTAGTACAGCAGAAAAGAAAGGAAAAGATCCTGTTAGCACAGCAGCAGAGCCAGAGATCAACAAACGTAGCAGAGAGGAGTTTGCCTGCCACAGTTCAGTTAATGCCAAAGCCTTCTGGTAATCAAGACAAAGCCTGAAACTATTTGGAGAAGCGTTTAATGAAAAGTAAAGCAGTTATCGAATTTATCACAAGGTCTGGACTCAATTTATTTTATCATCCCCTTCATCAACGCCTAGGGTTCCAGCGTATCCAGGTAGCAGCACCGTGACACATGCAACACCATTAAGGGACATTTAGGCCACCCTACGCCACTCCTACACCTGGGTACCACTATAACACTAAAAGGGGTCCTGTGCCCTTGTTGCTTCATTGCAACTGGCATCACAACAAAACAAGTAAACTTTTTCCCTCTTAAAGGGACCCCTATCGACAGCGTATGCTGCACATTAAAAATTCTGCAAATTTCAGAGCTGAAATCTCCCAGCATTCCCTGCTTGCATTGCTCTGACGATTTGCTTTGTGGGCTCTGCAATAAGATATACTGTCCACTTGCATTACGAATGCTCAGTCAATCTTGTAGGGATGTGTTTGACTACCAGCTTGTGGACTGTTTTCAGTGACAACCAATGTACAGGGACGGTGCATTTCCCTACATCAGATAATTGTAAATAGCCCTACAAAGCAAATCACCAGGGCAACCCAAGGAGGGTATACTGGTACATTTCAACTATAAAGACATCAGAATTGTGATTTTAGCTCTGAAGTGTAATACAGGAAGTAGTTTAGGATCAGTACCAGAAAAATAAAGTCATGAATTTACAATATAACTCAAAAAACAGAATTCTGAATTCAGCTCTACAGTATAATACAGGATGTAATTCATGATCAGTACAGGATAAGCAATGTAATGTATTTACACAGCGACTCCACCAGCAGAATAGTGAGTGCAGCTCTGGAGTATAATGCAGGATGTAACTCAGGATCAGTACAGGATAAGTAATATAATGTATGTACACAGTGACTCCACCAGCAGAATAGGGAGTGCAGCTCTGGAGCATAATGCAGGATGTAACTCAGGATCAGTACAAGATAAGTAATGTAATGTATGTACATAGTGACTCCACCAGCAGAATAATGAATGCAGCTCTGAAGTATAATACAGGATATAACTATTGTACATACATACAGTATTTTGAAAGATTATGTTTTAAGGGGTTGTGCCAAGTTTTTAAGTTATTCCATGTCCATAGGATAGGGGATAACTAATTGGTCACTAGGGGTCGAACAGCTGTGACTCCCACTGATCCTGAGAACAGGGTATCTGATGGAAATTTAGACTAGCACATTCATATTCATAGTCGCAGATGCATATCCATCAAGCAAACATGGTTGATATAAAAATGGCTGCACAACATAGGCATAATACCACTTTAATTTAGAATGATCCCCATTTCTCAGCTCTATTGTTTGTATGTGAAATGTTGTGCAGCCATTTTTTTCATCAGTCCTATAGAGAAAGAATAAAGCAGCAGGGCATATGCTACATCAGATCAGGGTAACTGGACCCCTATTCTGAAGATCGGTGGGGGTCCCAGTGGTCAAACCCCCAGCGCTTATTTATTCTCTACCGTTTGGTTAGGGGATAAATTCAAAACTTGCCATCACTCCTTTCATTTGAATTTGTGTTTTTGATTATGTTTGTGTGTGTGTGTGTGTGTGTGTGTGTGTGTGTATTAGTGTTGCGTGAAGAGAGTTTTGGATGCTTCATCCGAAGTCGCTTTGTTTCAAAATTTCAGATTAGTACTGTACGGAGATTCGTTTCTGTATAGTATTAGGACTCATGCACACAACCGTATGTATTTTGCGGTCCGCAAAATATGGATCTGCAAAAAATACGGATGACATCTGTGTGCATTCCGTATTTTGCGGAACAGAACAGTTGGCCCCTAATATAACAGTACTATCCTTGTCCGTAATGCGGACAATAATAGGACATGTTCTATTTTTCTGCGGAACAGAAATACGGACATACGGAAACGGAATGCACACGGAGTAACTTTCCACAAAAAAAACTGGAACGGACATGGAAAGAAAATAAGTTTGTGTGCATGAGCCCTTAGGCTTCATGCACACAAACGTACACTCACCTAAAGAATTATTAGGAACACCTGTTCTATTTCTCATTAATGCAATTATCTAGTCAACCAATCACATGGCAGTTGCTTCAATGCATTTAGGGGGGTGGTCCTGGTCAAGACAATCTCCTGAACTCCAAACTGAATGTCAGAATGGGAAAGAAAGGTGATTTAAGCAATTTTGAGCGTGGCATGGTTGTTGGTGCCAGACGGGCCGGTCTGAGTATTTCACAATCTGCTCAGTTACTGGGAATTTCACGCACAACCATTTCTAGGGTTTACAAAGAATGGTGTGAAAAGGGAAAAACATCCAGTATGCGGCAGTCCTGTGGGCGAAAATGCCTTGTGGATGCTAGAGGTCAGAGGAGAATGGGCCGACTGATTCAAGCTGATAGAAGAGCAACGTTGACTGAAATAACCACTCGTTACAACCGAGGTATGCAGCAAAGCATTTGTGAAGCCACAACACGCACAACCTTGAGGCGGATGGGCTACAATAGCAGAAGGCCCCACCGGGTACCACTCATCTCCACTACAAATAGGAAAAAGAGGCTACAATTTGCACGAGCTCACCAAAATTGGACTGTTGAAGACTGGAAAAATGTTGCCTGGTCTGATGAGTCTCGATTTTATGTTGAGACATTCAAATGGTAGAGTGCGAATTTGGCGTAAACAGAATGAGAACATGTATCCATCCTCTGATGACTACTTCCTGCAGGATAATGCACCATGTCACAAAGCTCGAATCATTTCAAATTGGTTTCTTGAACATGACAATGAGTTCACTGTACTAAAATGGCCCCCACAGTCACCAGATCTCAACCCAATAGAGCATCTTTGGGATGTGGTGGAACGGGAGCTTCGTGCCCTGGATGTGCATCCCTCAAATCTCCATCAACTGCAAGATGCTATCCTATCAAAATGGGCCAACATTTCTAAAGAATGCTATCAGCACCTTGTTGAATCAATGCCACGTAGAATTAAGGCAGTTCTGAAGGCAAAAGGGGTCCAACACCGTATTAGTATGGTGTTCCTAATAATTCTTTAGGTGAGTGTATATTCTTTCCGTGTCCGTTCCGTTTTATATATTGCACAATACTATTTAAAATTGCTTTGCTGCAATATACAGTGGATATAAAAAGTCTACACACCCCTGTTAAAATGTCAGGTTTCTGTGATGTAAAAAAAAATTAAACAAAGATAAATCATTTCAGACTCGATTGAAAAACAAACTGAAATCTTTTAGGTAGAGGGAAGAAAAAATATAAAACTAAAATAATATGGTTACATAAGTGTGCACACCCTTAAACTAATGCTTTGTTGAAGCACCTTTTGATTTTATTACAGCACTCAGTCTTTTTGGGCATGAGTCTATCAGCATGGCACATTTTGACTTGGCAAGATTTGCCCACTCTTCTTTTCAAAAACACTCAAAATCTGATTGCGAGGGCATCTTCTGTGCTCAGCCCTCTTCAGATCACCCCACAGATTTTCAATCGTATTCAGGTCTGGGCTCTGGCTGGGCCATTCCAAAACTTTAATCTTCTTCTGGTGAAGCCATTCCTTTGTTGATTTGGATTTATGCTTTGGGTTGTTGTCGTGCTGAAAGATGAAGTTCCTCTTCATGTTCAGCTTTCTAGCAGAAGCCTGAAGGTTTTGTGCCAATATTGACTGGTATTTGGGAACTGTTCATAATTCCCTCTAGCTTAACTAAGGCCCCAGTTCCAGCTGAAGAAAAACAGCCCCTTGGCATGATGCTTCCCCCACCATGCTTCACTGTGGGGATGGTGTTCTTTTGGTGATGTGCAGTGTTGTTTTTGCACCAAACATATCTTTTGAAATTATGGCCAAAAAGTTCAACCTTGGTTTCATCAGACCATAACACCTTATCCCACATGCTTTTGGGAGACTTCAGATGTGTTTTTGCAAAATGTAGGCTGGCTTGGATTATTTTCTTCGTAAGAAAAGGCTTTCGTCTTGCCACTTTACCCCATTGTCCAGACATATGAAGAATACGGGAGATTAGTGTCACATGTACCACACAGCCAGTACTTGCCAGATATTCCTGCAGCTCCTTTAATGTTGCTGTAGGCCTCTTGGTCGCCTCCCAGACCAGTTTTCTTCTCGTCTTTTCATCAATTTTGGAGGGACGTCTAGTTCTTGGTAATGTCAGTGTTGTGCCATATTTTCTCCACTTGATGATGACGGTCTTCACTGTGTTCCATGGTATATCTAATGCCTTGGAAATTCTTTTGTACCCTTCTCCTGACTGATACCTTTTAACAATGAGATCCCTCTGGTGCTTTGGAAGCTCTCTGTGGACCATGGCTTTTGCTGTGGGATGTGACTAAGAAAATTTCAGGAAAGACCAACTAGAGCAGCTAAACTTTATTTGGGGTTAATCAGAGGCACTTTAAATGATGGCAGGTGTATGCTGACTCCTATTTAACATGATTTTGAATGTGATTGCTTAATTCTGAACACAGCTACATCCCCAGTTATAAGAGGGTGTGCACACTTATGCAAACACATTATTTTTGTTTTTTTTGTTTTCTTCCCCCCACCTAAAAGATTTCAGTTTGTTTTTCAATTGAGTGGTACAGTTTATAGGTCACATTAAAGGTGGAAAAAGTTCTGAAATGATTTATCTTTGTCTCATTTTTTTACATCACAGAAACCTGACATTTTAACAAGGGTGTGTAGACTTTTTATATCCACTGTATATTGGATCCAACAGCAATGTGAAGAGGATGAGAGTGTGAGGACTTGGCAATGTGTCTACAGAGGCTGTCCACAATTTTCTCTCTTTCATCTTTTACAATGGCAGCCATACTTTTTTCAGTGGGGACAGGGAGACAAACCACTGCCAGCCCCTCTGGTGGGGAAAGATGATAGGATATGGTGAAATTCCACATGCCCAATCATTTTTCCCTTGACAGCTGCGGAAGACTCAAAAGACATCCATACACATTGGCCAATATCACTTGGTTTGACTGATATTTACTGTATCTAACTACACAGGGGCATGGGCACCTTTATAATTTGGCCGATCTGATGGACAATGATGTTTAAAAATAGCAGTTAGTATTTTTGATTCACCAGATGGAAATTTATTGGTTCTGTTGAAAAATGTTTTGGGTTGTGGGTAGTTTTGTTACAAGTTCCCATTTGGAATAATGCAACCCTTCAATTGAGGTTATGGGCCTTGAGAAATGTTTCAAAAAATTTCAAGAAATGTTCTAATATTATCTACAGTATCAGCTGTGAATTGACCTCCTTAGAATATGACTCTGTAAGCGACTGTACAAACGAGAAGCAAAATATTAATACAAATAATAATATTAATAACAATAAATTCAAAAAAACAAAAATAGATACTCTTTCCATTATCAGTGCATCGTTTTATACAATTGAAAACATATAAAATTATTTCCCTTTTCCCCCGGCTCGTCGTTAGTTAATGATGATTTGTTTTGTCTGTTCTTAGGTTCTTTGACACAGTTCTCTGTTTATAGTCCTCTCCAGAACCAAAGTCCACTGAGTCATGATGGTTGGAAAACTCTTGAGGTAAAGGAAAATCTTCAGCGGAGGAATGTGATCGGCGTCCAAATACTTTGTCCTGTAGCTCTGCAATGTCGTTCCGGATGTCGGCCATCATTAGTAACAAGAAATCGAAGGAACCTGGGGGGCCCTGAGGATGCAATGAATTTTACATTCTTTAAAAAACATATAGGTTGGCATAGGGGCTGTATACACAAAACAGTAAGAGTTCATTTTTATCAAAACTATTGGGCATTTAAGGTGTAACCTGTGGATATGTCATAAATGTCCAGATGGGACAACCCCTTTAATATTTGGGGAATTACCCTGTTCTTACCCGTATATATAGAGTATACAGGTAAAACTCGAAAAATTTGAATATTGTGCAAAGTTCATTTATTTCAATAATGCAACGTAAAAAGTGAAACTAACATATGAGAGACTCATTACATGCAAAGCGAGATATGTCAAGCCTTTATTTGTTATAATTTGGATGATTATGGCTTATAGGCTAGCTTATGAAACCCCAAAGTCACAATCTCATGTACCCTTTGCTCAGGGGGTATGGATTAATTAGCTGACTAGAGTGTGACCCAGCCTAGAATATTGAACCTTTTCACAAAATTCTAATTTTAGGCTGCATTAATGCAATTCCTTTTAATTTACATTAGTAAAATAAATGGACTTTTGCACGATGTTCAAATTTTTCGAGTTTTACCTGTAGGTCCAAACACACTGAGGCAAATTACATAAATAAAATTAACAGTTGAGAAATTTTCTGTTTTATCCAGAGCTTGTGGTGAGCATGATATGAGGTTCAGCTATGGGGAGTGTAGACTTAGCAGTTGCACCTGGGCCCCACTGCTTGTGGGAGCTCAAAAACTAGAGCTACAGAAGGTAGGCCGCCATCTTCTCCATTACAGGACTGGGGGAAGCTCCCAAAAATTCCAAACATCTTTACACTTACCGGAAGTCCTCTTGGTCCTGGAGCTCCTCGGTCACCCTGGAAAAGAAACGCATAGTATGATAAGGATCCAAATATAACAACATTTTTGTTTTTGGGAAAAAAACAATACCAGTAAATATGATTTCCAAAGTTGCCCTAAATGTCAATAGTCAGATCTTTTTCTGGGTGATATCTAATATGACCACTAGTCCAGCTCAGAAGGTCCTGGAAAGACAGAATGACCAACTGTATAGCCACATGGGACGGGAGAGGTGTGAGGACTCTGTAATTAATGTAGATGACAATCCCTATGACAGTTCTAATACAGTGCATACATGATGACTACTAGGAAAGGGGCAAATGCCTCTAAGTCCTGATATTTCACAACAACCACCCTGATTGGTCTTTTTCTACCATGTTAAGTAAAATGTTATTTTACCGGCCTCATCACAATTATTAGCAAATGTTAAATACCATAAATAATTGTCAGCCACTGACCTTCAATCCATCCTTCCCTGGTGCTCCCGGAGGACCCTGCAAATAAATAGGTTACTATAGAATAGCTTCAGACAGACACACATACAGTAGATATGAGATAGATATAAGATAGATAGATAGACAGACAGTATGCACAGCACTTACCACGGGTCCTCTCCTCCCTTGTTTAATATGAGATATTTCTGGTGAAGGCCCCATTGGTCCCATGAACCCTCGAGGACCTGGAGGACCTGGTGGTCCAGGTAGACCCTGCTGCCCGGCACTTCCTTTTGGACCAGGTAAACCTTTAAGAAAATAATAAAAATTGTTAATATTCTTATTAGACAATTATTGGTTAAATTAAGCTGTCTATAATGTACCTAGCCACTAACTCAATGGTTTGTAGAAAATATGTTTATTCTTGCAGCTCCCCCCTTACCTTGCACCTACTTATCTTCCTCACCATCTGTTTAGTACATGTGCAGCAACCCACAATGGAGGCGAGGGAGGCTAGGAGTGGTGGTTGTTGCCCTAGGTGTCGTAGTGCTCACAGTTCAAGGTGGCAGTCTTCCCTCTGCCACTCCCTGGGCCATGCATGGTGACGGACACACCCTTTCTTTTTTTGGGGCATACCCTGGACATTTGGGGCCTCCTGCCTGGTGTTTCGGGGTGCCCCCTATGTTTGGTGAATGGGTGCAACTGGCAGGGGGCAATGACCAGGCCCAGTTTAGTAGAAACAGATAACAGTCTCTTTACTGAGGATAATAGGTGTCGCAGTACATATGGTAAGCAATAGGCACAGATCTGAGGTATATCTCAAGCACTTGAAAGGTTAAAGGGGTTTTCTGAGACTTAAATACTTATGACCTATCCTCTGGAAAGGTCATCAGTATCTGATCAGTGGGGGACTGACACCTGGGACCCCACCAATCAGCTGTTTGAAAAGGCAGTGGCGCTCGCAGTAGTTAAAGGCCTTCTCACTGCTTTCCCTAGGCCTAGTGACTAAAGAAGTGAATGGGGCTGAGCTGTGATACCAAACACAACCACTATACAATGTATGATGCTGTGCATATGTAGTGTCCCACTAGATAAGCGTGGGCACTACACAAGGGTCAATTGGTGTGTGCGTTACTCCTCCTCACAAGGGACAGGAATGTTATCTTTAATTGGGCATCTTATGTATTTTATAATGTATTTTTGTATGTAATGTTACCCTGTAATATGCAATATCAGGCTTAGTTGGGTGCAGTTAGTCATCCCAAACGCTAGAGGGAGTTAGAGAACCCCTGGTATAAAGGTCCAGGCCCAGACAGGGAGGGGTGGTTGAAGGTCAGGAGTCTGCAGAGACAAGTTGGGAGGCCCAAGTCAGAGCCTTCTCCTGACATGCAACTGGACAGCCCAGGCTTCTAGTTGCTACCAGGAGACTAGTAGAGAGATCCTAGTCTACCTGCTGATCAAGAGAGCCATGGTTAGCTCAGAAGACCTACCCCAAGGGAAGAGTTTGCCTCCTTGGAGAAATCCTGCAGTTCCCACCAAGTCAAGCAGAGTCAGCATGTCCAGCTAGTACAAGTAAGCTGAAGGGCAGAAAGGGTAGAAATGTAAAGCAAGAATGAGTACCTGAGGAAGATTGTTACCAAGGATAAAAGCCTGCATTGAGGTATCCGGGCCTTGGGATCAAAGCCAGACAGGAGTTCTAAGGAACAGTGTACACTATCTCCGAGGAGTCTGTACAGCCTGATTCTGCGTGTGTTGTTGTTTACCCTCTGTGTATCTTGCAAGGAAACAGTATACCTGCCATAATTGTGAAACCCTGCTTGCTAAGTGTACTTGATATGGGGAACTGAGTTGACATCCAACTGTACAAAGTTGAACTGATTACAGTAAAGCAAAGTTTGGTTCACCACACCATCTGTGTACCTCACTTATTAAGACCATCCATCGGTGTGCCACCGTTACCGGCACTGGCGTCACGTAACCTTAAAGGGACCTTGCCCCAGGCACGTAAAACACCTGCAACATCCAGGGCACCTCATCCACCACCAGGCCTGGTCCCTAAATACATAGTGTGCCCCAGAGGATTCCTGTGCCAGCCTCTCCTTCACTGCTGCATGCCTGCCCAGGGTTTCCCTAGAGACCTGTGAGTAACCCTCGCTTGCCGTTAACCGTGACCTCACAATCGCAATACCCTGCAGGTCTGGCGTGCTGCATAAATTGGCGTCACGAACAGGATAACGGACATTCCTGCGCCATTGCGGATATAAAAACTGTGTGCTAAAGACTGCCTTAAAGTGACAAGCCCTAATTGTTTTATTGAAAATTGCTGGGCCCGAAGGACTGTCCTAAGTAGCGGTGTGAAAATAGTGTTTTCTGGACTGTTTGCTGCTTGTTTAAGCCACCGCTTGCTGTCAAAGAATAGACAGCGTTTCTACTAAAGATGGCCGCTGAGCTTGTTTGAGTTTGCTGCTGCGTCATCTTCATCCTGAATTGGCGGTAAAAGTTGGCGCCTTTTTGCTGAGAAGAGCGGGAAAAAGCTCAATGTCGGCGCCACCGCCCTGTCTGGACATTTGCATGTCTTTAGAGATGGACTCCGCCTCCCCCATACTGGAGTACCTGGGGGCGGCCTCCCAGTGCAATGGGAGGATCTGTCTGAACTTATTGGCGCCACCCTGTCGCTTTCCAGAGAAGGATCGAGCATGTTGGAGAGTGAAGACTGCTCTGCTGGGATGTCCGCGCCTGATCTATTAAAAATGGATGATATTGGTGTAGAGCCAGAGGACGCTCCACCGGCCTACTCTCCGGGACCGGAGAAACCCACCTGCCCGCCACTGGGGACAGAACCAGAGAACTACTATGGCTCCTGGAGGGATTTCTTTCAGCCCTCGTTCAAGTGGTCAACACTAATGGCAGAGATCCGGGAGGCCGCCATAAAGAAAAATACCAAGACTAAGATATACTACGAAGAACTGGCAAAGACCGTTCACGAGCGTCACACTAACGCCCAACCCCGCCTGGAAAGGAGAAAGGGGTTGGTTGTGTCCTTCGATAAGAACCGTGGCTACGGGTTCATACAAGACTATATTACCGGCAGAGACTTATATGTGAACCGGAGATCCGTCAAGCGGAGTTACCTCTCCGAGTATCTGCATAACCTCCGCGAGGGAGAGGAAGTGGAATTCACCCCTGCCGAGAGCCCGCGAGGCCCATATGCTACTGCCGTGACCCGTCCCAAGAAGGAACCGGAGGACTGGGAGGCAGATGAGGATTACTCTGGCTGCGAGCGCACACCAGCGCGCTCTCCAGAACCGGCCCATCATGCATTCCAAGAGCGGGGCTCTTTCATTGGTCCTAACGTATTTTGGCAGCCAACCGTGTTAGAGAAATGGGTGAGTCCCTATCCATCCCCCGAGCTGCCTCGCGGGAGAAAACAATCCAAGAAATGGAAAAGTTGAAAGGACTCCGCGTTACCCTGGAGAATATCCGGAAGGGTAGGAGACCTGATGCGCCACCGGAGCCTGCAGCGGCCGCGTCCGATGCACCATCTACTGTACCTGTGCCGGCGGCGACAGCGGAAGACAGCGATTCGGAGAACGAGAGCCTCGACGACCAGATCGTCCGACTGGAGGAAAAGTTGCGGGAGTTGCGTAAGATTACCACCGCCAGGATCCAGACGCCGCCTAAGAAGAAAGAGGTAAGGGTGCCTGTCCCTACCCGTCGGCCACCTTCTGCTACCACAGCTACGTTGAGGCCCCCAAGAAGGCCCTCTCACCCTGTGACTTGCTGCGCAGAGCCAGTTGTTCCAGCGCCCACCGGACCGCTTGCGGCGGCGGTATCTAGGCAAGCACAACCTGCGATTGTCATCCCTGCACCGGTGCGGTCAGCAGCTGTCATCACCCCTAGGCCTATGGGGCCAATACCTATTAGGGGTCCCTTCATGCTGCAGCTGCCCCCTAATACCGTGTTGTGGGCACATCCGCCTGTGGAAGATTATTACCGGCCTCATTTGCCAGCAGAGCCAGGGAGCACCACTGAAGTACCAGGTGATTATGATATGCCCCTGTGAATTGGCCTTCTAGGCCCTTGATTTATTTGTTTTGCCAAGGGATTTATTTCTAGAAGATTTAACCCTTTAAGGACAGGAGTCCTTTGTTATGGTCCTTTGTTGCTGCTGCCAGTTACCCACGGCTCAGTGGTAGTGGTCACCCACTGAAATAAAAATGTCAGCAAAACCATCTTGTTTCCAGGACCTCCTGCCTGCTTCTACGATCTCACACCAAGTTGTGCCTGTTCCTACGTTGCACCTTTAACCCTTTAACCCCCTTTTCAGGTTGATTAAGGGTATTACAGCACATGTTTTTATATCATGCCATTTGAAAAGTGTGGGCTATATTTTGTGTGCTGTCATTCTATTGTGCAACTGAATTCTAAGGATACGTGCCCAGTGATAGACTCAAAAGTACCTGAGCCTCTGTGATTTGCTACCTTGCCTTACTGGTGACAGACACTCACTCTAAATAAGAAAGGAACCTGGGTACGGACTCATATTTGTTCCTTGAGCCTCCAAGAACTTTTAAATTGTTTACATTTTTTTTTCCTCTGCTGTTCTATCAAGGACAATTTGCATGTATGGACTATCCTGGTAATAATGATACGCTGTGCCAGGTCAGCGCCCCTGTTCCCTCACATGATCCTGAGAGAAGAGAACGACGCCCCTTTTCACCGTCACTTGTTCCTAAGCCAGTGGAACTGCCTGATTTATGCATGTAATGTGCTTCTGCAAATGTAGATGTCTTTTTCCTGCTTTGCATTGTTGTCTCTTTTTCAGGTGCAGTATCCAGCTGGGCAGGGCCCCTCCATGTTGCGCCGAGGTCGGGCAACGTTAAAGCGTGGTGGTATGTAGTGTCCCACTAGATAAGCGTGGGCAATACACAAGGGTCAATTGGTGTGTGCGTTACTCCTCCTCACAAGGGACAGGAATGTTATCTTTAATTGTGCATCTTATGTATTTTATAATGTATTTTTGTATGTAATGTTACCCTGTAATATGCAATATCAGGCCTAGTTGGGTGCAGTTAGTCATCCCAAACGCTAGAGGGAGTTAGAGAACCCCTGGTATAAAGGTCCAGGCCCAGACAGGGAGGGGTGGTTGAAGGTCAGGAGTCTGCAGAGACAAGTTGGGAGGCCCAAGTCAGAGCCTTCTCCTGACATGCAACTGGACAGCCCAGGCTTCTAGTTGCTACCAGGAGACTAGTAGAGAGATCCTAGTCTACCTGCTGATTAAGAGAGCCATGGTTAGCTCAGAAGACCTACCCCAAGGGAAGAGTTTGCCTCCTGGGAGAAATCCTGCAGTTCCCACCAAGTCAAGCAGAGTCAGCATGTCCAGCTAGTACAAGTAAGCTGAATGGCAGAAAGGGTAGAAATGTAAAGCAAGAATGAGTACCTGAGGAAGATTGTTACCAAGGATAAAAGCCTGCATTGAGGTATCCGGGCCTTGGGATCAAAGCCAGACAGGAGTTCTAAGGAACAGTGTACACTATCTCCGAGGAGTCTGTACAGCCTGATTCTGCGTGTGTTGTTGTTTACCCTTTGTGTATCTTGCAAGGAAACAGTATACCTGCCATAATTGTGAAACCCTGCTTGCTAAGTGTACTTGATATGGGGAACTGAGTTGACATCCAACTGTACAAAGTTGAACTGATTACAGTAAAGCAAAGTTTGGTTCACCACACCATCTGTGTACCTCACTTATTAAGACCATCCATCGGTGTGCCACCGTTACCGGCACTGGCGTCACGTAACCTTAAAGGGACCTTGCCCCAGGCACGTAAAACACCTGCAACATCCAGGGCACCTCATCCACCACCAGGCCTGGTCCCTAAATACAGAGTGTGCCCCAGAGGATTCCTGTGCCAGCCTCTCCTTCACTGCTGCATGCCTGCCCAGGGTTTCCCTACAGAATTGTGAGTAACCCTCGCTTGCCGTTAACCGTGACCTCACAATCGCAATACCCTGCAGGTCTGGCGTGCTGCACATGATAATCACGGAGAAGGCTGCGGTGCTCACAGGAGCACCGCTGCCTTCTCAAACAGCTGATCAGCGGGGGCCCAGGTGTCGGACCCCCACTGATCAGATACCCAAGACCTATCGAGAAGATAGGTCATCAGTGTTTAAATCTCGGAAAATCCTTTTTAGTCAGTCTCTCCAGAGTACGCACACACTCTTTCCAAGGCTGTACATGGAAAACCAGGCAGTAAGATGGCTGACTCTGAGTCTCTCCCTAAATAAACTTTATAGTCTCTCCAAATAACCGCAGATGTGCAGCTCTCATTAACTCTTTCTGCAATTCCCAGGTAACGGGGTTGTCATGGCCTTGTCATGGTCTGGTGTAGTGGACCATGACACTTTTGCCGTGCATGCTTGTTGCTGGTGGCAACATGTTGTTTTGCATGTTTTGACACTTCCCCTTTATGTTGTGTGTCCCTTCCCATCCTGGTGTGTTCAGGGTTAAGATTTGTCTTCCTTGGTGTGGAACTGGGTGTGGTCTCTAGGCTCTATTTATCCTTGTGTTTTGAGCCTGAGTTCTAGTTTTTTGTCTCCAGCCTTGGTGTGTGTGTTGGAGTGTTGATGTTCCTGGGTTCCATCTGTCCAGTCTTAGGGCCATCCTAGTTGAATATCTATGTCACCCCCTTGTTTCTATGTTCTATCCCCTACCCTTACCTGTTGTGTTTGGTGTTGGTTTATTTTATGGGTGTGTGGTGATGTCTTGTTTGGTGTTATGCCTGGCATGGTTGCTAGACATCCCCTTGTCTGTCTATGCCTCCAGAAGGGGGCCCCATTGGTTTCCCGAAGGGGTGAACCTAAAGCTTAGGAGCAGCCTTCCCTGGAGCCAGCTTGCATCCAGTGTTCGCAGGAGGTTCCAGGTTGTTTGGTTGTCGTTGTTCCATCTTTGCTGCGGCAGGTAAGTGTTTGTTGTTCTGGTGTGTTGTTGTTTTACCTGGTGCTTACCTGCCATTCAGTTGCAGCTCTATCTATCTTTTCCCTTCTGTTACTAGGCCACTGGAGACTCCGGTTCATCTGTGTCCTTGAGGAATCGGTTGTCTCCTATTCCTGACCCCTATTCAAGGGATCATTAGGGTCAGCAGTAGCTAGGTTCCAGTGTATGAGCCCTCCCACCTTTAGGGGCGCTCATACGGTCAGGAGATCAGGGTAAGGATTAGGGCAACTGTAGGAGGTGACCTGCGCCTTTTCCCTGTGTCCAGGCTTAGTATTAGCTCTCTTAATACGGTGACAGGGGAGCATATTTTAGATCCAGATAGCCAGTCCGTCTCAAAGTGTGGTGGATGCCGAAGCAATATACCTTTTCCACAGCAGTAAAGCCTTTTTGCCATTAACGAGTGGTACCTTATTGTCTTTATCCAGACTTGACCTTGATAGTTCTAAACCTTCTATGAAGGCCTCTTGTTCTCTAAGGGGTAGTATTTTAGTTGAGTTATATTCTGGCTGCTTTTCAGTTTCAGGAATGCTGTTTTCATGGATGAGGCATCTCCTTGGGCCTACTCAACAGGATCTCCTACATACACGTCTTGCCTCTAGCTCTGCTTAACTAAGACCTCTCTGTCACCAGTGGGTGGGGGCCATCCCATCACCATAGCAACCTAGCTAAAACTGCCAAAGTTGACTACTTCTTGCCCATACAGAACCATTTGTGATACATAAAAAAATAAGTACTTCTGCATTAAATCACACAGTTTAACTTGGCTGCTGGTCCATCAGCTGGGTCACTGCACATGGAATATTGTATACAAGAGACTGACTCTACAAATTATACAGGTAGTCTGCTTTATGTCACTTCCATCAAGATAAGGAGGAACACAGAGAGGGAAGAAACATTGTTATATGCAATATGTGAAATGAGCGGGATGTTTGGAGTAGATGTCGGGGGTTGTCCTCCCTCAATTATCATGTTTTTTACTTTGTTCAAAATTCTGTGTTGATAAAATTTTTCAATACATAATGGTCAGTGTTCAAATCCCCTTCATAAGTATATAGTTAAAGGGGTTGTCCAAGATAATTCAAAATCTCAGATTACCCCCTGAATGGTCTAAAATAAAAAAATAAAATACTCGCCTCTTTCTCTAGTTACGTTCTTTGCGCTGTGAGTCCAGTAGTCCGGCCGCTGCTTGCAAATATAAGGCACGTCATCACTATAGCCAATCACTGTCCTCAGTGGTCTACTGCTAAGGACAGTGATTGGCTGCAGCGGTCATGTGCTGTATAGCGGCATGTCACTGCTGCAGTTGGTAAACAGAGTATGGCCATGCAGAAGTAGGTGCCACAGGTAGGCATGGCCTTGCCGTATGTGGCCAGGGGGTTGTACCCTTATTGTAATATATATATATATATATATATATATATATATTTTGTGAATGTTGCTAATTCAAAGACTTTCAGTACTGGTTATGGAGTAAGTTACTTGGCCGGCTTACTATTTTGCTAGGGTAAACCTGCTTATACCACTGCCTTACACATGACCTGGTTGTACTTTCATTTCCTGTATAGTAAAGCTATGCACACATGGATAGAATTTACTAATAAACACACTGAAATCTCAATGTCTTTATATTCTTACCTGGAGGTCCTTGCGCTCCCGGTAACCCAGGGGGTCCCTGAACATACATGGTGGAGGCCAACACTTTATCAGCTGTGATATGTTTGCTGGATTCAGAAATGCTATTCGGCAATAATGCCAGCTAAAGAAAAAGAGAAATCATTACACAATTACCAATTCATCCAGTGAAGTCCATTAAAGAGGAACTGTTCTCTCTCCTGAGATGCCTAGCTACATGCATTCCCCATGTAATAACAATTCTGGAGCATCTATTCTTATGGCTCTATGTTGTGACATTCCTGTATTATTTCTACTAGAAGTTATGACTGAATTGCTAGCAGTCTGCAGTAAGGGTACAGAGGGATGTTACCAGCCGGGGGTGTGTCACTGCATGGTCTAACTCTATCCAATCAGTGCTGCTGGTGTCAGATTGTGCAGGGACACACCCTCAAGTGGTTCCCCCCCCCCCCCCTCTGTACCTTTACTGCAGAATGCTAGCAATTAATTCATAACTTCTAGTAAAAATAATACAGGAATGGCACAACATAGAGCCATAAGAATAGATGCTCCAGAATTGTTATTACATGGGGAATGCGTATAGCTATAAAAACATGTCAGGAGAGGCGACAGGTATTCTTTAAAGAGGTTTGGGAGGTTTTCTTCTCCAAGGCTGTGAGCTCTGCGCTGCGATTGGCCAGCGCTACAGCCTAGGAGAAGAAGACGCCCAGGAGAACAAGGGCAGTCTCCTCCTACTATAACCAAGTGACCAAACATACCGGAGGGCATAGCGGGAGAACGGAGCGGCGCCCAGGGATAATGGTAAGTGCAGTGAGATCACTGGGCGCCGCTCTACAAATTATGACACTTAGTTCACAATGTTCGGACCGATCAAAGGTCCTCTTTAAGGTGATCTTCACCTGAGAATATTACATGTTTCATAAATAATAAAAAGTCTCCAATGTCACTCCCTGAAGTCAGGGCCTACTTATTGGATTTTGTGATGTAATCTATGAAATTTTTTGGTTCAAGAACTCATATTCACCACAGCTGCCATAAAGTGCACAGCCTGCAGCGCTGGCAGTAAATACGCTAGGGGATACGCACTGCAAAATTATGGGCACGCTGAGGGGAGAAAACATATCAAAGAAGGCCCTAGCATCAGCCATGTTTCATTACTGGATTCTAGGGCACTGATGTGTAGGGCGAGGTGCTTACAGAGTGAAGGTTGCAGTGCCTGTCCTACTGATGCCTCTGCTGTGTGTGTCCCCATCCCCGCCATCACCATCATTATCATGGTCCTTCCCAGACCATACACAATGTAATAGGAGTCTAGGGTCTGTAAAAACAGAAGGAGGGTCTGATCTGGGATCTGTAAATTTAAGAGAGTAGGATCTGGGGTCTGAAATTTTGTAATTAATGTATTTAATTTTATTTTGGTCCCATAAGGAGACCAAATAAAGTTTTTAAAAATTTTAGAAAATGAAAATATCAAAAACTCTAAAGAAAACCTTTTATTGCTTTTGTTTTTTGGTCACCCTGCCTCCACAAAAATATCTAATAAAAAATTATCAAAAGGTCCCAAGTATCCCAAAATGGAATAAATAAAAACTACAGCTCACCACGCAAAAAAATGAGTCCTCATACAGCTCTGTGTAACAAAGGTATGGATAGCAAAACATGGAGACAAAGCAATCTCTTTTTTAAGAGTGTTTTAATTTTTTTCTAAATAGTACAACATATATATTTGGTATCTCCATAACCACACTGACCCATAAAAAAAAGATAAAGTGGGATTATTACCGCACTGTGAACAATGTAAAAACGAAAGCCTACAAACATTGGCAGAATTGCATAGTCTTTTTTAACATTCGTTTTTACAAATCCCCTGATGTATCCCAAAATGGTGCCATTAAAAATACAATTGCTTCTCATAAAACAAGCCCTCATGTCGATAAAAAAAAAAAGTCATGGCTTTTGAAAAAACAAAAACTCCACCAAGTACCAAACTAGGCTGCGTCCTAGGGGTTAACAGCTAAAAATATGCTTTGCCTCATAATACCATGTTTTCATATAGTGTGTTCCGCTGGCATTAAAGCTTACATACCAGTTCTACTTTACTACCTATACCATATGTACTATGTTAATGAAGAAAAGCTAGCGGGGTTTCTCAGGATTTGGTATTCTTACTTACAGTAGATCTAATTGACTCTTTGATGTACAGAGAACATGCGGACAATGTAATGACTGTGTACAGCTTTAACAAGCTCTGAAATATCCTAAAGTAGCTGCCATCAAAACTACTCAGAGCTCTGGTGATATATCAGCCTCTTAGAGGCAGAAGTGTTCTTGAAATGGAATACAACAATTTTGTTAGTATTTGCAGGTTTAATGACTAATAACCAATTCTAGTAATGGGGTACAATAGCCATTAAACCTACACCGTACATTTTCTTTTTCTTGAAGAGTGTACATAATCAAGATATGAGTAATCTATAACACTATAAATACTATTTTACACAAAAATGTACCTACCATACTACTGTCCCCATGTACAAGAATATAACTACTATAATACTGCCTCTTGTGTACAAGAATAAAACTAGTATAATACTGCCTCCTTTGTGCAAGAATATAACTAGTATAATACTGCCTCCTTTGTGCAAGAATATAACTACTATAATACTGCCTCCTATGTACAATAATATAACTACTATAATACTGCCTCCTATGTACAAGAATATAACTACTATAATACTGCCTTCTATGTGCAAGAATATAACTACTATAATACTGCCTCCTATGTACAATAATATAACTACTATAATACTGCTTCTATGTACAAAAATATAACTACTATAATACTGCTTCCAATGTAAAAGAATATAACTACTATAATACTGCCTCCTATGTACAAGAATATAACTACTATAATACTGCCTCCTATGTACAAGAATATAACTACTATAATACTGCCTCCTATGTACAAGAATATAACTACTATAATACTGCCTCCTATGTACAAGAATATAGCTACTATAATACTGCCTCCTATGTACAAGAATATGACTACTATAATACTGCCTCCTATGTACAAGAATATAACTACTATAATACTGCTCCTATGTACAAGAATATAGCTACTATAATACTGCTCCTATGTACAAGAATATAGCTACTATAATACTGCTTCCTATGTACAAGAATATAACTACTATAATATCGCCTCCTATGTACAAGAATATAACTACTATAATACTGCTCCCATGTACAAGAATATAACTACTATAATACTGCCTCCTATGTACAAGAATATAACTACTATAATACTGCCTCCTATGTACAAGAATATAGCTACTATAATACTGCCTCCTATGTACAAGAATATGACTACTATAATACTGCCTCCTATGTACAAGAATATAACTACTATAATACTGCTCCTATGTACAAGAATATAGCTACTATAATACTGCTCCTATGTACAAGAATATAGCTACTATAATACTGCTTCCTATGTACAAGAATATAACTACTATAATACTGCCTCCTATGTACAAGAATGTAACTACTATAATACTGCTCCTATGTACAAGAATATAACTACTATAATACTGCTCCTATGTACAAGAATATAACTACTGTAATATCGCCTCCTATGTACAAGAATATAACTACTATAATACTGCTCCCATGTACAAGAATATAACTACTATAATACTGCTTACTATGTACAAGAATATAACTACTATAATACTGCCTCCTATGTACAAGAATATAACTACTATAATACTGCCTTCGATGCACATGAATATAACTACTATAATACTGCCTCCTATGTACAAGAATATGACTACTATAATACTGCCTCCTATGTACAAGAATATAACTACTATAATACTCCTCCTATGTACAAGACTATAACTACTATAATACTGCTCCTATGTACAAGAATATAGCTACTATAATACTGCTTCCTATGTACAAGAATGTAACTACTATAATACTGCTCCTATGTACAAGAATATAACTACTGTAATATCGCCTCCTATGTACAAGAATATAACTACTATAATACTGCTCCCATGTACAAGAATATAACTACTATAATACTGCTTACTATGTACAAGAATATAACTACTATAATACTGCCTCCTATGTACAAGAATATAACTACTATAATACTGCCTTCGATGCACATGAATATAACTACTATAATACTGCTTCTATGTACAAAAATATCACTAATATAATACTGCCCCTTAGGCACACAAATATGTGTATATACTTGTATATTTATAGAATAAAAGAAAGAAGACAAATGTGTCCATTCCTCAGTTCCGTGCTTGCTCCACATCATGAAATAAAACAATCCCCTAATACGCAGCTCAAGTGTTTCATATCAGTATATATGATTGTGTGGCCTCCGCTGGGTGAGGGGTGTATGGGCCGATCATATACCTTCTGTTTCAGCTGTAAGACGGTCTGTTTTATTTGGTGAAATTCCTTACAAGTATCCGAGCAAATTCCTGGTTTTAGCACGTTGTTGGATTGTTCAAATTCTCCTGTAAGTAAAGTAACGTTTGTTAGACTGGAATACACTCATTGCCTTCTGTGAAGGTGCGAGCGCCCCTCGCTGACAGACCCCTCATATTATCACATTTGGTGTTTCCCATTTATTCTGAGGCATTAAACACTTAGTGAAATCATACTGGGAAATTTACTCGCTCTCGAAGAGATGAGATTTTTATAGTGGAGAACAGGAATGATTGTAGAAGACAGAAGCAAATAAACGCAACAGAATTTACAGTCACAGAAGCATAAGTAATATAAAAACATGGCTGCTTTCTTCCCCTCACAGTACCACCTTTGTCCATGGCTGTGTCTGATACTGCAACAGAACACCATTTACTTGAATATTAGACACAACCCATGGGCAGGTGTGGCAGTAATTTTGGAGAAAATTAGACATGTATTTTTGACTCTCCAAAATTCCCCTTTAAGTACAATATTTAAAGGGCTTTCCATTCTTCTGTAGATAAAGCTTCACTACTGTAAAATGAAGTTCTGCAACTTTCTACTATAATCTAAAGGGAAGGGGGGGGGGATTTATCAACATTATTGGCCAGTGGTGTCAAAATAGCCAAGACAGATACCCATCGCTTGTTAAAAAGTCCAACTGTGGCTCATTGGCGCTATTGTGATAGACACTTTTGCAGGGATTTTTCTTTTATTGACTATTCCATCCTAAATGTAAAATTAAGAAACTTTAGGGGAGATTTATCAAAGTTTATCCCCTTCCCTGCTGCTGTCGCTACAATGAGAGAAGGGGGGGGGGGGAGCAGACAGAGGCATCAGAAACAGGAGTAGAGTTTGACTATGTATAAAGGGGGAAATTTATCAAACTGGTGTAAAGTAGAACTGGCTTAGTTTCCCATACAACCAATCAGATTCCATTTTTCATTTTCCAAAGGAGCTATGAAAGGTGGACTTTGATTGTTTGCTATGGGCAACTAAGCCAGTTCTACTTTACACCACTTTGATAAATTTCCCCCCTTTGTACATAGTCAAATTCTACTTCTGTTTCTGATGCCTCTGTCTGCTCTCCCCCTCCCTTCTCTCATTGTAGCGACAGCAGCAGGGAAGGTGATAATGTTGTACACATAACATATTTGGAGAGGTGGGAAGCATTCAAGGAGGACAGCTTGCACAAGCTGTCAACAGGAAGGAAAGCTCACACTAGACAGTTTTTTAAAGGGGAAGACAGCAGCATCCTGGACCCACAGATCTAGATTATAATACTGGTATACTAGTCTGAAACAGGGAACTGGTTGCAAACTGAATGTTGTGGTCTAAAAATAAGTGAAGTAATGAAGATTGCAACCTTTTTCCAAGGTTGTGGCGATATCTGGTGCAGATTCTGTCACACGCCGGTCTTAATAAGTGTGCCCCTATGCTTTTGGGCCTTGAGCTGTAACCACTGCAAGTTGTGCCTGTACTGCGCAACCACTAAGTAAACTTCAGTTTAGCAAACCAAATTTGTGTGCATCTCGCTGCAAAATTCCTCAGTGGGGTAGTTGCCTACATTCCTCTGACTTGGACATCTTAAACCAGCAGTGCACAGTTTTCTGACACTTTCCTATGAAGAGTCAGAAAATATTGAAATATGAGTCAAGCTTTGAATTAGAAAATGGTCTGGAATATAGCAGAGCTGGAGAAGGAATGATTTTACACATAGCAGGGCCAGCGAAGGAATGATCTGGCACCTTACAAAGTTGGAAAAGAAGGGGTCTAGCACAGAGCAGCACTAGAGAAGGGGTGGTCTGGTGCATACAGGTGCTTAAAAAGGAGTGGTCTGGCACATAGTAGTGCTGGAGTAGAATGAGCTGGCACATACAAGTGCTTGGGAAGGAGTGGTCTGGCACATAATAGAGCTAGAAAGGAATGACCTGGCACATAGCAGAGCTGGAGAAGGAGTAGTCGGGCACACGCAGGGCAAAAGGAGTGGTCTAGCACCTAAAAGTGCTTAGAAAAGAATGGACTCGCACAAATCTCAATTGGAGAAGGGGTTACCAGGCACATAGAGCTGGAGAAGAAGTGGTCTGAAACATACAACTGCTTTTAAAGGTGTGGTTTCTCACACAACAGAGCTGGAGTGTATTGAGTAAAATTAAGTAGCATATGAAGTGGATGAAGTTATCTGTCATACTATAAGGAGCTAGAGAAGGAGTGGTCTGGTACATAATACAGCAGGATAAGGTGTTGTACATAGCACAACTGGAGAAAGAGTTATCTAATACATTGCAAAGCTAGAGAAGGAGTTGTGTGGTACATAGCACGGCTGGAGAAGGAGTTGTCCGGTACATAGCATAGCTAGAGAAGGAGTTGTCTGGAACATAGCATAACTAGAGAAGGAGTTATCTGGTACACAAAATAGCTGGATAAGGAGTTGTCTGGCACACACAAGAGCTGGTGAAAGAGTGGTCTACTCTGAACCACAGCACAACTGGAGAAGGCATTGTCTGACTCTGAAACATAGCACAGCTGGAGAATGAGTTGTCTGGAACATAGCGCAGCTGGAGAAGGCGTTGACTGGTACATAGAACAGCTGGTGAAGGAGTGGTCTACTCTGAACCATAGCAGAGCTGGAGAAGGAGTTGTCTGGGACATAGCACAGCTGGAGAATGAGTTGTCTGGCAAATCTAAGTGGTTGGGAAGGAGTGGTCCTACACCAAGTAGAGCTAGAGAATGAGTTGCCTGGCATGCAGCAGAGCTGTAGAAGGAGTGGTCTGGAACATAGTGCTGGAGAAGGAATGCTCTGGAGCATAGCACAACTGGAGAAGGAGTGGTCAGCCACACAAGTGCCTGGGAAGAAGTAGTTTAGCACGTTGCAAGACTAGACATAGAGTGGTCTGGCAAATAAGAGTTTGGGGCAAGGTGGTCTGACATGCTAAAAAGTGCTGGATTTGAAGGAGTGCATAGCAGAGCTGGAAAGGAAGTGGGTAGGGACATGGCTGAGCTGGGATCTAAGAACGGCCTTCGAATCGGCAAGGTCTCTCTAAAAGAGAGTCCTTGCTAATTCCCAAACAATCAGACACTTCAATTAAACAACCAATACGTATTATTGGTATGTTTGACAGTGCCCACACCAAAATCAGAGAAATCATTACCAGGCACTGGGATATTCTCTGCGCTGACCCTGACCTTCAGGAAGTCATTGGTCCCTACCCTCAGATAACATACAAAAAAGGACGTAGCCTGAGGGATAGGGGGGTCAATAGCCATTTTCAGCTCCCCAGCACAGTCAGGCAATTGGCTATCAATGTTCCAATGTGGCAACTGTGTGGCATATAGTCAAGTTGGAGCTATAAGGAAATTTAAAAGCTCACACACAAATATTGAATATGACATTCATGACTTTATTCATTGCCAAACCAACGACGTGGTTTACCTGGCTCAATGTGACTGACCCCTAGACTACATCGGCAAAACTAAGAGGGAACAAAGGAGCTGAATTAGGGATCATTACAGCGATATAGTAAATAAAAAGGATACATCTATACAGCAAGGTACGTGAACCAAGTGCATAATGGAAACCCACTAATCATCAGATTTATTGGAATTCAACACATCCCATGGACGCAGCGTGGGGGAAGGGGGGGGATTGGGACAACAGAATTTTGAGAGCAGAGTCCAAATGGATCTTCAAGAAGTAACACTCTGACTCCAAATGGGATCAGTGAAATATTGTCCTTTAAACCATTCTTGTAATAAGCTTACAATGATCCCTGAGGGTATTGAAATGTCTTTTATCATCGGGTAGCTGGCACCTTTAAATGAGCCTCATATACCTTAGAACTTATACCCTCTTTATAACATAGCCTACCTAATTGTCAGGGATATTAAAATTGCCCTTACAATCTTGTGGCCGGTCTATTAATTTTGGATTTTAGACCTTATTATAGCCCTAACTAAAACCTGTAATAAAACTACAAGTCACCAATGCTGGCACATTGGCCTATGATTAGTATAGACAGTCAAGGTTTTCTATAAAACTCCAATGTCAATAGGTTTGAGTTCTGAACTGATGAATTGTTAAATTGATATTATGGAGGGCTCTCCCTATCTGGGAGGGTCTTTGCATATTAACCTCCTTAGCGGTAATCCCGAGTGTGGCTCGGGGTTACATTACAATGCAAGCAGCTGTAACCCCGAGCCACACTCGGGATCACCATGAGTTAATTTGAACGGTGCAGGGATGGATGCGGACAGCACACACTGTGCTGTCCGCGTGCGCACTTTCGGAGCGCGGCGTGAAGAAATGTACCACTTCAGGTACATAATTACTGAAATATTCGTACTGCTAGGGAGGTTTAAGACTCTCGAACAATAGTTATAAGTTGATTAGTGTAAAATACTGTAAATGCACCCCCAAGAATATCAAGCGCTAACGATAGTCGTTTCCAGGTTATACAAGTAGCGCAGCAGTAATACAAACCAGCCGGGGATGCGCTGAAAGGTCCCCATGGAAACTACCCCGCCCCGCATGACATCGCATACAACTCATGGATCGAGCGGTGCGGGAGGAGTTCCAGGATGATGACGGGCACTGACAGACTGATGAAGAGGCGGAGCGTCCCATTTCTAAGGGTGGGAAATCCACCATATGAGTACCATTGCTGTTTTTGTCTCACTGCTAACCGACACGCCGCTCCCTGAAGAGCCAAGAGTCGGAGGAATATGAGTTAGCAACTAGTAAGGACGTATCAGTCTACGCCCGAGGTTCCGGTCTGCTGGGGGTCGCTCTTTTCAGAGCGGGTGCTCAACTACAGCCATGCTAGTGATCCCCTAATACAAGACTAGTATTCAATAGGGATAGCTGATGCAGGCCATTGAGTGTAGGGATCACCCGCCCATTTGAATGACCCAGCCAATTCTCAATACCGGTTCTACCCAGCCAGACTTTGTGATTTACTTACCTTTTTCTACAAACACATTTTATTTTAAGTAATTATATTAAAAGGTTAAGTTTTACTATACAAATGACATGGCTGAGCTGGAGACAGAGTGGTCCAGCACAATAAGCGGAGCTACCTTCCTATTGTACGCTAAGTTTTACATATCCAGAAAGGAAACATAATAACAAAACATAACAAAAGTTTACCAAATAGAGTAAAGAACAAGCTTTGAGTGTATAGACTTTTGACACCTACATCAGGTGCAGTACTGCCTCTCTCCACTTGGTGGTGCTCCTCTCAATGCTCTAATCCAGGCATGCTCAACCTGCGGCCCTCTACCTGTTGCAAAACTACAACTCCCAGCATGCCCGAACAGCTTACAGCTATCAGTCTACAGCAGGGCATGGTGGGAGTTGTAGTTTTACAACAGCTGGAGAGCCGCAGGTTGAGCATCCCTGCTCTAATCATACCATGCATCCTTTCTACAGCTGGAACTGCAGAAAGTGCCCTTATCTGCAAATATGGCTTATGTGTAACACATATTAGACTGGAATTAAATGGAAGAGGGACGAATATTGAACTTATTTACTTGATGGATGTTGTAATACAGATCTTCCTGGCTGCGGAGTGCCAATGTGTTTGCAATTTAAATTTGTAACAATAATTATTATTGGTTTAACCCACTTCTATGTATCACAGGTAATAAATTAAAAAAATATGAAAAGCATAAAACATTTTCTCGAAAACTCCAAGAGCAGCGGGGGAAAGCGACGTTTGATCTACGCTAGAAAACACAAGCCATTAAATACTTGGGCAGATATTCATCTTCATTTCTAAAGCAGTTCCAGACAAAGTAAATGAGATTAGCATTGCTTTTTCTGAAGATATGTGAAATTCGAAATGTTCCAGACCTGACCTGAAGAACGCTGCAGATAGGTGACCCCTGCTCTGTGTATTGTCGAGGGAGATGCGCTATCTTTCATTAAACTTTCTTCCAGCTTTTATTTAGCACTGCTTGGCTGCATTTATCTAACCTTTTAAATTATTATAATGGTCTTGACGATTTTTTTTCCTCGTAAACGAACAAAATGCTGACCTCTTGTTTTGCTGAGAGAATGTAGCGTGATGGATGTTATGACAAATGCAATACTAATGGCTAACACTCCATGTATTAAAGTAAAGGTAGATTCACACATGGCAGAGTTGAGAAATCCATGTGCTTGCTGCAAAAACAATTCCATTCACGTAAGCGTAATTGATTTTCAGCTGCAGAAATTTATGCAACAAACCTGTCACATAGGATAAATGATGAAATTCTGTCTGCCTGCAGACACCACTAGGGGGAGCTCAATGCATTTGGATATATAAAGCTAGTATTGAACACAATGGGAGTTGTAGAAATCTGCATACAGCTCCCTCTAGTGGCAGCTCCATACAAACACTATGTTGAAGGGAAGTAGAGTAAGCAGGTCACTGCCAAACTCCCTCTCCTACGGGCTTCAATGCAGTCCCGTAAACTTCAGAGACACGGAAAAAAATGTTGAAATGTACATGATTTGGGCTGTTTTTTCATATATACTTAATAAGTGTTCCATTTTTCCTTTTTTTCTCTTTTCCACTACAGACACTTGTCTGTTACCTCCACTAGGGGGCAAACTATAAAAGGTTTTTATTCAGGTCATTAGGATCTCTATAATGCTGTAGACAGCTTGCCCTCTTGTGGTGACAGCAGGAAGTGCAGTTTTATACCAGTACATAGCTGCTTTTTTCCAGAAACAGCACCACATCTGTCCATGGGTTGTGTCTAGTATTGCAGCTCAGTTTCACTGAATGGAGCAGAGCTGCAATATAACACAACTTGCAGACAGATGTGGCGCTATTGAAGAATCTTGAACTACCTCCTTAAGAGGCTGAGCATTGGATCCTTATCATGGATAATAAGAAAATGCTGCAAATCATTTCTACTCTTGGTTTCTGCACTTTAGATGGTTTTTCTGGTTTGGATTTTTCAGCTTGTTTCTTTCTGTAGTCTTACCTTGATTTCCCCTGGTGCAGGTTTTACCATCCTCTTCCAAGAAATAACCTTCATGACACTCGCACTTGTAACTTCCCACACTGTTGATGCAGATCTGAGAACAGGCCGTCTGATTCTTCAGTGTACACTCATCGATATCTGTAAAATTACAAAACATGCAATCACTGGAAGAACAGCTTTACTAAAAGACTAGAGAAAGGGAGTGATCCAGCTTTCCTATATTCTTTAGCTTTATGTCCACTTTTGTAAATATTTTTACTGCCCACATGCATAAATTAAAAATAAAGCAATTTTGCCTTGATTTAATTTTATGTGCCTACAGCTATTAAGCAGATCTCCATGGTAACAGACTACAAATAAACCAAGTGTAGTCTGAACTTGCAGTCATGAAGTCCCCTACTTCTTCCTAACCTACTCAATGCATACTGGCCAAAGGTCGCTATTTTGGTGGGACAATCTTCTGCACCGCACTGCATAATAGCAGGGGTTTTAGGCAAACCCCATCCAATGGTTGGGCTGTTCCCAACAATGACATGAATTTTGGGATCTAAATGTTTCCACAAATGCAAATGTAAACACCCCAGAGGTGCATTTCCACTTTTTCACCTCTTACCACACACACACACACACACACACACACACACACACTATCTTCTATGGTTGATTTAATGTCATCAGGTCCTGCACATTGTGTATTTGTATTCTTGATTTTGTAACTGTTAACATGTAATGTGCCTGGTTCACCAGCAGGTGGCAGCAAACTTGGCAGAGCTGTTTTGTCTGGAATGGAGCCTTTCTTTCCATTCTAGCCCCCTCTAGAGAGGGAGGAGTTTTAGTTAGTGATAGTAAGTTGAGAGTACCCCCCTCTAAGCGGAAGGAAGCAGGCCCTCGTCCCCGCTGGACTGGTGCTGCTAAAGCCAGCAGAGCACCATCAGCTCTGCTGGACCTAGAGGCTCAAGCTATAAGCCTCAGGAGCCAGGAGTAAAAGTTCCCTGGATATAGATAAAGATAAAGAGAGCGAGAGAGTCAGACTACAGAAAGCTAAGTACAGAAGAAAGGAAAAGTTCCTATTTAATCCTGTCAGCAGAGCCAGAGAGCAACTGATGTAGCAGAGCCGAGTGTGTTTGCCTGCCAGAATTAATGCCATAGCCTGCCAAAGCCTTCAGAGGAAGATTGTCCTCTGATGAAAGTTTATGCAAGTAAACCTGTAGTTCAACGTTATACCAAGTCTGGACTCAATTTATTTTATCATCCCCTTTACCAACTACCCCTTTTCTGCAGCGGACAACCGCACCTGGGGTTCCAGTGTATCCAGGTAGGAGCACCGTGCCAAGTGCAACACCTTTAAGGGACATTAGGCCACCCTACACCACTCTGGCATTCCTACCATGGGTACCATCCACATCACTAAAAGGGGACTCTGCCCCTTGTTGCTTCCAAGCAACTGGCGTCACAACAAACCAAGTAACAACCCTTTCACCATCTTAAAGGGGATCCCTAGCAGCTGTTGGTAGCCCGTCGCACAAATGTGTGTTAACTAGAATTAACAACCAACTAGAAATGACCATGACTGCAGAATCAGAGTTTGTAGTCTGCTACCATAGAGATAGATAACTCTACAGACCAATAAATTACAACAGGAAACTTTTAATCTAGATCATTTGCAAAGTTACCTTGTTTTTTTATTTTTATTTTAGAGACATCTGGATGAGTAAAAAAGGCAGATCAAGGAGGAATTAGCCCTTGAATGGCAAATCTGCCTAGTATTACTTTAATATGGGGTAGAGGATATGTCACTGGACAATTAAGTATATGGGGTGATCACTCAACTTTCCTGGAAAGAGATATGACTAATAAAAAACAGTGATAAGCCCCAATGAACCACAATGATGGACATATTGGTTGTCAAACAGCTTTCCCAAAAAAGTAGATATAACACACATGGCCAAACAGAATCGGCAGAAGAAGACTCCATGACCATTTTCACATATGAAGGGGAAATACTAGCAATAACCTGGAGCCTGGTCCACCCAAGCACACCGTCCCGGGATACATCTGAAGAACATGACTTTTATGGGAACACTTGGCGACGTCAAAGGAGGAACATATTCATTTTCCAAGACTTCCTCAAGCCCTAGACAATTGTCTTCTCAAAGTGCTCGTCATTTTTCACTAGTATGAAAGCGTCCAAGGACACATTCGCGATGACTTCAGAGACGGAAAAAAACAAAGATTCCTCCCGAATCTTGGAGCAGGTCATGAAATTTCCTGCTCCCCTTTCTCGAGAACTGATGAGGCTTCTACATCTTTACGTCCTACCTACGTGTGATGCTGATGAAAATGTCTCCTCCGAGATCTCTGAGCAGTCCTCGCCTGAACTGAATAATTGGATCATCTGTCAGACCGCAATGTAGTCATTGGACTATATGGGCATGAAGAATAGGAGTGCACTCTCCATTGAGCTCGCTTCGGCCTTGAAAGTGTTTTTTAATCTTAAGGAGATATCACGTTTCAGCCTTTTCTTCTAGATGGGATCTTGGTGTTTTACGAGACGTTCTGCAGTGGTGATTGACTCTCGGCGGTTGCCAAACACAGCACATCGTACATCCATTTTTATATAAAACATCAATAACAGGCTCTTACTTTTCACCAGAGAGCAGTTTTCACCAGGAAAGTGTAGTACTTAACCCATCCATTCCTATTATTCTTTCTGCATCGAGAACGTTCCCATCTATTTTTATTTGGCCTGGTTGGCTGCAGGAGCTCACGGATGAAGGATCTGATTTTTTGGAAGTCTTGTAGAAGATTGCAGAGGATAAATGAGGAGAAATACAATGTAATGCCGTTATTGTTGTTTTTGGCCTGTCTGTTAGCAAGCTAAACAGGCAAATAGAGTCCACAAGGGAACCCACTACTCCGACTAATGGCTGGGTGGTGGTAATTTTTACTAATGATTGTTACGGGTGGTACAATGATAGAATTCTTTCCATTTATGCTGACATTTTTGGAGTCCTTTTTCTCGTGTCCTCAGAACTCAGGGCCGAATTAAAGGTGTCCATATGTCTATGAAGGCTCTCATTCATCCAGGACATGGTATATCAGTAGTATTAAGTCAGAGCAAATGGACCTGTTATATTTTCTCTTGAAAATGTTTTCGATAGTCATCCAACTAGCTTTCTCAATTAGAATGACTTGTATAAGAAATCTCCGGCATTAAATAGTGCCGATTCACGCTTCAGTCAGCATGATCTGTTCATCATAATCAAAACAAGGTCAGGGACCAAATGGAGGTAAGATGTTGATTGCAATTCGTATGACAGAAGCTATTAGGTGTGATTAAACTGCCTTGGGAGAGGAGTTAGAACAGCTTTGTAAGTTGTGGCCATACTTGTACTGAGTTACTCAACCTGCCTCGATCCAGTCCCACACTGATGATGCCAAGTTTAAAAGGACATTATCTGACTGGATACTCTTGCCTATGAATTCAAGGGGCTCTGCAGCTCTACAAACTGATGGCCTATCCTTAGGATCAGAATAGTGCCAACTCTAGGCACCCCAGCTGATCAATAATCGCCACCTCCTCATCACTGCTTACCAGACACAGGACCACACTTTTTATAGCGGTTGTCTCTAGTATTACATTGCAGTCCCAGTTATATGAAATAGATGCTTTTGCAGTGGGCTGTAATAACGGGTGGGGGCTGTAAGGGAAATTGAAGCCCAAAAGTTTTTTTTACACTCAGTGCAATTTAAATGGGTTTTCCAAGATATTGGTGACTATCCTGGCAGCCTACTTGCAGCTCACCAAGCACAGGGCCGTCCATTGTATAGTGGCTGTGCTTGGTGTTTTAGACCAGTCCCATTCACTTGAATGACACTGAGCTGCACCTAGACCATGTGACAGATAAATGTGATATCACCTGCCTAGGAAGAGGCTGTAGCTGAGAGCTGCAGTCTCTTCCAACAGCTGATCATTGGGGCTGCCGAGGATCGGACCCCCACTAATCTGATATTCAAATCACTACCTATTGTTACGGATAAGTGAGTGTGGACCCACTGTGCCAACTAACCAGATTGGCGTAGGGCTAAGCCTAAGGGCCTTATTCTGGCACTTTCTGGTATTCACCCTTTACCTTGTAATGGATATGGACTTCGCTGAGGGTTAGGAGCCAGACCACTACCTCCTGGGATAGTCCCAGTGTAGTTGGAAGCTGACCCACTGGTGTCAGGGACTCTGGTGTAAGCACCAGAAGCTAAGGATAGCAAAAATGCATTGAAACTGCTGGTAAAGTCTAAACATGAACAGAACTAAACTTGACTAGAAAGGGCAGGTGTACACAGGCAGAGTGGGTCAGGCCAGTGGCGTGCCTGAAGGGGGGGGGAGGGGGGGCGGTCCGCCCTGGGTGTCGTCTCTCAGAGGGATGGAATGCCCGCTTCCATCAATACAGATGGAAGCGATCATTGCTGGAGGGCTGACGCGCCCACATAGTGCGGTAGGGCACGGGAGCGCATAGTTCCCTGCCCCGCCGCCGATCACAGACATAGGCTTCAGGCCTAGTAGGCCTGAGGCCTATGCGGTAGTGAAATCCCGGCGCAGGCATGCGTGATGCCGGGACGCAGCAGCACAGTGAAGTGTGTGCGCCTTCCTCTGCGAGCAAGCGCAGTTGAGTATTTAGCTCTTATTTAATTATTTTTTTAAATTATTTTTTTTTGTTTTTCTGTGCCAACTTTGGGGAACACACAGAAGGACATGAGGGGGGGAAATATCATGGTGGGATACTGTGTGGGGGCAACTTATTATGGGAGGGATTACTATGTGGGGGCAAATTATTATGGGAGGGATTACTATGTGGGGGCAAATTATTATGGGAGGGATTACTATATGGGGGCAAATAATTATGGAATGGATTACTATGTGGGGGGCAAATTACTATATGGGGCAATGTGGGAGAAACTACTGTGGGGCAAATTAATATATGGGGCAGTGTGGGGGAAGATTTCTGTGGGGGGCAGTGTGGGGGAAATTACTGTGGGGGCAGTGTGGGGAAACTACTGTGTGGGGGCAATGTCGAGGAAACTACTGTGTGGGGGCAATGTCGAGGAAACTACTGTGTGGGGGCAATGTCGAGGAAACTACTGTGTGGGGGCAATGTCGAGGAAACTACTGTGTGGGGGCAGTGTGGGGGAAACTACTGTATGGGGGCAGTGTGGGGGAAACTACTTTATGGGGGCAGTGTGAGGGGAATTACTATGTGGGGGCAGTGTGGGGAAAATAACTGTGTGTGGGAAATTACTGTGTGGGGGAAACTACTGTGTGGGGGCAGTGTGGGGGAAATTACTGTGGGGAGCAGTGTGGGGGAAATTACTGTGGGGAGCAGTGTGGGGGAAATTACTGTGGGGAGCAGTGTGGGGAAAATTACTGTGGAGGGCAGTGTGGGGGAAACTACTGTGTGGGGGCAGTGTGGGGCACATTACTATATGGGGGAGTGTGGGGGAAATTACTGTGTGGGGGCAGTGTGGGGGAAATTACTGTGTGGGGCAAATTACTGTATGGGGTAGTATGGTGGAAAATACTGTATGGGGGCAGTGTGGGGGAAATTACTGTGTGGGGGCAGTGTGGGGGAAATTACTGTGTGGGGGCAGTGGGGGCAGTGTGGGGGAAATTACTGTGTGGAGCAAATTACTGTATGGGGTAGTGTGGTGGAAATTACTGCATGGGGCAGTGTGCGGGAAATTACTGTGTGGGGGAAATTACTGTGGGGGCAGTGTGGGGGAAAATTACTATGTGAGGCAGTGTGGGGGAAATTACTATATGGGGCAGCGTGGGGGCATTGCTATTGGGGAGGCACTGTAGGGGCAATTCTATTATTTCTGGGGACACTATACAGGGATTATTGCCTGGAGCACAATATAGGGTGTTATTGTAGTGTCCCACTACGTAAAGGTGGGCACTACTAATGGTTATGTTGCTCCCACCTCCTGTGTTGGTGTTTTGTATTGCATTGTAATGCCATGTTAATTCCTGTGTACCAGGCCTGTTAGGGGTGTAGTTTCTCCTCTCAAGCTGTAGAGGGAGCTAGGGCACCCCCTAGTATATATAGTTAGGCCCAGACAGGAAAGGGGCAGTGCAGTATATTCCAGGAGGTTAGTGAGTACAGTCTAGCCTGCCTGAGGGTCCTGAGCAAAAGAAGCTCAGAAGTTGCCACCAGGAGAAGAGTCTACCTACTGAGAAAACTAAGTTCCTACAAAGGTACAGTGCAGAGCCAAGATTATTCCAGCCAAACAGAGAGCAGAAGGGCAGAAGGATATATTTGAAGCAAGGAGTCATATACGAGAGGAAGTTTTCCCTAACCAAGGATAAAGCCAGCAATAGGGCATACGGGCCTTGGATAAAGACAGACAGGATTCTGAGGAAAAGTGCAGCCTGATCTGTAAGTGTTAAACCCTCTGAGTATCTTGCAAGAACATTGCCTGCCATTTGATGTAAAGCCTGCCTGTCACAACCTTTTTCATGTGGAACTGACCAAAGACTGTAAATAGTTAAACTGTTCAGTAAAAGGAAGTTTTGGTTCACTGCAACGTGTGTTCCTCAATTATTACTACAAGAAATCGGTGTGCCACTGTTACCAGCACTGGCATCACGAACTTAAAGGGATCTTGCCACCGGCACATTAAACCTGCAACACCCAGGGCACCTCACCTACCACCTGGCCTGGTCTCTATACACAGAGAGTGCCCCAGAGGATCCATGTGCCAGCCTCTCCATCACTGCTGTACGCCTGCCCAGGGTCTTCTATCAACTGTGAGTACCAAGAGCAACCCTCGTTCTGCCTATTAACCGTGACCTCACACTCGCTCACCCTGCAGGGCTGCGTACTGCATTATTATTACTGGGGGAAATCTAGGGTACATTATAATGACATTTGGGGTAATTTATCAAACTGGTGTAAAGTAGAACTGGCTTAGTTGCCCATAGCAGCCAATCAGATTCCACCTTTCATATTTGACAGCTCTTTTGGAAATCCAGTTCTACTTTACACCAGTTTGATAAATGACCCCAATTATGTCTACTAGGGTAACTATTTTTTCAGCCGTATAGTACCAGGGGCATTGGGGAGCACAACGGGCACAGTATTGGGGGTGGCAGCAGGATGACACTGTGGGGACACCAGGATGGGGAGATTGTGAAAAAACTGAGAAATCTAACGTGTCTGTATTACAAATTCTGTACAGACGAGATGCAGTTGAAAGAATTTGTCATGGCTTTCTAACAGAGAAGAGGCAAGAGAAGGTCTACATGACAGGAGATAGTAGTAGAAAATTGCAGCACACAGTATTTTTTCTCTTTGCTTATTTAAATTTTAATCATCACATGATCATGATCCAGTGCAATTACAGGCATGTATAAATCAGAATGGCGACCAGACGTTTCGGCCTGTCAGGGCCTTCTTCAGCGGTCTTAATCTTTAGTTGTGCCTCTATGGTGTGTCGCGCTGGATGACGGTATCCAGCGCGACACACCATAGAGGCACAACTAAAGATTAAGACCGCTGAAGAAGGCCCTGACAGGCCGAAACGTCCGGTCGCCATTCTGATTTATACATGCCTGTAATTGCACTGGATCATGATCATGTGATGATTAAAATTTAAGTAAGCAAAGAGAAAAAATACTGTGTGCTGCAATTTTCTACTACTTGATTACGACTAAACAAGTCCTTGCTGGCACCACCAACCAACGGTGTGCGGTACTCCAAAATTTTATAGATTACTTGACAGGAGATGTCCCTGGATGTAAAAGGTATGTGGTCAAGTATTGGGGGGGGAGGGGCAGAAAAAGGACCCGCCCTGGGTGCCAAACACCCTAGGCACGCCACTGGGTCAGGCTAGGAGTACACCAGGAACACAAGCAGGAGAAATCCAGTATAAAGGCAGATCGCAGAAGCACTAGACTTCACAACACCTTTGCTGGTAACCAGGGAACCTAAAGCCCAGGCACCCTCTGACTGGGGATGGTGCCTTAAAAGACCCAGAGCCCCCCAACCATTGGGAAGGATTTGGACGCATGTACACTGGCCCTTAAAGAGGCCACGTTGGTGATTGCACCTTAAGGAGACAGAGGCTGAAGCACAAGACAGAAGCATGGAGACAGCAGCCTGGTGAGAGGAGCAGGTCTCATACCTGCAGGGGAGACCGGGGCAGTGGCAGATGCAGACAGCTGATCTAATACCTAACCTGAGAATAGGTCATTAATGTGAAAATATTGGTCAATCCCTTCAAGGATAGTCTGGCTAAAACCAAGCACATGTATAATACAGCAGGACTCGTTGCCACTTGCTTGGCATTGGCAGCAAAAACATTTCTGAGGCTCAGATCTTCTCTATAGAGCAATTTAGAAAACGAAAACTGGTTTGTGATATGTGACATAGGCTACAGTGGATTATTTTAATTTCCTTCTTATCCTCACCCTATAATAGTGACATATCCCAGCAAGCTTTGATCCGGGCAAAGTGATGTCCTGATCCCTCTCTGTCCTCTGTAGTGAAAACACTAATAAAATAGATTCAATGTGAAATTCGAATGTTTTAGATCAGGGGTGTCAAACTCAAATTCATCGGGGGCCGCATCAGCAGTTTGGTCACCCTCAAAGGGCCGGTTGTATCTGTAGGTCTATGTGTCCACTCTTTATTATCATAAATTATTGTCACTGCATTCAATTATTACTGTTTTTTGTAATAATGTAAGTAATAACTAGCTCTGAAAGCAGAAACATAGTCAGAATAATGGCAAGTAGATATTCAAATGTACAATTATTGTACAATTTATTGAAAAATTATTTTTGGTAACAGACAGTAATTATTTATTTTTTTAAACATCTGTGGATGACGGACACTGTTATGGGGGGATCTGTGGATGACGGACACTGTTATGGGGGGATCTGTGGATGACGGACACTGTTATGGGGGATCTGTGGATGACTGACACTGTTATGGGGGGATCTGTGGATGACGGACACTGTTATGGGGGGATCTGTGGATGACGGACACTGTTATGGGGGATCTGTGGATGACTGACACTGTTATGGGGGATCTGTGGATGACGGACACTGTTATGGGGGGATCTGTGGATGCCGGACACTGTTATGGGGGGATCTGTGGATGACGGACACTGTTATGGGGGGATCTGTGGATGACGGATACTGTTATGGGGGGATCTGTGGATGACGGACACTTATGGGGGGATCTGTGGATGACAGACACTTATGGGGGGATCTGTGGATGACAGACACTTATGGGGGGATCTGTGGATGACAGACACTGTTACAGGGGGGGGGGGATCTGTGGCTGGCACTGTTACAGGGGGGGGATCTGTGGATGGCAGTGTTATATATGTGCCATCCACAGACCCCCACCCCATAACAGTGCCATCCACAGACCCCCCACCCCATAACAGTGCCATCCACAGACCCCCACCCCTTAACTGTGCCATCCACAGATTCTGTGTAAACCCCCCCCCGCCGCCGCCACCCCCAGTATACAAATATAAAATGTATTATTGAATTTAAAGTTATTAAACATGCCCCCCGTCACTTGCCTGCGCCGCCTGCTTCATTCATAAAGGAGGCGGTGCAGGCACGTGACATCAGGGAGTTACGCTGCCTCCCGCCCGGCCTGCCTGCATTCTACACAAGCAATTAGGATATACGGTACAATTATTTCCTGTGTAGAACGGCCGGCGCCGCTAGAGGGCAGACGTTCTCTGGCTTGTAGGCTGCCGCGCATGGGCTGAAGAGGCGGCTTTCTTGTGTAAAAAAAAAAAAAAAGCCAGAATAAAAGGTGAAGGCTGGCGGCCGGCGGCGGCTGCGCGGGCCACATGACGAGGTCTGGCGGGCCGGATTCGGCCCGCGGGCCTTGTGTTTGACACCCGTGTTTTAGATCAATGAGGGAAACGAGGAATTGCATCGCAATAGTTTTTCCCCTCGACAGATGATATAAAGATTTCCAGCCTTGTAACACAATGCATCAATTTATCAAACCCCAATGTGGAGCAGGACATTAGATATTAGAGGCTATCCTTAATACTTAAGTGAGCGGGAAGCTTTATTTTCTGTAACTAAATTGTACCATAAAATTCCAGTCTGTCCAACACCATATGATGAAACTGAACTCTACATGATGGATGCCACCACATCGTCCATGCAGACGACTTACTACGCTGCAGTACAATTCTACTGAATAGTCAATGTCAAGTAAAAGGGGGGACAGAGCAATGTCACAATGCCATTTGCGACCACTAACCAATGTATGGAGCTGTGTCTTCTCTGGTGCCTGTTCTAGGGCAGTGGGATCTTTAAGCCAACTGATTGGGGAGAGGGGGCAGGGAGTCTAACCCACCAATCAAATTTTGATGACCTATACTAAGGATAGGCAATCAATATTAACATACCAGAAAACCCCTTTAAGGAGGGGGGGGCTAGTCTAGGTTTGAATTATAGAGAGTCTGGTCAGAAGTCTACATTAAAGAGTTGCCCCGATTGGTATTTTATTTAGGGGATCTGGTCTGGGGTCTGTTTTTGTTTGGGATGGGTCAGTCTGGTCTGGTGGCTATTCATGTATGGGCTCTGTTTTTTTTTTGTTTGTTTTTTATTAAGTTTCAGGGAACCTGTAGTTATTTAGGAAGTGTGGAAAAATGTTAGGTATCCTTATTTATTGATGCAGTCTATGGGTATATGATGGGGGGCTGGTCTGGGGTTTGTATTACCGTAATTTATGGTGTTCTGGGGTCTGTATTTATTTTGATGCATAATGAAGGGTGAACAAACTCCGATTCAAATTTTGCAGCCTGGGGATGTGTCCTGTATGCATGGTACACAAAAATGAGCTGCTTTTTCAAAAACTGTCAGTAGCACGTGCACTGCAGAGACAACTCTACCTTCTGAGGTCCAGACCTATGTTGCTGTGACTAATTCTGCTCACCATTGCCTATGCAATCATTTATTGCCTCCTGATGCAAGCAGTAATACAGTCATTCTGGTCACTAATAGTTGGAGGAGGGAGAAACTTAACGTTGGAGCACAGACACCTAATAAAATACACATTTAAAAGATGCCTACTGAGCAAATTCCTGCATAAATGAACACATTACACCCTCCCTCCTCTAGGTGGCAGCATCAACACATGCGCTGAAGCATTCAGGCATTTCGCTTCCAATTTCAGACTTAAAATATTTAGCAATCTGTTTTGCAAAAATTTTCACAAATCTATTCTGATATTTAGTGAGCAGAGGTGCCTCCTCTAAGCATTAATATATTGATCAGAGGCTTTACATCAGTGCAGAAAAATGTATTATATATGCACTGATATAATTCCCATATAACATTTTATTTTGGTAAAATTTCCAGTAAAATAGTTAGGCTTCTACAGAGATCCAAAGCTTCTTCAATGGATAAATCAGGCTAGGATCAAGATCACAGACTAACAAGACTGAGGTGCATCATGAAACAGCCAGGGTTGGCCTTAAACACCATTTTTTGGTTTTATCTAAAAAGTTTAAATAAAATCAGCATTGATCATTTTTTTCATATATATATATATATATATATATATATATATAGAACACCCTGGCTGCATAATCATAGGTTTCCAAAATGACGTTCTGGCTGCCACCACTAGAGGGACCTTAGGAGTCAGAACACAGTATACAGCTCTTTCTAGTGGTGGTAACTAGAAGCTCATCACAGAAATCTATGTCTGTGTATTGGGGTTTGGAGCTCTGTATCAGAAAATCAAAGATCAAATTGGTATTAACTAGGATATATCCTAACTTGCAGTTATAAGGGACAGCCTTGGAGATTGCAGCCGGCCCCCTGAGCTCCTGGGTCATAATATAATTTGCACTAACAGGCCTGGTGATCATGATATTAGACTGTAAGTTCCACTCTGACAGGACTGACCATACCATATATTTTTCACCCCATATGATGCACTCCCCCCCCCAAAAAAAAAAGTTGGGAAATGCCAGTGCGTCTTATGGGGTGAACACTAATGAGCACATCCATTATGGAAGTGCTCATTAGTACCGGAGGACCAGGAAGCTGTGAATGCAGCGCTCCCAGGCTCTGTGCTCACAGTTTTCGAGTCCTCTGTCGGCTGTGTTGTGACTGCGCACAGTGTGAGGACGTCAGCACTCTGTGACCTCAAACTGTGCGCGTTGGGTCACAGCAAAGTGCGTGACAGGAAGAGCTGGATCCTGGTAGCGGAGGCAATGGCGACTTTTTTCTATTTTATTTGCTCTGAGCAAGGGGGACATTCACATTGGGGGTCTGATCTGAGGTCTGAATGGGGGGAGTTCTTATTCATTTTGGGGCTCTGATCTGAGGTCTAGGGGGTCATTCACATTGGGGCTCTTAACTGAGGTCTGATTGGGGGTCTGATCTGAGGTGTTATTGGGGTCTTATTAACATTGGGGTGTAAGCTGAGGTCTGATTGAGGGTCTGATTAACATTGGGGATTTAATGAAAAATATATATTTTTTTCTTATTCTCCTCCTCTAAAACCTAGGTACATCTTATGGTCAGGTGCGTCTTATAGGGCGGAAAATACAGTGGGGATCTGAGCTTTTGCACTGCTGCTCCATTAATTGATATGAGACTGCTGGAGATACCTGATTACGGCAGACCTCCAGCAATCTGTGGATAGGGCATAACTTGATAAAACTAAAATACCCCTTCAATTTTCCGAAATCAATATTAAAAAAAATAATCCTGAACAAGCTGATGCTTCCTGTCACTTTTCAGCTAGTGCTGTGTATACAGGCGGACAGAGTCGGCTAGGGCTGTGTATACAGGCGGACAGAGTCGGCTAGGGCTGTGTATACAGGCGTACAGAGACGGCTAGGGCTGTGTATACAGGGGGACAGAGTCGGCTAGGGCTGTGTATACAGGCGTACAGAGACGGCTAGGGCTGTGTATACAGGGGGACAGAGTCGGCTAGGGCTGTGTATACAGGGGGACAGAGTCGGCTAGGGCTGTGTATACAGGGGGACAGAGTCGGCTAGGGCTGTGTATACAGGGGGACAGAGTCGGCTAGGGCTGTGTATACAGGGGGACAGAGTCGGCTAGGGCTGTGTATACAGGGGGACAGAGTCGGCTAGTGCTGTGTATACAGGAGGGCAGAGTCGGCTAGTGCTGTGTATACAGGGGGACAGAGTCGGCTAGTGCCGTGTATACAGGAGGACAGAGTCGGCTAGGGCTGTGTATACAGGGGGACAGAGTCGGCTAGTGCCGTGTATACAGGAGGACAGAGTCGGCCATCTGATCCGTGGCGGTCTGTCTCCTGGTAAGGCCATTAATCGGCTGTATGAAGAGACCATGGCACTCCAGTCGGCGCTGCAGCCCCTTCCTTGGCCAGTGACTACAGTGATGGCTAACCTCCGGCACTCCAGCTGTGGAGAAACTACAACTCCCAGCATGCTGCGTTCCTTTCTATGGAGTTCTGAGAACCGCCAAGCAAATGTGCATCTTGGGAGTTGTAGTTTTACCACAGCTGGAGTGTCGGAGGTTAACTATCACATGCCTAGAAGTAGATCTGTCTCATTCAATGAATGGGCTGAGCTGCATTACCAAGCACGGCCACCATCCAATGGACAGCGCTGTGTTTGGTAAGCTGCAAGGAGGCTGAGGCGCTCACAGGAGCGTAGCGATCTCTTCAAACAGCTGATCAGCAGGAGTGCTGGGAGTCAGACCCCCACCGATCAGGTCACCAAATACCCAGAGGACCCCTTTAAAAACAGGTTAGAAAAAAAAAAATCATGTTTCAGTAGATATTATTAATTAGTCAATATTGTTTTGCAGTCCGGTGATCTCTCAGTCATACACACACTGTATGCTGCAGGAACTCTTCCCGTTATTAAGCCTTTTCTTCTTTCCAGACTCTTCTCTGCACATGTTTCCTATTGCACGAGACTCCAGGACCAGGCTTCCTTCCCGTAGAGCGCGTTACATTGCATGGCCGCGTTCCGAGTGTGTAATCCATGTACAGAGGCTTTATGTCGTTCATTACTAACACGTTGGTTACAAAACATGTCTGTTCTGTTTAGTAAATGACATGTCTCGCCACATGGAAGTTATATATCTCCATACATCCCATCGAAGGATGATCCAAGGTGGATCTGAGAGTCTTCCCATGGCCAGACGGGATATTATTATTTATTTGAAAGCGCCATGACTTCCTTGGCGCTGTACATCAAGAGGAGGTTACATAATATAAAAAAAAACTGTAAACTGTAACAGACTGGTATAGAGGAGGAGAGGACTCTGCCTGCAAGAGCTTACAATTAGTGTTGAGCGAACAGTTCGAGCATAGTTCGGGTCCGTACCGAATTTTGGGGTGTTCGTGACACGGACCCGAACCCGAACTTTTTCGTAAAAGTTCGGGTTCGGGTTCGTCGTTCGGCATGTATTTTGGCGCATTTTGAAAGGCTGCAAAGCAGCCAATCAACATGCATCATACTACTTGCCCTAAGATGCCATCGCAGCCATGCCTACTATTGGCAAGGCTGTGATTGGCCAAGTGCAGCATGTGACTCAGCCTCTTTATAAGCTTGTGCGCACGTCGGGACGTGCTCACTCCCGATGTGAATAGAACAGGGATAGACGCAGCTGATGCTAGGGCGAGAATAGGCAGGGATAATTGAATAACTGGAAGCAAATTTCTCTCCTCCACCTGTGATTCATCTGAACAACTGCAGCTGAGCTGCTTTTTTGATAGGGATTGGCTATTTTTAGAGTGGCCAGAGTGATTTTTCCATCCACATGTACCTGGGCTGACCGCCGGCCGCCATTTTGCGACTTGTAGTGCTGCAGCAGAAGCTGCCACAGTGTGCATTCCAAAGCTCCAAACAAGTCAGACATCTACACCTGGGATTCAGACCAATAGCGATTTAGCAGCACAGTCCAAGGCTATTTTTTTTAAAGGTTGTGCAGACCATTTTGTGGCACATGTTACTGGGCTGATAGGCGGCGGCCATCTTGGGACTAGTGCTGCAGCACAATCTCTCCCAACGTCCATTAATCACTTGTAATAGTGGTCTGTGCCATAGAAATCCTACATCAGGGACTTGGGTGTGCTTGTGTCACCCCTACTAATACCAGTCCACCTGTAATCCATACAGTGAAAAGCCATAAAGTATTCCAGTGAGGGAATTTTTTTTTTATTTAAAAAAGGCCAAGTTAGTTTATCTGGCGTTCAATATACTAGATACAGTTAGGCCTGCGTTTCATACATCTGGAATTAGCAAACTAATGTGCTGGGGTTGGGAAAACATATATGTACCCATACTAGAATCTGTCAAAGAAAGCGGTACTCACATATAACAGTCATTCCATCTGTAATCCATACAGTCAAAAGACTGAAAGTATTCCAGTGAGGGGATTTTGCTTATAAAAAATAATATATTTCATTGTGGTGCGAGTTGAATCGCAACAATGAAGAAAAATACTATTAAGGGACGAGGACGCGGTCGTGGTGGTGTCCGTGGAGCCTCTGTTGCTGGTAGAGGACGTGGCCGTTCGGCCCCAGGCGCACACAGTAGGGAACGAACTCCCTCAACTAGCCGGCAGAATGTACCGCAATATCTCGTGGGGCCCAATGCCGCTCTTAGGATGGTAAGGCCTGAGCAGGTACAGGCATTAATCGATTGGGTGGCCGACAGTGCTTCCAGCACGTTCACCACATGGTCTTCCACCCAGTCTTCTGCGGAAAGCGCACAGGTGGCACCTGAAAACCAAGCCCATCAGTCTGTCACATCACCCCCAAGCATATCAGGGAAACGGTCTGAGCCACAAGTTATGCAGCAGTCTCTTCTTCTGTTTGAAGACTCTGCTTCCAGGGTTTCCCAGGGGCGTCCACCTAGCCCTTCCCCAGTGGAGGAAGACATACCATGCACTGACGCACAACCACTTATGTCTCCAGATGAAGAGGACATGGGAATACCACCACAGCAGAGTCACCGACTCTCTGATGATGACGAAACACAGGTGCCCACTGCCGCGTCTTTTTGCAGTGTGCAGACTGAACAGGAGGAGGTCAGGGAGGGAGACTGGGTGGAAGACGATGCAGAGGACGATGAGGTCTTAGACCCCACATGGACTGAAGGTCGTGGCGATGACTTTCACAGTTCAGAGGAAGAGGTAGTGGTGAGACCGAGACAACAGCGAAGCCAAAGAGGGAGCAGGGGGCCAAAGCAGACGAGCCGCCGCCCCCAGAGTTCGCCTGCTACTGGACATCGCCAACAGGGACCCAGCCCCACAAAGGCAGCTTCAAAGAGTTCCCTGGCATGGCACTTCTTTAAACAATGTCCTACCGACAAGACCCGAGTGACTTGCACGCTCTGCCATCAGAGCCTGAGGCGAGGCATTAACGTTCTGAACCTCAGCACAACCTGCATGACCAGGCATCTACATGCAAAGCATGAACTGCAGTGGGGTACACACCTTAAAAACCAGGCACTCGCTGAGGCTCCCCCTGCTCCCTCTACCGCTGCTGCCTCGGCTTCCGCCTCGAGAGGAATGTTGCCACCTGCCGAGCAGCAAACAGAGGATGTGCCACCGCCACCACCACCACCGCCACCGTCAACTAGCGTCTCCACTATATCACACAGCAGCGTTCAGCTCTCAATATCTCAAACCTTAGAGAGGAAGCGCAAATTCCCCCCGAGTCACCCTCGAGCCCTTGGCCTGAACGCCAGCATTTCTAAACTGCTGGCCTTTGAAATGCTGTCATTCCGGCTGGTGGACACAGACAGCTTCAAACAGCTGATGGCCATGGCTGTCCCGCAGTATGTGGTTCCCAGCCGCCACTACTTCTCCAAGACAGCCGTGCCTTCCCTGCACATGCAAGTGTCCGATAAAATCAAGTGTGCACTGCGCAACGCCATTTGTGGCAAGGTCCACCTAACCACAGATACGTGGACCAGTAAGCACGGCCAGGGACGCTATATCTCACTAACTGCACACTGGATGAATGTAGTGGCGGCTGGGCCCCCGGCGGACAGTTCCTTGGCGCACGTCCTTCCGCCCCCTAGGATCGCAGGGCATCATTCTCTGCCTCCTGTAGCCTCCTCCTCCTACTCGGCTTCCTCCTCCACTGCTTCCACCAGCTCATCCGGTCAGCCACACACCTTCACCACCAACTTCAGCACAGCCCGGGGTAAACGTCAGCAGGCCATTCTGAAACTCATATGTTTGGGGGACAGGCCCCACACCGCACAGGAGTTGTGGCGGGGTATTGAACAACAGACCGACGAGTGGTTTCTGCCGGTGGGCCTCAAGCCAGGCCTGGTGGTATGCGATAATGGGCGAAATCTCGTGGCAGCTCTGGGACTAGCCGGTTTGACGCACATCCCTTGCCTGGCGCATGTGCTGAACTTGGTGGTGCAGAGGTTCATTCACCACTACCCCAACATGTCAGAGCTGCTGCATAAAGTGCGGGCCGTCTGTGCGCGCTTCTGCCGTTCACATCCTGCCGCTGCTCGCCTGTCTGCGCTACAGCGGAACTTCGGCCTTCCCGCTCACCGCCTCATATGCGACGTGCCCACCCGGTGGAACTCCACCTTGCACATGCTGGAGAGACTGTGCGAGCAGCAGCAGGCCATAGTGGAGTTTCAGCTGCAGCACGCTCGCGTCAGTCGTACTGCCGAACAGCACCACTTCACCACCAATGATTGGGCCTCCATGCGAGACCTGTGTGCCCTGCTGCGCTGTTTCGAGTACTCCACCAACATGGCCAGTGGCGATGACACTGTTATCAGCGTTACAATACCACTTCTATGTCTCCTTGAGAAAACACTTAGGGCAATGATGTTAGAGGAGGTGGCCCAGGTGGAGGAGGAGGAGGAGGATGAGGGCTCGTTTCTAACACTTTCGGGCCAGTCTGTTCGAAGTGGCTCAGAGGGAGGTTTGTTTAAGCAGCAGAGGACAGGTTCACAAGTCGCCAGCCAAGGCACTGTACTGGAGGACGAGGAGGATGAGGAGGAGGAGGTGGAGGGGGACGAGGATGACGCAAGTTCACAGCGGGGTGGCAGCCCAGGCCCATCACTGGTGCGTGGCTGGGGGGATACGGTGGACGATGACGATACGCCTCCCACAGAGGACAGCTTGTCCTTACCCATGGGTAGCCTGGCCCACATGAGCGAATATATGCTCCAATGCCTGCGCAACGACAGCAGAGTTGCCCACGTTTTAACGTGTGCAGACTACTGGGTGGCCACCCTGCTGGATCCCCGGTATAAAGACAATGTGCCCACTTTAATTCCTGAACTGGAGCGCGACCGTAAGATGCGCGAGTACAAGCGCACGCTGATAGAGGCGCTCTTGAGAGCATTCCCACATGTCACAGGGGAACAGGTGGAAGGTGAAGGCAGAGGAGTGGCAAGAGGTCGCCAACGCAGCTGTGTCACGGCCAGCTCATCTGAGGGCAGGGTTAGCATGGCAGAAATGTGGAAAAGTTTTGTCTCCACGCCACAGCTATCTGCACCGACACCTGATACGGAACGTGTTAGCAGGAGGCAGCATTTCACTAACATGGTTGAACAGTATGTCTGCACACCCCTCCACATCCTGACGGATGGTTCGGCCCCATTCAACTACTGGGTTTCGAAATTGTCCACGTGGCCAGAGTTAGCATGTTATGCCTTGGAGGTGCTTTCCTGCCCGGCGGCCAGCGTTTTATCTGAACGCGTATTCAGCACGGCAGGGGGCGTCATTACTGACAAGCGCAGCCGCCTGTCCACAGCCAACGTGGACAAGCTGACCTTCATAAAGATGAACCAGGCATGGATCCCACAGGACCTGTCCCTCCCTTGTGCAGAGTAGTCCTTATTAACTGCCTAAAACATGTCTTGTTGTGCTACGGGCCACTTCTTTATTTGATACAAATTTTATGAAACCCACAGTTGAATGAAACTCTTCTTAGGCGCCGGGGCCTAACCAGATGAAAGTGGCCGGTTAAACTAACGGGTGACATGAAGCCATAACCTCTGCCATGCTACCTCTGTCTTCTGTCTGGGTGCTGAGGCCTAAGTCAAATAAAGCGGTCTTCTGCTGTGCTGGGGGATATGAAGCTAATCTCTGACCTCTCTCCTCTGTCTGGGTCCAAAGGCCTAAATCACTGAAAGAGGCCTTCTCCTGTGGTGTGTGATATGATGCCAGAATATGTGCTGTGGGGCCTCTCTCCTCTTCCTGGGTGCAGGGGTCAAATAAACTAAATTGTGGCCTACTCCTGTGGTGGTTGATATGATGCCTGATTCTCTGATGTGGAACCTCTCTCCTCTGTTTGGGTGAAGGGGTCAAAGTAACTAAATGGTGGCTTCTCCTGTGGTGGCCGATATGATGCCAGAATATGTGCTGTGGTGCCTCTCTCCTCTTCCTGGGTGCGGGGGTCAAAGTAACTCAATGGTGGCTTCTCCTGTGGTGGCTGATATGATGCCAGAATATGTGCTGTGGTGCCTCTCTCCTCTTCCTGGGTGCGGGGGTCAAAGTAACTCAATGGTGGCTTCTCCTGTGGTGGCTGATATGATGCCAGAATATGTGCTGTGGTGCCTCTCTCCTCTTCCTGGGTGCAGGGGTCAAAGTAACTAAATGGTGGCTTCTCCTGTGGTGGTTGATATGATGCCTGATTCTCTGCTGTGAAACCTCTCTCCTCCATCTGGGTGTAGGGGTCAAAGTCTTTCAAAGTCGCCTTCTCCTGTGCTGATTGATATAAAGCTGATGGTTGTGCCATCTGACATGGTTGCCAGGGTCTGATTCAATGGGGGCCTACTCCTGTGGTGGGTGATCTAAATGCCTGATTCTCTGCTGTGAAACCTCTCTCCTCCGTCTGGGTGTAGGGGTCAAAGTCTTTCAAAGTCGCCTTCTCCTGTGCTGATTGATATGAAGCTGATGGTTGTGCCATCTGACATGGTTGCCGGGGTCCCATTAAATTGGGGCCTACTCCTGTGGTGGGTGATCTAAATGCCTGATTCTCTGCTTTGAAACCTCTCTCCTCCGTCCGGGTGTAGGGGTCAAAGTCTGTCAAAGTCGCCTTCTCCTGTGCTGATTGATATAAAGCTTATGCTTGTGCCATCTGACATGGTTGCCGGGGTCTGATTCAATGGTGGCCTACTCCTGTGGTGGGTGATCTAAATGCCTGATTCTCTGCTGTGTAACCTCTCTCCTCCGTCTGGGTGTAGGGGTCAAAGTAACTAAATGGTGGCCTACTCCTGTGGTGGGTGATATGATGCCTGGTTCTCTGCTGTGGGACCTCTCTCCTTTGTCTGGGTGCTGTGGTCAAAATAATAGTAAGTGACCTTCTCCATTGGTGGGTGACTTGAAGCCTGATTCTGTGCTATGGGACCTCACTCCAATTAATATTGTTTAATTTTTATTTATTTTATGTTAACTCATCATTTCCCTATCTACATTTGTTTGCAGGGGATTTAACTACATTTTGCTGCCTTTTGCAGCCCTCTAGCCCTTTCCGGGTGTGTTTTACAGCCTTTTTAGTGCCCAAAAGTTCGGGTCCCCATTGACTTCTATGGGGTTCGGGTTCGGGATGAAGTTCGGGTCGAGTTCGGATCCCGAACCCGAACATTTTTCGAAAGTTCGGCCGAACTCGTCGAACCCGAACATCCAGGTGTTCGCTCAACTCTACTTACAATCTATTAGCCTTATGTACACTGTGTACAGAATTATTAGGCAAATTAGTGTTTTGACCACATCATCCTCTTTATGCATGTTGTCTTACTCCAAGCTGTATAGGCTCGAAAGCCTACTACCAATTAAGCATATTAGGTGATGTGCATCTCTGTAATGAGAAGGGGTGTGGTCTAATGACATCAACACCCTATATTAGGTGTGCATAATTATTATCCTTTCCTTTGGCAAAATGGGTCAAAAGAAGGACTTGACAGGCTCAGAAAAGTCAAAAATAGTGAGATATCTTGCAGAGGGATGCAGCACTCTTAAAATTGCAAAGCTTCTGAAGCGTGATCATCGAACAATCAAGCGTTTCATTCAAAATAGTCAACAGGGTCGCAAGAAGCGTGTGGAAAAACCAAGGCGCAAAATAATTGCCCATGAACTGAGAAAAGTCAAGCGTGCAGCTGCCAAGATGCCACTTGCCACCAGTTTGGCCATATTTCAGAGCTGCAACATCACTGGAGTGCCCAAAAGCACAAGGTGTGCAATACTCAGAGACATGGCCAAGGTAAGAAAGGCTGAAAGACGACCACCACTGAACAAGACACACAAGCTGAAACGTCAAGACTGGGCCAAGAAATATCTCAAGACTGATTTTTCGAAGGTTTTATGGACTGATGAAATGAGAGTGAGTCTTGATGGGCCAGATGGATGGGCCCGTGGCTGAATTGGTAAAGGGCAGAGAGCTCCAGTCCGACTCAGACGCCAGCAAGGTGGAGGTGGAGTACTGGTTTGGGCTGGTATCATCAAAGATGAGCTTGTGGGGCCTTTTCGGGTTGAGGATGGAGTCAAGCTCAACTCCCAGTCCTACTGCCAGTTTCTGAAAGACACCTTCTTCAAGCAGTGGTACAGGAAGAAGTCTGCATCCTTCAAGAAAAACATGATTTTCATGCAGGACAATGCTCCATCACACGCGTCCAAGTACTCCACAGCGTGGCTGGCAAGAAAGGGTATAAAAGAAGAAAATCTAATGACATGGCCTCCTTGTTCACCTGATCTGAACCCCATTGAGAACCTGTGGTCCATCATCAAATGTGAGATTTACAAGGAGGGAAAACAGTACACCTCTCTGAACAGTGTCTGGGAGGCTGTGGTTGCTGCTGCACGCAATGTTGATGGTGAACAGATCAAAACACTGACAGAATCCATGGATGGCAGGCTTTTGAGTGTCCTTGCAAAGAAAGGTGGCTATATTGGTCACTGATTTGTTTTTGTTTTGTTTTTGAATGTCAGAAATGTATATTTGTGAATGTTGAGATGTTATATTGGTTTCACTGGTAAAAATAAATAATTGAAATGGGTATATATTTGTTTTTTGTTAAGTTGCCTAATAATTATGCACAGTAATAGTCACCTGCACACACAGATATCCCCCTAAAATAGCTAAAACTAAAAACAAACTAAAAACTACTTCCAACAATATTCAGCTTTGATATTAATGAGTTTTTTGGGTTCATTGAGAACATGGTTGTTGTTCAATAATAAAATTAATCCTCAAAAATACAACTTGCCTAATAATTCTGCACTCCCTGTATATGCTTAAAGGGGTATTCCGGTAGGATACACAGAATAGGGGATAACTATCAGATCGGTGGGGGTCCTACCGCTGGGATCACGAGAATGGGGACCCTGAACCCCCTGCAGGTTTCTGCTGCTCCCCTGAAATGACCGGAGGGGCCAGTCACACATGAATGCGGCCACTCCATTCATTTCTATGGGAATTCTGGAGATAGGGGGGCGCTATACTCGGCTATCTCCGGAACTCCCCCAGAAATGAATGGAGCCGCCGCATGCATGTGCGATTGGCCGCTCCGGTCATTTCAGGGGAGCAGCAGGGGGGCCGCATGGGGTACAGGACCCCCGTTCTTGTAATCGGTGACGGTCCCTGCAGTAGGACCCCCACCGGTCTGATAGTTATCCCCTACCCTGCACGGGTGGGCCGCTTAAGACAAGCACACAGCTGCGGGGAACAATGCGCAGGCACCGGTACCCCGACAATACAGCGCATGTGCAAAATTTCAAGCTGGATTCCTACATGAAATTAGAACGGAGGCCATCAATCAAATGTTTGCGAGCTTGACTTCAAGCCAGAAAACTGCTGCCCCTTTGACTTCAAGAACTTCATTCACATACGGCCTGCAGGAGAATGAAACATTTTTTTCTGCGATTAGGAGCATCAGGGAGCAAGGAAAAAATCTAATTTAGAAACACGATGAGAACATTTTTAGCTGACAGTTTCCCTTTAAGCTCTATTTCTCTGATAGCAGCTTGTGAGTTGTGAGACTTGTGAGCCGGCGCAGTGTCGTGAAGTGCCGACAACTTCCCATCGTGTTTGTCTTTGATTGCCTCAAGTAATGCCTTCATTCTTGTAGCATAGGTGTCTCCAGCAATTGTTGTCTTGTGTGGCATGAATTCTAGTAATAAAATGCCTTCTGTATCCCAAAAAACTGTTGCCCTGATCTTTCCAGCTGATTGCTGCACATTAAATTTCTATGGAGTTAGTGACCCCTTGTGTTTCTACTGCATGGACTCTTGTTTGGTCTTAGGATCATGGTGGTGGACCCATTTTTCATCAAGAGAAGTCTCCTGGATTTTTTCTAAGCATGTCTAAATTCTCTTGGCTAAATTGCTGGCGACAAGTTTTTTGCTCAGGCGTCAACCTTCGTGGCACCCACCGGGAACTGACCTTTGACATCATCAGAACATCATGAATGATACCGGATACTGTGCCAACTGAAATGCCTAATTCATTAGCTATAACGCTGACTTTGACCCAACGATCTTCCAAAATCATTTAATGCCAATTCCCTCTGAAGATGCTTTGACAGGTCACCCTGAACAGGGGTCATCTTCAATTAGTTCCCTACCCCATTTAAACTGCTTGGCCCAAATCTTTACTTGGTAGTAGGAAGGTGCATCATCACCATCCTTTCATGGTTTTCTTTAGGCTTCTTTTCCCCCTTTGTAAGGAATTTAATCACGGAACGAAGCTCCGAATCCTCACAATCTTTGTAGACCTGCACTGTACTGCACTTGCCATCCTGTCACTTCCAGTGCATTCATCAGACTGAACTGTGTGTGTTGCATGTCCAGAAATGTCTCAACCTGCACAGACAAGCTCAGCTCTCTAGCACTGACAGAACATGCCGGGGTAGATAACTTATTGAACACCCCTCGTAGGAGCATCGGGGGGATTTCCGTTACACCTAGAGGCTCTGCTCTCTCTGCTTCATAAGAAATGATTAAAAATTATTATTTAGACATTGGGTAACATTGTTATTAGATTATTTTATGTATGGAGCTGTTATCTGGTCACGGTATCTTGGTATTGTCTGAGCACTGTATGGCAGCAGTTGTTCAAGGACATGCCCCATCTCGTTAAGTTACTGCTTTCTTTCGGTGACCCTTTATGGCTGTTTTTCCCCAGTGGCCTGCTTGCAAATCTGGAAGGAAATTCTGCAAGGTATGGGCTATGTGCGATCAAAGCCTTTAAACGAAGCAGGTTAAATAATTCCGATCACAACATTGTTACATTATGTGTTATCTCACACTGTGATCGTGCTCGTTCTTAAGTTTTTCATTCTCATCTGCATTGAATACACTGAGCTGAGAATCGGCACCACTAGCTTATTGACCCACGTGTGGCCTAAATTATTACATTACAATATTAGTTTATAATTTCATCCACGTTCCAGAATATGAACAATGGACGGAGAATGCAGCTTGTTTTTGTCTCCTCTTGATTTCATTAAATATCAAATTCCAAGGGAGAAGCTAAAAGCAGAGAAAACATTTGTGCAAGAATTTAGAAAAGCAAGGCGTCAGGATGAATCCTATCCCCCGTAAACCATAAAGGTCAAGACCCCCCAAAAAACAAGACATCACCAGTAAGATATAAACCAAATTGTCTAGTTCAGTTATATCTGTGGCTAGGAAATTCATTGGACAACCAGTATGTCCACCAGCAAGAGCAAGGTTAATAATTGCCCACTCTCCCAGAGTGTCCGAGAGACCTCCTGGCACAGTATGGAGGGCAGCTTTCTCCCAAAAAGCCGCCCTGCATGTACTATAACTGTATGTGGTGAAAGGTTTCAGGGTCCCGATGTCCAAAGTTTCTTGAGGGTGTTGGTTTCTCCGAAGGGGTGTGGCAATTGAAGAAAAAAGGGTGATACTCTCACACCACTCTGGAGGAAGCCTTTGGAAGGTGACAAGTATGAGGTACGTGTAGGCCTGTGATTTACTCCATCTTTGGCAAGGTGATTATGGAGCTTGTCTAGTTCGTCATGGCCCCCAAAGTCCATGGGCCCTGACGACAGCGACATGCAGTACACATATATATGGTATACATACCTAAGCAATATGGCTTCTCTCTGTTCTTGTGTCTCTCCCGGTCGTACTGGTACCCAGGGTAACATGTGCACAGAACCCGACCAAAGTTATCTGTACACTGCTGTTCACACGGGGCCTCTGAGCAAACATCATAATCTGTAACGAGACCAAAAACACATATCAAAGAACAGAAATCAGACAGGCAGTCATATGTACAGACTAAGAAAAGCAGTCACATTGTATCCATCATGGTAACCATTCCTTGTCGCCAGGTTACGTTACGTTGTATCACTGTAGGTTGTATCTAAAGTTCCTGCTAAAAAGAGAGATCGGAGCTGCCGTCCAGTGACAGATGATCCTTCCACTGTGAAAGTGAATAGAAACTACAAAAACACCCCCCAACATGTAGAAGTACGATGTGAACACCACAATAGTGTCCTTCATACCCTCTTTTTTAAGCATTTATAAACCGTTTTTTTTTTTTTTGTTCTAAAAGCAATGAATTTAAAGTTTTAGTTTTTTTTCTACCATGGAGATTTTTTTTATTTTGTAACATTTGGTTTTTTGTAACATTATTTTTGCAACATTTTTTCCTATAGAGAAGCCTTAGGCTCCTTTCACATCACCGTTCCTCCTTTCCGTTGAGGAGCGGGAGAACGGAAAGGACGGATTCTGCAGATAACTGAGACCTAACTGAGCGGACACCGAACGGACCCCCATTATAGTCTATGGGGTCTTTAGGCTCCGATACGCTCAGTTAGGTCTCCGTTATCTGTAGAATCCGTCCTTTCCGTTCTCCTGCTCCTCAACGGAGCCGGAGAACGGAAAGTTGAAACGGTGATGTGAAAGCAGCCTTAGAGACAAAATGGCATATGACAGAAACGCCAATGACCCCCAAAAAATACACCACAAAAACTGCACAAACCAAAATGCAGTAGTGTTTTATACATTTCAGTATTATCTTTAACATGACATCTGACTGCAGAGTTTTTGGCCAAGGAAAAACACCATGGCAAAGGGGGTGTTTTTCCACAAAAATGCTGTGTGCGTGAAATCAAGAAAAGGCTGATGTCACACAGTTTTTTTCTGGCATTTTTTAAGACTTTTGCAGTTTGTGTACAGGAACATATGTGACAATAACCACAATTGTTGAGAACATCTGGAAGCGAGTGTCGGTCCTTCATTGCTACTATTACATGGGATGCCGATCCTAGGTTGCGAGCACCACGAGGTTTTACCTATGGGACAAAATATTTTGCAGTTTGTGGTGATTTTTTTGGGCTGCTGTTTTTTTTGCAGCTTTTGTCAGATAACGGCAGCTCCAGATGTTACATGAAAGTCTGTGGGAAATGTTAAACGCAGGTGTTTTTATGTCGTGCTGTTTTTCACCTTTGATGTGCACTTTTAGAGTCAATGGCATTTTTTTTAAACTACAGCATGCTCTGGGTCTGGCGGTTTTTCTCCCACAGTCCCCCATTGTTTTTATTTTACACCTCGCATGACTTTTAATCCAAACAACTCTTTGGAGGAAGTGACATTACAAGAAATGCAGGTCCTAAAACACAGTATATTGGAAAAAATCCTCAAAAAAAGCTAAGGAAACTGATTAAGGGCTCATGCACACAAACGTATTTTCTTTCCGTGTCCATTCCGTTTTTTTTGTGGACCGTATACGGAACCATTCATTTCAATGGGTCCGCAAAAAAAACGGAAGGTACTCCGTGTGCATTCCGTTTCCGTATGTCCGTATTTCCGTTCTGCAAAAAAATAGAACATGTCCTATTATTGTCCGCATTACGGACAAGGATTAGGACTGTTCTGTTAGGGGCCAGCTGTTCCGTTCTGCAAAATACGTCATCCGTATTTTTTAAAGATCCGTTTTTTGCGGACTGCAAAATACATACGGTCGTGTGAATGAGCCCTTAGACAGGTTTTAAGGCATTTTTGGTTTGGCCCAGGATCAAAACTGTGTGTGAAGGAGTCCATACTGAAGCTTTTGGAAAAGGTCAGTGTTATGCCCATCTATTTAAGGTGGTCTACCTGCTGGCTGAAACTGCCAATGTCTGCACGACCGGACAAACATCTAATGGGTATTGTGGCGGACTGGTGTCCTGACCCAGGCAACATATGTCAGGTGGGGAATTAGGATTAGGCTACATTCAGATGACCGTAGTGATTTGAGGTCTGCAAAACACGGATAGCGGCCTGTGTGCGTTGTGTGTTCCGCAATTTGCCAACTGCACATGGTCGGCACTATGATAGAAATGCCTATTCTTGTCCAAGAATAGGACATGGTACATCTTTTTTTGTGGGGCCGCGGAATGGAACTACAGGTGCGGACAGCACACTGTGTGCTGTCCGAATCTTTTGCGGCCCCATTGAAATGAATGGGTCCGTACGCGTTCCGCAAAATTGCAGAATAGATGCGAACCCATTCATACGGTCGTATGAATGAGCCCTTGGGATGTTGAATTTCCACATGTCTGATCTTTGGTTCTGTGTGTCTGCCAGCATCTTATTCCAGGCTTTCTATGCACATGCATTCTCAGCCAAGCCAAGAGTGCATGTGTAGGCGGAGGGTGCGTCAAGTGGAATAGCTGTCTAAAACACAACATTATATTTTACTAAAATATGTGACTTTTTTTAGCAAATTATGAAAACTCGGTGTGGCTTCATAGAAGGGGCGGGACCTCCTTTGGCCTGACAGATTTATTATGATTTATGCCAGATAATTAGCGCAAATTATAGCTGAAATCTACACCAGCCCATAGATAGCATAACTTCAGTTTGCCCCACCTTGGTAAGCCCCATTACTTCCCCCTACCGGGCTTCCCCTAGCCATAGCGTAAAACTGTACAATTCTGACTCCCTACAGCCACCAATAGGGGGAGCTCACTGCATACTAATACATAGTTCAGTGAGACTGATATAAACGTATATGCATTGAGCTCCCCCTAGTGGTGACTATCAGAATGTTATCATTACACCCTATGGCTTGGTGAAACGAGAAACAGGGGATTAGGGGCTCTGTATCAGAAAAAAAAGGCCTCCGATCGCTATCGAGATATATTAAGGAATTAATCAGACCAGAATTTGGCTTCATTCACAGTAAATTTGATATCTGCAGCGCTCAGCCCCTTCACATATGTTTTCTCTGCGCAGGGTTAAGTATTGTACGAGTTTGACGTTTTTCTTCTAAACCACCTACTGGGACCCGGGATGTTAAAATCAGCTTTTCACGCTGGAAAATATTTTCGTTCTTAAATAAAGAGTCTTAGAAAACCAAACCCTAACCTTTCAATTTATTTTCCCAAGTCTGTGAAAATCAGCAACCTGCTCCGGGGGTGAAACACATGGCGGGGCGGCAGGGTCCGGGCAGAGGGACGCGCGCGCTGAAGGGCCTGTCATCACGGCGAGTCAGCGAGAGAGGCAAGACTTGATTTTTAGCCGTTCTCTCCGATGCCAAGTGAAGCGGTTCTCGCCGCTCTGCTTCGGATGATCTACCGCTCGACACTTCGAGGAGTCTGATGCGAGCTGGCAACGGATTTTAATATGTTAGTTATGACTCAGCTGGGGACGGGATGCCAAAAGATCCGGTAATCTGCGGGAAGATTTTAACACCTTCATCTCGCTGCTAAGCCCCGGGGCGACCTGGGAGACCACTTAGAACACGAAGACCATGGAAGAAAACCATCGGCTGCCAGATGGACGTTAAGAAATCTGTAGGGGTTCCTCGCTATACGGATCTGCCAGCAGTGACCTAGGTCGGAACAAATGGACTACCTCCGGGAGGAAAGGACTGACAGATTACAATTTAATTGCAATATTTTCTCCTTGTTGAAAGAGCAGTTCCCCCTTAAAGGAGGCGGACGAGCTCAGAAATAATATGGCTGTTTGCTTTCAGAAACAGCTCCACCCTTGTGCATAGGCTGTGTGCGGTATTACAGCTCAGATCCATTTAAAGGGGTTTTCCTTGGTCATCAGTACGTGATCGGTGGGGGTCCGACACCCGGCGCCCCCCGCCGATCAGCTGTTTGAGAAGGCAGTGGCGATCGGTCACATGGCCTAGGAGCAGCTCAGCCCCATAGAAGTGAATAGGGCTGAGCTGTAATACCAAACCCAGCCACTATACGATGTACGGCACTGTGCTCGATGGGCAGGAATCGGCAGGGTCCAGCGGATAGGTCATCCGTATGAAGATCTCGGAAAACCCTTTTAAGTCAATGTAGTTGCAATACCAAACATTTGCTGAGCTATATTCTGACACATGTGTGGTGTGTCACTGTGTATCTAAGCCTATATGGCTTTCGGGAGTCTTGGAAAGCTGGGTGACAACAAAAGTGACTGCAACGATAGAGTTCACGCAGCCTCCTGAAACGTCATATCTGCTGAGCTTTGCGGTGATACATGGAAATGAAGAAGGTCACTCTACAGTATATCGAAGCCAATATGCCATTCAGGGGTCTCGGAAAGTTGGGTGACTAACCATCTGGTCACCATGACGGAGTTGACGCAGCTTTCTGAGACTACATATAGTATACAGTGATATAGGGAAAGTAAGATACGCCATTGGACGGTGCATCTAAGCACTCATGCTGTTGGAAAGCTGGGTGACAACCAAAGTGACTGCCGCTATGGAGTTCACACAGGTTTCTGCTATGGGAAGGGGCATGTATAACTGAATATCGGTAATATGGCATAGGAAAGCTGGGTGACTAACAGCCGGCACAACAGCTTTCGGAGACTACATATAGTATTCAGTGGTACAGGGAAAGTTAGATAAGCCATTAGATAGTGTATCTAAGCACTTTTTTCTGTGGAGTCCTGGAAAGCTGGGTGAGAAACTAAAAAGGGATTCCCAGTATAAAAATCACATGGTTTTCCGGGGCCCTATAACTGCTTAGTTATGCAGCGATCACAGAATAGCAATGAAATTCTGCCCCTCAGGAGTTTGGGAAAGCTGGATGATCACCTTCTGTAAGGCTACTTTCACACTTGCGTTGCTGTTTTCCGGTATTGAGATCCAGCAGAGGATCTCAATATCGGAAGAAAACGTTTCCGTTTGGTCCTCATGCATTCTGAATGGAAAGAGATCCGTTCAGGAGGAATCAGGACGTCTTCCGTTCCGGCAGCTTTCCGTTTGGCGACCGGACAGAAAAATCACTGCAAGCTGCGGTTTTGTGTGCGGTCATAAAAACGGGAAAAAAACTCCGCAGACGTCATTGTTACAGCTTAGAAGACGGGAGATGATGATTTAATATCACCGGGGTGTAGGTTGATATAGACTGAGCCAGGGAAACTCAAGACACTGATTTCCTATTAATAAATGTAAGTTTTCACTCTCTAGATTTTCTAGCTTTACTTTGCATTTCAATTTATTTCATATCTGCTTGCTGTCTGTGAATGGAAACTCTCCTGTTTACATCCACAGACCTAACCTAAAGTGCTGCTCCCAGCTAGAGAGGTACAAGATACAGTGTATCCGGTCAGGAGTCTCAGGACAATTCCTTGTGAGCTTAATGGGGTATTCCCACTCTGGAAATTCATGGCATACTGCCACCTCTAAGAACCTACCCCTATCTCCAGAACAGGACCCTCCATTCACTGCGCAGCCACCCTCCATTCACTGCTGGAGCGCTGGATCAGCTATTTCCAGCAGTCCCATAGCGGTGAATGGAGAAGCGGCTGCGCATGCGCGGTCTGCTCTCCTTCACTTCGAGGGTCCCGTTTTCTAGGTGGGATCCGCACCTATCTGACATCGATGGCATATCTTAGCCATAGGACATCAATGTCCTTTAACAGCTTGGGGCTACGTGGTCCTAGCTCTTACCAGCGCTGACACACTGTAGCAAACCTACAGATGTGTGATGCTGGCAAGCTCTGTTTGGACCATAGAAGATGTGCCTAGACTGGACGCAACTGTGGCAAATGCTCAGCTGTTAGACACAACAGACGTAAGCAATACGGTTTCAATTCACTGCCAGCAAACACAGATCTTGACAATGGTAAGGGATTGAAAATATATTAGAAAGCTACAGAATTTCTGGTGACAGCGGAGGGTTTCTGAGCCGATTTTGCCAGGTGCACATTTTTGGACGCTGCAGGGACATGTAGGATTACGTGGCACCCATGGATCTCCGCCCGGCTACTGGAGAGGGTCCTGAGCGGCAGATCCACCTCTAAGATTTATTTATGTAAGGCTGGACCGCTAATTTAAAATGAAGAACTGGAAGTATAAAAACAAGCGTAAAAAAAGTTGTCAGCCAGGTTTAAAGTTGTCATAAGCATTTAAAGGGACAGCGTACCTTTATAAATAGAAGCCACGTTTGGCCATATGTTTCTCCTGATAATTCCCCTTACGGGCGGCCATGAAAGTGATCTATGGACATCTCAAGTCAGCGAGAGGCCTTCTTTGCATGTGGCCCTCTGCTCTGAATAATGACCGCCCTTCCCCCATAATATCCATATGCTCTTAATGTAAAGGAAACGATAAGCTCTGGGAATGTGACTTACCCTCCGGGATGCATTGTCCGAGGACGAACTTAAATCCTTTGCAGCATTTTTTCCTGCAAAACATAAAAGTGAAGAGAATTTTTACCAACTCGACAGGAGAGGACGACTCACAGCGTTTAGGGGGAGATTTATCCAAACTGGTGTAAAGTAGAACTGGCTTAGTTACCCATAGCAACCAATCAGATTCCTCCTTTCATTTTCCAAAGGAGCTGTGAAAAATGAAAGGTGGAATCTGATTGGTTGCTATGGGAAACTAAGCCAGTTCTACTTTACACCAGTTTGGATAAATCTCCCTCATGGTGTTTTAAAGGCTATGGACACCTTTGGGGACATTTTTTTTATTATTGCATTTTACTCATTTTGGGCTAAAAATCTTTTTTTTTTTCAATTAGTCTTTATTAAAAATATTAAACCCTTCTGTCACAAAGGGTTAACTTTTTTTCTAGCTGTGTGACTGGTACTTTCACTTTCACTTTGTTCCTAATAAACCTTATCTCTAAATTACTAAAAGGTCATCAACACTTATTTAAGCCACATTCTTATCAGTAAGATTGAGCTATAATGAGTGTTTATAAGGTCAGAGATAAAGGAGCCATCAGTCGAGCTGCCTGACGGAACAGAGTGAAAATTAATGTCTCTTAGGCTGGGTTCACACTTGAGCGTTTTACAGCGCGTTTGAACGCGCTGAAAAACGCCCTTTGCTCAATCAAGTTCTTGAGCTTCTTTGGGGCGTTTTGACGCGCGTTTGTGGCCATAGGACACTGCAGTCAATCACACAAACGCGCGTCTACTATTGCAAAAAACGTGCATAAAAACGCGCGACAAAAACGCGCGTTAAATGCGCATATAAAATGCGCTCAAGTGTGAACCCAGCCTTAGGGCTTGTTCACACGACCGTATGGCTTTTTCAGTGTTTTGCGGACCGTTTTTCACGGATACGTTGTTCCGTTTTTTTTTTCTGTTTCTGTTCCGTTTTTCCGTTCTGTTTTTCCATATGGCATTAACCGTATACAGTTATTACATAGAAAAAATTAGGCTGGGCATAAAATTTTCAATAGATGGTTCCGCAAAAACGGAACGGATACGGAGAACATACGAATGCATTTCCGTATGTGTTCCGTTTTTTTTTGCGGACCCATTGACTTGAATAGAGCCACGGAACGTGATTTGCGGGCAATAATAGGACAAGACTCAAAATGTAGCGGAACGGAAATGCGGACATATGGAAACGGAATGCTCACGGAGTACATTCCGTTTTTTCTGCGGACCCATAGAAATGAGTGGTTCCGTATACGGAACGCAAAAAACGCTCGTGTGAACGAGCCCTTAAAGTGACCACTTGCATTCTCCATGTAATACCAATTTGTGAGCATCTACTTTTATGACTCTATGTTGTGCAATTCTTCTATTATTCCTATTAAAAGTTAATACATAAATTGCCATCAGTCTGCATTAAAACTCCATCTGGGTGTATGTCTCTGCACAATCCGACACTGGCAGCACTGGCTGGATAGTGTACGCCTCCCAACTGGTAAGTTTGGTAACCCCCAGCTGAATCTTTTTTGGAGACTGATGGCAATTCATTCATACACTTCCAGTAGGAATAACAGAGGAATTGCACAACATAAAGTCATAAAAATAGATGCTCCAGAATTGTAATTTTAAGGGGGATGCAAGTAGTGACTAAAACAGACCAGTCAGGAGAGGGGACAGGTTCTCTCTAGACACAGCTGTATCTTTGGCCTATGTATTGTTTTACAAAAGTAGATTGGACCCATGGCAAGAGAACGGATCAGACCCTCTCCCCAAAACAACCATGTGAATAAACCTATAAGCAAATAAACCAACACACTCATTAAAGGGATAGTCCAGAATTAAAAAAAAAACAAAAAAAAAAAAAACAAACATGGCTGCTTACTTCCAGCAACAGTGCCACACCTGTCCAAGGTTGAGTCTGGTATTGCAGCTCAGCTCTATTGAAGTGAATAAGGCTGAGCTGCAATACCACATGCAACCTGTGTATGGGTGTGGCGCTATATTCAGAAGAAAGCAGCCATCTTTTTCTAATCCTGTGCAACGTACTCAACGGGGAAACTCTGGACAGTAATTAGCAAATTTATTTTTCTTTGCACTGATATTGAACATTCATCCGGCTGTTAAAGCTACGTGACTATGAATATTCATTCTGAAATGTTTTGTCCAGGCAGGTTGCTTGGAAATGCTGTTGATTCTGCTGGTTGGTATCCTCCTATGTGAGAGGGTCCATCTGGACACGTAAGTACGAGGAGCAGCAGCTGACGAGGAGCCCCGTGGCCAGGCCAAACACGAAACTCATTGGAATGCAGAGCGCTGAGCTAAGGTAACAGTATGAGGAGTCCAATTCTCTTATCATCGGGGAAAATGAAACACTTGTGGAGGAGACGGCATGTTCAGGGCTTAATGTGACAGAGCCACATTAAAGGAAAACAGCTCTCGGTTATTTTTACAACCCCTGAAGCTTTTTCTTCCAGATGATCAAAGATTCCAGCGTTGGCCTCATGAAAGCCTGGAACAAATCCTACAAGCATCTATTTTATAAGCTTAGCACAGGAGATATACTGGGCGCCTAAATCAAGTCCTTAGGCCGGTCTACAGCTGGAATTTCTATGCAGAAACAGAAGAATGGATCCAAAAGTAATAGCAGGGGTGCGGCCTGGCCACAGTAACCGCGTCTGCACCCATCAGGTGAAGCGAATAACATTGATCATCATCAGCAAGGGGTGGGATGTATTAGGCAGTAAAGGAACAGTCAGTTGTGTGGAAAGCAGGAAAAATGGGCAAGCGTAAGGATCTCAACAACTTTGTCTCAAACTGGACTACACTTCTCTCTACACCCTTTTACCAACCTCAGCCCAATTCCATACTTGCCAACTTTGCAGACTAATAGGCTGTAACTTAACGTGAATTCAAAAGATTTGAGAATGAATAAACGTAAGCAGGCTAAGTGAATAAATATAATTACTAATTGTGATTAAATATACGATAACACAAACCAATCACATACAGAATAATAAAAAGTAAATAAACATCACTAGCCTAAATATGGGGTAGGGATTAGGTCGATCATGCTGTAACACATGGTTGTCTACCACGTTACAACCCAGGGTGCACAAGAGATATGGCAAATCAATACTTACATCCTACCTAAGGCCCTGCCCTGGGAATGCTCCAACCACTTATCTGTATCTGTTACATAAGCCCCACCCATTTTAACCCAATTTTGCAGGAACTGTCTTGGCAAAAATAACGTAATTTGAGTAATCAGTTTCAAAGCCCAAAATTGTCATCCAAAATAAGAGAAAATGAAGATTTAAGAAAAATAAGTGGAAAACTAAGACAGATAAAACAAGTCCTTACATATAACAGTCAGGAATAGCTGCCAACTAGCAACTAATACAGCGAGGTTACCAGAGAAGTGGCCTTGAATGGTTGAATCTGAGTCTGGGACATTGTATGTTGAGTCTAGTTTGAACTTACGATGGGTCAGAAAAGACTGCTGTATGTTGAAAATATTGTATCCTGAGGCCATTGTATCTTGAGGGACCACTGTATTTCCTTGCATAGGTTAAGGGTGAAGAATACATCATCCATCAGATCCCAAAACCCCGATTTTGCCTGCGTTCATCGGACTATGTCTTAGAGGATTCACCGCTGCACCCAGCACCGCACTAGTACTTACCAATGGTGGTCCAAGGAAGAAAAACCGGTAACCAGCGATAGAGAGACTGTAGTACACATTTCTGGAAAGGTTTCAAGGAAGAGGGATGGGACAAGGGGAGCTAGCTGAGGATAGGACAGGCCAAAGGTCTTGCCACCTTATACAAAACAAAGGAGAAGATAGGAGCAAATGGGCATTGGTCTCTTCTGACCTGGGAAGGAAATGTATGGTGGCTTGACCCATGGGTCCTCCTCTTCTTTATGTGCTCCCCTTTTCTCCCTAAAATTAAAGGAGCTTCCTTAGCATAGGTCATTAATATCAATTTAATGTGGTTTCCACTTCCGACTCTCTCGGTGATCACCTGACTGAAGAAACACTGTCTCACCTTCATCGCTTACCAGGCACAGTGCCATACAATTGATAGTGGCAGTGCCTGGTATTACAGCTCAGTAGCAAATGTATGGCACTATGCCTAGAAAACAGAAGGACACTCATAGCCCGCCAACAATGAGGATAAGGATAGGCCACCTATATTATCTTCCCAGGTTTTATCACACACTTGATGTTCAAAGGCCGCACTCACAGAATGCAGTTTACTTTTTTTTCACATCCTAGAAGATAAAAAGAGCAGCAATCTCTCTGAACCTTCCACTTTATTCTAAGATCTGATTTCTATTACTTACTAAGCCCGACGAGGCCTTTCATTTAAACATAAACCATCTACAAATCACTTCCTACAAAAAGGTCTGCTACGCAGGTGACACCCATATGGTGAAGCCATGCCAAAAAGCCACACGGTCTGCCAGGACACATTCATTACTGTTCAGAGAAGAAGACATCTGTGTAGATGGAATGTCCCTACTGCTTCCAACCTGAGACATCACTTAGTTCAACTTTATAAAGCAACCTGTTAAACTTTCATATTTGTCATTTTGAGTCCAGACCAAGAAACTAGATCTGAGCTGGGATATCTCGCTGTCAATCTCCAAAGGTTGGAAATGCTCCAAAACTTAGACATGACCAAATAATATGACTTCATGACCTTATTTACCTGCACCTGCTTGAGCAGATTTTTATATTTCTCCCCACAAAAAGTTGGGAAAATGTGTACGGAATATGTGATCATTTAGAGCCGCCCAGAGCTGCTGTTCATAGTAGGTCTCCGCCATTGCTTATAGAGGAGCCCCCTATGAAATTGATTCTGTATACCCATTTTTTTTAGTTCTTTACCCTCCTTTTATAATATAGAATACTGACCAAAACAAACAAGTGGGAAAAAATAATCTGTTCAAAATAAAAACATAAATTACATTTAATTTATCTACATCTGTTCTTGATTAAAATGTCATCTTAAGGTCAAGTTATTCTGTGTTTTTTTTTGTGAGGGTTTGGATTAAAAAATTTAGAAAACTAAATGTTAAAACAAAAAAGCAAAATAATGGGCCAAAAAGATAATAAAGCTGAGATGTGTGAAATTATAGTATGTGTAACAAAAGTGGATGCGGATCTGCTTTGCCACACGAAGAGACTTGACTTAGGGCTACTCCAAAGGGCGTTATCTAGGCAGCCCCTACCTCTTGAAGTAGTCTCTGTCATGTGGCTGAGGAACCACAGGGGTGAAGAGGAACTAGTGCGATATACCTAGGGTTCAGGCAAAACTATAGTCCAGGGAAGAGCCAAGGTCAAGATAGGTAGAGTATGTTAAATCCAGCAATAAGGCCAAAGGTCAGGGCCAGCATCACAGGGTAAATACGAGGTCGGGAAAGGGAGATCAGAATTTAGTACAGTGCACCTTTACAGAGAACTAGCAAGCTAGAAACACTATTGCTCAAGCACCCTCCTACAGCGAATGCTGCCTTAAATGCTCTACAGAGGTCAGCCATAGGCTGGGACTGATTTGGGTGTGCAAGTGCTGGCCATTTTACAGGCAGATAGAGTGTGCACACCCCAAATGCAGCAGGAGGCACAGCAGGGGGAGGAGAAGAAGGGTTCAGCTGGCGTGGAGTGGGCGAGGGGTGCTACTCTGATGGCTGTGGCCCCTGGGAAGAAGCAGAGAAGTAATGATGTGTCTGGACCACTGGAGGTCAGGAATGGCAGACAGGGTGAGTATTCCAGTGGCTGTGCCTGCTCATTCCAGCGGCAGGAGAGAATAGACAATAGACAAATAATTAAAAATGTAATATAAGTTATGGAAAAGGATAATAAAATCAATCCATGGCCAGAACAAAATAACAGAATAGAATAATAACATCTTTACCAATGCATGCATAGTACCCATTCTGGCACAGATGCCAGGGCCTACTGGGCTTGGGGAGCCTATGGTGATCCGGTTAAATATGCCCTATAATTATGAAGTTAAGGGTGTAGACAAGGAGCTCACTGTGTTGCCTAAGTGTCCAAATATGCAACCGGGCCCCATCTACCATATGCCATTTATAATACTGATGTCTTATGTGCAATAGGGGCTTTTGGGCCCCTTCTATCATCTGGGCCCAATGGCTATTGTAACCTGTACACCCTACGCACCTGACCTGGAGCCACCCTGGTGATGCCAGACTTCTCCCTCCTCAGTTCTACTAAGTATCCTCTAAAAACAGCTGCACCCATCACAATAGTCTCTTTTTAGCAGGACAGTCCCCACTTATTACCCAATTTGATCAATAGTTTCTACATTTGCGACAACGCCTAAGAAATCGTCAGTCTCAGGCCTCATGCACATGACCGTATTTTTGGTCAGCGCCCTATCTGCCAAATGCGAACAGAACACACACGTGATCCAGGTGCTCTCCGCATCTGTGCCACAAATTATAGAACATGTGCTATCCTTGTCCGTTTTGAAGACAAGAATAGGTATTTCTACTATTAGGCCTGCGAGAAATACGGCATGCACGCGGCCGGTATCCGTATTTTGCGGAGTGTAAAAAGTATAAGTAATGCCCAACCTATTTCACAAAGACATTTGTTACATTTATTGTAATATGTCACAGGTCCAGCTAGTTAGGGATGGTTCTAATTAGCTCTTTGTTAATTTGAATATCAACTCTAAGTCATACTTTATGGAAATTTCCATGGCATCAGATAACTCAGGGCTGTCTGTCAAGTTGGACTTTGTTATTGTTATGCCTTCTATGTGGAAACATACTGTACGAATAAATATTTGGCACCAGAAGGTTTTTAGGCATCATAAATATGTATTACATCATGATCTGTTCAAGTTCAAGCAATGTCTCCTCTCTACCACATTTCTAAGGCAGTTTTTATTTTATTTTTCTAAGTGATGGAAATCTGTTTTGGTCATGCATGAGGAGTTCCATAATGTGACATAATAGCAGAAATATGACACATCGAAATGTAGGGGTCTCAGTCCAAAGATAGACAGGATGGATAGTAGATAGATAGATAGAAAGAAAGATAGAACGATAAGATGGAAAGATAGATATGAGATATATAGATACATAGATGGATATGAGATATATAGATACATAGATAGATATGAGATAGATATTTTCACATCTCTGGCTATCCTCTCTGACAGGCTGTTCCAGCATAGAACAACCTGCCAGAGTTCTTCAGATCTGGCATTGCCGGATACTACTGCTTGTCTGCCATACCCCATTGACTATAATGGGGTCCGGCAGAGAACCAGCTGCTACCCGGCAAATGTGCCCGTAATTGGCCAAATACCACCGCACGCAACGTTTTTTTGTCTAGCGATCTATAACAGAACAGCCGGCCAGAGACATGAAAATAGCCATAGATAGATAGATATGAGATAGGTAGATAGATAGATAGATATGACAAAGGGGGATTGTCCCCGGAAAGGTTGTTCTTCAGCTGTGTACAATACTGCTGCTCCAGCTCTTGTGGATGTTGCTGTATGGAAAACGATGACTGAGAGCACATGGATTGTAATGCACGAAGACACAGCAGTCTGAACATGGTAAAAAGGAATATGTAATGCATCACTAAATGTTATCTTTTTATGGAATATCAAATGGATTTATGAATAATGGAACTGTTTAATCTATTTTGGTCCATGGAATACACTTGTGAACGAGCAATAGGTGGCTGGTGTAGCTGTGGTGTATAAGGACCTTGCCACATTTCCTATTTTTCATGATGGTTAGAGACTGGCTGTCATCCACTGCACCCAGAAAGTAGAGCAGAATCTACTTCCTAACCTTCACTTACTCACTCAGAAGCAGCACCAGGATAATGGAGGACATTACAGAAAGGTACTGACCTGTATGGTTGTGAATAAAGCACTTAGGAAGTATGTTTCTATACTTATGTAGCTGCAGCAGTCTGTTTGTCTGTGTGTTCTCCTGCTCACTCCTTCTCCCTCCCCTCTCCATAGATTTGCACTGACATGTGTAATATGATCCTTCTGTGTAGCTGGTCCATCTTGGATGAGATTAAAGGGGTTTTCCAAGATTTTTAAACTGGTGAGTAACCCCCATTGTTCAGTATCTAATTGGTGGGGGTCCCACACCCAGGACCTGCATCGATCAGCTGTTTGAGAAGTCATCGGCACTCGCTGTATCACTGTAGCCTTCTCTAAGCTCACTGAGCACAGCACCGTACATTGTATAGTGACTATGCTTGGTATAGCAGCCCAGTCCCATTTTCTTCACTGGGGCTGAGCTGCATCTAGGCCATGTGACCGAGGAACATGACATCACATGGCCTAGGCAAAGCTGCGAGAAGTGAGGGCCGGTGGAATTCGATCCGAATTTCTGGATAAATTCGATTCGCCGTGAAGCCGAATTTCCTCGTGATTCGTGGCAACGAATCGATTTAACCTGAAATAGTGTAAAAAATAAAAAATAAAAAAATCATACTTACCTCCTCCATTTGCTCGCGACGGGCCGCCAGCCGCCATCTTGATTGAAGATCTCGGGCAAAATCCCGCACCCTCTACTTACAAAGAAATGCACTTCGTGACGAAATAATGAAACCCAAAGCAAATTTTTTTGTAAAATTTGGTGAAGCAGCAGAATCTAATTTTCTAAAACTTCACTCATCTCTAAATCTTATGTATACTGTCAGTAAATTTACTAACGCTCTGCCTCCATGATCATCAGTCATTGTGCATTAGTAGCAGATTACTTGGCGTACAGTAAGTAGATCCAGAATGCCTCCTCCTGGACATGACTTTATACCTACGTACAGTATATATAGATTGCTATGTGACATATATTTGAGGTTATGGAACCATTAGTAGCATCTGGTTAAAATTAAGTCTCAATAAAGTAAAATAAAGCCACCCTCAGGCAGGTGATATGTCTTTGATGATGGAAAAAAGCTTTTCTTGGGCTGTTTCATAATATCTGACCTTACACCATAGCACTGGGCCTGATGATAATGAGGCCTCTGAGGAATCTGTCATGGCAGACCTCACTTCATATGAAAGTCTGCCTTTGTTGTGGACAATTCAACATTCAGCCCAAAGACAATGTCTTCTATATGTTTACATGAGTATTTAGAATGTTATGTCTTGTAATATATATATATATATATATATACACACACACACACACACACACACACACACACTGTATACACACACATAGATTTATAGAATTTAACCTCCATAGAAAGAAATTGAAATTTGAAGAGGCAGAGCTTGCATTCCTGAGCTCCCGGGTGCATGTTGGTTGTCAGTGTAGCAATGCCAGCGCTGCCGTCTTGTATACTAATCCAAGATGGTCGGGAAGGCACATGGTGGTTGGGGAAGGGGGTATGGCTATGGTTTCAACTCTTAAACCTCTGGTATAGTAGGGAGTGCAGCTCTGTGTAATAACATTATAGATAGATAGATAGATAGATATGAGATATAAATATATATGCCTTTTGGCATGTTGTACTAGTTTTAAAAAAAAAAAAAAAAAACACTTACAAAAGAGATTGCTTTGTCGCCATGTTTTTCCATCCATAACTTTGTTACGCCGAGCTGTATGAGGACACATTTTTCTTGCGATGTGAGCTGTAACATAGTATATAAGGCCGAAAAAAATACATTTGTCCATCCAGTTCGGCCTGTTATCCCGCAAGTTGATCCAGAGGAAGCCAAAAAAAAAAACTGTGAGGTAGAAGCCAATTTTCCCCACTTGAGGAAAAAAACAATTCCTTCCCAACTCCAATAAGGCAATCAGAATAACTCCCTGGATCAGTGACCCCTCTCTAGTAGCTATATCCTGTAATATTATTACACTCCAGAAATACATCCAGGCCCCTCTTGAATTCCTTTATTGTACTCACCATCACCACCTCCTCAGGCAGAGAGCTCCATAGTCTCACTGCTCTAACCGTAAAGAATCCTCTGCTATGTTTGTGTACAAACCTTCTTTCCTCCAGACGCAGAGGATGTCCCCTCGTCACAGTCACAGTCCTGGGGATAAATAGATGATGGGATAGATCTCTGTACTGACCCCTGACATATTTATACATAGTAATTAGATCTCCCCTCAGTCGTCTTTTTTCTAAAGTGAATAACCCTAATGTTGATGATCTTTCAGGGTACTGTAGTCCACCCATTCCAGTTATTACTTTAGTTGCCCTCCTCTGGACCCTCTCCAGCTCTGCTATGTCTGCTTTGTTCACAGGAGCCCAGAACTGTTCACAGTCCTCCATGTGTGGTCTGACTAGGGATGTGTAAAGTGGTAGGACTATGTTCTCATCACGGGCATCTATGCTCCTTTTGATGCAACCCATTATCTTATTGGCCTTGGCAGCAGCTGCCTGACACTGGTTTCTACAGCTTAGTTTGCGGTTCACTAAAATTCCTAGTTCCTTTTCCATGTCAGTGTTACCGAGTGTTTTACCATTTAGTATGTACGGGTGACTTGCATTATTCCTTCCCATGTGCATAACCTTACATTTGTCAGTGTTAAACCTCATCTGCCACTTATCTGCCCAAGACTCCAATCTATCCAGATCCATCTGTAGCAGTATACTGTCCTCTGTAGTGTAGACATGTGTGTGTGTGTGTATATATATATATATATATATATATATATATATATACACACACACACACACACAGTATGCTGTCCTCTGTAGTAAATATATATATACAGTATACTATTCTCTTCCGTGTCAATTACTTTACACAGTTTAGTGTCATCTGCAAAAATTGATTCCAGTTCTTATTGATTCCATTTTGGGATACTTGGGATATTTTGATCTTTTTATTACATATTTTTGTGGAGGCAAGGTGACCAAAAAACAAAGGTGTTCATGGCATACACCATGCGGGTCTAATAATTAAATATTTTAACAGACTGGGTTGTTGTGAACATAGCAATACCGATTGTGTGTTTTCTTTTGTAGATAGATAATATATATATGAGATAGATATATAGATAGATAGATAGATCACATGTCTGTAAGTGGAAAAAGTATGTGAACCTTTGCTTCCAGTATCTGGTGTGACCCCGTGTACAGCAATAACTGCAGATAAATGTTCCTGGCAATTGTTGATTAGTCCTGCACATTGGCTTGGAGGAATATTAGCCCATTCCTCTTTACAAAACAGCTTCACTTCTTTTGTTGGTGGTTTCCTCCCATAAACTGCTCGCTTCAAGTTCTTTCACAATATTTCTATTGGATTAAGGTCAGGATTTTGACAACACATTCTAACACATTAACTTTATTCTTCTTTAATCATTCTTGGGTAGAACAATTTGTTGTCTTGCTGCACGACCCACGTTCCCTTGAGACTCAGCTCACGGACAGATGTCCTAACATTTTCCTTTAGAATTTTCTGGCATAATTCAGAATTCATTGTTCCATTAATGATGACAAGCCGTCCTGACCCAGATGCAGCAAAACAGGCCCAGACCATAATACTGCCACCACTGGGATGGGATATGGTTTCTATGCTGGGATGCAGTATTTTCCTTTTTCCAAATATACCACTTCAAATTAAAACCAAAAACATTGTTCCAATAGCCTTCTGACTTGTCCTGGGGATCTTTTAGCAAACCGCAGATGGGCAGCAATTTTCTTTTTGGAGAGCAGCGGCTTTCTCCTTGCAATTCTGTCATGCCCTCCTGATGTGTGAAATGGGGAAACAGCTCTCATTGTTTGAACACTGTTTGTGTGGATTAAGTTAAATGTTCTGGACTGATGTTCTGCTGTTGGGCCACAAGATGCCGCTGTTTCCTAGGCACAACTGACTGACTGCATATATATTTCCATATTCATGAGAGGTGTGGTTTTCAGAACATGGAGAAGAAGAGGAGGCAGCCATCTTAAGGAGCAGAGACTGAAGAGCTGTGTGTGCAGAGACACGGAAGGCACCTAGGTGCGAAAGCAGTGACCAGAGCTGCAGCTAAGTGAAGCTGATAGTGTCCAAGACCCTGATCCTGTCCAGAGGAAGGAATATCACTGCCAGGAACGCTGATGAGAGCAGAGGAACAAAGAAACATACACTGCGGGACCGCATGCTTGTTGGAGAGACATTTGTTCTATTCAGAGTCACCAGTGGATGCAATGCAGACCCGGGTCGGTAAGATCGTGCACGCACCTCATTACAGTGTTGGCACCTAGAGACTGAGACCAGGCCTGTAGTTAGCTAGTTAGGGTCTCCGTTTGTGTCAGGCCACAAGTGTTAATACTGTTCATTGCAAGGACTCCATAAACTTAAAGGGACATTTCACCTTGGAGAGCTGATAAATCCCCACAAACTCAAGCCAGGCTGGCGTTTTGCTCAGAAGGAATACTCAGGCACGTGTTACAGGACCAGTTATGGGAGGGGGAATACTGTAGATCTGTGTAAGCTGTTGTGCTGCACCGCAGGCGAGCCCGTACCACACACCTATACAGTGATTCTTGTTCTTTTAGGGTAAAAACAGGTAAGCCGTGGCATTTTAGTTGTGCCCGCCAGTAGGTAAATTACAGCATATTCCACCTGCATCCATCGGAGGGTGCCGTGCTGTGCAGCACAAGGGTCTCAGCCTTCGGGCTGGGTGTATGTAAATTTATCTTATGTTCCCAGCCTTTGTGGTTGTGTTCATTGCCACGTTTTTAGAAAAATTCTGTTTTGGCAAAAGCTGGTGGTGGAGTTGCTTTCCTTGTCCGTGACTTCGCTGTATCCTGGGGATACCACCCCGGTACACGACTTACAACTGATGAACATTAACGTTAGCTAATGTGAGAAAGGCCCTTAGTTGTTTAGAGGTCACCTTGGGTTCCTTTGTGACCTCGCAAACGATAATGTACTTTGCTCTTGACATGATCTTTGTTGGTTGACCACTCCTAGAGCAGGTAATAAAGGTCAAATAGAGTATGACCATTGCATCTAAAAAGCCACCACTCTTGATGGCCTCTGTCCCAGTGACCTTGAGATTCCAACTATTTTTATGAGTTCATTTTGCCACACATTACAGGGGAAAATGTAAAGTATATCAAGTACTGAAATGCTAAGTCAGATTAAATCAGCAGAATCCTGTCCAAAAATAGAAATGGCTTGAAGACAAGAAAAAGTATTTTGCATTAGCTCCAAGTAAAATGGGAAGTGAATGGTTAATTCACTGGGAAGTGAATGGTTAATTAAAAACATTTCATAGACCAAAAGGAATTGCTAAGAATCATGATCTGTCAAAGTTAACAGCTATATGTAATGATACAAAAGAGGCAGAAGTGCTTAAAAGGGTTATCTAATCTAAGACATTGATGGCATAATACTAGGATATGCCATCAATGCCCTCTGGGACCTGAACCTATCTTCCTAATGGTCCCCAGAGGTGAAGGAAAGTTTACTGCACAGACCCCCCCCCCCCCCCCCCCCATTGCTGAGAAGACTTATTTTTATTCGTATGCAAATAACATTACTGGAGCACCAAGCGGCCAACCAGAGCCCTTGGAGCACCAGTTATATCCCTTCAGCTTTAGTCCCTCACACCTTCCCTTTGATTGACAGGACTAGATATCTCGCCTAGCTCAGTGTTCTCGAACCTGCGCTGTCTCCCAGCCATGGTGCTTGTGCAGTAGATCTGCTGCTTTCTTAGCAGCACAGATTCCCACTTCACAAGCGCCAAGACCTGCCATCTCACGTCTGTGCTGTGTCTCCTGGTCTCAAAAAAATCCACTGCACAAGTGCCAAGACCAGGAGCCACAGCACATGTGCAAGATTACAGGTCTCAGTAGGTGCAGTATTTAACTCACTGAGGCTGATATCACTATTGGGCTCCATTCACACGTCTGCAAATGGGTCCGCATTCGTTCCGCAAATGCGGACCCATTCATTTTCTATGGGGACGGAATGGATGCGGACAGCACACAGTGTGCTGTCAGCATCCGCATTTGCGGAGCACGGCCCCGATCTTCAGATCCGCAGCTCCGCAAAAGATAGAACATGTCCTATTCTTGTCCTATGCAGCTTGCGGACAAGAATAGGCATTTCTATAGGGGTGCTGGGCGGGTGTGTTGCGGATCCGCAATTTGCGGGTCCGCAACACACCACGGACGTGTGAATGGAGCCTTATAAAGGGATCGGGATATCTGAGAGAGGGGCAAAAAATTGTAGCAGAATCTTCTATTAGATCTCCTAACTCCAAGGTAAATGATTTTTAAGAGCCCCCCTGACAGAGTGGAGAGGATGTCAGCAGTAAGTTTGTGTTGACGTCACTGATTATTTTGCCCTTCCTCTGATCCGTCAGAACAATAACCCCCCAAAAACCGAATCCTGTCTGTTGAGCATCCGCCTTCACTCAGTCAGCATTTGGTCAGTAATCCATCAGTATTGCTAAAGTAAAAAAAAACGAACAGAAAAAAATCTAAAACAGAGATGACACGTGAATGGAATATTTGCATGTCTTCTGTGTTTTGTACCCACTCCTGCTTTTGGCTACCAAATCATAAGCCAATACTGATGTGACCATACAGGCCTTACAGCTGCTACGCAGACAGGATCCGTTGTGTGTCTCATTTTTCCTTCCTTTTGACAGATCAGAAGGGTCAAATAAATGATGATGTCAACCAGGCCAAAAAGGCAAAATAGTGGCCCAGTCATGGAGTAGGGAGGGTGGGAGAACAGCTTGAGAGGTCCACAGAGTGGCACAATGACACAGTGTTGAGGTAGCAGCAGCATGAGGAACCCACAGAGTGGCCCAATGACATAGTGGGGAGGTGGCAGCAGCATGAGGAGACCACAGAGTGGCAAGGTGACATAGTGTGGTGGTGGCAGCAGCATGAGGAGGCCACTGGCCCAGTGACACAGTGTTGATTTAGCAGCAGCATACGGAGACCACAGAGTGGCAAGGTGACATAGTGTTGAATTAGCAGCAGCATGAGGAGGCCACAGACTGGCAAGGTGACAGTGTTGAGTTAGAAGCAGCAGCAGCATTAGGATACCCCAGAGTGGCACAATGACAGAGTGTGGAGGTGGCAGCAGCATGAGGAGGCTACAGACTGGCAAGGTGACATAGTGTGGAGGTGGCAGCAGCATGAGGAGGCCACAGACTGGCAAGTAGAGATGTCGCCAACATAAACTTTTCAGTTCGCGAACGGCGAACGCAAATTTCTGCAAATGTTCGCCAACGGGCGAACCGCCATAGACTTCAATATGCAGGCGAATTTTAAAATCTACAGGGACTCTTTGTAGCCACAGTAGTGATGGAAAAGTTGTTTCAAGGGGACTAACACCTGGACTGTGGCATGCCGGAGAGGGATCCATGGCAAAACTCCCATGGAAAATTACATAGTTGACGCAGAGTTGGATTTTAATCCATAAAGGGCATAAATCACCTAACAATCCAAATTTTTTTTGAACAACGTGGTTTAAAACATCCAGTGTGTGTATACGATCAGGTATGATGTTGTATCGATCAGGTAGTGTAAGGGTTACGCCCAGCGATGGACTGGCCATCGGGAGTACCGGGAGAATCCCGGTGGGCCGATCGAATTATGGGCCGGCCAGGGCCGCCATCAGGGGGGTAAAGCCGATACCCCAGTAAGGGGCCCGGACCCCGGGGGGGCCCGGCCGGTCCCGAGCCATTTTAATTTTTTTGCTGTCAGTGTGTTAACTAAGTTTAAAATCAGCGCTCATCTCTTTACTATCTTACACTGACTCAGCTCCAGTAACAGCAGGCAGTGTGGGGGCGGCGCTCACTCACTGACGTCACACGCCTGCTCCTCCCACTAGGCGGCGCAGGCGCGTGACGTCAGTGAGTGAGCGCTGCCGCCCGCACTTGTTACTGGAGGCTGGAGGCGGGAGCTGAATGTAAGGTAGTAAAGAGATGAGCGCTGTGTTAAAAAAAATTAAAGTTACTGTCTGCAGCCTGCAGCCAGGATACCGATTTATTAATGTATACTACTGTGAGTGGCGGGGAGGGGGATCTATGGATGACGGCACTGTTATAGGGAGGGGGAGATCTGTGGATGGCACTGTTATGGGGGGGGGGTCTGTCATGTGGATGACACTTATGGGGGGGGGGGTCTGTGGATGACACTTATGGGGGGGATCTGTGGATGGCACCATTATGGAGGGGGATCTGTGGATGACACTGTTATGGAGGGGGATCTGTGGATGACACTTATGGAGGGGGATCTGTGGATGACACTGTTATGGAGGGGGATCTGTGGATGGCACCGTTATGGAAGGGGATCTGTGGATGGCACCGTTATGGAGGGGGATCTGTGGATGGCACCGTTATGGGGAATCTGTGGATGATACATACCGTATATAACATCTTATGCTATATGTGTCATCCACAGATCCACCCCATGACAATGTCATCCACAGATCCCCCTCCATAACAGTGTTTTTACTTATGTTTTTTTTTTAGTGTGTTTGGGAAAAATAAAGTGGGCCGGTCTGGCTGAAGTCCAGGGCCACTTTATTGTCCCAGTCCATCCCTGGTTACGCCCGCTTCACAGACATTGACAGACCAAACTCTCCTTTTAATGCACCGCAAACAGTAAATTTGCCCAACCGCAAACTCCCCATTTGCACAAGGTTGGATACCAAGCTAGCCATGTCCCGTTGATGTCATTGAAGGTTTCTTCCTCCACCCAGCCACGTACAACACCAAGGGTCCCCGAAAGGTGAATTGAATAGATTTTTCGAACGGGGAGATGGTTAAAAAAACGTTGGCTCCCTCCCCTTTGTTTGAATCCACGTCACGGTCACTGCGTCTGCGCCGTGCAATTTACTGTCACACCCGATATGAGTGGTATTTTCTGTAGTTCTCTCTTCTCATCAGTTTAATCCCTGTTACGTCCCCAATCATGGTCCATTTATTAAATTGATTTTTCGAACGGGGAGATGGTTAAAAAAACGCTGGCTCCCTCCCCTTTGTTTGAATCCACGCCACGATCACTGCGTCTGTGCCGTGCAATTTACTGTCACACCCAATATGAGTGCTATTTTCTGTAGTACTATTCTCATCAGTTTAATCCCTGTTACATCCCATATCAGGGTGGGATTGCCTTTTGTGAAAAAAAATGTAGGCCTAGCCAGTGGCAGTGGTTTATCTGCAAGGTATTTGTGAGTGAGTAACAGCCTGTAACGGTATAAGTGGAGGCCTAGCCACTAGCCAGTGGCCACAATACAGTCTGTTTGGGCCTGACACACACGGGCTTGCAACTGTGATTATATCACAGAAAAATATTAAATAGAATTTTTTTTTATCTGCGAGGTATTTGTGAGTGAGTGACACCCTGTAACGGTATAAGTGGAGGCCTAGCCACTAGCCAGTGGCCACAATACAGTCTGTGTTGGCCTGACAGACACGGGCTTGCAAATGTGATTAGATCACAGAAAAATATTAAATATAATTATTTTTATCTGAAAGGTATTTGAGTGAGTGACACCCTGTAACTGTATGAGTGGAGGCCTAGCCAGTGGCCACAATACAGTCTGTGTGGGCCTGACACACACTGGCTTGCAATTGTGATTATATCACAGAAAAATATTAAATAGAATTTTTTTTTATCTGCGAGGTATTTTCTGTCACACCCTGTATGAATGGTGTGCACACAGTACTGTTTGTGACTGAGCCTGCAGCCTCTCACACACGGGCAGGCAACTGCAATATATATATATATATATATATATATATATATATAATCAAATAGAAAGCAGGACTGCACTCCAAAATGTGATGAAAAAAATCAAAGCTGTTTATTCACCCATGTTATGGCAAAGTTTGCGACGTTTCAGCTCTTGCGAGCCTTTCTCAAGCCAATATATATATATATATATAAAAAAAAAAAAAGCAGACTGATGTACCAGCCCTGAAAAGGGCTTTTTGGGGTGCTGTCAGGACGCTGTCCTTACAGCAGATGAGTCTGTGGACACAGAACACTGCCCTAGCTAACGCTTTCCCTATTGAATCAGCAGCAGCAGCACTGTCCCTCCTCTCACTGAGAATGCAGATTCCGAATGAATCTAAAATGGATGCTGTCCAGGAGGTGGGAGGGTCTGCTGCTGATTGGCTGGAATGTGTCTGCTGACTGTGAGGTACAGGGTAAAAGTTTACTCAATGATGATGTATAGGGGGCGGACCGAACATCGCATATGTTCGCCCGCTGCGGCGAACGCGAACAAACGATGTTTGCCGGGAACTATTCGGGCCATCTCTACTGGCAAGGTGACAGTGTGGAGGTGGCAGCAGCAGCATGAGGAGAACTGAGTGGTGAGGTGGCAGCAGCATCAGGAGACCACAAAGTGACTTGCTAACAGAGGGGGGAGGTGGGTGGCAATAACAGTACCCGCTGACTATGATGGGTGTAAGAAGGAGCACTAGGCATCAGATGTGTGGCATCAGGTGGGTGGCAGCATCAGAATAGTAGCTGAAGCAGGTAGCCAGAAAAAAACGGTATCTTTTGTTAAGGTTTGGGTGAGGCAGCATGGATGATCTAATATAATGCATCAGGCACTGGTGTGTGGAAATCTTGGCTGATCCACGCCTGATTCATCTTGACAAAGGTCAGTCTCTCCACATTTTGGGTGGACAGGCGAGTTCTCCTTGGGGTAATTATGGCCCCTGCCGCACTAAACACCCACTCTGATGCCACTCTACTGGCCAGGCAGGACAGCTTTGCCAGGGCAAACTTTGCCAGTTGCGGCCACAAATCTAGTTTGGTTGCCCAGTAGTCCGGCGGATCTTCAATGTGGGGTGGCAGGGTGCTGTCCAAGTATGCCACCACCTGCTGGTTCAGGTCCTGCTCCAGGTCTAGCTGCTGCTGGTGAGTAGTTTCTTCACTAGGCGAGTGAAGAAAGCTGCTCATCAGCGACTCTAGACTCAAGTTGCTGCTGATGGAGCTGGAACTGCTCCTACCTCCCCACCCTGACACAGCAGCCATGGCAGAGGAACGTGAGCGCAGAGGGCCCCCCGGTCAGAACTGCGAGAGGATGGACGACGGTGCAGATAGGCAACGGCCAACTGACTACATAGGGTGTCTCTATAGTAGTTCAGTTTGTCCTCCCTCTCAGCGGGTGTAAAAACAGGCCGCTATTTTGGACCGGTAGCGAGGGTCCAACAAGGTGGAGAGCCAGAAGTCATCCCTCTGCCGAATGGTGACAATTCGGCTGTCACTACCCAAGCAAGTGAGCATGCAGCGGGCCATTTGCACAAGTGACTCGGAGGGACTCCCTGCCTCCACCTCCACTGCATACTGCCACGGTGTGTCTGAGTCCTCTGCCTCATCTCCCTGTTGCTCCTCCGGCTGCCCCTGTTCGTCCTCTCCTGTCACCTGTGAAGAAATACCACCCATTTCGCCCATTGTGCTCCAATGTCCTCCTCCTCCTCCAGTTCAGCCCCCACAGGGCTCATGTGGCCGTGAGATCTAGGCGCCATGTCTCCAGTCCCCTGACCAGCCATTTTTAGGATGTCTTGCAGATGGGTTGAAGACTTCAGGAACCTCTTGACAACCAGATTGAACACGCACGCCATGCAGGGTGCATGGCTCAGCCCTCCTTGACACAACGCCGACACCATGTTCTTCCTGTTGTCGCTCACCATGGTTACAATTTTGAGTTGTCGTGGGGAAAGCCAGGATTCGATTTCTTGATGCATCACACGGAGCGGTTCTTTCCCTGTGTGACTCCGTTCGCCCAGGCAAACGAGGTGTAGAACATCGTGACACCGCCGTGCCCTGCACATGTGGTATGCTGGAGGGGCACTGTGAATTGTCCCTGCAGTGGAGGCTAAGGACACGTTGGAGGATGAGGAGGCAGAGGCGGACATTGTCACAGGACCAACGATGTAAGAACGTGGAGGCGGAAGTGGCGTCACCTGGCCAAGTTGCTGGTTTGGCTGGGCAGGAACCACATTTACCCAGTGGGCCGTAAAGGACATATATTATCCCTGACCGTAGTTACAGCTCTACACGTCGCGCTACCGTGCACTTTGGCAGACACCAACAGGCTCAAGGACTGGCCCACCTTCTGTTCTACATATTTGTGCAAGGTTGGTACTGCCTTTTTGGCAAATAAATGATGGCTTGGGACTCTCCACCACGGCTTGGCACAAGCCATCAGTTCTCTGAAAGTTGCAGAGTCCACCACTTGGAAAGGGAGGGACTGCAGCACCAGCAACTTGGACAGGAGCACGTTCAGCGCCGTTGGATGAGTGCACACATACTGTGGTCTCTTGGCAATCGCTTCGGTGATCGATTGCTGACGGAATGACTGAGCAGGAGCATCGGGACCAGCAGATGATGGGAAGGACAAACAGCTCCCTTCGGCTGAGGAGGTGGAGCCTTGACTGCCTGAAATCGGGTCTGTGCCACTGAGTGATGCAGCGGTTGCTGCGGCAGGCTGGACCACCACATTGGAGCTACGGTTCTCCCAGGCCACTTTATGGTGACGCCACATATGTTAATGCGGGGCCGTGGTGCCAACATTGACACCCTGGCCACACTTCACCTTCTGCTCACAGATTCTACAAATAGCCATGTTCACCTCCTTCGGCGGCTTAACAAAAAACTACCACACCGCCAAGTAGGTGATTTTACCCCCAACATTTCACTGACTGCTACCGCCGCTGCCTCCATGAATCCTTGCACCACTACTTTCCGGGCAGGTAGACTCCTGTGAACCGGTTGGTTTACCCCGGGCACATTTGGCTCCCGACCTCCCACTGCTCCCACCCCGCTGACTCCCGGCCACGCTAGCGACTTGCTGACTCACGGGCAAGCTGCCACCCTCTTCTCCAGATGATGATGAAGCCCCTAATTCACCCGGCTCCCAAGTGCGATCAGCTACATCATCATCATCGAGTACTGTCTGCACGTCACTGATGTCCTCCTCAACGGTCTCTGGGTCAGGAGCCTGACCGCTCGCAACACCAACTCCCTCGCTACTCTCCACATCACTACTTGCCCACCTAGCGGAGGAAGCAGCGGGTGTCTCCTCTACATCTTGGCTGGCCAGTAGCTGCTGACTGTCCTCTAGTAGCTCGTCCTCACTGAAAAGTTGAGCTGAGCCTACAGCATACAATACTTCTCTGGCTGAGGGAACAGAAAAGGAGAAAGGCAGGTGAGGACAGGTGAGGGCACAGGGCCTGCTCCCGGGCCATGCCAACTAAGGGTTGTGTCTGACGAACCCACGACTCTTGGCTGGGGGTGTCTGATGTCACTTGGGACGAAGTGGATGGCCGAGTCAACCATTCAAGAACCGCTGGGTTGCTGGTCGAGACACGGCCGCTAGATGACACCGGGAGCTAGTGCCTTTCGAAGTTACCCCTGCTGCCATGACCTCTTACTCTGCTGCGACCTGTGCCTGCGCAAGAAACATTTAGGCCTCTGCCACTCCCCTGTGCAGGGCCTGGCACTTCTCCGTCTGACATACTGTTAGATCAAATAAGTAAATAAAAAGGAAATTAATACACCCAAAAAACTCTGTAATTTTGTCACTTCACCACACAATGGCAAATAATACTTTTTTTTGCCACTAATACACCACAAAAAAAGGCAAATACAGTATTTTTTGCCCTATAAGACACAACGGCCCATAAGACGCACGTAGGTTTTTGAGGAGGAAAATAAGAAAAAAAATATTTTGAACCAAACGTTGTGCTTTTGGTGGGTTTTGAACTAATGGTTGTCTGTAGAAGACACTATTATGGGGGATCTGTGGATGACACTGTTATAGAGGCATCTGTGGATACACACCACTATTATGGGGGATCTGTGGATACACACTTATGGGGGATCTGTGGATGGCACTGTTATGGGGATCTGTGGATGACACTGTTATGGGGGGATCTGTGGATGACACTGTAATGGGGGGGGATCTGTGGATGACACTGCTATGGGGAGGAACTGTGTCCCTGTGTAAATAGTGAATGACCCCCAATACAAGGGATGGGGGCCAGCAACTGATATTGGAATGGCACGGTTAAGTCACTGTATTCTATTACACTGGGCCCCGCTCACTGTAGTATTCATATGCAACCTGTAGGCATGGAAGCTTTGTTAAACTATAGAAATCCTATCGCAAAAAGCAGTATCGCAATCCACGTAGTACTCACTCAAAACTCCAGTAGCAGGCAAGCCGGGCGGCAGCGTAACGTCACTCACTACGTCACGCGCCTGCTCCTCCCAGTTTATGAATGAAGTAGGCGCGTGACATAGTGAGTGACGTTACGCTGTAGCCCGGCCTGCCTGCTACTGGAATTTCGAGTGAGTACTACGTGGATTGCGATACTGCTTCAGAGGATTTCTATAGTTTAACAAAGCTCCCATGCCTACAGGTTACATATGAATACTACAGTGAGCGGGCCCGGTGTAATAGAATACAGTGACTGCACTGCGCCCCGCTGCCATTCCAATATCGGTTGCCGGCCCCCAGCCCCTCCTCCCCGATGATACATCCCCGGCCTCGCTGTGCAGCATCGCGACCGGCAATGTACAGTATCAGTGCTAAATGGCAGCATTCGCCCCATAAGACGCACTGCCATTCCCCCCCCCCCCCACTAATACACGGAAAATAGGGCTGTAATTTTCTCACTTCACCACACAATGGCTAATAAGCCCTTTTATTTCCTCACTTGTACACGCCAAAAAAGGGTTTAGAACATACAACTGCACTGCTGAACAGCAAATAATACTTTTTTTGCCATTAATACATGCAAAAAAGGGCTGTAATCTTGTCACTTCAACACACAATGGCTAATAAGCCCTTTTGTGCCACTAATACACGCCAAAAAAGGCTTTAGAACAAGTAACTGCACTGCTGAACGGCAAATAATACTTTTTTTTGCCACTAATACACGACAAAAAAGGCTTTAGAACATATAACTGCACCGCACAAGGGCTAATAAGACGTAGAAATATTTTCTAGTAATACACCCTGTTAATGGCTGTATCACACAGCACTTGCATCCCAATAAATAGAACGGTTTGCTGGAATTACAGAGGTATCATCTATTGCATACCTGAAAGCAGCTGTATAATGGCAATTTGGATCCCCAGTCAGTGCAGCAAGGTGTAATAGGATTGTTCCTATTACCCAGTCTGTCACCTCCCCTATTGGACCCTGTTCTGCTTCAATACTATGGAATGATTCCTCCCTATCCTTTCCCTACACTTCTAATGCTCTTTCCCTGAACTCCTATTCAGCAAAATAGTTTTCAAGTCTTTCCTAGCACTGTCCCTAGAGCCTGCTAATGTCCCTCCCTGAACTAAGTACACTGGAAAATGGCTGAATCCAAGATGGCTGAGGCTATTTATGGGACTGTGACATCACAGGGCTGGCTGGCTGCTGATTGGCTGCCTGCATGGCAATGTGGGTGATCCCTCGTTCCCAGAGTTCCTTGCTCCATGTCCAAGCACTTGCTTGCGGATGCTTGCGATTTTCACGCAACCCCATTCACTTCTATGGGGCCTGCATTGCGTGAAAAACGCAGAATATAGAGCATGCTGCGATTTTCACGCAACGCATAAGTGATGCGTGAAAATCACCGCTCATCTGAACAGCCCCATAGAAATGAATGGGTCGGTATTCAGTGCGGGTGCAATGCATTCAACTCACGCATCGCATCCGCGCGGAATACTCGCCCGTGTGAAAGGGGCCTAAAGGTTTATTTTGATTTTATGTCCGATATTGAGAAAAACATGCATACATGTCTTTTTATATATTGTATGTAAACTTCTGGTTTCAACTGTATATAGCATCATATACTCAGAGTTGAGCCTCATGCACACGTCCATGGAACACGGTCCGTGAGATACCGGTCTGGATTTCTTCTGAGTGCAGGAGCGCCAGGCGTCATTGGTTTCTATGACGCCATGCGCTTCCTGCTGCCGCCGCAGTACAGTCATACACTGGTATAGATCATACGAGTGTATTACTGTACTGCGGCGGCAGCAGGAAGCGCATGGCGTCATAGCAACCAATAACGCCGTGCGCTCCTGCACTCAGAAGAAATCCAGACCGGTATCTCACGGACCGTGTTCCACGGACGTGTGCATGAGGCTCAACTCTGAGTATATGATGCTATATACAGTTGAAACCAGAAGTTTACATACAATATGTAAAATATTCCTACGATATTCCTGGTGGTCTACAGTGATGTTGGGTTTAAATTCTTACTGATATATGTAATATATGGTGGATATGGGTTAACATCAAATATCCCTAGAGGTCTGTGGTGCTTTAGTGGTTAATATTTACCATTCATTGTAATTATATTATGTACAATTTATATGGGTTCCCTTCACACATCCAAAGTGTAGCATAACAAAATTTTGCTTTCCTGCAGCTACCACTAGGGGGAGCTCGTTGCACAAGATTTTTACCACTCTCATCGAGCTCTTATTGGTCCCCTAGTGGTGGGAAAAAGAATTACAACCTCTAACTGGCCTTTTGATTTCCTAAACTACTGTTTTCAGATACTAGGGACCTCCTTTAGTGCACCCCTGAAGCTTCACCAAAATAAGTTTCCATACTGTAAAATTTAAAGGTGTTGGCCCGTTTCAGACCTTGACATTATATCGCTAAGATATGCCATCAAAGTCAGATAGGTGCAGGTCCCACGTCTGGGACCCAATCCTATGTGGAGAACGGGGACCCTGAAGTGAAGAGTGCACTGCGTATGCACAGGCGTTCCCCATTCATTCCTATGAGAGTTTTGAAAATAGCCAAGCAATTGATTTTGGCTGTTCTCGGAAGTGGTGAATGAAGAGGACACGGTGCATGCACAGCCACCTCTTCAATCACTTCTATGGGACTGCCTCTTCGGCTGTATGCCTGCATTAATAGAGTTGGTCATGCTGACATGTTCCTTAAGTCAAAAAAGAACAAATAAAGTAAATAACAGCAACTAAAACTTTCCTTAGCAGAAGAAAAATTGAATTTCTAAGGACGTGAAACTTTTTTGGCTTAATAACCTGTCCAGAGCTCAAAAAGTTGTCAGAAAACTTTATTAAATAATGTCCAAGAAATCCTAGATAAGTCGCCGGTAAAATCCACTAGATCACATTACACATGGAATGTAGTCAGAAAGAGCTTTATGACTTAAACAGGACAGGGCTTGAACGTTTAGGTATTAGAAATTCTTCAAGCGAGTTATCTAGCCGATGCTGGTGTATATATGGTATGCACATTTCATGGCTTCAGCCATTGGCAGACAACCCCATTTTTTCTGTTTTGACATTTTCCACACACCAAAAATATTTTGATATTTAAATAGATTGGACACTTTCAAATACATGTTATGTTGATGACTTTTTATTAGGAAAGGATTTTTTAAACCAATTTTTACTTTTTACAGTGTAATCTTTAGTCCTCTTAGGGAACTTGAGCATGTGATCTTCTGATCACTTTCCCTATAGACTGCAATACATAATATTGCAGTCTATGGTATTCTGACAAGCTTCCTATGAAGCTTTGCCTCAGACACAGCTTCACAGTAAGCCATGACAGGCCTAGGAACCTTCACAACGCCTCAGGCTGTCATGTCAAGTAATCGGAGACCCCTGCAATTTCACCGCTGGGCTCCAATCAGAGGACACAGGGAGGCTCCTCCATCTCTCAAACCCCTCAGACGCTGCAGTCATTACTGACAGAGGCATCTGAGGGGATTAAATGACCGTCATCGGTGCCATCGCCGATTCTCATCACTGCCAGCAGCTGAAATCCCCCCATGTATAAACAAGCTCAGCATGTTAGCGAAATCCATACAACACCTAATGCTAATTACCGGTAATGCTAATTACATACATTAACTTAGTTGAGTATGCATTAAGTGGTCAATGTGTGAACGGACATTCACTCTGCTGAAATAGAAGTACAATTTCTCAAAAGGGTAAGGACTTAACAAATCTGTGATGATCCTGGATAATCTCTTTTTGGGAAGCAGTGATACACCACTGCCCCTATATTTATACGTAGGTAGCTTTGCCGTCCCAGACTTTCAGAAAAAGTAGGGGGCAGGTATCTTGGAGTAGCAATGGTGGTTGTATGACTAATTCAGGTTTCCCACGTGACAACTGCTTAGAAGTCTACATCCTTACATTGACTCTTCCAGGAACATTAGGGTTTGTAAATCCTAAACTACTGCAACGTGTTTTTATGAGATTCTCTAATCGAGTCTCAGATTTTAATTACAGTTCCTATGTGCTGGCTTCTTGTAGATGCGCCCAACAGTTATCGTGCATGGTAAGATTATATCAGCAGATGGATAGGATGTGAGCCAGACTTTCACACATGCCCCTGGAATGCTGGCGTTGGCCAGATACACCCCGATACTGCAGCCAAACCCAAATAAAGATGAAGTTTTTGGATGAGATTAACCATAAGGAATCGCAACAATGCCCCGTACCTCACTCTCGTCCATTTACAACGTTGTACTGGAACCAAATGATGGAGTAAGAAAACTTCCCCATGTGTTTCTTATACCTTTCTCCACAGCCACATTTGCACATGTGGTTCTATTTGCTGTAACTATTTTGATAGTAGTATCTAAGATACGGTTCCAGAAATGCTGATCGCACGTTTAACTGCTCTTAAACCTCCTAAAATCCTTGTAGCCTTTTATCATTAGGTGGATGCTACATGAATCCTTTCAATGAACTACTAAACTTTGTATCCTTTGCCAATTTCAATAGACATTCAGCTGGAAAACGAATATCAAAGATAAATTGGGATGATTGGTTTTAGCTTCCCGTCAGCGTGTTCCTGCCTTCCTGTTGCATGAAATGAAGCTCCGGGATTTGGTTCTGATTAAAGAGAAGTTAAAATTGCTTCAGCCGCTTTTCTGGCAGGAGTGCAGAGGAGTCTAGAACAAATAATACAGAGGAAGCGAAAGACAACTCTATATTAGAAAGACGGTAGATAGTAAATTCCACCCATGGTCTGATGAAGTGCTGCGTACAGTATGTCTACACTGGACTTCAGCTTCCTCAGGGTAGCTTTGGAGAAAAAAAGCTGGGGACACTAAATATAGAAGACATTTAGGGTCTGTCCAGTAATTTAAGGAGGCCATAGCAAGGGACAAAACCAGATATGTAGTCAAAAGATAGAGCCATGACAATAACCTAAACTAAAGCAACAAACTATGGGGGTTGGCAAGCTACGGATGAAGCCAAATGTCAGGACACTGTATGGGAACAGAATTAAAAAAGATAAAAGGTGGAATGGAGAAAATTCCTTCTAATAAAATATTATGTTTGACTGTTTCATGTTTCATGAGGCTCCAATGCAGGAAAGTCACCAGGTCATGGTCCTCAGAGTACCTTCTGATCAGTGAAAGTAGTGGATACTCCTCCATTGCCTGATCGCCCAGTCCCAGGAACATCATCACTTTCACGACAAGGTCAAAGGTATCAGGTGATGAGGGTGGATGCAACGATTGTGGGGTCATCTATGGTACTTTGTGACAGAAAATATATGTGGCTTAGCTAATTGGGCATCTGAGGCTGGCACAGAAGAACCTCTGAGGCTTAAACTCAGGATTTTCAGGGGTGGTAAAAGGTGTTTTGTCTGTGCACTAGACTACTAGTAAGGAAAGGAGGGTTTTCACTCAGGGTATGTTGACGTACAAACCAGGGTTGCCAACCAGAATTTTTTTTTTCTGGACAGCTTATCTCAAAATCATGGACATTCAACATTTTGATGGACAAATTGGAAAACCATAATGGCTGATACATATAAGTACTACATGTCTATAGCTCAATATACTGATAAGAACTCATTACCAGCATTTACTGTGAGCTGTAAAGTGATGATAATTACCACCAAAATACCCTACTCAAGTCTCCAAAAAATCATGGACACGTCTATTTTTTTTTCATGGACGCAGGAAAAAAAGTGGCCTATTTCTGGATGGTTGACAACCCTGGTACAGATTGCAGTACTACTGTACTATATAAGAAGACACGTTTTATAAGGTATAGATCCTATATAGCATGATGACATGAAGAGGACTATGCCATGGTGGGTTGATGTATAAGCTGCACCTAGGCTCAAAAGATCTAAAAATGACCATACAAGTACAAAGCAATCACATAGGCTTAATAATTTGAACAATACAATACATTTGATGCCACCCATCTGGCAAGGGCAATGACTAGCAGATACAGAGCTGGTGAATACTAATGTAAACTACACACATCGCCCGGGAATAATGAATTGCTTTGCATGACTTGGTAATTTGTCTTTATACAGCTGCCAATTCCAGTACAACACAACGATGAAAACATGTGTTATTTGTACAACCTTACTCGATTACCAAACCCTGAACATGGATTTAACACGTGCGGCTCCATTAAAAATCTGAAGGTCATAAACGAGGAAACCTGCTGCCAGAACATCTGCTTGACAGAGAGGATCCACTCTGAGATATCCAGAAATTAGAAATCTATAGAAACAGTCAACATGTAGCTCAGAGTATTTCGTAAAAATACAAGTTTCATGAAGCAATTGGCTGGTCCGAGGTTATTCCAATGCTCTGCAGCTGACGGGGGCAAAACTTTGTAATGAAGAATATAGAAGGTCACAGACATTCTATTTTTGATGGCCATGCGCTGCTCCCTCAAGATCCCTCAACACAGTCTATGTTTTGCCAAAAGTGTCTCTCTAATAAGTCTTTTGTTAGTGTTAAACGGATTTTCTGGAGAATAATAAAAAAAAAATGGACAGAAAATGTTAAAAATAAAACATTAGCCTTATTTACCTCCACTAATCCTCTGCCATTGCATTTCTGATACTGGTCTGGTCCATACTGCTCTACATTTTTTAGTCCCAGCTTGACATACTGGAAATGCTACAGGATAGGGGATAACTATTAGTTCGGGATGGCGGGTGGTTCTACCACTGGGACCTCCACCAATCACAAAGATAGGAAACCTGTACCCCTCGGGGTCCCCAAAAATGAACAGAGCGGCAGGTCAGGCATGCTTCCTGTCATTTCATTTATCTCTACAGGGAGTGCAGAATTATTAGGCAAGTTGTATTTTTGAGGATTAATTTTATTATTGAACAACAACCATGTTCTCAATGAATCCAAAAAACTCATTAATATCAAAGCTGAATATTTTTGGAAGTAGTTTTTAGTTTGTTTTTAGTTTTAGCTATTTTAGGGGGATATCTGTGTGTGCAGGTGAGTATTACTGTGCATAATTATTAGGCAACTTAACAAAAAACAAATATATACCCATTTCAATTATTTATTTTTACCAGTGAAACCAATATAACATCTCAACATTCACAAATATACATTTCTGACATTCAAAAACAAAACAAAAACAAATCAGTGACCAATATAGCCACCTTTCTTTGCAAGGACACTCAAAAGCCTGCCATCCATGGATTCTGTCAGTGTTTTGATCTGTTCACCATCAACATTGCGTGCAGCAGCAACCACAGCCTCCCAGACATTGTTCAGAGAGGTGTACTGTTTTCCCTCCTTGTAAATCTCACATTTGATGATGGACCACAGGTTCTCAATGGGGTTCAGATCAGGTGAACAAGGAGGCCATGTCATTAGATTTTCTTCTTTTATACCCTTTCTTGCCAGCCACGCTGTGGAGTACTTGGACGCGTGTGATGGAGCATTGTCCTGCATGAAAATCATGTTTTTCTTGAAGGATGCAGACTTCTTCCTGTACCACTGCTTGAAGAAGGTGTCTTCCAGAAACTGGCAGTAGGACTGGGAGTTGAGCTTGACTCCATCCTCAACCCGAAAAGGCCCCACAAGCTCATCTTTGATGATACCAGCCCAAACCAGTACTCCACCTCCACCTTGCTGGCGTCTGAGTCGGACTGGAGCTCTCTGCCCTTTACCAATCCAGCCACGGGCCCATCCATCTGGCCCATCAAGACTCACTCTCATTTCATCAGTCCATAAAACCTTAGAAAAATCAGTCTTGAGATATTTCTTGGCCCAGTCTTGACGTTTCAGCTTGTGTGTCTTGTTCAGTGGTGGTCGTCTTTCAGCCCTTCTTACCTTGGCCATGTCTCTGAGTATTGCACACCTTGTGCTTTTGGGCACTCCAGTGATGTTGCAGCTCTGAAATATGGCCAAACTAGTGGCAAGTGGCATCTTGGCAGCTGCACGCTTGACTTTTCTCAGTTCATGGGCAGTTATTTTGCGCCTTGGTTTTTCCACACGCTTCTTGCGACCCTGTTGACTATTTTGAATGAAACGCTTGATTGTTCGATGATCACGCTTCAGAAGCTTTGCAATTTTAAGAGTGCTGCATCCCTCTGCAAGATATCTCACTATTTTTGACTTTTCTGAGCCTGTCAAGTCCTTCTTTTGACCCATTTTGCCAAAGGAAAGGAATTGCCTAATAATTATGCACACCTAATATAGGGTGTTGATGTCATTAGACCACACCCCTTCTCATTACAGAGATGCACATCACCTAATATGCTTAATTGGTAGTAGGCTTTCGAGCCTATACAGCTTGGAGTAAGACAACATGCATTAAGAGGATGATGTGGTCAAAATACTCATTTGCCTAATAATTCTGCACGCAGTGTATGGGCATTCTGGAAATAACTGAGCACTGTACTCCTGTCTCTGGAACTCCCACAGAAATGAATGGAGCGTCAATATGCATAGATGCCCTGCCGCTCTGTTCATTCCCACCGATCTAATAGTTATCCCCTAACTTATTGACAGGGGGTGGCTTCTCACATACGCCTTAATTCGATTCAGCTGCTTCGCCGAATTTTACAAAAAAATTTGCTTTGTGACGAATTACTTGCTTGAAGATCTGACGCGAAACCTCACGCGGCCTGAGATCACTGTTGAGCAGCAGTGCGGGTCATAGTGGGTTACCAACGCACGTATCTGCTCATATAATAATATAGAACTACAGATATGACTATACTTCTGACCTGCACTGCTGCTCAACAGTACTTATCTTTGTACTGACTAGTATATGCCCAGCTCCCCTGTGTTTCCCCTGAGTTTTTTTTTCTCAATGGAAAGCGAAATATGCATGTAGGGAAGAGATAGGATAGGGCTAACTAGGGTCAGTTTATTCAAGGAAAGGTTCCGGACAGGGTCGCCCTTATCAGGGTGGGTGCTCTTTGGCTAGGCTATCAGGGCCAGTATAGCACCCTTTACTGTAGGGCAACACTAGGGACTTTTTATCCCAACCCCGTCTTACCTTCAGCATCTCGCCCGGGGACAGCCTCTTTTGTTTTCCTGGACTACCGATGCATCTTGGAACCCACCGACGGAGCGGTAGGACAAACGGTTTTCATTTATGTGTGCTGCCGTGCACCACTGTTCCTACTACTATATTTTTTGTTCTTGTATGTTTATTATACCATTTTGATTTATCTTAAGGGCTATCTTTTTAGAAGGTAACAGTATTAAAAGTTACGTTTTATTCATATCTAACCAATCTTCGACCACCTCCAAATCACCCATGACTCGAACACGCCCACCCTCCTCTTTTCTGTTTGTTGTCAAACCAGTTTTACTTTCCTTTGTTTTATTTACTTATTTATTTGTTTATTTATTTTTTGTATTGTCTAACATTTTTGTTTATTCATTCATTTGATAACTTTTCTCTAATGTGTAGGAGCACCTTTAGGGTAGGATCACATGAGGCAGATTTTCTGCCATGGAATTTCCAGGATGGAAATCTGTAGAATAAATTGACACATTGAGGGTTTAAAAATCTGTACTGCTGGTCAATTTATGCTGTGGATTATTTTTTTTTCACTAGAAACTAACAGTTGCGAAAAAGGATCCAGTGGTGCATGATAAAAAAACTTTATTCCAGTATTCACATAAAATCACGATTCTGTCAAAACGTGTCGACTGTTCTAAAAATGTGATTTTTTATTTTTTTACGTGAATACCGGAATAAAGTAGCATTTTTATCAAGCACACTAAATCCTTTTCCGCAACTGTTGGTTTCTTGGGCATTCATCTGCGAGGTGATCTACTGATTTCTCCCACGAGTTGTTGATGGATTTTATCTCTTCTACAAGATTCTTTTTTCTGCAGTGTGTAAATGAAATTTCTTAAAATTTCATCTACTTTGCTTGTCCTTGCTTTGGAAAATCCACATGCAGAGTGGATATTGAATTCTCTGCATGTCATTTTATGTTGCAGATATCTGCTGAAGATTTCACCCTCTACAATGCACAGGGTGAAATCTGAGACAAGTTCACGGCAAAATCTGCATCAGTCTGCGACAGAATCTACAACTGTTTTTTTTGCAGCAGATATACCCTAAATAGTGATTTTTTGGCTTTTAGGGTAAGGCTACTTTCACATCAGCGTTTTTGCTGGATCGAGCAAGGATCATAAAAAACGCTTCCGTTATGATAATATAACCGGGTGCATTTGTTCTGAACGGATCCGGTTGTATTATCTCTAAAATGACCAAGACCAATGACCAATCTGGCACTGAAACCATTGTAAGTCAATGGGCGCCGAATCAGTTTAATTATGTGTCCAAGAAAACTGATCCATCACCATTGACTTAAATTATGTTTCATGCCAGATCCCTCTTGTTCCGCATCCCATGACGCACTCAAAAAACACTGCTTGTGTGCGTCATCACGGGAATGCAATGAAACGGAATTGAATGCATTCTGGAGCACTCCGTTCAGTTTTGTCCCTATTGACAATGAATGGGGACAAAACTGAAGCGTTTTCCTCCGGTTTTGAAATCCTATGACGGAACTCAATAGCGGAAACCAAAACGCAGATGTGAAAGTAGCCTAATGCTGTAGATTTACTGCCACAGACTTTACATGTAGCAATTCCACAACATTTTACAGTACTAGCCCTCTTTGATGAGATCTGAAGAAATCAGAAAAAAAAAAACCAACGGAAATTGACTACCTATTTTATGTGCGTGAGACCAGTTTGCCCTGGTTTGCCTAACTGGTTCATTTTGGAAAATGTATTGAGAACAATCATTTATGGCAACAACCAGTGAGAGAATATGTCTTTCCGACTAATGGAAATCTTTCCCATCTGACTGAAGTATATCAAATATTCCTCTCCAGTGATAAATGCTATCGCAATTACTGTAGCCGGTGACGGGTATCACTAGAGAAGTGGTCCGCATGTCTTACTCTAAAGATCTAGTGTGGACAGGAGATAGGGTGGCCATTTGCTTCACCCTTAAAAGCCGGACACTGTAGCCACGCCCCCGAGACCAACAAGCCACCCCCCCAAGTTCACACATCACGCCCCAAGTCCAAAAGCCAGGGTCCCAAGTCCACAAGCCACGCCCTCAGATGCCAGGGAAGGGGGAGGTAGAATAGACCTGGAAGATGGTGAGGTGAGTTGCACTGGGGCCAGGAGTGCTTCTCTCCCCCTCAGTCAGCAAAAGAGAGCCATATCCGCCGGCAGAAAACCCTCAGTCAGTTAATACGTTCTGGCATCTCACACTCAGACAGCGCAATGCTGCTGTCTGAGCGTGAGCTGCTGAAAGGGAGGACATCCCTGCGCCTGTCCAGGCCCTGTGCCAGATGGAGGACAGGGAGCCAGAAAACCGGACTGTCCGGCCTAAAACCAGATGTCTGGCCACCCTAACAGGAGAACAGGGTAACATGGGAACTTTACTGATGTTTGTGTGTGGGGAGTACAAACATGTGGTCCAACTTATCTAACAATGTAATTCAGAAGTTGGTAAATGTCTGGGTCATGGCGTCAATGAACAGCCTAATTAGGCGCAGAGGGGTCATTATGAGAAGAAGCGCTCATCTTCTTCGGCTTTTGTGGAGAAAAGCTACCCATGTTTGATAATCAGAACGCAAGCATGCTCTGTGATTAATGGGGTAAGAGGGATTGCTAACATGCACAGATGTCCCTGTTACCCTCCCCTGGCACATGTACATTTAGAAAGGGAGAGAGAAGGACCTATGTCTCTTCTTTCAGACTGTCCGCACGTCCACCATTGGCCCCCTCTGTCTGAGGTCACAGCTGGCTCAAGTGGGGGAGCTGCTTTTACCTTTGCTATGTAAGGTTTTGTGTCAGTTAGAGATGTGAAAGCTGACAATCTAAGGTTTTAAACAAGACCAAGATTTCATTGCTAGCTGATCTACATCGAGAGATATAGCCTTTAGAATTCAGGTCAGGAGTAAAACCTGGAAGCCAAAGTAGTTCTCACTGGGACCCATTTATATGGACAGTAATTAGCAATGTATGGTGGGGAGTGCCGTCATCTTAGTCTTATTTTAAAGCCTAGATTGTCAGCTCAAAATTGTGGCTAAAGCGAAATCACAGCATAAGAAAAATTCTTTAGAAATGGACCCCCTTCTTCATGCACACAGCCCGAACGGTGTTCATTCAAAAGTGTATTAGACCTTCCTGCCTGAATGAACACCATTCTGGATGATAAGTGGGGGCTGCTTGGTGGGGTTGATCCTGCTGATCACAATAACACCTATGCCGTAAAAATCACTTCTGGCATAAAAAAAAAAAAAAGGACTTTTATTCGTTATCCAAATGAGGACTTCAGTGCACTGAGGGGAGTGACCAGCAATGGAAAGCTTAAGATTTGAAGTGCACTCAGTGGCTAGGTCCTGCCCCTCATTGCACTGAAGCTCTCATTTGCAAAAAGAATGAATGTCTTTATTTTCCGGGACACTGCAACTATTTTTCACAAGACCAGTATCAATTTGATCAGCAGGATCAAACCTACCAGGTGGTGTGCCTGGTTTAATAGGGTTGAGCCTGCTGACAGGTGCTTTTTAAATCTGCTGCATGTGAATGTATGCTGTGAGCTCCAATTTTGCAATGAGGGTGAATTCAGTGGCAAATCCTGACACCGATTCCTCACGGATGTTGCTTGGGAAATGTTGCAAAGTCAGTAGCGGAAATTTCGCACCGTGTGGACATACTGTATCTCGTACATAAAATGGCAACGGGCAGGATTGTGATCGGTGGCCAATAGTGATGGATGAACATCGGCCGGGACGATTCGCGAGCGCGATCAAATGTTCGTGAACCGCAAGTTCGTGGCAGGCCCCATTCACTTTAATAGCAGGCAAACCTGAAAAACCTTCAGGTAATATTTGCAACCACCAAATAATTACAAGAAGTGCACAAATCGTCCCACAACATGGACAGTGACACACCAGAGGGGGATCAATGGCAAAAATTCCCCCCAAAAATATGTATTTCAATCAGGGGCCATTTTTATGTCTCTTAAAGGGAAATTCTTAGAAATGTGCCCTGCTGGAGCCTAGAAAATTTTTATTTTAAGCCACAGGTGTATGGTCCTTAAAATTTAAGCATTCACCTGACATAAAAGAAATTGTGATTATGTGGCTCGAGGTACATTATGCGGTCAATGGATACAAATTTTAATGTAGGCCACTGGAGTACAGGCCCCAAACATTAGGCATTCACCGGACAGAAAAGAACAAGTGATTATGTGGCTGGAGGTATATTAGACGGTCATTGGATATCAATTTTACTGCAGGCCAGTGGAATACAGGCCCCAAAAATTATGCATTCCCCGTACATAAATGATCAAGTAATTGGAGGTATATTAGACGGTCAATGGATAACAATTTTACTGTAGGCCAGTGGAGTACAGGCCCCAAACATTAGGCATTCACCGGACAGAAAAGAACAAGTAATTATGTGGCTGGAGGTATATTATACGATCATTGGATATCAATTTTACTGCAGGCCAGTACAAATAGATGTCAAATATATATGTTTAAAAGAACAAAAAATATAAAATTGGATTAAAAACATGGCTAACAAAATCCCCCCTCTTTAAAAAAAAACAACAAATGATAATAGTTGAAATTCAATAACACGTGGTCGTCACAGGTGTTGAATTCCTCCGAGGTCCCAAACATTAGGCATTCACCGGACAGAAAAGAACAAGTAATTATGTGGTTGGAGATATATTAGAAGGTCATTCAATATCAATTTTACTGCAGGCCAGTGTAGTACAGGCCCCAAACATTAGGCATTCACCGGACAGAAAAGAACAATTGATCATGTGGATGGAGGTACGTCGTCGGAACTGCCTGCCGGACACAAACTGATGGCATTTGTCAGACGGATCCGCATCCGGATCCGTCTGACAAAGGCATTGCAATACCGGATCCGGTATTAATTTTTTTTTGCAATTTCAAAGGTCTGCGCATGCACAGACTGAAAAGCAAGATCCGTTTTGCCGGAACACTTAATGCCAGAGACGGTACTATTACAGTTCAATGTAAATTAATGCCGGATCCGGCATTTCGGCAAGTGTTCAGTATTTTTGGCCGGAGATGAAACTGCAGCATGCTATGGTATTTTCTCCGTCCAAAAAACTTAAAATGGACTGAACTGATGCATCCTGAACGGAATGCTTTCCATTCAGAATGCATTAGGATAAAACTGATCAGTTTTTTTCCGGTATTGATCCCCTGTGACAGAACTCATTACCGGAAAACAAAAACGCTAGTGTGAAAGTACCCTTGGATATCAATTGTACTGCAGGCCAGTACAAATAGATGTCAAATGCATATGTTTAAAAGAACAAAAAATATAAAATTGGATTAAAAACATGGCTAACGAAATCCCCCCTCTTGAAAAACCCCCAAATGATAATAGTTGAAATTCTAACACGTGGTCGTCACAGGTGTTGAATTCCTCCGAGGTCCCAAACATTAGAGATTCACTGTACAGAAAAGGCCTTTTATGCTGCTGTTTTTACCTAAGGCTACTTTCACACTAGCGTTGTTTAAATCCGGTGTTCAATTCCGACATCGGAACTGCCCGCCGGATCCGGAAAAACGTGTGAAAACGGATTACATTTGAATCCTGATCAGGATTTTGATCACAATGAAAAAATGCATTGTAAAAAACGGATCCGCCATTTATGGACTTTAACTTTTTTTTCACATTTTTCGGGTTTAACATGCAAAAACCGGATCCGGTTTGACTGAACACACAGCGCCGGCGTTAATGCAAGTCAATGGGAAAAAGACCGGATCCGGCGTTCAGTCAAAGTGTTCAGGATTTTTGGCCGGAGGTAAAAATACAACATGCTACGGTTTTCTGAAAAGCCTGATCAGTCAAAAAGACTGAACTGAAGACATCCTGATGCATCCTGAACGGATTACTCTCCATTCAGAATACATTAGGATAAAACTGATCAGTTCTTTTCCGGATTTGAGCCCCTAGGACGGAACTCAGCGCCGGAAAAGAAAAACGCTAGTGTGAAAGTACCCTAAGACAGGGACCATTATTTATTCTGGGTGGTGGCGGATATTTGTGAGCTTTCATGAGGAAATTCAATTAAACGTGGTCGTCACAGGTGTTGAATTCCTCCAAGATCCATTCTGCATTCATTTTTAGAAATGTGAGCTAGGTGAGTGCGCTTATCGGTCATGATACCCCCTGCTGTTCTGAACGTCCTTTCGGACAGAACACTCAACGAGGGGCAAGCCAAGAGTTCCAAATTGTGCCAGCTCTGGCCACAGGTCAAGCCTGCACACCCAGTAGTCAAGAGGTTCCTCGCTTCTCAGACCGTCCACATTGGCCGTTAACCCGATGTAGTCGGACACCTGTCGGTCTAGGCGTTCCCTGAGGCTGGATCCGGAGGGAGGCTGTCGATGGGTTGGCTGCAAGAATTATCTCATATCCGAAGTGACCAACACATCTTCAAACCGCCCTCCTCTTGCATGCGCTGTAGGATTGGTACTCACAACTGTTTCTCTGTGGGTGGAAATTTCTCTGCCAGCGCCCCGCAACAGCAGAATGCAGCATCTCTCGCAGAAAGGCCGGGAAATGCTGAATTCTGAGAGCCCTCTGTGATGCTGGTAACATGTCCGCCATTTTGTGTTTGTACCGGGGGTCTAAGTACAGCCGTGTAAGATCTTCTAAAACGGACAGAGATTTTCCTGGCCTGCAGCAAGATCTTCTGGACCCCGGGGTATTTGGCAACGAATCGCTGCACGACTAAGTTCAGGACGAGTGCCATGCACGGCACGTGTATCATTTTGCCCTGTTTCAGCTCGCTCAGCAGATTGGTACCGTTGTTGCACACCACTTTATCAACTGTCAAATTGAGCAGGGTTAGCCACTGATCGGTCTGTGACCGCAGAGCTGTAAGGAGTGCAGGACCAGTGTGGCTCTTGGCTTCCAGGCACAACAGCCACAGCCCAGCATGGCAACGTCTCACCTGGCACGTCGAATAGGTTCTGAGGAGGTTGGGGGTGCAGCAGAAGAGGCGGTAGCAGTGGAAAAGGAGGAGTCAGCCAAGGAGGAGACGGAGTATGGAGTAGGAGGAGGAGAAGAAGAGGCAGGCCTGCATGCAATCCGTGGAGGTAACACCAAATCCACACAGGTGCCACGGGTTAGGGCTCTTTCACACTTGCGTTGTCCGGATCCGGCGTGTACTCCATTTGCCGGAATTACACGCCGGATCCGGAAAAACGCAAGTGAACTGAAAGCATTTGAAGACGGATCCGTCTTCAAAATGCGTTCAGTGTAACTATGGCACCCAGGACGCTATTAAAGTCCTGGCTGCCATAGTAGGAGCGGGGAGCGGGGGAGCAGTATACTTACAGTCCGTGCGGCTCCCGGGGCGCTCCAGAATGACGTCAGAGCGCCCCATGCGCATGGATGATGTGTCCATGCGATCACGTCATCCATGCGCGTGGGGCGCCCTGACGTCACTCTGGAGCGCCCGGGGAGCCGCACGGACGGTAAGTACACTGCTCCCCCGCTCCCCACTACACTTTACCATGGCTGCCAGGACTTTAGCGTCTTGGCAGCCATGGTAACCATTCAGAAAAAGCTAAACGTCGGATACGGCGATGCGCCGAAACGACGCTTAGCTTAAGGCCGGATCCGGATTAATGCCTTTCAATGGGCATTAATTCCGGATCCGGCCTTGCGGCAAGTGTTCAGGATTTTTGGCCGGAGCAAAAAGCGCAGCATGCTGCAGTATTTTCTCCGGCCAAAAAACGTTCCGTTCCGGAACTGAAGACATCCTGATGCATCCTGAACGGATTTCTCTCCATTCAGAATGCATTAGGATAAAACAGATCAGGATTCTTCCGGCATAGAGCCCCGACGACGGAACTCTATGCCGGAAGAAAAGAACGCAAGTGTGAAAGGGCCCTTACATGCTTGACAGCCGTCATCATTTTTTTACGTTCAAACATTTTGGGCACGGAAGCTTGCCTTGTGCCAGATGAACGCGACGACGGCACGGTGGAGTGGAGGACAAATGGGAGGAGATCAGAGAAGGAGAAGAGGCAGGACGTGGAGCGCCGGGAGTGTGGCTTTGTGGGTTCTGAAGGCGTTGCTCCCACTGGGCTCGGTGATGGGAGGCCAAGTGCCTTCTTAAGGCGGTCGTCCCTAGGTGAGTGTTGGGCTTACCGCGACTTATGCATTGACAGCACAGACTGCAGATGGCAACACTATTATTAGCAGCTGACACGTTTAAAAAAAGCCCACACTGCGGAGTCATGTGTCGTCATCCTGGGAGCGCAAGATGTGACCGTGCATGGTGGATGGCTCGCTCCTGATACATTTGCAGTCTGCTTTTTGCCTCCTGTGCACTGCGAGCTCTGCCTGCTTCTCCTCCCTATCTGCTGTTCTGTCTCTTCCCCTCCTCTTCCTCTCTTGTGGGCACCCACGTAACGTCCATCGACACGTCATCATCTTCACCTTCACCACCACTGACATTAGAGATCTCGGAGTAGGCAGCAACAGCGGGGACCACCCTCCTTGGCCTGATCTGGGTACAGTCGTCAACAGCTGCGCAATACAATTGCAATATAATATACTTTCTATGTTGGAAAGTATATTATAAGTATATCACACCCCTCAGTATGTCACACCTATCGATAGCACACCTATACAGTCCTTAAAAGGACTTTTGTGGCCCTATTAGCTAGCGTCTGGTGCATCTATACTCTCTAAGACTGTCCCTGCTCCACAAAGCAACCTCTCCCTACACTGGCAAAAAACAGAATGTAAAATGGCGGCCAGATCGGGTTCTGTTACAGGGTGGGGGTGTGTCCATGTGCCGCAACGTCTCAATTGGCTGTCCTGTCCCACCTGGTGGATGTGTCATGGGTCAAAGTTCTGCACAATGCAAAGAATATGGCACCGTCGGACATCGCCATATGTTCGCCTATTCGGCGAACAGCGAACGAGCAAAGTTCGCCGCGAACGACTGCCGGGTGAACCGCAAGTCCATCACACGGCACTGCTGTTGTAAGAAGTTTTATTAGTATTTTGGGCCTTTGTAGATAGAAAACGATTGTTCAAGAAACTGATCCAAAGCAAAATCGCCTCAGATCCTTCCTGAAGTTCAGCCAAGCAGCTGGGTGGCTGGCGATCAATTTTTCCAACAGGCGGCTCAAAAGGGCTGGAACCAACCGTGTTTTTATTTTCAGCAAATCTCTTGTCGGCCATCAATTGAGATGTCTCTAGATCTGGTGTTTGCATTCTTCTTCAAATTCTTATTATTTATGGTTAATATCAATTTATATCTTCGACTATCATAGGAATACTTCTGGAAAATCCTCCTTACAAAGCCAACGAAAAACCAGGCAGAGGATAGACGTGGCTCATTTTCACCTTTGCTGGATATTTTTTAGTTTTTCAATTTTTTTCTTTTTTCTGCCTATTTTGCTATGTAAGGTCATATTTTCTTAATTTCTCTGCGTAGATTTTCTAGTACAATTTATAAAGTAAATAATTACTGATTATATTGTTTTTATGGTTTATATTTTTATGGTTAATGAATTATGTTTCTTAACAGTCATTTATGTTCTTTTTTTTGTGTACATTTTTAAAATAATTATTTTATGTTTTATTATAATGCATTTACGTAATTCAACTACCTAGGCGTGTAAAAGCGACCAGTAGCCCCAGGGACTTTAGTAGGGCCAGGGCTATCTCTTAAAGGGAATGTGTCATTAGAAAATAACCTATAATAACCTATTAAACAATTTGTAGTTTTCATTGGTAAATTGTTTTTGCATTAAGCATTTTTTTTTCCAAGTCATTATATTTATTTTAAAAAAATCCCAAAATTGTGCAGTTTTCACAATCATCACTGGGCCTAAGCCATGTCAAGACTTAGAGCCTCCACATGGGCTATAAACAAAATGGGCAGAGGCTAACCCCATTGACTTCTATGCTCTATGACCTTTGCAGAGGTCAGGAGGGGGTAGATAAGCTGTGATATCACCTATTGTAAAAAGTAGATTCTGGATTATCTATACACAGGTGATACCTGTCACTGTAATTCTGCCTGTGATGATAATGAGATGGTTATCTGCACAGAACAGGAAGTTGACATACTGTATTTTAGGCCTAGTAGCCAGTGTAAAAATGGATTTTAGGAAATAAAAACAATATATAGATAGTGACATAGAAAATATAAAAATCACAAAAATTCTAAAAAAATATGCAAATAAATGTGATTTAAACAATAGGTCATTTTCTGACGACACATGCCCTTTAAAACCATCAGCCACAGTGATCCCTTCATGTGTAAGCTGACATTCAGGGACAAAAGCAACCCCCTACCTTGAGATACAGTGATCACTATTGACTGCGGCATCATAAGAGTTAAACGGGAAAGGTGCTATCAGTAACAGCCTTGCTCATACATGACCACCATGCCTTTATGATCACAGAGCAGTAAATACACCATGCTGAGACTTAAAGGGGTTTTCCGATAATATTGAGTTTTTAGAAAGTGCAGCTTGTGGCCACATCACCTCTGAAGCCAGTCACTGGCTAGAGCGGCGCATGTGACCATGTCCATGCACCACCAAAAGGGGAACCATAAAATGGAGAAAGCGCAGCGGACCGGAGCAGCATGGAGCAGGTAAGTATGAATCTTCTGTTTGCTACAAAATCGGAATTAGGCTACATTCAGACGACCGTAAGTGTTTTGCGGTCTTAGGCCTTGTCCACATTTCCGTGTGCTGTCTGCATTTTCTGCGTACAGCACACGTACCCATTGATTTAAATGTGTCTGTTCACATTTCAGTATTTTTTTTTTACTGGCGGTGGGTCAGTAAAAAAAATAAAAAATCACGGAGACATGCGCTACTTTGATCAGTGATGCAGACCAAGCCCACCCATAGAAGTCTATGGGTCCGTGAAAATCACGGACACAAAACGGATGGCATCCGTGGTACGTCCGTTTTTCACTGAAGACTAATAGGAGATTCTTTGAAATATTAATTTTCAGTTGAGCAACGTCCGTAAATTACGGATGACACACGGATGGTAAAAATGGACAAACACGGACCAACCACGGATCTTTCACGGACGTATTCACGGATGAAACACGTGCGTTTTTTTCACGGACGGGTCACTGACACAGAAATGTGGACGAGCCCTTAAATTGTGGATACGCAAAACACAGACACCGGCAGTGTACATTCCGCATTTTGCAGACTGCACAGCGCCAACCCTATATAGAAATGCCCATTCTTGTCCACGATTGAGGACAAGAATAGGACATGCTCTATATTTTTTGCGGGGCCTCGGAACGGAACTTTGGATTGAAATTAAATGGGTCCGCACCCGTTCCGCAAAAATACGATTGTCTGAATGCACCCTTACTGGAAAATCTCTTTAACCCTTTAAGGACACGGTGTAATTGGGCTTAAAAAGTGAGATTCACATGTTTTTTTTTCTTACAACTTTTTCATTTTTTTTTTTATATCTTTATCATTTTTGAAAGATGAGTTGTATTTTTATTTGCACCATTTTGGGGTACATAATGTTTTGAATATTATTTGGGGGGGGGTGCTGGAAAAAATCTTTTGTATCGTTTATTGCTATCATTGCGATTACGGCAATGACAAATTCAGATCGTCTTCTCCTAGTGTTACTACTTTTGCCTAGTAAAAACATTTTGTTAACATATTTGTTTGTGTTGCTGTATCTTTCCCTGGACAAAGCTTCATGAGGGCTAGTTTTTTGCAGGGTGACATGTAGTTTTCATTGGTAATATTTTGTAGTACATAGGACTTAACAAATCGCTATTATTTCCTTTTTTAGTAATTCTAGAATTGTATTTTATATTATGTTAATCGTGTGCAATTAATAGTAGTGGAACTATCAGTAAGGTTTCAGCCTGGCCAGTGATGTGTATTTTTTTTTTTTGTTTGTTTTTTTATATTGTTTATTTTTTTTACCCAATAAAACATTTTGTCAAAATAGTCTAAAATGGTTAAATGATGGGGATCAGAGTTTGGTCCAACCTGTGAAGTTGAGCAGAGTATCAGCCATATGTTACAGCTGACCCCCGCTGCTAATGGCACAGCTCCTGAACCAGCTCTATGAATGGTGTAAAAAGGGGTTTAAAGGGGTTGTCCGGGTTCAGAGTTGAACCCGAACATACTCATAATTTCACCCAGGCAACTCCCGATGTTAACATCGGAGCATTTTATGCTCCAATGCTCTCCCTTGCGCAGGATCGCGCAGGGCAAGGGCTCTTTTATTTACCATAACACACTGCCGGGCGGAGGCTTCCGCCCCGGCAGCTTGTTCGGTGACGTCACCGGCTCTAGCACTGCCTTAGCCATTTTACAGGCGGTGACGTCACCGGATCTCCTGAAAATGCCTTTTCCCTGCGCGATTCAGTGCAGGGCAAAGGAGAGCATCGGAGCATGAACTGCCAGGGGGGCTGCCTGGGTGAAAACGGGGATATGTCCGGGTTCAGAACCCCTTTAAGTATTGGCTTTCAGCGTAGTATGCAGCTACAGCTAAAGAGGAGCCGTCCCGTCTCCTGATACGTCTGTTTTAGTAACTACTTGCATTCTCACATGTCATAACAATTGTGGACAATCTTTTCTTACAACTCTTTGTTGTCCCGTTCCTCTATTATTCCTACTAGAAGTGTATGCATAACGGCCCACTGGGTGTTACCAGTTGGGGGGTTGTCCCTGTTCAGTCTGACAATGGCAGCACTAATTGGATCGTGACACACCCCCAACTGGTAAACCTGAAATCTGCAGACGGCTGGCAATTCATTCATAAAGGGCTGGTGGGAATAATAGGGGAACGACACAACACAAAGTGATATGAAAAGAGGTCTCAGAATGACATGGGGAATGCAAGAAGTTAGTAAAGCTGACATATCAGGAGAGGGGACAGGTATAGAATATAATGGTTCATGCACTGTGCACTGGTATTTTAACCATGTGTGTGCAGTGGAGTCAAGATTAGGCCTCATATACACAATTTGCTGTGAAAAATGAAAAAAAGAGGGGAAATCCAGATCAATCGCCGGCAGCCTGTGATTGGCTGCAGTGGTCATCTGTAATAAGACATTACCTACCCATTCACACAGCCGCACCCATTCTGCAATTTTGCTGTCCGCATCCGTAGTTCCGTTCCTCGGCCCCGCAAAAAATATAGAACATGTCCTATTCTTGTCTGCAATTGCGGACAAGAATAGGCATTTTCTATTAAAGCGGCGGCCATGTGCGGTCTCGAAATTGCAGAACGCACACGGGTCGGTATCCGTGTTTTGTGGACCGCAAAACACATACGGGCGTCTGAATAAGCCCTAAGGCTGGGGGTCGCATGTATAAAGATTAGGTAGGGCTAGTTCAGCTGAATGTAATTACACCTTTCACTTAGCGATCCTTTTAGCTTTACACTCATATGCAAATGAGAGGTTAAGTGCACCAAGGGCGGGTCCAAGCCCCTCTGTGCACCCTTGCTCCTCCTGCTTCCTCCTCCTCTGCCACCCACCCCTTCTCCTTCATAATTGACAGTGTCAATAGAGACGATCATACAGGAACTAGGTCCTGTCAATCAATGGGAGGGAGGGGCTGCAAGAAGGTGGAGCATGGGTGCACAGAGTGGCTTGGATCCGCCCTCAGTGCACTTAACTGCTCATTGGCATATTACTATTATACAGTTAGGTCCATATATATTTGGACACTGACACAAATTTTGCCGAAATGGAATTTGATCCGAATTTCAGGAAAAATTTGATTCGCACCGAATCCGAATTTCCTCAAGCTTCATGGTAACGAATCACATTTTTTCCTAAAATGGTTGCTGCACGTGGTGTTAGGACATGGAGCAAGGAACTCTGGGAACGAGGGAGCACCCACAATGCCATGCATACAGCCAATCAGCAGCCAGCCCTGCCCTGTGATGTCACAGTCTTAATAAATAGCCTCAGCCATCTTGGATTCAGCCATTTTCCAGTGCAGGCAGAGACGTCAGCAGGTGCTAGGGACAGTGCTAAGAAAGACTTTAACATTTGTATTTTGCTGTATAGAAGTTCAGGAAAAGGATAGGGAGGAATCATTCCACAGCATTTATGTAGAACAGGGTTCAGTAGGGGAGGTTACAGCCTGAGTAATAGGAGCAATCCTATTACACCTTGCTGCACTGACTGTGTAAAGACCCAGACTGGCATTACCACCTCCTTTTGTACCCCCACTATCTGCACCTCCTAAGTTGCACCTTGTGTCTAGCCAAGGTTGAGTCTATCCTAAGGTCTTGCATGCCGCCTTAAGGAAAGTGTTTAGCTACCTGTTTCATTCATCAAGGTGACATAGCGTAAAGCATAATTAGGCCTTGTTGTTAGAAGGAAATACAGGATAAAGTCACCCTTCTGTTTGCGGGCGCTTCATTGCATAGTGGTGGGACTACAGAGTAAAGACAGCCTGCTCTTTCTTTGGTATTTGTGGCCCAATACACAAAGTAAAGTCAGTAGTAAGCTTTTTGTGCACATAGTTTGGTTCTCTGATTATACCTGAGTGGAAAACTGTTAACGGACACCCTACTCACAAGGGCAGAGAGACCTTTTGGTAGCCGTTGCTATATCGGATGGTAACAAATGACAGTCTTTGTATTCCAGCACTTTATATTTATTTGGTACCCTGAGAGCATATATTTGTGGCATTTATATTTTGCATACTCTAAGCACAAGCAGAGGGCGGCTTGCCTCTTAAGTTCCGGGGAATGTAATGACCCAGAGTGGCCTTACCAACTCCTTTTGTACCCCCACTATTTGCATTGTGTGATCCTGTGTCATCTCATAGATATTTATTGCCATTTCCTGCAATGTGTGTATGTATTTGTTGCAAACCAATGTTAAAGTGCAATGTGCCTGGTTCACCAGCAGGTGGCAGCAACATTGACATTGTTATCTTACCTGGAAAGGAACCTTCTAGTTCCATTCCAGCCCTCTCTAGAGAGGGAGGAGTTAGTTAGTGTTAAGCAGTTTAGCATACCCGCTCCTGGGGAAAGGTTGAGTGTTGGCTAGCAGAGCACTGTCTGCTCTGCTAGGCCCAGAGGCCCTGCCTATGAAGTCTACATGGTTGCTTGTCCCCTCCTGGGCTTGCATTGCCTTAAACTCCAAGCCAAGAGAGCTTGATGCCAGGAAGAAGTTCCTAGGATTAAAGTAAGAGACAGACTACAGCTAAACTAAGTTCCAGCAGAAGAGGAAAGTTCCTATTTACTCCAGCTAATGTAGCAGAGCTGAGAAAGCTACCGCATAGTAGTGCTGAGATTGTTGCAGAAGTGTTTTCCTGCCAAAGTTAAGCCAATACCTGCTGCTGACCAAAATAAAGTTTAGAAACTGTTTGGATTACTGTTTATTCAAGTAAAGCTGTGTTCAACATTACTACAAGTCTGGACTCAATTATTCCTTCATCATCCAAGTTATTGATCCCTTTTGCACTTGCTTCGGACTACACCACGTCTGGGATCCAGGGATATCCAGGTAGGAGCACCGTGACATGTGCATACAACATCTACAGAGACATTGTAGGCTACTCTACACCACTCTGGCAATCCTACCCTGGGTACCAACACTACTATCTACAAAGGGGGACTCCATGTCCTCGCTGCTTAACCGCAACTGGCGTCACGACTACTCGCTCTAACAAAATGACATATAATCGTAAATACATCTTAAGGGGCAAGGGATACCCCAGACGCTGGCAATAGCCCGCTGCAACTGCGGGTCCAAATTGCCATTATACAGCTCTGTTGTTCCAGCAAACCGTTCTTGTTATTGGGGTGCAAGTGCTGATGTTTGATACAGCCATTTATTACAAGGATTTATTACAAGGAAATATTTCTACGTCTAATTTGCCCTTGTGCGGTGCAGTTCTAAAGCATTTTTTGGCGTGTATTAGTGGGAAAAAAGGGCTTCTTAGCCGTTGTGTGGTGAAGTGAGAAAATTATAGCCCTTTTTGGCGTGTATTAGTGGCAAAAAAAATATATATTATTTGCCGTTCAGCAGTGCAGTTATATGTTCTAAAGCCTTTTGTGGAGTGTATAAGTGGCAAAAAGTAAGGGCCTATTTGCCATTGTGTGGTGAAATGAGAACATTACAGCCCTTTTTGGCAGGTTTTAGTGGCAAAAAAATATATATTCGCCATTCAGTGGTGCAGTTATACGTTCTAAAGCACTTTTTTGCATGTATTCGTGGGGGGGGGGGGGCTTATTAGCCGTTGTGTGGTGAAGTGAGAAAATTACAGACTTTTTTGGGGTGTTTTTAATTTCCTTTTTATTTATTTATTTGATCGACTGTAACAGTATGTCAGACAGAGAAGTACCAGACCCTGTACAGGGGAGTGGCAGAGGCCTAAATGTTTCTGGTGCATGCAGAGGTCGCAGCAGAGTAAGGGGACGTGGCAGCAGGAGTCGCAGCGAGAGGCCTGAGCTCCCGGTGTCATCTAGCGGTCGTGTTTTGACAAGCAACCCAGCGGTTCTTGAATGGTTGACTCGGTCATTTACTTAATCCCAAGTGACATCAGACACTCCCAGCCAATAGTTGGTGGGTTTGTCAGACACAACCTTTAAGTGGCATGGCCAGTCCTTTTCTGTTCCCTCAGCCAGAGAAGAATTATATGCTGTGGGCTCAGCTCCACTATACAGAGCGGACGAGACACTAGAGGACAGTCAACAGCTACCGGCCAGCCAATATGTGGAGGAGACATCCGCCGCTTCCTCCACTAGGTGGGCAAATAGTGATGAGGAGAGTGGCGTGGGAGCTGGTGTTGCAATCGGTCAGGCTCTTGACCCAGAGACCGTTGAGGAAGACATCAGTGACGTGCAGACAGTACTCGATGATGATGATGTAGCTGATCGCACTTGGGAACCGGGTGTATTAGGGGCTTCATCATCATCGAGAGAAGAGGATGGCAGCTTGCTTGTGAGGCAGCCAACAAGTCGCTAGCGTGGCCGTGAGTCAGCAGGGTGGCAGCAGTGGGAGGTCGGGAGCCAAACGTGCCCGGGGTAAACCACCCACTTCGCAGGAGCCTACCTACTCGGAAAGTAGTGGTGCTGGGGTCTACGGAAGCAGCGGCGGTAGCATTCAGTTCGTGCTTAGTTTTGGGGGTAAAATCACCTACTCGGCGGTGTGGCAGTTTTTTGTTAAGCCGCTGGAAGAGGTGAACATGGCCATTTGCCGAATCTGTAGGCAGAAGGTAAAGCATAGCCAGGGTGCCAATGTTGGCACCATGGCCCTGCGTCAACATATGCAGCTTCACGATAAAGAGGCCTGGGAGAACCGCGGCACCCGATTTCAGGCAGTCAAGGTTTTACCACCTCAGCCGAAGGGAGCTGTCTGTCCTGCCCATTATCTGCTGGTCCTGATGCTCCTCCTCCTCCTCTTCGTCAGTCATTCCGTCAGCAATCGATCACTGAAGCGATTGCCAAGAGACAACAGTATGCGTGAACTCGTCCAACGGCTGAACGTGCTCCTGGCCAAGTTGCTGGTGCTGCAGTCCCTCCCTTTCCAAGTGGTGGACTCTGCACCTTTCAGAGAACTGATGTCTTGTGCCGAGCAGAGTTGGAGAGTCCCAAGCTGTCATTTCTTTGCCAAAAAGGCAGTACCAGCCCTGCACACACATGTAGAACAGAAAATGGGCCAGTCCTTGAGCCTGTCGGTGGTTGCCAAAGTGCAAGGCAGCACCGACGTGTGGAGCTGTAACTACGGTCAGGGACAATACATGTCCTTTACGGCCCACTGGGTGAATGTGGTTCCTGCACAGCCACACCAGCAACTTGGCCAGATGACGCCGCTTCAGCCTCCACGTTCTCACGCTGTTGGTCCTGCAACAATGTTCGCCTCTGCCTCCTCATTCTCCACCGTGTTCTCAGCCTCCACTGTGTCCTTAGCCACCACTGCAGGGACAATTCACAGTGCCCCACCAGCATACCACATGTGCAGGGCACAGCGGTGTCACGCTGTTCTACACCTTGTTTGCCTGGGCAAACTGAGTCACACAGGGGAGGAACTGCTCCGTGTCCTTCATCAAGAAATTGAATCCTGGCTTTCTCCGCGACAACTGAAAATCGGAACCATGGTGACCGACAACCGGAAGAACATGGTGTCAGCGCTGCGTCAAGGAGGGCTGAGCCATGAGCCCTGCATGGCACACGTGTTCAATCTGGTTGTCAAGCGGTTCCTGAAGTCTTCCACCCATCTGCAAGACATCCTAAAAATGGCCAGGAAACTTTGCATGCACTTCAGCCACTCATACTCCGCAAACACACCCTCCTTGAGCTGCAGCGGCAGAACGGTATCCCCCAACATAGGCTGATATGCAACGTTTCCACCCGTTGGAATTCCACCCTCCATATGTTGGACCTACTATGGGATCAGAGAAAAGCCATAAAAGATTTCTTGATGATCTAAGCAGACAGGAGTACTCCCTTGTGTAACTTTGATGTCAGACACTGGCAGCTCATGCGTGACACCTGTCGTTTACTCAGGCCATTTGAGGACGCCACGTTATTTGTCAGTCGCCAGGACTACGGGATGAACAATGTCATTCCACTGCTTCATGTCCTGGAACAGATGCTGGTAAATCTGGCTGGTCAGGGGACTGGAGACATGGCACCTAGATCTGACGGCCACATGAGCCCTGTGGGGGCTGAACTGGAGGAGGAGGACATTGGAGCACAAGCAATGTGAGCAAAATGGGTGGTTTTTCTACACAGGTGATAGGAGAGGAGGAGCAGGAGCAGCCAGAGGAGCTACAGGGCAATGAATAAGACGAGGCAGAGGACCCAGACACACCGTGGCAGTATGCAGTGGAGATGGAGGCAGGGAGTCCCTCCGAGTCACTTGCACAAATGGCCCAATGCATGCTCATTTGCTTGCGTAGTGACACCCGAATTGTCACCATTCGGCAGAGGGATGACTTCTGGCTCTCCACATTGGCTCTCCACATTGTTGAACCATCGCTACCTGTCCTAAATGGGGGCCTTTTTTTTTACAAAGGACAAACTGAACTACTATAGACACATCCTATGTAGTCAGTTGGCCGCTGTCTATCTGCTCCATCATCCATCTTCTCGCAGGTCTGACAGGGGAGGCCCTCTGTACTCATGTTCCTCTGCCATGGCTGCTGTGGCAGGGTGGGGGGTAGGAGCAGTTCCAGCTCCATCAGCAGCAACTTGAGTCTAGAGCTGCTGATGAGCAGCTTTCTTCACCCGCATAGTGAAGAAACTACTCACCAGCAGTAGTAGCAGCTAGACCTGGAGCCACCTTGCCACTCTGTGGTCTCTTGATGCTGCTGCTACCTCAGCACTATGTCACCTTGCAACTTTGTAGCCTCCTGATGCTGCTGCTGCCACCTTCATACTGTCATTGTGCCACCCTGTGATCTCCTCCTGATGCTGCTGCCGCCACCTCCGCACTCTGTAATTGTGCCACACTGTGGCCTCCTGATGCTGCTGCCGCCACCTCCACACTCTGTCATTGTGCCACCCTGTGGCCTCCTCCTGATGCTGCTGCTGCTACCTCCAAACTGTCATTGCTCCACCCTGTGGCCTCTTCCTGATGCTGCTGCCGCCACCTCCACACTGTTGTTGGGCCACTCTGTGGTCTTCTCATGCTGCTTCCACCTCACCACTATGTCATAGGTCTATTCTATAGACTTCTCATGCTGTTCCCACCCTCCCCACTTCATGACTGGGCCACTTTTTTGCCTTTCGGCCTGGCTGACATCATCATTTATTTGACCCATTTTCTAATCTGTCAGAAGGAAGGAAAAATGAGACGCACAAAGGATCCTGTTGTCATGGATGAGATTTGCAGATAGCTGGAACTTATAAATAAATGAGCGACTGGCTTGATCCCAAACTAAGGAGCTATTAGGTGAGCCCTATAAAACCCTAAGAGCTCTCCCTGACTTCTATGCAAATACAAGGGTCTCGATGGTAGACGATTGCATGCCCACGTACCTAAGCCTGTGTGACACCTAAAAACCCTATAATAGTGAGGGGACACGACCACCGGCTCCCTACACTTAATACGGAGGGAGTCAGGATCACCTAGAATCAAGCCAGAAAGCAAACACAATAAAGTAAAGGACTTATCTGAGCAAACAGCAGACGCAGCCTCCAGTAGTGAACACTTCATCCAGGAAGTAGTATAAACCGCAAAGTGAGGCAGTATGGGAGGGAATATAAAGGAAGACGATTATGTCTAAATAAGTGACATCTGGCAGATGGAAAGGAGATGAGAAAGTGAAACCAAAACAAAGAACATCATACAAGAGGTAGAGAAGAACGTCTGCCAGACCTTCTCACAGAAGTGGCGGTGACACCTGTCTATGTAACAGCTGTAAGGCCTGCATGACATGGTCTCTATTTTGCATCAGAATTGACTTATGATTTGGTAGCCAAAAGCAGGAATGGGTACAAAACACAGAAGACATGCAAATATTCCATTAACGTGTCATCTCTGTTTTGGATCCACTCCTGTTTTTTTTGGCTTTAGCAATACTGATGGATTACTGACCAAATGTTGACCGAGTGAAGGCGGATGCTCCACAGACAGGATCCGTTTTTTGGGGGTTATTGTTCTGACGGATCAGAGGAAGGGCAAAATAATCAGTGATGTCAACACAAACCTCTGCTGACACCCTCTCCACTCTGTCGGGGGCGGGGGGGTCTCTACTTGTATAAGCGTTTAATAGAACAGGTTCTGTAGAAATCCATATGGAATCAGCTGCCAACGGTGTAAAAGGAGTGCGCTTCTTCTTGACGCTAACATTGACCTGTAAGCAGGGCCGGTGCTATAATAAGGCAGACCAAGCGGCTGCTTTAGAGCGCAGACACGGGGACACCATATATTTTTCCCCTGGGGCTCATGGGGCAAATACTAATGAAGCGCCATTTTGGAAGCGCTTCATTAGTCCCGGAGGACCGGGAAGCAGTGAAGGATCTGTACTCACCGCCGAGAACCAGGAAGTAGAGAGAGAGCGCTGGTGGTGAGGAGCGGCAGCGTCCAGGAGCAGGAGAGGTAAATTATTTTATTTTATTTGTGCTGATGTCTGACATGGGGGGGCTGATGTCTGACATGGGGGGCTGACATGGGGGCATGATGGCTAACATGGGGGCATGATGGCTAACATGGGGGCATGATGGCTAACATGGGGGCATGATGGCTGACATGGGGGCATGATGGCTGACATGGGGGCATGATGGCTGACATGGGGGCATGATGGCTGACATGGGGGCATGATGGCTGACATGGGGGCATGATGGCTGACATGGGGGCATGATGGCTGACATGGGGGCATGATGGCTGACATGGAGGACTGATCTGAGGCATTGGGGGTATGATCTGAGGTCTGATTAACATTGGGGGTCTGATTGCTTGTCTGACCTGAGGTGCAATGGAAAATATTTTTTTTTTCTTATTATCCTCCTCTAAATCCTAGGTTCGTCTTATGGGCCGGTGCATCTTAGAGGGCATAAAATACGGTCCTCAAACCAGCGATTGAAGCAGAGAGAAGATACCAGGACTACACAGAGGAGAAGCCAGCTGCTGCAAATGGGACCAGGGCCAGGTGAGCTGCGAGTAGAGGGGGAGGGGGGGGGGGGCAAAATGTAGATTCGCTTGTGTTGGCAAAAATCCTTGCACCGGCCCTGCCTGTAAGGCTGAGTTCACACTTGAGTTATTTGGTGAGTTTTGGCTCGTGACTGCCCAAATAAGTGAAGTGTGCAGTGATTCTAAGAGCGATGCCTGTCATTTGCATGTCATACTGACTCACAGTATTATTTCACTACCAGAGCAGACTCCCTATGCGTGTTACTGCAAGGCACAGTTTTATACACCACTATACAGGCTCTCTGCAGCCAGGATATAGCAGTTTTTTAATGTGATTTGCCGTGAATAAATTTGGATCGAACTAAATTTTTTCGAAAAATTGGGCGAAGCGGCCGAATTTAATTTTTTAGAAATTCGCTCATCTCTACTGTTTACTAAAACATATTCAAGTTATAGTTATATAATGGACATAAAGTCCAGACTTTTAGCTTTCATTTGAGGGTATTCACATTAAAATTGGATGAAGGGCTTAGGAGTTTCAGCTCCTTTACATGTGGCACCCTGTTTTCAAAAGGACCAAAAGTAATTGGACAATTGACTCAAATGCTGTTTCGTGGGCAGGTGTGGGCAATTCCTTCATTATTTCATTCTCAATTAAGCACATAAAATGCCTGGAGTTGATTTGAGGTGTGGTGCTTGCATTTTAAAGACTTTGCTGAGATGCGGTCAAAGCTATTAGGAGTGGCCTCAACAATGAGAAAAGAACTGGACGCCCACGGAAGACAACAGTGGTGGATGATCACTGAATAATTACCATGGTGAAGAGAAAACCCTTCACAACAGCCAACCAAGTGAACAACGCTCTCCAGGATATAGGCGTATCAATATCCAAATCTACCATAAAGAGAAGACTGCATAAAGGAAATACAGAGGGTTCACTGCACGGTGCAAGCCACTCATCAGCCTCAAGAATAAGGCGGCTAGATTGGACTTTGCCAAAAAACATCTTAAAAAATCAGCACACTTCTGGAAGAACATTCTTTGGACAAATGAAACCAAGATCAACCTCTTCCAGAATGATGGAAAGAAAAAAAGTATGGTGCACGGTACAGCTTATGATCCAAAGCATACCACGTCATCTGTAAAACACGGCACAGGCAGTGTGATGGCTTAGGCGTGCATGGCTGCCAGTGGCCTCGGGGCCCTAGTGTTTATTGATGATGTGACACAGGACAGAAGCAGCCGGATGAATTCTGGGGTTTTCAGAGACCTACTGTGTACTCAAAACCAGCCAAACTGATTGGTCGGCTTTTCATAATACAGATGGACAATGACCCAAAACATAAAGCCAAAGCAACCCAGGAGTTTATTAAAGCAAAAAAGTAGAATGTTCCTGAATGGCCGAGTCAGTCACCTGATCTGAACCCAATAAAGCATTTCACTTGTTAAAGACTAAATTTCAGACAGAAAGGCCACAAACAAACAGCAACTGAAAACCGCGGCAGTAAAGGCCTGGCCGAGCATTAAAATGGAGGAAATACAGTGTCTGGTGATGTCCATGAGTTCAAGACTTCAGGCAGTCATTGCCAACAAAGGGTTTTCAACCAAGTATCAGAAAATAACATTTTACTTACAATTATTTAATTTGTCCAATTACTTTTGAGCCTCTGAAATGAAGGGATTGAGTTTAAAAAATGCTTTAGTTCCTCACATTTTTATGCAATCATTTTGCTCAACCCACTGAATTAAAGCTGAGTCTGAACTTCAACTGCATTTGAATTGTTTTGTTCAAAATCCATTGTGATAATGTACAGAACAAAAATGAGAAAAATGTTGCCTCTGTCCAAATATATATGGACCTAACTGTATCTGTACTATATCTGGTACTATTACGTAGGAACTATGTTGGGCTGCCAGAAGAAGGATCAAGGGTGCACCGAGTGGCCTGGGTCCATCATCAGTGCACTTAACTGCTCACTGTCATATTTGGAACCCAAATCTGATCCACCTTGCTCTGCTAAAAATCGGGATGGAAAATCTGTCGCGTTTACGTCCAGTGTGCATGTAGCCTGAATGCACAGAATGCAGGCTGCTATAATCCTCGATCTGCGGACCAGCACCGCAGTGTATGGTGTGCGCGCTATGTCCTGGCGCTTAACTTCTGGCGTGTTCTCACTACTTGGAAGGGGGAACGCTGGGCAAATACCATGATATATAGACACTCGCGGACACAGAGCCAATCTGGGATCTTGATTCAATTTCTCTCGAGCGGTCTCACTTTTCCAAGTTTTGTTGAGCTGTTGCACAGGGAGTAATCATTAACGTACCCTTGGTGCAGATGTTCATTCATTTTCCTTGTTTCCATTATTTTTTCCTGACTCCCACCAGGTTATAAACAGTTCACTTTCAACACTTATAAACTTTTTATCCTTCCCTGACAGAACGAACATTCGAAATCCCCCGAGCCCAGCCGAGAGCTGGACTAATGTGATAACGCTGCGCAGGCGCTTTCCTGTTCACATGCTATAGGAGCCTTAGATCCCCGAGAAAGATCTCGATATTAAAGGGGTTCACATGTAGACAAGTAAACCTCTATTTAGAGATGAAACTTGTCCAGCTGATCAATGCAAGTCCCATGGACCCAGAATGTCTAAGGTGGGAATACCACTTTAAATGTGGATGACCTCTACTTAGGACAGGCTACCAATATTTGATCGGTGAGGCTCTGATAAGTGTTGAGCGAAGAGAGCTTCGGACACTTCATCTGAAGTCGCTTCGTTCAAAACTTTGGCTTTGGTTCTGAGGTACTAGGAGTTCGGTGTCAAGTTTTAAGGCTACTTTCACACTAGCGTTTACATTTTCCAGTATTGAGATCCATCATAGGGGCTCAATACCGGAAAAAAAAAGTCTTCAGTTTTGTCCCCATTCATTGTCAATTGGGACAAAACTGAACAGAACGGAATTCTCCAAAATGCATTCTGTTCCGTTTAGTTGCATTCCCAGACCGGAGAGCAAACCGCAACATGTATTTTGCTTTCCGTCCTGGGATGCGGAGCAAAACGGATCTGGCATGACCCCCAATGCAAGTCAATGGGAACGGATCTCTGCCATGATCTGCCACAATAGAAAACGGATCCGTCCCTCATTGACTTTCAATGGAGTTATGTTAAAGATAAAACAACCGGATCCGTTCATAACGGATGCAGACGGTTGTATTATTAGTAACTGAAGCGTTTTTGCTGAACCCTGCCGGATACAGTAAAAACGCTAGTGTGAAAGTAGCCTTAAGTAGTTTTCCACTTTAAAAATCAATTACCGAAGTTATTTAACAAAGTCGTGCGCGACTAAGTGAATAACTAACTTCAGCTCATCGGAGCCCATACATTCTAATACTGTACAGAGACGGATCTCCCTACAGTATTATTATAAAGTTTTGAACGAAGCGACTTTGGATGAAGCATCAGAAGATCGCTTTGCTCAACACAAGCTCTGACCCTCTGGTCCCTCATTGATAATGATGGCGCCATCAGCATTTACACAGTGGCTTGTTTCTACTGCCGCTCAGTCCCATCCAAGGGACCCCAGTTGGGGGAATCACTATGGTCCACATGTGGGCGATTACTGCCTCTAATATATCTTATGGCATCTGGTACCATTACAAAACCATGACAGTTGGCAGTGTATGCCCGGTATAATGTATGCTGTAGGCACTAGTATTAGTAAAATATGGGTCACATAACTGGGTACTAGAAGTAATCTGGGCACTATGGTTGCCATCACATGGGTGATTATTTCAGCTCTATAACTACTAGTGTTGAGCGAATTGAAATTCACGAAGTGGACTTCGATCCGAATTTCAGGAAAAATTTGATTCCCCGAGAAGCTGAATTTCCTTGTGCTTCATGGTAACGAATCAAATTTTCCCTAAAATGGCGGTAAAAAAATAAATAAAAAATCATACTCACCTCATCCACTTGCGCACCAAGAGTCCGCCGCGGTCATCTTCATTGAAGATCCCGTGTGAAATCTCGTGCACGGTGACCAGGCAAGCAGGATGGCGTCACCAAGCACTGCGTGAGATTTTGCGCTGAATATTCAATCAAGATAACCCAGCGGACTCTTCTAGATCAAATGGATTAGGGGAGTATTCTTTTATTTTTTAATAGATTAACCTTTGACAGCACTCAGATGCCTTGATCAGTGATGAACGTGGCATCTGAGGGGTACAATGACGGGGGCGGTACCATCGCTGTTCCCTACTCACAAAGAAATACGCTTCGTGACAAAGTAATTCATCGCAAAGCAAATTTATTTGTGAAATTCGGCAAAGCAGCAAAATAAAAATTTTTGAACTTCGCTCATCACTAATAAATACTATAAATTTGCTTCAAAATCCACATGTAACATGGATTTTTATATTTGTGGATTTTGACAGTAAAATTGACCTGTTTGTCACCTTTCAGATGGTATAATTATAATAGTTACAGGTACTGTGCTTATATATCGTCACTATGGTTGGCACTATCATGTAGTCACTGCATCTGGTTTGGTTATCTAACTACAGCGGGCATTATTATATTTGCACTGTGACTGGCCTTATTATGTAGGCACTACATCTGGATTGTTTCTACACTGAACAAAAATATAAACGCAACACTTTCGGTTTTGCTCCCATTCTGCATGAGCTGAACTCAAAGATCTGAAACATTTTCTACATACACAAAAGACCCATTACTCTCCAATATTGTTCACAAATCTGTCTAAATCTGTGTTAGTGAGCACTTCTCCTTTGCCGAGATAATCCATCCCACCTCACAGGTGTGGCATATCAAGGTGCTGATTAGACAGCATGAATATTGCACAGGTGTGCCTTAGACTGCCCACAATAAAGGCCACTCTGAAATGTGCAGTTTGATCACACACCACAATGCCACAGATGTCGCAACGTTTGAGGGAGCGTGCAATTGGCATGCTGACTGCAGGAATGTCTACCAGAGCTGTTGCCCGTGCAATGAATGGTCATTTCTCTACTATAAGCCGTTTCCAAAGCCGTTTCAGAGAATTTGGCAGTACATCCAACCGGCCTCACAACCGCAGACCACGTGTAACCACACCAGCCCAGGACCTCCACTCGGTATGTTGACCTCCATGATCATCTGAGACCAGCCACCCGAACAGCTGCAGCAACAATCGTTTTGCATAACCAAAGAATTTCTGCACAAACTGTCAGAAACCGTCTCAGGGAAGCTCATCTGCATGCTCGTTGTCCTCATCGGGGTCTGGACCTGACTGCAGTTCGTCGTCGTAACCGACTTGAGTGGGCAAATGCTCACATTCGATGGTGTCTGGCACGTTGGAGAGGCGTTCTGTTCACGGATGAGTCCCAGTTTTCATTGTTCAGGGCAGATGGAAGACATTGTGTGTGGGGTCGTGTAGGTGAGAGGTTTGCGGACGTCAACATTGTGGATCGAGTAGCCCATGGTGGCGGTGGAGTTATGGTATGGGCAGGCGTATGTTATGGACAATGAACACGGGAGCATTTTATTGATGGCATTTTTAATGCACAGAGATACCGTGACGAGATCCTGAGGCCCATTGTTGTGCCATTCATCCACGACCATCACCTCATGTTGCAGCATGATAATGCACGGCCCCATATTGCAAGGATCTGTACACAATTCCAGGAAGGCAAAACTGTGCACATTTCAGAGTGGACTTTCATTGTGGGACGTCTAAGGCACACCTGTGCAATCGATTCATGCTGTCTAATCAGCACCTTGATATGCCACACCTGTGAGGTGGGATGGATTATCTCGGCAAAGGAGAAGTGCTCACTAACACAGATTTAGACAGATTTGTGAACAATATTGGAGAGTAATGGGTCTTTTGTGTATGTAGGAAATGTTTCAGATCTTTGAGTTGAGCTCATGCAGAATGGGAGCAAAACCTAAAGTGTTGTGTTTATATTTTTATTTTTGTTCAGTGTAGAAACAATCCAGATGTAGTCCCTACATAATAAGGCCAGTCACAGTGCAAATATTATAATGCCCGCTGTAGTTAGATAACCAAATCAGATGCAGCGACTACATGATAGTGCCAGCCATAGTGCCGATATAATAGTTACAGGTACTGTGCTTATATAATTATACCAGCTGAAAGGGAACAAACAGGTCAATTTTAATGTCAAAATCCACTAATATAAAAATCCATGTTACAAGTTCAGCTCATGCAAAATGGGAGCATGTATTACTGCTGGCACTATTACATTTCCACAATGTCTGGTACTATTATGTAGGTTATCTGGTTTGATTATCTATGTACTACTGCTGGTACTATTATATCTGCACTATGTCTGGTCCGATTACGTAAAAAACTATACCTGGTCCGATTATCTATGTACTACTGCTGGCAAGATTATATTTGCACTATGATTGGCACTATTATGTAGACACTAAATCTCTTTTGATTATTCCTTTGTTAATACTGCTGGGTTTATTGTATTTGCATAATGATTGGCACTATTATATTTGCACTGTGGCTGGCACTAGTGATGGACGAACATCGGCCGGGACGGTTCTCAAACGTGAGCACGATCAAATGTTTGCGAACCGCAAGTTTGCGGAGGGCCCCATTCACTTTAATGGCAGGCAAACCTGAAAAACCTTCAGGTCATATTTGCAGTCACCAAATACTTACTAAAATTGCACAAATCATCCCACAACATGGACAGTGACACACCAGAGGGGGATCAATGGCAAAAATTCCCCCCAAAAACATGTATTTTAATCAGGGACCATTTTTATGCGTCTTAAAAGGGAAATTCTCAGCAATGTGCCCTGCTGGAGCCTAGAAAATTTTTATTTTAGGCCACGGGAGTACAGGCCCCAAACATTAGGCATTCACCGGACAGAAAAGAACAAGTGATTATGTGGCTGGAGGTACATTAGACGGTCAATGAATATCAATTTTACTGCAGGCCAGTACAAATACATGTATATAGAACCCAATAATGAGTATTTGCTGGAAGCCGGTAAATCAAACCCCTTAATCAATATTTGGTGGAGGCTGGTGTATCACACCCCACAATCAGTATTTTGTGGAAGCAGGTATATCGCACCCCTTAAATCAGTTTTTTGGTGGGCAACAGGTATATCACACCAGTTGCAATTAGTTACTCCAATAGTGTTTGTCCCTCTGTATAGCTGCGGTATCGCAGCAGAAACACACACAACTGCTGCACAATACAAATGCACTATATAGAAAGTATATTATAGGTATATCACACCCCTCTATCAGTTTTTTTTTTGGGGGGGGGGGACAACAGGTATATCACATCAATTGCAATTAGTTACTCCAATAGCATTTGTCCCTCTGTATAGCTGCGGTATCGCAGCAGAACCGCACACAACTGCTGCACAATACAAATACACTATAACATACTTTCTATGTTAGAAAGTATATTATAAGTATATCAGACCCCTCTGTATGTCACACCTATCGATAGCACACTTAAAAGGACTTTTGTGGCCCTATTAGCTAGCGTTTGGTGGCCCTATACAGCCTGTCCCTGCTCCACACAGCAACCTCTCCCTACACTGGCAAAAAAACAGAATGTAAAATGACTGCCAGATCGGGTTTATTTATAGGGTCCTGTACCACCTGATGGATGAGTCATGGGTTAAAGAACAGCGCTATGCAAAAAAATATGGCGCGTGTGCGAATATCGCCATATGTTTGCATGTTCGGCAAATCGCAAACGAACAAAGTTCGCCGCGAAATGACCGCCGGGCGAACCGCAAGGCCATCTCTAGCTGGCACTATTATGTACTGTAGGCACCACATCTAGTTCAATTATCTATGTATTACCGCTGGCACTATTATATTTGCGCAATGATTGGCACTATTATGGAGGCACTACATCTGGTTCGATTATCTATGTATTACTGTTGGCACTATTATACTGTCACCTCTTCTGACATGTCTGTACATATATTCCTTATCAAATAAAAACTTTGGGACATCTTTTCTTACACCTTTGCATTGTGCCATTCCTCTGACTGGACAGTGTCGTACGGACACTCCCATGAACAAGGGTGAGTAATGCCCAGTTGTCAATTTATTCATACATTTCCAGGAGTAATAACAGAGGAACCTGACATTTTATGAAATATGTATATGCTAAAACAGACGTGTCGGAGAACTGAAGGGTTCTTTTTGCAATACCTATGTATTGTTCTATACTTTTAGGTAGTATTTCTACATGGGCAATGGTAACGTTGTAGTGGATGGTTATTTAGGACGGTTCAGACTTTGGACTGCGATTTCTATGCACTCTTCTAGGCTACTTTCACACTCGCATTGCTAATTCCGGTGTTGCAATCCGGCAGAGGATCTCAATACTGGAATTAAACGGATCCGTTTTGATTTCGCACATCAGGATGCATCCGTTCCGTTAGGATGCAGTTGTGTGAAATAAAAACAAGAAAAAATGGATATGTCACTAAATACATTAAAAGTCTGTGGGTGACTGATCCGGGTTTTTAGGCTCCTAGAAAAACGGATCCGTCACCATTGACTTGCATTGTTTTCAGTGACAGATCAGTTTTTTTTTTTTTTTATGACTGGACACAAAAACACAGCTTGCGGCGGTTTTGTGTCCAGTCAAAAAAACGGAATGCTGACGGAACGGTAGACATCCTGATGCATCCTGAACGGATCTCTTTCCATTCAGAATGCATGAGGACTAAACGGAAACGTTTTTGTGAAAGTAAGTGTGAAAGTAGCCAAAATAATTTTTACGTTTCCATTAATTTCTTTGTCAGTCATGAGAGTGAAATCCAGGGATGACTCGCTCTTAGGATTTATATTTTTTGGGTGATGTCAGTCTTAAAAACCTTTGACTTGACAACTACATAGAAACCGACATGGCGATCGTGTTGATAGCATAAAATCTTAATTACAGAAGAAATAAAAGCTTCTCCGAACGTGAGATACTTGGCTGAAAATATTCCACAGGAAGAAGGAGACATAAAATTCTATGTAACAGACGGCCGGGTGTGTCCTGAAATGCGTGTGGTACAACCGTCGCCAGTAACCATACGGCCAATATAACCTAATTCTGCTTGTTACATTAATCCACCATCCGCGGCTAATAAATTATACAAGTCCGATGATCTTACAAAAAATAAAAAATCTCTTCTTTCACTGTAATTATCCAACTGTGAAAACATCGGATTCTTGCAGTAAAAGAAAGGAGAAATATCTAATAATATCCAGGAAACATTGGCCATTGAGAAAGTGTCAGTGCAAATTATATGGACCTCATACCGACAACAGATCAGTTATAGAACCGTTGGAGACATGGACCAGAGCATAAGGGATCGAACGCCATGGCAGGGTTTGGTGGTTCAGTGGTTTGTAATGTTGGCTCAGTGGTTCGTAACTTTGGCTCAGTGGTTAGCAATATTAGTTCAATGATTTTTTTGGTAACCTTGCCACAAAAATAGAAAGTGACTAAAAACTCAAATGCACTCCAAAATGGCAGCAATAAAAACTGCAGCCAGGAAAAAAACAAGCCTTAACAGAAAATATTTTTTTCAAAAGTATTTTTAATTTTTTTAGAGTGGCAAAACAAAAGCAGTATATAAAATCATAATCATACTGACCTGAAGAATAAGGTCATCATGACATTTGTAGCGTACAGTGAACGATGTAAGAACAAAAAACAAAAACTATGATAGAATTGTATTTGGTTTTCAATTTTTTTCCCCATTTTCCAATTCAAGCTATGGTAAATTAAATGGTGTAATTAAAAAATACAACTTGCTCCACAAAAAAAGAAACCCTCAGATCACTATGTGGATAAAAATGTTAAAAACTGTCTAGGTCCATACGGAGCTAAAAGGGAGTCACAAGCCGGGGCAGCCTGGAAACTCAAAAATGGTAAAAGTGGCCCCATGTTGCAGGCAGGTCCAAATTGACAGAAGGCAACATAATTAGGCAGGGAAAACAGAAGTACAGTAGGCAGCAATACCATAGTGCAGAACAATATACTGCCACTTACAGTATTCAACTGTATCCCTGTCCTGTCGACGTCGATATAGTTGAGTTCAGCAGGTCAGGAGGACACCTGCAACTGCTGACCAGGTGCGTAAGGGAGAATCGGATCATTATGTACCCAGCTGGCGGCCATTAGAAGGGCTTGGGTGTCCCTCCTAGGCATCGGCCAAACCAGGAAATTAATCTGTAGGGTCTATGGCTAATCCGCCCCTGGTCACAGGCTTGGATATTTACATAACTCCTGTAGACCTTAGTGGAGAAGACCACACACATGCCTCTTATATGGGCCACCACCAACCTAAGAGCTCATGCACACGACCATTGTTGTTTTGCTGTTCCAAAATTGTGGATCCACAAAACACGGATACGGAACGGCGAGCCCATAGTAGAACTGTCCGATCCTTTTCATTAACAATAATATTTATTATACACACTTATATAGCGCTAATATATCCGCAGCACTTTACAGACATTAGCATCACTCGGTCTCCAATGGGTCTCACAATCTAAGTTCACCTATCAGTATGTCTTTGGAGTGTGGGAGGAAACTGGAGAACCCGAAGGAAACCCACGCAAACACGGGGAGAACATACAAACCACATGCAGATGTTACCCTTGGTCGAATTCGAACCCAGGACCCCAGCGCTGCAAGGCAACAGTGCTAACCACTGAGCCACCGTGCTGCCCATCATAGGACATGTTTTTCTTTTTTTTTGTGGACATAGAACACACACTGAGTGTTTTCTGGTCTTTTTGCGCCCCCCCCCCCCGTTGAAGTGAATGGTTCGGTATACAGGCCGCAAAACAAAAAACGGAACAGAATGGACACGGACAAAAAATACCTTTGTGTGCATGAGTCCTTAGCCTGCTCCTAACTGTAGCATACAACTGGATAGGTGATAACGGTTAGATTGGTGGGAGTTTACCTGCATCAACCCCCATGAATCGCTAAAACAAAGACCCCCGTTCCCAGCTCCAATGGATAGCTATGGAGTTGAATGAACCAATCTCTTGGCTGTTTCCATAACTCTCAAAGACTTTATTGGAGTGGATTCAAATAGGTTCCCCACCCCAACCCTGTTTTACCTAATCTACACAGTCTTCGTGGAGAAGACCTTATAAAGAGGCCAAATGTGTTTCGAAGATACTGAATTGCTCACCAAAGCAGCCGTCCATAGGAGTCCCCTGTTCTAGCAATTTGATTCGGGTCCGAGAGGTTGGATTCACATCAAACATTCAGCTGTAACATATATCGGAAAACCCTTTTCACCAGTTGACGGAAGAAGACTTTCCTGTGCACCGATTTATATTTCATGGAGAATGTTTTTTATTGGGGTGTATACTTTTTATGCAGTTTATTGATGGATTCCTGCTGTTTCCATGATAAATCCTACGTGTAAAAAAATTCCAATATCTCAGGACTGAATGCTAAAATATGACAAAATTGTCATAAAGTGCAAATTCCTTAACTGGTTTGCATTTCCTAGGATTTGATTTTTTTTTTTTTAAGACGAGGCACGAAGACGTGCACTTCATTTCTATTTTATAAACCAAGGAGAGGCAGCGAAGTGAAGTGAGGAATGCGGTTTTATTAGTTGGCTGATAGAGTGTTGTGGGGTCACAGCGCTGGCAAGTGGGTGAGATCTGCCGAAGGTCAGCCTGGGTTTCATGTACCACTCCAAACAGCGTTCCAGATGTTCCTCCTGAAAATCCGTACAAGATTAGGGTACACTTATCCCGCAGCCACACAACAATGGAGAAGTGAGACACGAATGGATGTGTTTATTTGGATAGCTAAGTCCACAATCCTTTGCAGCTCTGGTGTGTTTGACATTATTTGATATTCCAACATATTGAAACTGGCTGCTAACCTTCGGCTTTGCAAATAAGTAAGCGCCGGGAGAATTTTTTTTCTTTTCTTTTTCTTATAAGTTTTTGAAAAAAATAAAGTGGTGAAAACTTAAGTAAAAGTTTATTTGTACTTTATGTATAAAGTTGGTCACGATGAAAAGTTGACACTCAAAGAGTGATATATAAAAATGAGTTACTAACATGGGGATATTTCTGTCAATGTTCCCCTTCATTTATACACAAAAATTCCATTTCACTGTTTCATGGTCTACGCAGTTATAAAAGATGGGCTAGACGACTCATGGCCAGTGATTCATGAGCCATTCCACAAATCGGCAAGATGAGAGAAAAATGTGCTGGTGTCTAATCTTGACCAAACCTCCAAAATGAACCCTGGCAATATTATAAAGTGTTCTCTGATTGCCCAAAACCTATTGATAACACTGAACTCTGTAGGGGTAAATAACCCCTGACACTGGTGATCCAATTATTTAATTTAGACCACACACGAGATTTAAATGAATCTCTGAAACAGCAGAAAGATTTCTAATAACCTCGAGAGCACCAGGGATGTTAAATATTATACTGTAGGCCACCAGGGATATTATATATTATACGCTAGGCCACCATGGATATTACATATTATACTCTAGACCACCAAGGATATTATATATTATACTCTAGGCCACCAGGGATATTACATATTATACTCTAGACCACCAAGGATATTATATATTATACTCTAGGCCACCAGGGATATTACATATTATACTCTAGACCACCAAGGATATTATATATTATACTCTAAGCCACCAGGGATATTACATATTATACTCCAGGCCACCAGTGTGGCAGGCGCAGCACTATGAAGTGCCTTTTGCGCTGTGGCATTAGAAGAATTTTGATATCTCTAACTTTTTTAGTCCAACCAGACTGTCTGTTACTCTGTAATTCTTCTAGCGCCGTTCTATGGAATCAGTAGGTTTAAAGAACACACCAAATGCTTAAAATAACTTCTTTATTAACTTCAACTTTTCTTTATATACAGTATAACACTGCCACCTCCGCAGCAGATAGTCCATGTACGAAACACGTGTTGAATAAAGTATCACAAAATGGCGGTATGCATAAGATGGTGGTTCAACTGTTCAATCTTGTTATTCAACATAAAATGGTGGATATATTTCTCTCTTCAGTATCTGTACTCTCACTTTAAGTTATTTAAGCACTTTATGACAGTGGCGGATTACAATAGGGACGTTCGGGTCGGCAGCCCCAGGCCCAGCACCGCTGGGGGGCCCAACGCCGACCCGAACGCCCACATACTGCGGCGGTAGTGAAATCCCGGCGCAGGCGTGCGTGATGACGTCATCGCGTGCCTGTGCAGGGACGCAGCACTGCCTCATCCCGCCTTCCTCTGCGAGCAAGCGCCTGGCCCTGGACATAGGTGACTATTTAGCTTTTCATTTTTTTTATTTCATGTGCCTACTTTGGGGGACATGTGGGGGGTGGGGGACAAACAGTATGACATATAAATAGACATCGAGTACATGGGGGGAATGTGGGGGCTGTGGGGCCAAATTATTATGGGAGGGAATACTATGTGGGGGAAATTACTATATGGGGCTGTGTGGGGCCAAATTATTATGGGAGGGACTACTATGTGGGGGCAAATTACTATGTGTGGACAGCGTGGGGGAAACTATTGTGTGGGGGAAATTGCTATGTGGGGACAGTGTGTGGGGAAATTGCTATATAGGGACAGTGTGGGGGTAATTTCTATGTGGGGACAGTGTGGGGTAATTTCTATGTGGGAACAGTGTGGGGTAATTGCTATGTGGGGACAGTGTGGGGTAATTTCTATGTGGGGACAGTGTGGGGGAAATTACTATGTGGGGACAATGTGGGGAAATTGCTATGTGGGGACAAATTACCATGTGGGGGCAAATTACCATGTGAGGGAAAATATTGTGTGGGGGCAGTGTGGGGAAATTGCTATGTGTGGGCAGTGAGGTGGAAATTACTATGTGTGGGCAGTGTGGTGGAAATTACTATGTGGGGGCAGTGTGGGGGAAATTACTATGTGGGGGCAGTGTGGGGGAAATAACTATGTAGGGGAAATTTGCCATGGTGGTCTGGGTCAAATGTAGGAGAAGAGGAAAGAGAAGGTCTACATGACAGGAGATGTCCCTGGATGTAAGAGGTATGTGGTGCTGTATTCTCTTCCATGTCTTTTTTATTATAATTATATGTATTTTTAATTTGGTGAACAAATTTTTCAGTTTAGGACCCAATTTGGGGTATTTTTTTTAGTCTGAAGATGTCATATGGCCTAGGAAGAGACTGTGGCACTCATGAAGCACTGCAGCCTCTTCATACAAAAAAAAAAAACTAAACTAAAATGGAGGGAGGGGCCCAAGTTGGGTAGACAGCCCCGGGCCTATCATGGACTTAATCCACCCCTGCTTTATGATCTCTCTGAGATGTATATCTGAGGCTTAACCAATAGTTCTACTTGCTCTACTTGGTTTGCAGTTTGCTCTATACAATTGCTTTGAGCAGTTTGCAAATTGCAATTTGCAGTTTGGTGGAACAATACTAACAATAGGAACATTATATAACTGTTCTAAATACCTATTTTGGCCTCTTAGTGGAGTGAATGTCTGTTCAGCTCCTCTCCTCTGGTGAATAATGATTCTAGCAGGGTATTTCCCACACAGGCTGAGTGTAAGATTGGCTTTGATTGGCCAAGACTCCTGCTCAGTGTGAGGCTGGCTGTGATTGGTTAAGACTCCTGGGCAGTGACAACAGCTTAACTCTATGCTTTCTGGTTTTAATTCTGCTGTGTCATTGAGCTTACCTTACATTGTTATAATAAATCTTAAAGGCATATTATCTTTTCTGCTTCTGTGAACACAATATATAACTGTTACATGACATCCAAAAACATGAAGTCACAGTAAATAACTCTGTTTTCGTCTTTAACATATAAACATAGGAACTGTATTAAGGTCATTGGCAGGTCTATATGAATACACATATAAGCCATATTAGCAACCTAGGGAAGGTCTTAGCTGGACAGCAACAATCAGGGATATTACATATTATACTCTAGGCAACAAGGAATAGTACTTATTAAAATGTAGACCACCATGACTATTATTTGACTATAGACCAACAGGGATATTACATATCAGGCTTTAGGACACCATAGATATTACTTACTAGGCTGTAGACCTATAGATATTATTAGGCTGTAGACCAGCAGGAATATTATATATTAACCTTTAGACCTCCAGGAATATTACTTATTAAACTGTATAACCATCAGCGATCTTGCTTATTAGAAAACAGACCACCAGGGATATTATTTATTTGTCAGAATATAGGCCACCAGAGATATTACATATTAGGCTTTATACCACCATAGATATTACTTATTAGGCTCTAGACCACCAGAGATAATACTTACTGGGCTCTATAGCAGCAGAGTTATAACTTTTTAGGCTCTTGACAACTAAGGGTATTACCTATTAAAATATAGACCACCTGGGATATTATTTATCAGACTATAGACTGCCAGAGATGCTACAAATTAGGCTTTAGACCACAATAGATATTACTTACTGGGCTCTAGACCAACAGGAATGTTATTTATTAACCTGTAGACTAAAAGGGATATGTTACATATATGCCTCTAGACCTCCAGGGATATTACATATTAGGTTCTATACCATCAGGGATATTACTTTTTAGGTTCTTGATCACCTGGGATATTACTTATTAGACTACAGACCACTAGGAATATGATATATTAGGCTATAGACCACCAGGGATATATTACATATTAGGGTCTAGATCACCAGGAATATTACTAATTATTCTTTAGACCAACGGGGATATTGATATTAGACTACATACCACCAGAGATATTATTCATTAGGTTCTAAACCAACAGTAAAATTAACTACTAGGCTCTGAACCAGCAGGGATATAAGTTTTTAAGCTCTAGAGTAGACCACAAGGAACATTTCATATTGAGGCATGCACTACTATGAATATTAATATTAATACTTTAGTAGGCACAAAACATTAATTATGATATGACTATTTTATTACCCTGTGCACAACCAGGGATGTTATTAACCAGTCAACCGACTAATTACTATGAACAGACACCCTTAGGCCTCTTTCACACGGGCGTCATGTTTTTGGCCCGGATAAGATGCGAGAGAGCGTCACGGGAAAATGCACAATTTTTCTGCGCGAGTGCAAAACATTGTAATGCGTTTTGCACACGCGTGAGAAAAATCGGCATGTTTGGTACCCAGACCCGAACTTCTTCACAGAAGTTTCGGTTAGGTTTAGGTGTTGTGTAGATTGTATTATTTTCCCTTATAACATGGTTATAAGATAGACTAATAGCATTCTTAATACAGAATGCATAGTACAATAGGACTGGAGAGGTTAAAAAAATAATAATAATAATTTAACTCACTTTAATCCACTTGTTCGAGCAGCCCGGCTTCTTTTCTGTCTTCATCTTTGCTGTGCACAGGAAAAGGACCTGTGGTGATGTCACTGCGCTCATCACATGGTCCATCACATGTTCTTTTTTTATCATGGTGCGGGATCATGTGACGGACCATGTGATGAGCACAGTGACATCACCACAGGTCCTTTTCCTGTGCACAGCAAAGATGAAGACAGAAAAGAAGCCGGGCTGTGCGAACAAGTGGATTAAGGTGAGTTAAATCATTTTTTATTTTTTTTTAACCCCTCCAGCCCTATTGTATTATGCATTCTGTATTAAGAATGCTATTATTTTCCCTTATAACCATGTTATAAGGGAAAATAATAATGATCGGGTCCCCATCCCGATCATCTCCTAGCAACCGTGCGTGAAAATCGCACCGCATCTGCACTTGCTTGCGGATGCTTGCGATTTTCACGCAGCCCCATTCACTTCTATGGCGCCTGCGTTGCGTGAAAAACGCACAAAATAGAGCGTGCTGCGATTTTCACGCAACGCACAAGTGATGCGTGAAAATCACCGCTCATGTGCACAGCCCCATGGAAGTAAATGGGTCCGGATTCAGTGCGGGTGCAATGCGTTCACCTCACGCATTGCACCCGCGTGGAAATCTCGCCCGTGTGAAAGGGGCCTTAGTGTTATAAACTCTCATTATTTACTAACTACAAGTAATTGGTAAAACGAACCCCTAGGCAACGGGTCATTTTTTAAATCCTTTTCACTTTATATTTAATTCATTAGACTCTATACCAACAGGAATTTTAATACTAAGGCTACTTTCACACTTGCGGCAGGACGGATCCGACAGGCTGTTCACCATGTCTGATCCGTCCTTCCGATATTTCGCCGTGCCGCCGCTCCGTCCCCATTGACTATAATGGGGACAGGGGCGGAGCTCCGGCGCAGCACGGCAGTGCACGGCGAAAGCCGCCGGACTAAAAAGTCCTGCATGTCCGACTTTTTAGTCCGGCGGCTTTTGCCGTGCACTGCCGTGCTGCGTCGGAGCTCCGCCCCAGTCCCCATTATAGTCAATGGGGACGGAGCGGCGGCCCGGCGAAATAGCGGAAGGACGGATCTGACATGGGGAACAGCCTGTCGGATCCGTCCTGCCGCAAGTGTGAAAGTACCCTAAGTCACAGACCAATAGGGATCTTTTTTATTGATATTATTAACCCACAGACAAGCAGTGATACTACTTTTATGCTTAAGATCCTCCTCCACTTTTGGAGCCCATCTTTGGTCTTTGGATATTTTCTATGAGGTTTTTTTTTTAGGCGAGTTCTCCAGAACTGAACATTCCAGATGTGATCTTCTTAGAGCTCTATACAGCGGGGTCACAATCTCTAGGTTTCAACTGGTTATTATAACTCTAGCTATGCAGCGTAACATCCTTCTTGCTTTCCCTACAGTCTGCACACAGAAATAAGAATCCCAAATCCTTCTCCTTCAACTGGCTAACACAGATCTGCCCAGGGGTGAAACTACAGTCATAATAGTTGCAATCAGGCTGACAATATCAAAGGGGTACACTAATAGCTGAGACTATAGCTGGATGAGGGGGACTGCTTTATCCTGCTCTGTCTTAGGCTGTATAGCAGCTAGAGATATGAGCGGATAATCTAACCATTAAAACAAGACCAGGATGGTCACTGTACAGCCAGAGATAAAGCTTTTAGAAATCGGAACAGGGGAGAGATCTGCAAAAAATATCTGCAGATCTCTTTTCCGACCTGGTTTCTAAAGGGTCTATTTCTGGCTGTATGGGTGTGTGGCACCACAATCTCTGTCTTGTTTTAAAACTTAGATTGTCTCCCAAATTACAGTTTTGAATCCCTTCGACTGAAGTCCAAACCAGGCCGCAAATAACAGAAGATATCAATTGGAAATTTGTTATTTTAACTCACAGCACTGCTGTCCGAAACAACAACCTTCACAGACCAACCGTGAACATCAAGTCGTTCAGAAAACAGGCGTCTGATATCCCTAATGTGTGACCAGCTTTAGATATTCTATGCAGAGATCTCTCTATCACTAAGGTCGACAAGAAGTTACTGAAACCTTTGAAGTATCACTTGACTTTACTGATCAAGAATGTCAATGACCCAAGATGCTTTGAAGATCTCAGTTATCATTACATATATTCATTATGTTGGACCTGGGCCAGAAAGCTCATACCGATCTGGATGCATCACTGCAAGGGGTCAACAGAGAGCTTGGCTTCATGAAATGAGCATGCAAAAACCATTCATCAGATTGATACAAGACACATTCTCTGCCCTTCAAATCCTGTCTAGGGGTGATTTCTGCCTTGTACAGGACATTAGATCTGGCTTCATAAATTAAGGGAAATGGCCGTAAGTGCAGACAAGGACTTATATTAACCAAACAAGGCATGAGCGCTTTATAATGCCCATGGGATGCCGACTTCTATGGGCATCTGCTGCACACCCTCCTATGTCAGCACTTCATCCCATAGCTCGGATACAGGGAGCTGGCCCAGATCCAATGTCGCTTCCAAGCTTGTCAATTTTAATATTTAATACAAGGACGGGACATAAATTTAATTGACCTCACTCTTACATAAAAGAGAAATATGGATGGATTTATTTTTTTCCTCTGAAATAATCTGTTCCATATTTGTTTCTGCAAATGACCTGGATTACAGGCAAAATAATCTTGTTCATAGTAACAAACGGCTAAACATATGGACATTTATGGTGAAGTTAAATCCTGGGGTTATGAAGTTGCATTGTGAGAAGCAAGCCGGGTCTATTAGAACCATATTCTGAGTCCGCCATTATATAGGGTCAACTTTATCAAACTCATGAATGCCAAGCCATACATCTTCCATGACCAATATTTCAATACAGGTAAAGAAAAGTGCTACCAAGTAGTCTGGGAAAGCTGGGTAATATAACTCATGGGGACCTCACTGTCACCCAGCTTTACCTGAAACAGATATAACATCTATATGATGCTCCTTAAAACATAGATGGCTCATATACAGTATTTTTCTCTTATTAAGATGCACCTGATTATTAGAGGAGGAAAAACAGAATTTTTTTTTACATTTTATCAGACCCCCAGTCCTCCTCAGACCTCAGATTAAACCCCCAAATCATCAGACCCTTAATCTTTATCAGACCTCAGTTCCAACCCCCCAATCAGACCCCTAAACTTTATCAGACCTCAGATATCACCTGCAATCTTCAACAGACCTCAGATCAGTCCTCCAATCAGACCCCAAACTTTCCGACCTCAGATCAGACCCTCCCCAATCAAACCCCCAATCTTTATTAGACCCACAATCAGTGGCGTATCTATCACGAGGTAAACAAGGCATTTGCCTAAGGCGGCACTTGCCAATGGGGCGGCAAAATGCCTCGTTTGCCACTTGTCCCATCCGTCTTATATGCCGGTATACTCAGAAGATCCGATGGTATATTCTAACCCCCAGGCGTTCCCATGGTGATGGGGGACGCTTGCCTCCTCCCACTAGGCGGCGCAGGCGCGTGACGTCAGTGAGTGAGCGCCGCCCGCCCGCCCGAACTGCCTGCTGTTACCGGAGCTAGGACAGAGTAAGGTATCAAAGTAAAGAGATCAGCAATGATTAAAGTTAAAGTTACTGATTAGTTTATAAATGTACTCCTGTGAGCGTCGGGGAGGGGGATCTGTGGATGTCACTGTTTAGGGGAGGGGGATCTGTGGATGGCACATAGGAAGGGGTGGGGTTTAGAGAAAAAAGGGGTTTGGCCATGACAGGAAGGGGTGGGTCAAATTTATATTAGGGGGTGCCCGAGTTTAGACTCGCCTAGGGCAGCACAAAACCAAGATACACCACTGCCCACAATCAGACCTCAGGTCAGACCCCCAATCTTCATCAGACCTCATATCAAACCCCCAATCTATATCAGACGCCTCGATCAGACCCCAAAAATGTATCAGACCTGAGATCATAATCCTCCAATCTTTAATAGACCTCTTATCAGATCTCCAATCTGTATTAGAACCCCCAAACTTTCAGACCTCCAATCCAATCAGACATAAAATAAATAACTCCCCTTTCCTGCTCTGGACCATGAGCTCTTCCTGCACTTACCACTCCCTGGTCCTCTACCAGGCCCCCTGCTGCACTTTGACCTGAAGACTGCACACCTACAGTACAGACCAAAAGTTTGGACACACCTTCTCATTCAAAGAGTTTTCTTTATTTTCATGACTATGAAGGCATCAAAATTATGAATTAACACATGTGGAATTATATACATAACAAACAAGTGTGAAACAACTGAAAATATGTCATATTCTAGGTTCTTCAAAGTAGCCACCTTTTGCTTTTATTACTGCTTTGCACACTCTTGGCATTCTCTTGATGAGCTTCAAGAGGTAGTCCCCTGAAATGGTCTTCCAACAGTCTTGAAGGAGTTCCCAGAGATGCTTAGCACTTGTTGGCCCTTTTGCCTTCACTCTGCGGTCCAGCTCACCCCAAACCATCTCGATTGGGTTCAGGTCCGGTGACTTTGGAGGCCAGGTCACCTGGCGCAGCACCCCATCACTCTCCTTCATGGTCAAATAGCCCTTAATTTCAAAGTTTTCCCAATTTTTCGGCTGACTAACTGACCTTCATTTCTTAAAGTAATGATGGCCACTCGTTTTTCTTTACTTAGCTGCTTTTTTCTTGCCATAATACAAATTCTAACAGTCTATTCAGTAGGACTATCAGCTGTGTATCCACCTGACTTCTACTCAACGCAACTGATGGTCCCAACCGCATTTATAAGGCAAGAAATCCCACTTATTAAACCTGACAGGGCACACCTGTGAAGTGAAAACCATTTCAGGGGACTACCTCTTGAAGCTCATCAAGAGAATGCCAAGAGTGTGCAAAGCAGTAATCAAAGCAAAATGCGGCTACTTTGAAGAACCTAGAATATGACATATTTTCAGTTGTTTCACACTTGTTTGTTATGTATATAATTCCACATGTGTTAATTCATAATTTTGATGCCTTCATAGTCATGAAAATAAAGAAAACTCTTTGAATGAGAAGGTGTGTCCAAACTTTTGGTCTGTACTGTACGTGCACTACTACACTCAGTCAGGACACAGTACAGCGTGGGGCCCGGAAGAAGACCAGGGAGCGGTGAGTACAGCAATCGCTTGCAGCGAGTGCTACACTTGCCACTCCCAGCGCCTCCTGCTTACTAATAAATGTTAAGACACACTGCCATTTCCCCCCCACTTTTTGGAGAAAAAGTGCGTCTTAAAAAACGAAAAATACAATAAATACTGCTTTTCATACATGGGTGATAATATAGAACAGTACCATACCCTGAACTGCACAGTCAACAGTGAATACAAAACCACAAGGTGAAAATCTCAAACTGGATATATTCTGTATATCAGGGTTTGCCACTTTTTAACCCCGTGTCATTTTAGGTACAATTTTCATTATTTTCTTTATAATGGTCAGAGCTCTAAATCACCTTTATAGGCAGAGCGTTACATAATATGTCTGGCTACCTGCAGCCACCACTAGGGGGGGCTCATTGTATAATGTCTTATTATTGAGTTCAATGTATTAACAGTATACAGTAAGCTCCTAACCGTCCTCTAGTGGTGATTGCTGGCTGTCAAAAAATTACTATTAAAATATATGGCTTTGCACAGGATTTGGAGGAGAAAAAGTGACCTTTGACCACTATAAACTAATATAAAAAAAACTAAAACAGCTCAGAATATTACACATATTTGATTTAAAAGAAAAAATGAATGGCAAAAAGAATTCAGACTACCTCACACTCACACAATAGGTCATGCAGGTCATGAGGTTACAAGTGGACATTATTGTACTTGCCGCATGCCCCGGAGGAGCAACTGCCATTCACATTGACAATCCGCACACTGGTGCTCCCTAGGAGTGATAAGAGGGCGCACCCTTTCTTCTTCCGGGGCACACCCTAATGTTGGGACTCCTGCCTGATGGTAGTTGGGGTGGCCTTGATGTTATAGGTTTGGTGCGGGTATAAGGCAGGAGATGTAGATGCTGTGGGCGGCGAATAGTGCTTGAGTCCGTTGTGGAAAATTAATAAGTCTCTCCTTACTAAAGTGCAGAATGGTAGTTGTAGTACAGCCAATGGTTTGAAAACGCAGTTCCAAACAACTGAAAGTTCAAAACCTCCCAAATAGCAATGCATATATATAGGCCAGAATGGGGATTGTAGTACTCCTTACATCTATCTCTCCAAGGGCTGGCAATAAGGGGTACAGGATCGAGATGGGCCAGGACTGTGTCCAAGTGTGAAGGGTGTTTTTACTATTTCCCTCTCACTGCAGTAAAGTCTCTATCAGCCTTAAACAGCAAATACCTTACTGACTGTCTCCAGTGCTCAGTCATGCAGATTCTGGACCTTCTAATTCTTCCTTTCTCTCTCTGTGAAGTAGAGATGGTTTTCTCTCTGTGGATCTCTCAGAGAGAGTGATTCTCTGGGTTGTAAGCCTAGTACTCTGAAGATTGAGCACATGTAGCTCCTCTCACTTCCTTAGCTAACTCTAGAGTGAGCTAGAGGCTGACCTAAGTCTCTCTCCTACCTTCCTACAGGGGCAGAGTCAAGATCGTTAACCCCAACTGAACCATACAAAACTTTGCTGGTGCATTACAAGGCATTAACATATTAAATAAAATTAAATAAGATTACATAACCAGATTAGTTTGCTAGTACCCTATTCAGTGGTACTGCATACTGCGCACTTATTCTTTTAACACTTGCTTCAGAATCTGCTGTTACAATGTTACAAATTCCTAAAATTAAAATAAACAGTATCAGGGTCATATCAACAACTCATTGATTTATATGGAGTAAAGGGTCAGATTGCTCAGTGTTTCCAGCACATATGATTTAGGCTACTTTCACACTAGCGTTTTTCTTTTCCGGCGCTGAGTTCCGTCCTAGGGGCTCAAATCCGGAAAAGAACTGATCAGTTTTATCCCCATGCATTCTGAATGGAGAGTCAGTCCTTCAGGATGCATCAGGATGTCTCCAGTTCAGTCTTTTTGACTGATCAGGCTTTTCAGAAAAACGTAGCATGCAGTATTTTTACCTCCGGCCAAAAAGCCTGAACACTTTGACTGAACGCCGGATCAGGCCTTTTTCCCATTGACTTGCATTAACGCCGGATCTGGCACTGTGTGTTCAGTCAAAACGGATCCGGCTTTTGCATGTTAAACCCGAAAAATGTGAAAAAAAAGTTAAAGTCCATAAATGGCGGATCCGTTTTTTCCAATGCATTTTTTCATTGTGATCAAAATCCTGATCAGGATTCAAATGTAATCCGTTTTCACACGTTTTTCCGGATCCGGCGGGCAGTTCCGGTGTCGGAATTGAACGCCGGATTAAAACAACGCTAGTGTGAAAGTAGCCTAAAACGTTACGCAAAGAGCCTCTTGTGGAGTGTCTGAATGGCTGCAATGTAATACCATATTTCTCCTGTAGTGGCCACTGCAGAGAAAAGTATTTCCCAGCAATTACGACAGCTTTTCTGACATAACAGATGATTGCTGGTGATTAGTGATTAGCGATGGCTTCGGATGCTACATCTGAAGTCACTTCGTTCAAAACTTCGCATTAATACTGTACGGAGATCCATCTCTATACAGTAATAAAATGTATGGCCTCCGATGAGCTGGAGTCGGTTATTCGCAAAGTCGCATGTGGCTTAGCTGAATAACTTCGGTAGTTGATTTTTAAAGTGGAAAACCACTTTAAAACTTGAAACCGGACTCGGCTTTGGTTCCGACTGGTACAGTGGGCCAGGGTAGTGAAAGAAGGGGGCATCCTTGTTTCCCTTGGGACACACTCTGATATTAGGGCTCCTGCCTGATGGTAGTTGGGGTACCCTTGGGTTTGTATGTTTGCTGCAGGTGCAAGGCAGGAGTTGTACATAGAAACATAGAAACATAGAATGTGTCGGCAGATAAGAACCATTTGGCCCATCTAGTCTGCCCAATATACTGAATACTATGGATAGCCCCCGGCCCTATCTTATATGAAGGATGGCCTTATGCCTATCCCATGCATGCTTAAACCCCTTCACTGTATTTGCAGCTACCACTTCTGCAGGAAGGCTATTCCATGCATCCACTACTCTCTCAGTAAAGTAATACTTCCTGATATTACTTTTAAACCTTTGCCCCTCTAATTTAAAACTGCGTCCTCTTGTGGTAGTTTTTCTTCTTTTAAATATGCTCTCCTCCTTTACCGAGTTGATTCCCTTTATGTATTTAAAAGTTTCTATCATATCCCCTCTGTCTCTTCTTTCTTCCAAGCTATACATGTTAAGGTCCTTTAACCTTTCCTGGTAAGTTTTATCCTGCAATCCATGTACTAGTTTAGTAGCTCTTCTCTGAACTCTCTCTAGAGTATCTATATCCTTCTGGAGATATGGTCTCCAGTACTGCGCACAATACTCCAAATGAGGTCTCACCAGTGTTCTGTACAGCGGCAAATGGTGCTGGAGTCAGAAGTAGAAAACAAACGTCTCCCTTTACTAAAGTGCAGAATAGGAGTTTTAGTACATCCAATCATATGAAAAGACTGTTCCATCTGTTCACAGTGCAAATGTCCCCAGATAGCAATGTATGGATTTGAGCAAGGATGGGCAATGTAGTACTCTTTCTTCTCTATCTTCCCAGAGCCTCTCCCTGCAGAATCTAATGCTAGTAATATTACTCTTGCAATGCTGGATGTAATTTCCAACTGAGGGATACAGGGTTAAGATACAGTTGGCCAGGTTGTGTCCCACTGTGAAGGGTGTCCCAGCAATGTCCCTCTCACAGCAGTAACATCTATAGCTTTGATCAACTAATACTTAACTGGCTGAATGCTCGGCCTTGCAGATTCTAGACCTTCTTTGATCTTTCCTTTATCTCTCTCTCTTTCTTGAGTACTGTAGTAATGGTGATCAGTGATGGTCAGTTTGCAGTTTTCGCCAGCGAACACATGCGGGCTGCCATCTTTAGTAAGGTAGACTCACCCGTCCGCCGATGCACAGGTAAGCCCTTACCTGTGCCTGTGTCTGGGAGCTGGTCTGAAATCAAATGCGGTCACCGGGAGCAGGCAGTTCCGAGAACAGCTCGATAAAGGCCCCCGGTGGCTGTTCTCGGAACTGCCTGCTCCCGGTGACCGCATTTGATTTCAGACCGGCTCCCGGCACAGGCACAGGTAAAGGCTTACCTGTGCATCGGCGGACGGGTGAGTCGACCTTACTAAAGATGGCAGCCTGCATGTGTTTGCTGACGAACACTGCGAACTGACCATCACTGATGGTGAGGTCTTTCTCCGAGAAAGATAACCCTCAGAGAAGGTGATTCTCTGAATCTTTGGTCCAGTCCTGTGAGGAGCACACGTGGCTGCTTCCTTTCTCTTCCTCTGCTAACACTACTCTAGGCTGGACTAGAGGTGGATCCAGGATCCACAACCAATTTCCTGCAGGGGTTGTGTCAGAGTAAGGCTACTTTCACACTAGCGTTCGGAGCGGATCCGTCTGATGTTTCATCAGACGGATCCGCTCCTATAATGCAGACGTTTGCATCCGTTCAGAACGGATGCGTCTGCATTAAAACTTAGAAAATTTTCTAAGTGTGAAAGTTGTCTGAGCGGATCCGTTCAGACTTTACATTGTAAGTCAATGGGGAACGGATCCGCTTGAAGATTGAGCCATATGGTGTCATCTTCAAGCGGATCCGTCCCCATTGACTTACATTGTAAGTCTGGACGGATCCGCTCGCCTCCGCACGGCCAGGCGGACACCCGAACGCTGCAAGCAGCGTTCAGGTGTCCGCTCACTGAGCGGAGCGGAGGCTGAACGCTGGCAGGCGGATGCATTCTCAGTGGATCCGCCTCCACTGAGAATGCATTGGGGCCAGACGGATGCGTTCGGGGCCGCTCGTGAGCCCCTTCAAACGGAGCGCACGAGCGGACACCCGAACGCTAGTGTGAAAGTAGCCTTAGTTTACTCTGTCACTTCCATCCATAACCATAATGGTAATATAAATGGCATAAAATGACATAACATTAAATAGCAAAACAATTTTGCAAGCACCCAGGTCTGGGGTACTGCACTCCCATTGAAGTGAGTGCTGCAGTAACCAGCTCCGTCTACTACACAATGCTATGTAGTACCCGCTCCAGAGCTACTCCCAAACATCGGATAAGAGGGGGTGCGGGATGTCAGACCCTCGCAGATCTGATATTGATGGTCCATCCTGAGGATAGGCCACCGTTATCTAAATACTTGACAATCCCTTTAAGGCACCATAGAGTGATGCCACACCAATATACATGTATGACAAACTCAGCTTTTCTACATCTGTCTATTCTATAATACATTGTTCCATATTTATATTATCCGACCACCTCATCACGCTGTAAATGGGTTAGGCTACTTTCACACTAGTGTTTTTGCTGGATCCGGCAGGGTTCAGAAAAAACGCTTCCGTTACTGATAATACAACCATCTGCATCCGTTATGAACAGATCCGGTTGTATTATCTTTAACATTGCCAAGACGGATCCGTCATGAACTCCATTGGGGGACGGATACGTTTTCTATTGTGTCAGATTGTGTCAGAGAAAACGGATCCGTCCCCATTGACTTGCATTGTGGGTCATGACGGGTCTGTCTTGCTCCGCATCCCAACATGCTGCAGTTTGTTCTCTGGTATGAGAACAGAACGGAATGCATTCTGTTCTGTTCAGTTACGTTTTTTCCCCATTGACAATGAATGGGGACAAAACGGAAGCGTTTTTTTTTTGGTATTGAGACCCTATGACGGATCTCATTATCGGAAAATATTAACAATAGTGTGAAAGTAGCCTTATACAAGTGACAGTGAACATATGATGCATCCATCTTATGGGCCTCTTAACACTGAGACAGAGAGAAGATAGATGGTCATGTGGAAATCCCCTATACTTTCTTTACAGTGGGAATATGAGCGATGGAGCCGGCCCTCCAGATGTATTTTGCAAGGCTGCAGGAAAAAAACAAAAGCTGAATCTGATTAGGAAAGTTAATAAACCAAATTGAGTAGCTAGATATATCTTTCTTGAGATCTTAATATTTTATATACACTCCCTGGGGGATCGCCCTGAACCGCAGCAAACACAACAGCGCTGTATAAAGTTCAGCACGCTCACTGTTTTCTGCACGGTCATACTGTCTGGGCATTACAAAGGACGTCTTCTTATTCGGATTGTTCCCAAGATCCAATGGCAGGAAACGTCTGATTCGCCGCAAAGCCGAATTTCCTCAGGCTTTGTGGTAAAGAATCAATTTTCCTTGAAATGGCGGCAATAAAAAAAAATAAATATATATATATATATATTCAACGAATGAAGAGGCAGCACTTCCAGTTGTTTGGTGATAGGGTGATGACCCCAAACTTTATTCCAGCAACGTTTCTGCCTTCTCAATGAGGCCTTTGTCAAGCTACAACAGTGCTATACTGTGGGGTTTATATACCCACAATCCAATACAAATTTGTGCAATTAGTGAAACCACATGTTGACAATAAAATCACATGATCATCAAAACGTCACATTATCACATGACTATCTGTGTACACATATTTTGCATGTAAAAAACCTTTATACAAAAGTTATAACATCATTCAATAGTGAAAAACCTACATCATAGGTTTTATACATATTATACATAGTGATCCGATGTGCTATATCAATATCCCTCGTGTCCAGTTTCTGATTAAACATATGTGAACTTAACAGTGCTCCATACACTAAGGGTTAAAATCAAATTCACGATGCAGCTGCATCATATTAAACTTTAAAAACTTTTTTGAACTAACCGTCATGGACCAGCCAGGCGCGCCAGCATCAGCGTCCCCCCGTCCGCCAGGCGCATGCGCCGCGTCAGGCGTCACCCGTCTACCTCCCCACGTCGCCGCGTCATCACGCACGCACCCTGGAACGCAAATTCGCCCAGTGGAGCGCATCATGAGCACAGCGGCGGCGGGGGGAGGGAAAGAGAAGACACATGACCGGACACACTGCCGGGGCGTCGAGGGGGCGTGTCAGTGGCTATGGTAACACAATGTACATCAATACAAAAAGAGGGGAACATCAAGGCAGTCACACAGCGCACTACAGCCCAGCCAACCTGTATCTAGATGCGCAAATGGACCCAGGAGTGGCGACCACCACATTATCAGTCAAAGAACTGACGTAGTGACGCCCTCTAGGTCAATATGCACATCCAGAGTGAAAATTCTGTGCAGTTACAATGGGAGGGATCCATCCCATCTCCATGCACTTCAAACTTGGTATACATAAAACCAACTCCTGGCTTCTAGATTCCCGGTCAGAGCTGGCATCTAATACCATTTTAGTAAAGATTGATGCAGGTCGGATTTCCCTAATGTGCAATGCGTGACTTGACAAGGGGGCGACGTGGGGAGGTAGACGGGTGACGCCTGACGCGGCGCATGCGCCTGGCGGACGGGGGGACGCTGATGCTGGCGCGCCTGGCTGGTCCATGACGGTTAGTTCAAAAAAGTTTTTCAAGTTTAATATGATGCAGCTGCATCGTGAATTTGATTTTAACCCTTAGTGTATGGAGCACTGTTAAGTTCACATATGTTTAATCAGAAACTGGACACGAGGGATATTGATATAGCACATCGGATCACTATGTATAATATGTATAAAACCTATGATGTAGGTTTTTCACTATTGAATGATGTTATAACTTTTGTATAAAGGTTTTTTACATGCAAAATATGTGTACACAGATAGTCATGTGATAATGTGACGTTTTGATGATCATGTGATTTTATTGTCAACATGTGGTTTCACTAATTGCACAAATTTGTATTGGATTGTGGGTATATAAACCCCACAGTATAGCACTGTTGTAGCTTGACAAAGGCCTCATTGAGAAGGCAGAAACGTTGCTGGAATAAAGTTTGGGGTCATCACCCTATCACCAAACAACTGGAAGTGCTGCCTCTTCATTCGTTGAATATATATCCTGGAGGAGAAGCCAGCCTCTGTGAGGATTTTTTGCACCCAGTGCACAACATCTGACTGTGCTGCTGCAATATTTGTGGTATTATATACACTGCTCAAAAAAATAAAGGGAACACTTAAACAACACAATGTAACTCCAAGTCAATCACACTTCTGTGAAATCAAACTGTCCACTTAGGAAGCATCACTGAGGGACAATCAATTTCACATGCTGTTGTGCAAATGGGATAGACAACAGGTGGAAATTATAGGCAATTAGCAAGACACCCCCAATAAAGGAGTTGTTCTGCAGGTGGTGACAACAGACCACTTCTCAGTTCCTATGCTTCCTGGCTGATGTTTTGGTCACTTTTGAATGCTAGCGGTGCTTTCACTCTAGTGGTAGCATGAGACGGAGTCTACAACCCACACAAGTGGCTCAGGTAGTGCAGCTTATCCAGGATGGCACATCAATGCGAGCTGTGGCAAGAAGGTTTGCTGTGTCTGTCAGCGTAGTGTCCAGAGCATGGAGGCGCTACCAGGAGACAGGCCAGTACATCAGGAGACGTGGAGGAGGCCGTAGGAGGGCAACAACCCAGCAGCAGGACCGCTGCCTCCGCCTTTGTGCAAGGAGGAACAGGAGGAGCACTGCCAGAGCCCTGCAAAATGACCTCCAGCAGGCCACAAATGTGCATGTGTCTGCTCAAACGGTCAGAAACAGACTCCATGAGGGTGATATGAGGGCCCGACGTCCACAGGTGGGGGTTGTGCTTACAGCCCAACACCATGCAGGACATTTGGCATTTGCCAGAGAACACCAAGATTGGCAAATTCGCCACTGGCGCCCTGTGCTCTTCACAGATGAAAGCAGGTTCACACTGAGCACATTTGACAGACGTGACAGAGTCTTGAGATGCCGTGGAGAACGTTCTGCTGCCTGCAACATCCTCCAGCATGACCGGTTTGGCATTGGGTCAGTAAAGGTGTGGGGTGGCATTTCTTTGGAGGGCCGCACAGCCCTCCATGTGCTCGCCAGAGGTAGCCTGACTGCCATTAGGTACCGAGATGAGATCCTCAGACCCCTTGTGAGACCATATGCTGGTGCGGTTGGCCCTGGGTTCCTCCTAAAGCAAGACAATGCTAGAGCTCATGTGGCTGGAGTGTGTCAGCAGTTCCTGCAAGACAAAGGCATTGATGCTATGGACTGGCCCGCCCGTTCCCCAGACCTGAATCCAATTGAGCACATCTGGGACATCATGTCTCGCTCTATCCACCAACGTCACGTTGCACCACAGACTGTCCAGGAGTTGGCAGATGCTTTAGTCCAGTTCTGGGAGGAGATCCCTCAGGAGACCGTCCGCCACCTCATCAGGAGCATGCACAGGCATTGTAGGGAGGTCATACAGGCACGTGGAGGCCACACACACTACTGAGCCTCATTTTGACTTGTTTTAAGGACATTACATCAAATTTGGATCAGCCTGTAGTGTGTTTTTCCACTTTAATTTTGAGTGTGACTCCAAATCCAGACCTCCATGGGTTGAAAATTTTGATTTCCATTTTTTAATTTTGTGTGATTTTGTTGTCAGCACATTCAACTATGTAAAGAACAAAGTATTTCAGAAGAATATTTAATTAATTCAGATCTAGGATGTGTTATTTTTGTGTTCCCTTTATTTTTTTGAGCAGTGTATATATATATATATATATATATATATATATATATATATATATATACTCGCCTCATCAATTTGCCCACAAAGAGGCTGTTGCGGCCATCTTTATTGCAGAAACTGCGCAATATTTTGCGAGGGGTGACATATGACGTCACCATGGCGGCACGCTGGTCGTGTATGGCGATATCATCAGTGATTACGTCACTGCGCCTGGCCAGCATAATGACATGATGACATCATCACGTCACCACACAAGATTTCCGTGGTGTCTTCAATTAAGATGGTCGCAACGGCCTCTACATGAGCAAATGTATAAGGCTATTTTTTTTTTACCCTGATTAACCACTGAAAGCCTTAAATGGTAGTCTCAGATGCCAGGATCAGCAATGAACACGGCATCTGAGGGGTTCAATGACAGGGGCAGCACGATTGCAGGCACCCCTACTACCACCAGTCGGGAGCCCCCAAACCAGGTTATGCCCCCGAGGGAAGAAAGGGTGCGTCCTCCAGTCACTGCACGGCCCTAGGAATGCCAGTGTGGAGACTGCCACCGTGAACTGTGAGTACTACTACCACCACCCTCAGAGCCACAACTATCACTCTCATCCTCCACACACTTCTCCGCGACGCACAGCATTTGATCCTGATCCTGACCTTAACCTTCTTTCTGGATATCACTTTTGTCTCACTCTTGCTTTTCTTTACTCCAGACTTTGACCCATCTCGTCCTCTAGCCTGTCACTGACCACTCTCCTCGAGATGACCTTTGGCTCAGTTTCCGATTATGCTACTACTGCTTTAGCGCAAATCCAGGACTGTGCTGTGACCATGACCTGGGGAACATCCTGGTGGGCTTTAAGGATTAAGACATACCTCCCAAGTGTCCCTCTTTTTGACCCAAGTCCCTCTTTGATCCTTAAATGTCCTTCTTTTTGACCTGAGGAATTAATGCATAAATGTGCATTAATACATTTACTAAATTGCTCCTTACTATAGTGTCTGTATAGTGTCTACCTGTATATTAGACCATAACTTCATTATTTGGTGAATTTTGGACCTTAAAATATCTATAATCTGATGATTTATGTGCTAATATTTACCGTATTTTTCACCCCATAAGACGCATTTTTTTCCCCATAAGACAAAGAGGGGGAAAAATGCCCCTGCATTTTATGGGGTGATTATTAAGGAAGCACTTCCATTTTGGAAGCGCTTCATTAGTACCGGAGGACCGGGAAGCGGTAAAGGATCTGTACTCACCGCTTCCTGGTCCTCCGCTGGGCTGTCTACTGTGCAGGGCTGCGCACCATGTGACCTCACGATGTGCGCAGTCTTCACAGCTGACAGCCGAGAACCAGGAAGAGAGAGAGAACGCTGGTGGTGAGGAGCAGCGGCGTCCAGGAGCAGGAGAGGCAAGTTATTTTTTATTTATTTTTTCGCTGATAGCTGACATGGGGGGGCATGATGGCTGACATGGGGGCATGATGGCTGACATGGGGCGGCATGATGGCTGACATGGGGGGGCATGATGGCTGACATGGGGGCATGATGGCTGACATGGGGGCATGATGGCTGACATGGGGGCATGATGGCTGACATGGGGGCATGATGGCTGACATGGGGGCATGATGGCTTGTCTGACATGGGGGAGCTGATGGATGGGGGCTGATGGCTGACATAGAGGGGCCTATGGCTGACATGGGGGGCTGATCTGAGGCATTGGGGGTCTGATTTGAGGTCTGATTAACATTGGGGGTCTGATTGCTGGTCTGACCTGAGGTGTAATGGAAATTTTTTTTTCTTCTTATCCTCCTCCTGAACCTAGGTGCGTCTTATGGGCGAAAAATACAGGTAAATGGATATCGAGGTGCGAGAAAAAAAAATTGTCCCGGGGCTCCACATGCTGTAAAAATAAATAAATAAATAAATAAATAAATAAACTTATACTCACCTAACTGATCCCCAGCTTTGCAGTTCTGACTGAGTCAGTATTTATGCTTTGAGCTGAGTTAGGAGGTGTGGCCCAGTATGAAAAAAACTGCCGTGATGCGCGCCGCACATTGTCCCGCTTTGCAATTTTCTAAAGTTGGGAGGTATGGTTAAGATTAGGGGGATACCTTAGACTCCACACCCTAGTCTAGCCAGCAGCAAATGGATTACAGTTTAGATAATCCACATCTCTGGAACATGACTTTTTCCATCACCGGTGGATATTTTGGGATGCACCTGCAAGCTAATGACTATATGGACAGACCTCTTGTCCTGTAACAGTAATCAAGTGGATTCTTACATGTTCCATCCTGTTTCAGAGCTAGCAGCCACACATTGCCGCAAAAAAAGTCCCTTGAGTGCTACCTATGTGTCTAGGAGTCCACATACATGCTCCACTCCCTGATGGGGCCATACACTGGACTCCTAAGTACTGTACAAAATGAGCAGAGATTTACAAGTTCTGCAGTCTGCTCAGCTCCTCCTGCTCTATATCACGCTGCCACTATATCCAACACTATGTTCAATGAGAAAGGTTCCAGACAGAGAATCTCTTTCCACCATGTAGACGGTGGATATTATCACTCCTGAAGAAATTTGATTGCAGGGATTGTGATAACCCACCCTGTGCTTGCAGGGCTGAAGATGACTGATGTTGGGAGGGTATGAGAGAGCAGTGTAGCTGGCCAGCTAAGACCTGTCCTAGGTTGCTAACATAGCTTATATATCTATACAGCTAGACCTGCCAATAACCTTAATACAGTTCCTATGTTTGTGTGTTAAAGACAAAAGGAGAGTAATTTACAGTGACTTTATGTTTGGATGTCATATAACTGTTATATATTGTGTTCACAGAAGCAGAAAAGATAATATGCCTTTAAGATTCATTATATGGATGTGAGGTAAGCTCAATGACACAGCAGAAACAACAGAAAGCATAGAGTTAAACTGTTGTTGCTGGGCAGGAGTCTCAACCAATTACAGCCAGCCTCACACACAGTCTGTGTGGGAAATTCCCCTAGCAGGAGCTGTTTGAATCATTATTCACCAGAGAGAGAAGCTGAACAGACACACACTCCACTACTAAGAGCTGTGTTTTATGGAAGCAGAGAGGCCAAAATAGGTATTTAAAATAGTTATATAATGTTCTTACTGTTAATATAGTGATTAGAACTGTATACTGAACTAGTTATATATGTGTTTACTTACAGTTCCACCAAATTCAATTGCAAACTACAAAGTTCACAATCCAAATTCAAATTCCATCTTGCAATCCAAATTGCATACAACCATAATAGATCATTCTCTAGAGTACAGACACTGAAGAGAGAAATATATTCACCATTTTATGTTAAATGACAAGATTGAACAGTTGAACCACCATTTTATGCCATTTTGTGATATCTTTTCAACACGTGTTATGTACATGGACTATCTGCTGCGGAGGCGGCAGTGTTATAGATGAAGAAAAGTTGAAGTTAATAAAGAAGTTATTTCAAGCATTTGGTGCGCTCTTTAAACCTACTATTTCCATAGAACAGCGCTAGAGGAATTACAGAGTAACAGACAGTCTGGTTAGATTAAAAGTCAAAGATATCAAAATTCTTCTAATGCCACAGAGCAAAAGGCACTTCATAGTGCTGCGCCTGCCACAAGCAGGGCCAATAAATATCTATAAAACATGGGTGATTATATTACGTGATTAAATTATGTCTCTGTAGTATTATAGTGGCTTCTGCTAGTAAGGAGGGTTGTCCAAGACTAGAAAAAGATAACTACTCAATGTCTTTGTTAGAGTGAAAGAGATGAAGAGCTAGATTGGCAACTGCAAGACCAGGGTGGTATCCTCAGGTCATCCATTTCATCAGTTCATCAGAGGTCATCCATCTTATCTCCAGCCCCACTAGTGGAAGATGACATGGATACTTGATCTGAACTCTGGACAATTCTAGATTAAAATGGTTATTAGAACTATCAGGATCTCTGGAGACTTTGTTGTGGGTACTGATATCTGGTATGCCATAGTTGTTGTGGACAAAATGGTGGACCATTGAAAAGGCCAATATGGATGCAAAACCTATAGGCTACACAAAGGCGAAACTGATATACTGATGGAAGGGACAGTAATGGGGTTAAAAATAACGCCTACTTAGCACAGTTAAATATATTGCATGCAGGCAACAAGCACATTTTACAATGGCAAATAACAAGCAGCAAGGTCACAACAAGCTACAGTATAAAAACATTGTGTTGCATGCACATGCCTGGCATACTTCTCCGCAGACATTTCTAGCTCTTAGGACGTCACAACATTCCTGACTTGGAAGTAGAATGGGGGAATGAAGTGCTATATCCTGGAAAGACGCACTCCGAAGCCTCTAATAATCCTCTAATAACATGATAGTATTACTGGGAGATATTAGGCATAGGAATTAATTAAAGAATTCTTTTCTCACTTGAGTACATGCCAAGGAATGTCTGTATTGAGCTGTTACTAGGTGCACTTACTTTAGGTCTTAGGTACTTTATAGGTTTCAAAAATTGCAAAAATAACTTGTCACCGGTGAAAGCGCAGTGCAGGTTCTCTAAGCAATTAGAATGGTCACTAACCTGAAATTTTCTGCCCCCTATATAAACTGGAATTGCCGTTCTCCCAGGCTGAGAAAACTTTTTGCCTATATTAACCTGACAAAGACCAAGATAATTTTGATTTTTAGAAACAGGTACTGTTTACCGCAAGCAAAAAATGACTAAACTATAACTTTTTGTTGATATTTTTATACACAAATTTTATATACAGTACAGACCAAAAATTTGGACACACCTTCTCATTCAAAGAGTTTTCTTTATTTTCATGACTATGAAGGCATAAAAACTATGAATTAACACATGTAGAATTATATACATAACAAACAAGTGTGAAACAACTGAAAATATGTCATATTCTAGGTTCTTCAAAGTAGCCACCTTTTGCTTTGATTACTGCTTTGCACACTCTTGGCATTCTCTTGATGAGCTTCAAGAGGTAGTCCCCTGAAATGGTTTTCATTTCACAGGTGTGCCCTGTCAGGTTTAATAAGTGGGATTTCTTGCCTTATAAATGGGGTTGGGACCATCAGTTGCATTGAGGAGAAGTCAGGTGGATACACAGCTGATAGTCCTACTGAATAGACTGTTAGAATTTGTATTATGGCAAGAAAAAAGCAGCTAAGTAAAGAAAAACGAGTGGCCATCATTACTTTAAGAAATGAAGGTCAGTCAGTCAGCCGAAAAATTGGGAAAACTTTGAAAGTAAGGGCTATTTGACCATGAAGGAGAGTGATGGGGTGCTGCGCCAGATGACCTGGCCTCCACAGTCACCGGACCTGAACCCAATCGAGATGGTTTGGGGTGAGCTGGACCGCAGAGTGAAGGCAAAAGGGCCAACAAGTGCTAAGCATCTCTGGGAACTCCTTCAAGACTGTTGGAAGACCATTTCAGGGGACTACCTCTTGAAGCTCATCAAGAGAATGCCAAGAGTGTGCAAAGCAGTAATCAAAGCAAAAGGTGGCTACTTTGAAGAACCTAGAATATGACATATTTTTAGTTGTTTCACACTTGTTTGTTATGTATATAATTCCACATGTGTTAATTCATAGTTTTGATGCCTTCATAGTCATGAAAATAAAGAAAACTCTTTGAATGAGAAGGTGTGTCCAAACTTTTGGTCTGTATTGTACATAAATCTATGCATTTTTCATTTTTTTCTTATTATTTGAAAAATATTTAAAAATTATGGTTTTTTTTACACTTTAGCTATTGTATAATCTTACCCTAAAAAAAGACTTTTGTTGTGTTTCATACATTTTTGTATATTACATGTCTAGTTTATTTTTTGTCTATTATTTATTTACCATTAGGGGGCCTTATTAGGCTAGTTTCACAATAGCATTAAATAGTTGGATGCCACCTGTACTTCCAGAGCCCCTTGACTATAATGGGGCCTGGCGGGAATCCAGGCCATTTACAGCATTAATGCCAGGATACGGCCAGACAAAAACCGCTGCAAGCACCCCTTGGCACCCCCATTATAGTTAAAGAGGCCTGGTGATGCTCCGAGTATCTCTGCTGGACCAGCCTGCTGGAAGAGTTTTACTGTAGTGTGAAACTAACCCTATTACTATAATAATTATTTTTTCATTATACTTTTCCATATGCATAACTTTTTAAACAGTTTTTTTTTATTAGCAACTAAAGCTGCATGTTCAGACAGATATTCCGCTTGAATCCACCATGAACATAAACACTTGGCCAAGCATCTAAGTTTTTCTCGATGGTGACACAACAGATGGTCAAGATCCCTCTGACCCCAACAGACCCTTTCATTTGGCAGCTGTTTATTGCCCATGGGAACAAAGCATCAGCCACGTTGAAATCCAACCTACATGATCCTTCTTTGCCTCGACATTTGATGTTGAAGGAGAGTGTTAAAACATCTCTATACACATTAGATAATTGGCCAATCCCACCTAAATCAGCAGGTTCCGCCAAACTTTTCCCAATGCATATGACAACCTGCTAAGACAACTAAAGGTCATGTACTGTTAGTTGATCTTGAGGACCAAGCTTGGCCAACACTACCATAAACCAATTTTGGGGAAAATAATTGCAATTTGTATTGTTAGAGGAACATCTAACTTCAAATAGGAATAAACTAGTGGCCTTTCCATTTTGTACCTTAGTTTACACCTTACAGTCTGACTCACACCATACTATAAGAGAAGGTGGTGATATGAGAAGGTGGCCATATGACACAGTCTCTGCAGCCTTTCCAGGAATTCAAGCCTCCAGGCAAGTGATTCACATCTCCCCAGAACTGTTGAACTAACTATTTTCACTGAGCCATTGCTCATATCTCCCTAAAGATGTCATGAAAAACACACCACATCTTCTATCATTCTCTGGCTTTCCTGCAAAACTCTGGCTGACCATGGATGTAAATGCTCATAAACCTAGGCTTATTAAACAAAGCTGCAAACACCACATACTAATAAAAGTCCTGAGGAATACAACGTGGATGCTACTATGAATAAAGAAGCCAAAAGGATGAGTCAGTCCATAGAGCAATGTACAGTACAATAGCTCTAAAAAATGCAACAGTATGGAAAATAACTAAGGAGAAAGGGACTGTAGTCCAAGAGCAGGACACTTGTGTATATAATGGCACATCTTCCCTTTCTGACCATTAGTGGTGCTGAAGCATTTACAGCTGGTCTGTGCATGATACAAGATATTCATTGATATTGGATTATTATTGTGTTCCTTTATTGAGGATCCGTGCAAACCTTAAATTCCATTTCTTACCTATACTGTGGCCATTAGGGCTCTAATAGGTCCCCAAAGCTTCTATGGGTCCAGCAAAGTTTGACATTGTAGAGAAGGTGTTATTGTACTTTTGGTCTTTGTCCCTGCTCCAGGAAACTTGTCTTCATGAAAGGAGGAAAAGAGACCTGCTTATTATTGCTTATAGTTTTTGTGTGTATGGATTAAATGGGGTTTAGAGTCACATACCATTAATTTGGTTGTACTTTAAACTATATGCATACTTACAATGAAATAAAATCCTAAATTCCTCCTTAGGGAGCGATGCTCTTGGCTCGACCAATGGCCTAGGACTCTAATCCTCCCTCATGACATTTGTTCAATCTTGTTTGCAGGGCTTCTCCCGTGCTGCACCCATTCTGTGGAATTCACTGCAACAGACCTTCATACTGGCTCCCAACATTCCCTGTTTTAAGTGTTGACACTCTTTAAGGAGGACTATATCCCAAAACAATAGTCCATGACCTAAACAGGACCTGATCTGGTCTCTACTCAACATTATTCTTAGCTGAAATTATATAGCTTATTCTGAAAGTCTTCAGACCCTTTCACTTTTTTCACATTTTGTAATGTTGCGGCCTTGTGCTAAAATAAAAACAAAATCAAGTTTTTCCCATCAATCTGCACTCAATATCCCATAATGAGAAAGAGAGAACAGAATTTTAGAAATGTTTGCAAATTTATTAAAAAGGAAAGTCAAAAATTTTGCATGGACATAAGATTTCGGACCCTTTGACACTTTAGCTCTGGGGGCCTTCTATTTCTCTTGATCATCTTTGAGATGTTTAACACCTTAATTGGAGTCCACCTGTGGTAAATTCACTTAGACTTGATTTTGAAAGATACGCCCCTATCTGGTATCACAGTTGACATCAGAGCAAAAACCAAGCCATGAGGAGGAAGAAACTGCTTGTAGAGCTCAGAGACAGGATTGTGTGGTACAGATCTGGAGAAAGGTACCAAAAATTTCTGCTCCGCTGAAAGTTGCCAAGAACACAGTGGCCTTCATAATTCTTAAATGGAAGAAGTTTGGAACAACCATGACTCTTACTAGAGCTGGACGACTCACCAAACTAAGTAATTGGGGAAGAAGGGCCTTGGTAAGAGAGATGACCAGGAACGCAATGGTCACTTTTGGTGAACTCCCAAGATCCTGTTTGCTGATAGGAAGAACTTCCAGAAGGTCAACCATCATTGCAGCACTCCACCAATATGGACTTTAAGGCAGAGTGGCCAAAAAGAAGCCTGTCCTCAGTAAAAGTTCAGGTGAAACCAAGATTTAACTTTTTGGCCTCAGTTCTAAACATCAAGTCTGGATTAAACCAGGCACTGCTCATCACCTGCCCAATACCATCCCTCCAGTGAAGTATGGTGGTGGCAGTATCAAGCTTTTGGGGTGCGTTTCAGCTGCTGGGACAGGGAGACTGGTCAGGGTTGAGGGAAAGCTGAATGGAGCAAAGTACGGAGATATTCTTAATGAAAGGCTACATGCACACGACCGTATTTTTTTGCGGTCCGCAAAACGGGGTTCCGTTTTTCCGTGATCCGTGACCGTTTTTTCGTCCGTGGGTCTTCCTTGATTTTTGGATGATCCACGGACATGAAAAAAAAGTCGTTTTGGTGTCCGCCTGGCCGTGCGGAGCCAAACGGATCCGTCCTGAATTACAATGCAAGTCAATGGGGACGGATCCGTTTGACGTTGACACAATATGGTGCAATTTCAAACGGATCTGTCCCCCATTGACTTTCAATGTAAAGTCAGGAGTTAATATACCATCGGATCGGAGTTTTCTCCAATCCGATGGTATATTTTAACTTGAAGCGTCCCCATCACCATGGGAATGCCTCTATGTTAGAATATACCGTTGGATTTGAGTTACATCGTGAAACTCAAATCCGACAGTATATTCTAACACAGAGGCGTTCCCATGGTGATGGGGACGCTTCAGGTTAGAATATACTAAAAGAACTGTGTACATGACTGCCCCCTGCTGCCTGGCAGGTGCTGCCAGGCAGCAGGGGGCAGCCCCCCCCCCCCTGTAGTTAACACATTGGTGGCCAGTGCGGCCACCCCCCCCCTCCCCTGTAGTTAACTCATTGGTGGCCAGTGCGGCCGGCCCCCCCCTCCCTCCCCTGTAGTTAACTCGTTGGTGGCCAGTGGGCCCCCCTCCCTCCCCTGTAGTTAACTCATTGGTGGCCAGTGCGGCCGGCCCCCCCCCTCCCTCCCCTGTAGTTAACTCGTTGGTGGCCAGTGGGCCTTCTCCCCTCCCTCCCCCTCCTAATTAAAATCTCCCCCCTATCATTGGTGGCAGCGGAGTGTACCGATCGGAGTCCCAGTTTAATCGCTGGGGCTCCGATCGGTAACCATGGCAACCAGGATGCTACTGCAGTCTCGGTTTCCATGGTTACTTAGCAATTTGTAGAACCATTATACTTACCTGCGAGCTGCGATGTTTGCGTCCGGCCGGGAGCTCCTCCTACTGGTAAGTGACATGACCTGTCACTTATCAGTAGGAGGAGCTCCCGGCCGGACGCAGAGATCGCAGCTCGCAGGTAAGTATAATGGTTCTACAAATTGCTAAGTAACCATGGCAATCGGGACTGCAGTAGCGTCCTGGTTGCCATGGTTACCGATCGGAGCCCCAGCGATTAAACTGGGACTCCGATCGGTACACTCCGCTGCCACCAATGATAGGGGGGAGATTTTAATTAGGAGGGGGAGGGAGGGGAGAAGGCCCACTGGCCACCAACGAGTTAACTACAGGGGAGGGAGGGGGGGGCCCACTGGCCACCAACGAGTTAACTACAGGGGAGGGAGGAGGGGGGGGCGGCCGCACTGGCCACCAATGTGTTAACTACAGGGGGGGGCCACTGGCCACCAATGTGTTAACTACAGGGGAAGGGGCTGCCCCCTGCTGCCTGGCAGCACCTGCCAGGCAGCAGGGGGCAGTCATGTACACAGTTCTCTTAGTATATTCTAACCTGAGGGACGCCTCTCACCATGGGGACGCCTCTGTGTTAGAATATACTGTCGGTTCTGAGTTTTCACGAAGTGAAAACTCAGCAATGAAAAAGCTTTTATGCAGACGGATCTTCGGATCCGTCTGTATAAAAAGTAACCTACGGCCACGGATCACGGACACGGATGCCAATCTTGTGTGCATCCGTGTTCTTTCACGGACCCATTAACTTGAATGGGTCCGTGAACCGTTGGCCGTGAAAAAAATAGGACAGGTCATATTTTTTTCACGGCCAGGAAACACGGATCACGGATGCGGCTGCAAAACGGTGCATTTTCCGATCTTTCCACGGACCCATTGAAAGTCAATGGGTCCGCGAAAAAAAACGGAAAACGGCACAACGGCCACGGATGCACACAACGGTCGTGTGCATGAGGTCAAAACCTGATCCAGAGTGCTCTGGACCTCAGACTGGGCTGAAGGTTTACCTTCCAACAAGACAATGACTATATTCACACAGCCAAGACAACACAGGAGTGGTTTAAGGACAATTCTGTGAATGTCCTTGAGTGTCCAGCCAGAGCCCTGACTTGAACCCAATCAAACATCTTTGGAGAGCTGAACATGGCTGTCCACCAATGGTCCCCATCCAACTTGATAGAGTTTGAGAGGATCTGCAGAGAAGAAAGGCAGGAAAGGCAGGTCGGAATTTAGTTTTTTGTTTTCAATAAATTAGCAAAGATTTCTAACATTCTGTTTTTACTTTCACATTATGGGATACTGAGTGCAGAATAATGGGGAAATTTTTATTTTTAGCACAACCCGCAACATAACAAAATGTGAATGGGTCTGAAGACTTTCCAAATGCACTGTATATCTGTGATTGCTAGGTGCTCAGGAATTCTCCATGACTACATTTATGGTCTATCCTTAAGATAAGGCAAGATCAGATTGATCTTGGGGTCTTGCTGGCCCCTGCTGATCACAGTAGTTGTGTTTTTGATGACTGGGAAGTCATCCATATGTCCACATTTCTCCAGTAGTGATGCTGCAGGGGACTACCATACAACACTACCCAATGAATCGTTGGCCAGCTATGCAGTACATCAAGGGTGCACAACCTGTGGCCCTTTATACCATTCTGTGCTGCCCCCAACCATCTGGTAACAGACATGTATGTCTAGGTCTTGTGGCTGCTCATATGTATTTTTTATGAATTCTCCCATTAGATGGGAGTCCTGGAACGGTAACTAGACAATTGTATATACTGTGTGTACAATCTACCATAAATACAATATTTCAGTTGTTAATACCCCTTTAAATTTTATTTTCAGCCTATGTCATTGGTTCAGTCTGGCAATGTGGCCCCCAAACAGAAAATTTTGTGCACCCCTGCCGTACATATATGGACTAATGTTGCCCAAAGTGGATAAGCCCTTTAAGTATATCAATGTATACTTTGCAAAAAAATGGCAACAGAATACAAGTATTTATAACATTGTTGTTTTTCTGGTTGCACATATCTGCCAAATACAGGGAGGATAAGATAAAGGGAAGAGCACGGGCTGTCTTAAGAGGTGGCAAATGGGAGGTCCCAAGCAAGAGACCCACAAAAACATTCCCAGTAGTTTGCAGAGCACTCCTTTACGCTGGGCGGTGCATCCAACAATAGTACAAAAGGAGAACTATGCAGCTGTTAAATCACAGCTGCACAGTCCTCTCCATCTCCTGCTCTGCATTCATCTATATGGCCTCTTTCACACGACCATTTTTTTTTCGGTTTACGGGGCGTTTTTTGCGTTCCATATACGGAACCATTCATTTCAATGGTTCCAGAAAAAAAACGGAATGCATTCCGTATGCATTCCATTTCCGTATTTCCGTTTTTCCGTTCCGTTGAAAGTCTTCCGTTTTTGCGGAACCATCTATTAAAAATGTATTGCCAGACCAATTTTTTCTATGTAATTACGGTATACTGTATATGCCATACGGAAAAACGGAATGGAAAAATGGAACGGAAACATTTAGACATTGCATGGTGTATTTTATTTTATTTTTTTAAACTGAATGGTATTTGTATTGTGCACTGAACTTCAGTACTGAATGACCAATGGAAAGCGTGAAGAAGCTACAAGGACTCAAGGGCCCATTTTATATAAAATAAACCCTGGGGGAGACTATTCATCTGTCAATTGACTTTTTCAACACAAAAAAACTGTTAGTAATGGTGATTAAGGATTGATTCACACTTGTCTGGCTAGAAAAGCCCTAGCATAGTAATGGCTACATGGATTATCAAATCATCTCCCAATTATCATATATTCTCTCTCTACTATTAGCTTAATGACCATAATATGGTTTGCATCAGATTCTATCTGCATCATTGAAATTCCTCAACCTGCAATTTCAAGCAGATGTCTGCGTCCCCCCCCCCCCTCCTTTCATGTGGTTTTTATTTAAATGAATAATCATTTCGGTGCCACAGACATAAATCGTTTACACTTATCGCAATGGTTCTACTTAATCACTATACGGCCCACAGGAAAATCCCGTAAATCTCGCATATGTGACATTCGGACGATGATTCAGGGCATTTAAGCTACAATTATTGAGAATATGATACACTGCGTGATGCTGAAGCACGCAGAGCAGTGTGGTCCGGAATGGGCGCTTTACAAATGTTATGGTCGGGCAGGCCCACAACAGACGGGACCGTATCTCGTGGCATTAATTAGAGTCAGGCTTATCTTCACTTCCATTTTTCTTATGTAAGGGTGGGCAGCACATTGGGAAATTTGATCTCCCCAGTAAAAGGATATTTCACTCCATTAATCCATAATAATACTTTGAGCTCAGATTTGATTAATTATGACTAGTAATGTTGAATGAACCTCTCCGCAAGGTCAAGTCACAGGAGCATCAAATAAGTAAATTTCTAAAGTGAACCAAATAGAAAAATGACCGGCAATGGAAGGTTCTAAATATGATAGATGTTATGTAATATAACCTTTAAAGGGGTTGTCCAATGTGCATAACCCCTATTAGGTAATTAAAGGGGTTGGAAGGGATTTTGATATTCATGGCCTATCCTGTACTTCAGTAATATAAAAAGAGAAAAAAAAAGAAAAGAAGAAAAAAAAAGAGAAAAAATGTGTAGCAGCACTACAAAAAAATAAGTTGTTCCTTACTGTGGTGGTGCTCGCTGTGTCAGAAGCCAGTCCTGAGCTTCCCCAAATCCAGATGCAATTGTAACAGAAAACAGCAGCACTCTCCAGCCTTGATCCTTAATGCTTTATTTTCACCAAAAAATGCGACGTTTCGATCAGTGTGATCTTTCTTTGCTTGAGAAAAATCACACTGATCGAAACGTCGCATTTTTTGGTGAAAATAAAGCATTAAGGATCAAGGCTGGAGAGTGCTGCTGTTTTCTGTTACAATTGCATCTGTACTTCAGTAATATCTGATTGGTGGGGGACTGACTTCTGGCAGCCCTAGCGATAGGCTGTTGGAAGGGGCCGGTGAGCGCTGCGGCAATCTCTTTCTAATAAAGCTAGAACCAGCCCTGTGGTCTACACATGGATCCAGAGATCTCCACATTCATTGCTCTAACTGTTCTAAGGTAAGACTAGGGACACTTGAAGATTCAAACTGAGCGTGTGCAACCATCTCAGTGAGGTGGACACACGAAATAAGGAAAAGAACAAACAATGGATACATTTAATTGAATAGCTCAGCGGCTATACTAAATGCTTAATATTATGCAATTAAAAAAGTATTCGGATCCAGGGGCTGGTTTGAAAAATATAGACTATTTTTCATGGCACAACCCCTTTGTGATAGAAAATCAAATTTTAATAAGCATTTTCTTCTTTTTTTGCAACAGTATCCTTTATTTCTTCCTCATGCAATAAACAAAATGTATAAAACTCTCCTTTAAATAAAAGACATTTGAAGCCAGATTCCTTCCGCCCAACCCATCCCGAAACCCCGAAACAGGAGGAGAAGCAAAAAAATCTTAATAAACCCTCAAAACATCAGCAAGCAAATGGTAAATCCACCACTTCGGTGTCTTAAAGGGGCTCTTAACCCCTTCTTCACTCATTCAGCATTTAATGCTCCGATGCTCCCCCTTGGCCTGTGCTGAATCGCACAGGGCAAGGGCTGTTTTGTTTACACTCTCATACTGCTAGGTGGAGGCTTCCGCCTAGCACTGATCCCTGTGACGTCATCGGTACTAATGAGCGGTCTATAGCACTGCCCTACCCTGTTTTACACCAGGTCACTGGTTCCACTACTAGGCGGAAGCCTCTGCTTCACATGACATACCCATGCTGAGACCCAGTACGTCACCGGAGGTAAAGAAAAATCCCTTGCCCTGTGCGGTGCAGCACAGGGCAAGGGGGAGCATCGGAGCATGAAATAGGGCACATGGCTAGGAGGTATGTCCAGCATACAGGAGAGGCACGTAGGGGGTCATTTATGAATAGATATACATACATTTTTGGTGTATACTTGTCGCAGATTTGGTCACAAAGGTTGATTTGCGGCTGAATCTGCTACTTCTTCCCCATCCACACCACATACAGTATCTCACAAAAATGAGTACACTCCTCTCATTTTTGTAAATATTTTATTATATTTTTTATGGGACAACACTGAAGATCTGACACTTTATTACGATGTACAGTAGTCCGTGTACGGCTTGTATAACAGTGTACATTTTGTGTGCCCTCAAAATAACTCAACACACAGCCATTAATGTCTAAACCGCTGGCAACAAAAGTGAGTACACCTCTAAGTGACAATGGCCAAATTGTGCCCAATTAGCCATTTTCCCTCCCCGGTGTCATGTGAATCATTAGTGTTACAAGGTGTCAGGTGTGAATGGGGAGCCGGTGTGTTATATTTGGTGTTATCGCTCTCACACTCTCTCATACTGGTCTCAAGTTCAACATGGCTCCTCATGGCAAAGAAGAACTCTCTGAGGATCTGAAAAAAAAGAACTGTTGTTCTACATAAAGATGGCCGAGGCTATAAGAAGATCGCCAACACCCTAACACTGAGCTGCAGCACCGGGGCCAAGACCATACAGCGGTTTAATAAGACAGGTTCCACTCAGAACAGACCTCGCCGTGGTCGTCCAGAGAAGTTGAGTGCACGTGCTCAGCGTCATATCCAAAGGTTGTATGAGTGCTGCCAGCATTGCTGCAAAGGTTACAGGGGTGGGGGGGGTCAGCCTGTCAGTGGTCAGACCATACGCCACACACTGCATGAAATTGGTCGTCCCAGAAGGAAGCTTCTTCAAAAGATGATGCACAAGAAAACCTGCAAACATTTTGCTGAAGACAAACAGACTAAGGACATGGATTACTGGAACCATGTCCTGTGGTCTGATGAGACCAAGATAAACGTATCTGGTTCAGATGGTGTCAAGCGTATGTGGCGGCAACCAGGTGAGGAGCACAAAGACAAGTGTGTCCTGCCTACAGTCAAGCATGGCGGTTTGGGGCTGCATGAGTGCTGCCGACTGTGAGGAGCTACAGTTCTTTGAGGGAACCATGAATGCCACACAGAGCATGATCCCCTCCCTTCAGAAACTGGGCTGCAGGGCAGTATTCCAACATGATATACTGCAGATCCCAAACACACCTCCAAGATGACCACTGCCTCCTGAGGGTAAAGGTGCTGGACTGGCCAAGCATATCACCAGACCTAAACCCTATTGAGCATCTGTGGGGAATCCTCAAATGGAAGGTGGAGGAGCGCAAGGTCTCTAACATCCACCAGCTACGTGATGTCATCATGGAGGAGGGAAGAGGATTCCAGTGGCAACCTGTGAACATCTAGTGAACTCCATGCCCAAGAGAGTTAAAGCAATGCTGGAAAATAATGGTGGCCACACAAAATATTGACACTTTGGGTAGAATTTGGCCATTTTCACTTAAAGTTGTACTCACTTTTGTTGCCAGCGGTTTAGACATTAATGGCTGTGTGTTGAGTTATTTTGAGGGCTCACCAAATGTACACTGTTATACAAGCCGTACACTGACTGCTGTACATCGTATCAAAGTGTCAGATCTTCAGTGTTGTCCCATGAAAAGATATAATAAAATATTTACAAAAATGAGAGGAGTGTACTCATTTTTGTGAGATACTGTATGTCACTTCTAAAAAAGGGTGTGTGGAGTGGGCAGGTAAGTGGGTGGTGCGCCGGCCTGTCGTATTTATCATTTTCTACGCCTGTTTTAGGTGTAGAAAATTATCTAAATCTACACCAGAAAGGGAGCTGCCGTAGATTTACATTGGCAGTGGATGTGCCTAAGTTATGTTAAGGCCGGGGTTTCTACATAACTTAGGTGCATCAAGCGCTTTGTTATTAAGACTGGCGTCTAAAACGCCGGTCTTAATAAATGACCCCAATAGTGTTCAGCAGAGATGTACTATACTGTAGACAGTGGTGTAACTATAGGCGTTTCATCAGTAGCTGTTGTGTTTGAGCCCCTAAGTCAGGTTGACCACACGCTGTCTCTCCCCTTCATGACTGGGCAGAGTACTGCTGATTCCCTCTGCTTGATCATACAGAGAACTATGCAGCCATTTAGTTACAGCTGCACAGTCCTCTCTGTCCTTTCTGTTACATTGCCAGGGCCTGGAGAAGTGAGCAACCCCTGGACCTCAGGTATGCAGCATTATCCTTTCCTTGGTCCTCCAGGGATATTAACAGCAACCCTACACTGCCTTTCACCAGGTATACTGACATCATCCCCTTCACTGCTGTGGATGACCAGGGATCCTTACATTTAAATCCCAACTGACCCCAGACCACCAGGGATCCTTACATCATTGTCCTACATTACAAGGGATTCTGACATAAACCTCTTCACTGCCTTAGACCACCAGTGATCCTTACATCATTGTCCTACATTACAAGGGATTCTGACATAAACCTCTTCACTGCCTTAGACCACCAGGGATGCTGACATAAACACCTTTACCTCAACAGACCACCAGGCAGACAGACATTGATCACTTCACTGAATTTGAAGACCTTTTTTCACACATTCTGCTGCAAAAGTTGCAAGTGTTAATTGCGGATTTCCCCTTTTGCATCAAAAACTGTCAAATCCACTGCAAAAATCCAGAAGAAACCGAATATGGGCCACCATACCAGAGCGTAGCCAAAGCGCTAATAACATTTTTCTGCCAAACGTGTGAATAGGGTGTTGTTAAAATCTATTGTCGTTTATTTTGTTGGGGACTTTTATTGTATATTCTGCCCTGAAAATCTGCAACAGATACTCCTTGTGTGAATGTTGCCTTATACAATGATAGCTGACCCATCGCTGACTTTGGAGAATATACATCTGGGTCTCATTTATTATTTGCAGGTCCCATTTATGAATTACTGTAGATCCCTATGGATAGGACGGAGTTCTGGTCACCGTTGGCATGGAGGAATTGTGGAGCTGTATACCGCCAGAAGGTCACAACTTGTAATGATTTGCCAAAGATAAAATCTCCAGTATCTAGACTTTCCTTCATCCTAGTCTTCTATATTAGTGACTTGCTGGTGGCCCTATCTGGCACCTTGGGTACATTCCACACTAGCCACCTGTCATAACAGCCCAGCTCCAGTAATACCAGTAAGACTTAGTCTTCAGCGTTCCATTACCCAGACAATAACGAAAAAGCTGAGCCCATAAGATGTAAGAAATACCTTGTACTTACGGAAACAAGCCTGGCAACAAGTGGCAGGGAGAACCCTCACATGTTCCGCTCTATTGTTCTCCTTCTATCTGAAATCTGGTTCTCATCTTGTAAGAATCAAGTCAGCCATTGTAAATGTCAAGGTAATTCCTGCCGCCCGGCCATTGCCTTTCTATTCATCCTCTCATCGTGTAAGTAAAACAAATAATGAAACATGGGGTAGTGAAAGATTTACAAGAGATAAATGGCGCAGACGTGCTTTACAAGTGGCTCTATTTTCATAGACAACAGGGTGCACAAAGGTATTTGATAACAATTTTCCTGCTCCCGGGGGTCGGTTCTGATGAATAGAACTAGTTTCCATTGTTAATGACTATCAGGTATCAAGTTCTTATTTGTTTAGAGGGTAGATATTAGGTTAGGATATCTGTATCAGGCAAAGTATCCAAAACTAATCAGCGATTGTAATGAGCGGCTCCAGTAAAAACAGTCCTTGAAGGGCACGCTTCTATAACCATGTTTTCTGGCCTCCGATGTGTCTAAAATGAAATCAAAAAATGTAAACTTTGCAAATAATTTTGATTAAAGGGATTGTGTCCCAAAACATATTCTACATTGTTCAAACCAGTCCCTGAATCTGAATACTTTTGTAATTCTATGTAATAAAAATATTTAGTATAGCCACTGAGTTATTCAATACAATGTATCTGTATAGCGCCACCTGATTTTTGTTCTTTTCCTTGTTTTTTGTCCGTCTCACTGAGCTGGTCGAATGTGCTCAGTTCAAATCTTAAACCGCCACCGACCATATGTTCTGTTAGAAGCTGTGCCAGTTACAGGGAGAGAGCTGCAGCAGAAAGGACACGTCCCTGAGCTGCAGCAGAAAGGACACACCCCCCTGAGCTGCAGCAGAAAGGACAGGCCCCAGAGCTACAGCAGAAAGGACACCCCCAGAGCTGCAGCACAAAGGACATGCCCACAGAGCTGCAGCAGAAAGGATACGCCCCCAGAGCTGCAGCACAAACAACATGCCCCCAGAGCTGCAGCAGAAAGGACATGCCCCCAGAGCTGCAGCAGAAACGACATGCCCACAGAGCTGCAGCAGAAAGGATACGCCCCCAGAGCTGCAGCACAAACGACATGCCCCCAGAGCTGCAGCAGAAAGGACATGCCCCCAGAGCTGCAGCAGAAACGACATGCCCCCAGAGCTGCAGCAGAAAGGACAGGCCCCAGAGCTGCAGCAGAAAGGACACCCCCCAGAGCTGCAGCAGAATGGACACGCCCCCAGAGCTGCAGCAGAAACAACATGCCCCCAGAGCTGCAGCAGAAACGACATGCCCCCAGAGCTGCAGAAGAAAGGACACCCCCCCAGAGCTGCCAGCTTGATAAAAAATCTAGCAGAGCAACTAGAGCAATGAATGGGGAGATCTCTGGATCCGTGTGAGGTACAGGGCTGGTTCTAGATTTGTCAGAAAGGTCATGTACTATACAATGTCTGATTTTCATTTTTACATCAGTCATGGCATAACCCCTAACGTTTGGCATATGCAGCTTCCATGCTCACACATGTGATTCCATGGTCAGAGACTACTTTAAAGTGCAGTGTTTAGTCTGATCCTGCCTTTAATGATCACTCCCCGTTTTGTGCTAATGTCTTCCTGAGCATTATGGAGGTATCTTGGATCAGTTTAGGTTAGTATTATTCTCACGTAGCAATATATTTCCTATACTGTACTGTACATTTTATTTGCAGTGTATAGCAAGTAAAAGTGACAAGCATGGAAGACACAGGCACTCCATGGAAAGAAGGGAAGGGAAGGGAAGAGAGAGTAGCTTCACAGGGAAGACTCACTGAGCCCTGAACTTGCAGCTCCACAAGCAGACTTGCCAGAGAAAGCTGCTCAGAAATAATGGTGAAAATAAAGAAATCAATTAAGCAGACACATTGAGGGTCATTTATTATTCTGAAATACGGCTAAATTAGGCGTATTTCAGGCGCTGATGGTGGCACAACAGTTAGTTGCGCCACTATCTGCGAGGTTTAAAATTGTGGTCGTGACGTGGGCGAGGAAGGGGAGGGGCCGGCAGGTCAGTCTCATTTACCATTTTCTCCACCTGTTTTAGAAGCCGTCTTACATTTAGAACTGGTGCTGGATGTGCCGAAGTTATGGAAAGGCGGATGCTATAATTTACTGATTATCAAGCTCCAACTGCTGGGGCCCCTTGATTCTGATAATACAGGGGTTTAATGAAGGAAAAAAACTACTGGAAGTCACAATTCGCCTATAGGACTGTGGAGTGGGTCAAAGTATCCAGCTGGCCCAAGAACTTTGATGTCCTAAGGTAGCCCAACGTTTGAATCCCTGAATTGCTTCTAGTGAAGGTGGGACCAGAGAACATAAGGATGGGTTGGTGCAAAAACAGACAGTAATTCAAATGTAAGAACATAATGTAGGTCAGGAAGAGCCTGAGATAAAGTTCCATGAAATAGCGTCTAGTGAAGGTGGGACCAGAGGACATGGGCATGGGTTGGAGTTACTGATGCAAGGGCAACAACAGAAAGTAAAAAAATAATGGAAGTCAGGAAAAATCTTTCATGAGGTTCCTTGAATTAGATGTAAGTGTAGTTGGGGGTCAGGTAATAGAGGTCAGGCAGAAGCAGGTATGAGGTACAACCAAGATGTTGAATAATTGTCAAGGAAGCTGAATCACAAAAGTTTAAGTCAAGTTTAAGTATTAACAGAAAATATATGAGACAATAAAAGTACCTTTAACAGAATTCAGAAATGAGTTACCATAAGTTAGTACTTTTAGCCATGATTGGCCTGAAGGCCACACGCACTATGCATGTGTACACCTGTCAACTCTTCCCACCATGAGATTTATTTTGGTGGCACCCAAGAGGAACAAGGCACTATCATCTGAAGAGGTGAGTTCATGACAGAAGATACCGTATTTTTCGCTTTATAAGACGCACTTTCCACCAAAAAAAGTAGGGGGAAATGGCCCTGCGTCTTATAAAGCTTATACTAATGAGCGCTTCCATTATGGAAGCGCTCATTAGTACCGGAGGACCCTGAAACGGTGAAGGCTCTGTGCTCACCGCTTCCTGGTCCTCGGCTGTTAGCTGTGCTGTGGCTGCGCACAGTGTGAGGGCGCTCTGTGACCTCACGCTGTGCGCGTCGGGTCACAGCACAGCCGCAGCAGGAAGAAGATAGAGCACGCTGGAGGTGAGGAGCGGAGGCGTCCAGGAGCGGGAGAGGTTAGCGTTTTATTTTATTTTATTTGATCTGTGGCATGGGGGCTTATAATGGCACTGCGGGCTAATAAATGGCACTGGGGGCTCATAATGGGGACTAATAAATGGCACTGGGGCTGACAAATAGCATGGGGCTCATAATGGATGCTCATAGATGGCATGGGGGCTCATAGTGGGGGCTAATAAATAGCATAGGGGCTAATAAATGGCATGGGGAGGCTGATCTGAGACATGTGGGGGGCTGATCTGAGGCATGGAGAGCTGATCTGAGGCATGGAGAGCTGATCTGAGGCATGGAAGGCTGATCTGAGGTCTTACTGGGGACTTATTAACATTGGGCGTCTTATCTGAGGTCTGATCGAGGGTCTTATTAACATTGGGGGTCTGATTGGGGCTGTCAGATGAGGTCTCATTAACATTGAGTGTCTGATTGCTGGCCTGATCTGAGGTCTAATGAAAAAAAAAAATCTTATTGTCCTCTAAAACCTAGTTGCGTCTTATCATCAGGTGCGTCTTATAAAGCGAAAAATATGGAAATTGGTTGGTTGCCAGTGTGCAGAGCATACGTCCTGAGGTCAGACAGAACATGAAAGTTACACCATGTCATATTCTAAAATTATAAAGTTGGGTACACCCCTTTAAATTTAAAGTTGGAGAACATGCATTCAGTCATTCCAAGAGGTGCACACTAGGGGTCACTCTTCCCTATGACAAACTGAATAGAACAAGCAGACGGCTTTTTGAGACAATACAGGAGGGTCACGGATGTGAAATATTTATCACCCCTCATCCATTTACAAAAATGAATACAAATCAGTAAAAGATACCCATGTTAGTGGTCTGGCGGCATAAACTATCAGCATGGCATGTGTATAATATATCGTTTAATACACACTTTCGTACATGGAAAACCTATCCTTATCCACACTGGAACTTGCAATTTTATTTTATAATCTCAAGAACTCATACAAACCAGTAAAAAATGTATTTTAACTCAAACTGACAGAAAATGCTGATGCTGCCCCGGTCGGATTCGAACCAATGACTCAACAGTTGCAAACCCTTATCGGTTGCTACAGCAATTTTTTATTTGTGTTCTACCTTTAATATTCATTCTCAATTCAACGTTTTTCAAACACAAACTGGCCAAAAACACTAAGGCTATCAATTTCTAAAATGTGTAGAATTTTTGTTTTTATGGAATGTCGATTTAGTCAGAAACTTGGAGGCTTCGAGCCGCGCATTAAAACCCCCATCATTCCTTTCTCAGCCTGAGTCTACACACAAAACATCCCCTTTCCAAGTGCACTGACAGTTTTTTGTCATATTTTCCAAAAATTTTTGAATCTGCCAAAAGGCTTGCACAAATACAGATGGGAAAAAAATCCACACGAGGCCAGAGACTAGGGATAATTTTAGGATTAGTAATTTTTTTTATTTTATTTTCCCATCAATTACATTTAACTTAAAGAATAATTATCCCAAGCAAAGTGTGAGCAGATGTTAAAGGATTAACAAGTTTAAAGACTCAGTAATTGTGGCCAAACAAACTTTCACTCCTGCCGGAAAATTAACTAGTGCATCCTGCATTTTGGGTGGCTTGGAGAACTTTCCGTCACATTTAACACCTTCTTACAATAATTGTTCTTTGGTTCTTTGATATCAGAGTAAAGTTAATCTAACCGGGAACCAGCAGGCATTTGGCAGCACTGTACAACTTTACAGCAAAAGAATGACAATGACTCGGCAGGAGAATGCTTACGAAAAATTTAAGGAGCAAGTCTGGTTTCAATAAGTTGTCAAGTCACTTTTCTTATTATTTACTAATCAGATTCTTTGCAGTCCAGCATATACTTGTATACTCACCCCCTAGGATGTCTATAGGGTTACAGTATAATGGCTTTCTACGATGATTGTTTTTCTCCAGTTTAAAGAGGGGCTGTCTCGTGACAAAAATCCCTTTCCATAGGCCCTACTAGTTGTTAGCTCATTCAACCGGTAGTACTGAAAATAGTCTGAATACATTAAACAACATGATACTGCACATAATGACAATAAATAAGTGTAGCATATTGTTCCCTATGTACAAAAATATAACTACTATAATACTGTCTCCTATGTACAAGAATATAACTACTATAATACTGCCCCTATGTACAGGAATATAACTACTATAATACTGCTCCTATGTACAAGAATATAACTACTATAATACTGCTCCTATGTACAAGAATATAACTACTATAATACTGCCTCCTATGTACAAGAATATAACTACTATAATACTGCCTCCTATGTACAACAATATAAATACTGTAATACTGCTCCTATGTACAAGAATATAACTACTATAATACTGCTCCTATGTACAAAAATATAACTACTATAATACTGTCTCCTATGTACAAGAATATAACTACTATAATACTGCCCCTATGTACAGGAATATAACTACTATAATACCGTCTCCTATGTACAAGAATATAACTACTATAATACCGTCTCCTATGTACAAGACTATAACTACTATAATATTGCTCCTATGTACAAGACTATAACTACTATAATACTGCCTCCTATGTACAAGAATATAACTACTATAATACTGCTCCTATGTACAAGAATATAACTACTATAATACCGTCTCCTATGTACAAGACTATAACTACTATAATATTGCTCCTATGTACAAGAATATAACTACTATAATACTGCCTCCTATGTACAAGAATATAACTACTATAATACTGCTCCTATGTACAAGAATATAACTACTATAATATTGCTCCTATGTACAAGACTATAACTACTATAATACTGCTCCTATGTACAAGAATATAACTACTATAATATTGCTCCTATGTACAAGAATATAACTACTATAATACTGCTCCTATGTACAAGAATATAACTACTATAATATTGCTCCTATGTACAAGACTATAACTACTATAATACTGCTCCTATGTACAAGAATATAACTACTATACTACTGCCTCCGATGTACAATAATATAACTTTTATAATACCGTCTCCTATGTACAAGAATATAACTACTATAATACCATCTCCTATGTACAAGAATATAACTACTATAATACTGCTCCTATGTACAAGAATATAACTACTATAACACTGCTCCTATGTACAAGAATATAACTACTATAATACTGCCTCCTATGTACAAGAATATAACTACTATAATACTGCTCCTATATACAAGAATATAACTACTATAATACTGCCTCCTATGTACAAGAATATAACTACTATAATACCGTCTCCTATGTACAAGAATATAACTACTATAATACCGTCTCCTATGTACAAGAATATAACTACTATAATACTGTCTCCTATGTACAAGAATATAGCTACTATAATACTGCTCCTATGTACAAGAATATAACTACTATAATACTGCCTTCTATGTACAAGAATATAACTACTATAATACTGCCTCATATGTACAAGAATATAACTACTATAATACTGTCTCCTATGTACAAGACTATAAGCACTATAATACTGCTTCCTGTGTACAAATGGTTGGCTTACTTTGTAACATAATTTTCATAATTTTATACCAGAACTGTATGCCCCTCCCCTTCCCTATATTTTCCAGTAAACCAGTCCCACTGGACAATATTGAACAGTGATTTATACTGAAACAAGATGGGCGATATTGCACCATAAATGTGGCCAACTGCAGCAACTTTTGGTGCAATTTGCAACACTGTTGAGGCGCACTCACAGCAGTAAGTGTGGTCCAATATGCATGGAATTTTTTTAACTTTAGTTTTTCTTTTTGCTTTTTATTTACTCTTTCTTTTAGTACCAAGCAAAATTGATTTTAGACTAGCGTATAACCTGTGCATATTATTCTGGTGACCTGCAGCTGTACTTTATGCATCTCTCCTCCATAGGGTGAAGATAAAAATGACTGGGCACGCTTGGGTCGAGTATTTTAACAAGGGAGGATAGCCCATAAATCCAGAGAAGGAAACAGGCCTTCTGTCTAATATGGGATCATTAAGGCCTTGATGTGCAGGCCTCTGAGTGTTACGTTTCATGGAGCCTTCTATACACTGTGAATCTGATCCACGCGGCTGAGCTGGGCCATATCTTCTAGATCATTAATTCTGGCCTTGGGTTTTTGGGCCTCCTTTAGTGAGTTTGGCTCGAGCCTCGTCCACTGCCTAATGATTTTTCCTTCCCAACTTGTGATGGAGCACAGTTCTAGCAGCAAGCCAGTCTTCTTACTGCTCCCCAGAGACCAAAACTCTAAGCCCTTAACAAATTCTTCTTATTCTCTTGTTTTGACAAAAATGTCAGCGTTGAGGTCTTTACTGATTTTTATTAGAAGGACAACTTGTAAACTTCTCTATTGTCTCTCTATGGAGAGTGATCAGTCAAAAAATGTGTTAGTCATTGATTATTTTGTGATCTGCCTCTAAAATATGTATAGGTATGTACCCCGTCCTTATTCAGGCCCTATCCAGAATGCAATTTAAATAGTCAAAAAAAACAAAAAAATTAAAAACATCTTATATATTTGTATATTCCAGGGGCCTCCTCCAGTGCAATATGTAGAAAATATGAACCTCCCTTCATTAAAGGGGTTGTTCCCAAGAAAGTATTATAGGTTTTCCAAACCAGCACCTATATCTGAATATTTGTATTATTTCATGTCTTTAAAAATGCAGTATAGACACAGAGTTAGTCAATAAAATGTATAGCGCCACCTGCTGTTTGGTCACTTCCTGATTTCTCTGTCCACACTGATGAGGTGGTTGCACATGCTCAGAAAGACCGAGCTGTGGTAGGTAGAGAGCTGCAGCGCTAAGTTTGTAGGTAGAGAGTTGCAGCAGAAAGGACATGCCCCCTGATATTTGATAGGGAGAGAGCTGCAGCAGAAATGACACACCTCCTGAGCTGTGATAGGGAGAAAGATGCAGCCGAAAGATCACACTCTCTGAACTGTGATATGGAGAGTGACAGCAAGAGAGACACATCCCTTAAACTGTGATAGGGAGAGATGTGCTGCAGAAAAGACACCCCCTGAGCTGTGATAGGGAGAGAGCTTCAGCACAAAGGACACACCCCCTGAGCTGTGATAGGGAGAGAGCTTCAGCACAAAGGATACACCCCCTGAGCTGTGATAGGGAGAGAGCTACAGCACAAAGGATACACCCCCTGAGCTGTGATAGGGAGAGAGCTTCAGCACAAAGGATACACCCCCTGAGCTGTGATAGGGAGAGAGCTACAGCACAAAGGATACACCCCCTGAGCTGTGATATGGAGAGAGCTTCAGCACAAAGGATACACCCTCTGAGCTGTGATAGGGAGAGAGCTACAGCACAAAGGATACACCCCCTGAGCTGTGATAGGGAGAGAGCTACAGCACAAAGGATACACCCCCTGAGCTGTGATAGGGAGAGAGCTTCAGCACAAAGGATACACCCCCTGAGCTGTGAAAGGGAGAGAGCTACAGCACAAAGGATACACCCCCTGAGCTGTGATAGGGAGAGAGCTTCAGCACAAAGGATACACCCCCTGAGCTGTGATAGGGAGAGAGCTACAGCACAAAGGATACACCCCCTGAGCTGTGATAGGGAGAGCTTCAGCACAAAGGATACACCCCCTGAGCTGTAATAGGGAGAGAGCTTCAGCACAAAGGATACACCCCCTGAGCTGTGATAGGGAGAGAGCTACAGCACAAAGGATACACCCCCTGAGCTGTGATAGGGAGAGAGCTTCAGCACAAAGGATACACCCCCTGAGCTGTGATAGGGAGAGAGCTACAGCACAAAGGATACACCCCCTGAGCTGTGATAGGGAGAGAGCTTCAGCACAAAGGATACACCGCCTGAGCTGCCAGCTTGGAATAAACCTATCAGAGCAATTAAAGGAATGAATGGGGAAATCTCTGGATCTGTGTGTTATGGACAATGGTTGTGGAACTACTGTGCTAACTAACTGGTTTGACTTTGGGCTATTCCTAAGACCTCAGGTACAGGACCGTAGCAGGTTCGAGACAGTATTGCGGACTGCAAAAAGTTATTGACCTTAATGGGTCTGCAATCCAGAAGCTAGGGTGCAGTGCAGAATGGAGGCATGGTTCGGAAGCCCACAGAAGCACTATGGAGAGTGCACTACTTTTTTGTGGATTGCAGAACCCATTCAAGTCCAGTTCTGGCATTAGCCTCAGGTTGTAAACTGCGCATGTGCTAGCTGTCCTGTGCGAGATTACGGCGCTTCAACTGTGTGACGTGAGGGGAGCAGGGAAGGGAGTTGGAGGATGCGGGGCGGTGCTGGCCTCCTTCACAATGGGTGGTGCTTGCCCCCTGAAAGGCTGCTTTCAGACGAGCGAGTGTCACGCTCTGGACTGGAAACACAGCACCCGTCCTGACCTCCCTAGCACTGCCGGGGGGGTCGCATAGCATTATATTGATAACCCTTACATAATACTGTCAGTGTTATACAATGCATTCCAGAACTGAAAGGGTTACACAGCATCATAAATCAATATAATGCTATGCGACCCCCGGCAGTGCTGGAATTTAAGGATGGGTGCGAGTCTAGGGCGTGACACTGGCTCGTCTGAAAACGGCCAAACTCCGGTAACAGCCCCTTGGGCTCTTTTAATGACCGAATTAGCAAATTTATAAAAATCGTTTTTCTAACTAAACAAAAGCATCCCGAGCTACGGCACATGTACATTACGTTCCTGGTGCTACTGGAGATCTGGCAGCACACGTAGAGGGCTCTATGTGCTAAAACTAGCCGACAGAATCCGTCTGCTCATGTCATACAATGACAGCTGATTCCTCTCTTAGAGGAGGGTCCCAAACATGGCGCCTGTAACCCCCTCCCCACAGAATATCTTCATGGCAGGTTCAATAGGTGGAACATTATCGGCTCCTATTCCCAATTATAGAGAAGATTGCTTATGATGCGCTGTAGTCATATAATACCAGATAATATGGGCATCGGCATAGTCTGGAAGCCTCTGACTGATTATTACCTAATGAGAAAGTCAGTCTGCGGCCTTAATTAACGTTTGAGGAGTATGTAATGGAGAGCATGTACTCATGGCTCTACCGAGCAGCGGATATGGGAATTCCATCGTATTCATGTTTGTCATTCCCATTACAGGATGTCTGAGGCCTCGAGCACAAGACCAGCTCCGTGCGGTACAGATCTGTAATACAGAGCTTACCTTATCCTATGAAGGATTCTGTACTGCTGCGGGATGCTGTGCGAAAACTAAAATTGTGGCCGCCCAATTGGGGAAGGGGGGGGGGAGACACCTGATATCCCTCCTTAGGGTGGGTTCACATCAGGTTTATGGATTCCGTTATAATGGAAAATAACGGAATCCATAAGACGGAAGTCAAAACGGAAGCCTTTAAGAGACATAATAGAAGTCTATGGGAATCATAATGGATCCGTCCCGTTTCCGTTATGCAGAACGGACAAAAAAGTCCTGTTGACAGGACTTTGTTTTTCCGTCTTGCATAACGGGAACCGGATGGATCCGTTATGATTCCCATAGACTTCTATTATGCCTCTTCAAGGCTTCCGTTTTGACTTCCGTCTTATGGATTCCGTTATTTTCCATTATAACCATGTTATAACGGAAAGCCATAACAGAATCCATAACCCTGATGCGAACCCTCCCTTAGAAGGATTTCTAGTTTTAAATGAACAAAACGTAAATCACTGTATACAAGAAAAGTTCTACAACATTAGCTCCGCTTCATCAAGACCGGTGTCTGCTACGTTGGTCTTCATGGGGCCTGCTCCGCCAGAGGAGTAATGAGGTACAGGCTTCGCCATAAATGACATGGCTCCTCCGGCGGTCCATGCGCTGGAATGAAACCCGTGGAATAAATTTTCAGTCATCATTTTTGCCACTGTTGAGCACTCCGCCCTCATCATTCCAGCTTTTTGGAAAATTGGCAAGGGTGGCGTAAAATGTCAATTGCGACAAGAAAAGTTCTCATGATATTGAAAAGTCGCAAACCCAGGGATTTACGATTTTTCTACTCCCAAAACAGGCGTTTTGGGTTTCAATTTCTCACCATTTTCAAGATGTGCGTTTGCTGTCAGTGAATGAGAACACTCTTGTCTGCATTCAGAGGAAGTAAACCTGTCCACAGCTAGTCCTGCTGAGAAGCGGATACAGTTGTATCCAGTCTAGACAACGCTCTGTGAGCTAAAACGCCTGGACTCCACACTGACACATTGTAACAAACTACCACAGTTGTATCCAGTCTAGACAATGATCTGGGAGGTAAACAGCCCGGACTCTGGACTGATACATTGTAGCAAACAAGCAGAGTCTAGCCAATGCTCTGTGAGCTCAACACAGCAGCCGCAGCTGCACAAATCTCACTGCTCACAGAGCATTGGCTAGACTGGATACAACTGTGGTAGTTTGTTACAATGTGTCAGTGTGGAGTCTAAGTGTTTTAGCTCACAGAGGATTGTCTAGACTGGATACAGCTGTGCTAGTTTGCTACAATGTATCAGTCTGTAGTCCGGGCTGTTAAACTCACAGAGCATTGGGTAGACTGGATACAACTCTGCTTGTTTGTTACAATGTATCAGTCCGGGGTCCGGGCTGTTTACCTCACAGAGCATTGGCTAGACTGGATACAACTCTGCTTGTTTGTTACAATGTATCAGTCTGGAGTTCAGGCTGTTTAGCTCACAGAGCATTGTCTAGACTGGATACAATTGTATCCTCTTCTCAGCAGGACTAGCTGTAGACAGGTTTACTACCTCTGAATGTAACTAAGAGTGTTCTCATTCACTGACAGCAAACATATATCTTCAAAATGAAAAAAAAAACAAAGTATAAAAGAAGTTGATCGGTGTAGAATGTAAAGCTGTAGAACAGAACAGAAGCAGGAAACATCTTTACATGTCCATCACACACCACAGACTTCCTCAGCTTGTCACCACCAAGAGTTGGTGACCAAGTGCTGGCCCTGCTCAAGTGAACATTCAAGTATTGGTCCTCTAAAACAGGCATGCTCAACCTGCGGCCCTCCAGTTGTTGTCAAACTACAACTCCCACCATGCCCTTCTGTAGGCTGATAGATGTAGGCTGTCCGGGAATGATGGGAGTTGTAGTTTTGCAACAGCTGGAGGGCTCTGCTCTAAAACATCTGTGCCCCTGAGATGGCTACCCAACGCCATCACGTACAATTATTTCCTCTGCACCCTCTATAGCTACCACCCTTACTGGGTTTGTAAAACACATCTGCGCCTTGCTCTCCGCTTCTACAAGCTTATGGAAATGTCATCTTTTCCCTGTTGATGCAACTATTTCTGGATCTCAAAGATCCTGACCACAACGTCCCTGCCCAGAACCCTTTATTGGGGTTTAATAGGTTTCAGTACCACGCCCTTGGCAGTCTTACTTCTAAATATCCCCATTGTATTGCAATCAGATGTATACCTCTGTGCGTGTAGAATTCTCCAACCTACAAGTCTTAGAATCATCTCCAGCTTTCTTTCATAAGTGCAACAATGTAACTAATTGCACCTCTGATTCTCCATAGAACCTACCGTCACAGATTCGTACTACATTGTGATTGGAACACCAAGACGGACAAGCCATAAGGTTAAGCCAATCAAGGAAGTAATAAGTGTCGCTAAGATCTGCAGATGATGATGATGAAATGTTCAAGCACCTAGCCCCAATATGTGGTCTGTGGGGGAGGCAGAAAAGACAGATTAAAAGCAAAGTGTTGAAACCTCAAACATCTGATCAAGTCGTGTGAGATGATTGTGAGATGCCTCCCGTTCATCGACGCACCAGTTATCACCACTTCTCACAAACTGAGAGGAACAGAATCCATGAACTGATTGAGAGACCTTGGTTCATCACTCCGGCAGATCACTACGCGACTAGGCCAAGATGTCCAGCACTGCTCAAAATTTAAAGAGTCTCTGATACGTTGCCTGTAAACTACCGCGCTGCAGGTCCCAAACGTGAAGTGGGTTCTATTCACACAAGTCAACCAGAAAAATAATGTAGGACCGCGCTGCTTTCTCCACCCTTCAGGAAGCCGATCCTCCTTTGCTCGTTCCACAGGTGTATGATCGGCACAGGGAAATGGTGATCTTCATCCAATTCACAGTCCACCTTTCATGAAAGACTCAGAAATGGTGTCAGCGTTGTCCAGGTCAACCTGGCCTTTTCCTCATGTAATCTTCACACACGAAAAAAAAGCTCCAAAATTATGGCAAACAAGGTTGCTGCAGAAGTTTGCCATAATTGTGGAGCTTTTTTTTTTTTTTTTGTGTGTGAAGATTACATGAGGATAAGGCCAGGTTGACCTGGACAACGCTGACACCATTTCTGAGTCTTTCATGAAAGGTGGACTGTGATTTGGATGAAGATCACCATTTCCCTGTGCCGACCTAGGCACGCCACTGCTTTTACTAAATAATACATTTTACTCCCTGGAAAAAGTCCCCCACATTCATCGGCGCAGTGAGCGCTGTGAACGGCACGGGCAGCGCAACGATGCTGCCTGCGCCTGAAATAGCCAATAACAAAGCTCCTTAAAGCAAGGAGCTTTGTTATTGGTTGGGTATTGGCGATACAGGTCAGGTCTGTACCTGTGTGTGTGTGTGTCTGTCCGTGTGTGTGTGTCTGTCCCTGTGTGTGTCTGTCCCTGTGTGTGTGTCTGTCCCTGTGTGTGTGTGTCTGTGTCTGTCCCTGTGTGTGTGTCTGTCCCTGTGTGTGTGTGTGTGTGTGTCTGTCCCTGTGTGTGTGTGTCTGTCCCTGTGTGTGTCTGTCCCTGTGTGTGTCTGTGTCTGTCCCTGTGTGTGTGTGTGTGTCTGTGTCTGTCCCTGTGTGTGTGTCTGTCCCTGTGTGTGTGTGTCTGTCCCTGTGTGTGTGTGTCTGTGTGTCTGTCCCTGTGTGTGTCTGTCCCTGTGTGTGTGTATGTCTGTCCCTGTGTGTGTGTGTGTCTGTCCCTGTGTGTGTGTGTGTGTCTGTCCCTGTGTGTGTGTGTGTGTGTCTGTCCCTGTGTGTATGTGTGTCTGTCCCTGTGTGTATGCGTGTCTGTCCCTGTGTGTGTGTGTGTGTGTGTGTCTGTCCCTGTGTGTGTGTGTCTGTGTGTCCCTGTGTGTGTGTGTCCGTGTGTGTGTGTCTGTCCCTGTGTGTGTGTCTGTCCCTGTGTGTCTGTGTCTGTCCCTGTGTGTGTCTGTCCCCGTGTGTGTGTGTGTCTGTCCGTGTGTGTGTGTGTGTATGTCCCTGTGTGTATGTGTGTCTGTCCCTGTGTGTGTGTGTGTGTGTCTGTCCCTGTGTGTCTGTGTCTGTCCCTGTGTGTGTCTGTCCCCGTGTGTGTGTGTGTATGTCCCTGTGTGTGTGTCTGTCCCTGTGTGTATGTGTGTCTGTCCCTGTGTGTATGCGTGTCTGTCCCTGTGTGTGTGTGTCAGTCCCTGTGTGTGTGTGTGTGTCTGTCACTGTGTGTGTGTCTGTCCCTGTGTGTGTGTGTCTGTGTGTCCCTGTGTGTGTGTGTCCGTGTGTGTGTGTGTCTGTCCCTGTGTGTGTGTCTGTCCCTGTGTGTCTGTGTCTGTCCCTGTGTGTGTCTGTCCCCGTGTGTGTGTGTGTCTGTCCGTGTGTGTGTGTGTGTATGTCCCTGTGTGTATGTGTGTCTGTCCCTGTGTGTGTGTATGTGTGTCTGTCCCTGTGTGTGTGTGTGTGTGTCTTTCCCTGTGTGTGTCACCATCACCATGCCCACAGTGTTCCTATCTCTTGACGCAGCTGCATCAGGAGGTTCTGTGCAGAGGAAGAAGGAAGAGGAGGCAGCACCGCCAGCATGGAGTCCGTGAGAGAGACACAGGGAGGCACACTAAGGACGCAGGTAACACTACCACATTATCAGGATTAGTGTTATCTGTGTTTATACATAGGACTGCAGGTAACACTACCACATTATCAGGACTAGTGTTATCTGTGGTTTTACATAGGACTGCAGGTAACACTGCTACATTATCAGGATTAGTGTTATCTGTGGTTTTACATAGGACTGCAGGTAACACTACAACATTTTCTGTACTCAGATAACCATTACTGTGTTATCTGTGTTGTTACATAGGACTGCAGGGGACATCTACTATATTATCTGTACTCAGAGAGTTATCATTGTATAGGGGGGGCCCACTGAGACTATCGCCCAAGGGCCCAGATGAGCCTGGAGCGGGTGCGGCGCGATATGTGGGTGGGGCTGTATGTGGGTGTGGCTTGAGGGTGGGCAGGGACACAGGGGCCCCATAATCTCCTACTGCCCGGGGGCCCCATGAGTTGTCAGTCCGCCCCTGGGTGGCTGTAACAATGCGTAAAAAATTGCGCTCAGTATATAGCAAATCATCCCAGCACTTTCTCCCTAGTTTTACTGGTTACTTTTGTAACAGACTGAGAGACACATTCTAAGGTGCAACAGATGGAGAAAAATACATTACATAGTGATACATAGTATCTATTCACATAACATGTATCTTTACATATCTCCATATGGGATAACACATCAGTGGTGTATGATAGAAGGAGGTTTGATCAAATATGATTAAAGAGACAATAACCTCCCTCTCACACTTGAGCCTGATTGAAATAAGTGGGTGGTTAGCCACACACTAGCTTTTTAATAAGATAATTTAATAAAGTATTATTTAAGCGTTCTTTTTCAGGCAGCAAATGTATTTATTTTCATTTTTGATGGTAACGCAAATCTTTGTATCATATATAGTTAGCCCCCTACATCTAACCTGAGTGAACATCTGGAATTTTGAAGTAATAAAAAATAAAAAATGAAGAAAACGTCAAAAGAAATGTATTAATTAGTGCTTCATGTTACAAAAAAAATGCTACATAAGAGCTCAAGATGGGAAGGAATCTGACCTACATATGGTAGCAACATGGCTCCAGCAGTGTAACAAAGGTCACACTAGAGGATAATTGTGAAAGATCTTCCTGTACGACACAATAAAGTGCACAGCAGTGATTGCACCAAATGCTTCCAGTTTCCCATATGACATACAATAATTAACGTGAGGTAGATGACATCATGGAAGATGGATATACTGTAATTAGACGGTGTAGCCCAGCATGCTTCTAGCCATTATTACAATGCTAATAAAATGTCTTGTGGTTTGTGACAACCAGCTCATAATTACACCAGTATGTCCTCCAAGGCAAACGCGCAGATGTGGAGAACAGTCAGTGTCGGGAGATCCCTGTTCATGCCCAACGTCTTGTAATTTTACCAACTTCTGTCTATTCTGACTACTGAAAACGACGTAGACAAATAGGTGTGAAGTAAAAAGAAAATGATAGAAGGTTTTTTAAAATGTTATAAATAATAAATCTGAAAAGTGTGGCGTGCATTTGTATTTAGCACCCTGTACTCTGATACCCCTAAATAAAATCTAGTGTGACCAATTGCCTTCAGAAGTCACCTAATTAGTTAATAGAGTCCAGCTGTGTGTCATTATTCTCAGTATAATAACAGCTGTTCTGTGAAGGCCTAAGAGGTTTCTTAGTGAACATTAGTGATTAAACAGCATCATGAAAACCAAGGAACACACCAGACAGGTCAGGGATAAAGTGGAGAAGTGTAAGGTTTGGCGATATAAAAATATCCCAAGCTGTTAACATCTTATGGAGCACTGTTGAATCCATCATCTGAAAATGGAAGGAGTATGGCACAACTGCAAACCTACCAAGACATGGCCGTCCACCTAAACTGACAGCCCAGGCAAGGAGAGCAATATTTAGAGAAGAAGCCAAGAGGCCCATGGTCACTCTGGGGGGAGATCCACAGCTCAGGTGGTAGAATCTGTCCACAGGACAACTATAGTTGTGTACTCCACACATCTGGCCTTTATGGAACAGTGGCAAGAAGAAGAAAGACATTTTAGAAAGCAAGCCATAAGAAGTCCCATTTGCAGTTTGCCACAAGCCACGTAGAGGACACATCAAACATGTGGAAGAAGGTGCTCTGGACAGATGAGACAAAAGTTGAACTTTTTGGCCAAATGCAAAACACTATGTGTAGTGGAAAACTAACACTGGGCATCCCCCTGAACACACCATCCCCACTGTGAGACATGGTGGTGGCAGCATCATGCATACTTGATACTTTGCGTCTGTCTATCACCAGGGCCACACCGCCAATTAGGAGAGGTGAGGTGAAGTGATCGCCCTCAGGTGGCGCGGCCCTGGTGACAAGTGGGGGGGGGGGGGGGCGGCAGGGCAGGTAGAGGTGAGTGCTTCCACTGTGAAAGCGCTCATCTCTATATTCATCTGTATTGTCATCCTCAGGACAGCGATACATATGGATGTTCTGCGGAGCAGGGGAGAGGAGTCTCCCTTCCCTGTTTGTCTGACGTCATTGCGCCGCCTGAGCCGTACCGCGCGGGACACAGGCCGGAAGAGGCCTGCATCACATCGCTGCCAGCCTCATGGAGGTAAGTATATGTGTTTATTTTATTTATATGGCACACAATGCAGAGAGGAGCACTATGAGGGCATCTAAGGCACTCCTTACTGGTATATTATTGGGGGGGGCACTAAGTAGGCACAAAAGTGTTATTTTATATGGGGGGCACTATGGGGGCATCTAGGGGCACTTCTTACTGGCACATTATTGGGGGGCACAAAAGTGGTATTTTATCCGGTGGCCACTATGTGGAAGAGGGGAGAGAAACATTATGGGGGCATCTAGGGGCACTTCTTGTTGGCACATTATTGGGGGGGGCATCTACTGAGGGCACAAAGCATAGGTATTTTATATGGGGGGCTCTGTATAGGGGTATATTGTACTGGGACATATTATGGGGGGTACTATGGGGAAAGAGGAGCACTATGAGGGAATCTACTGGGGGCACTAAGAAGGGGTATTTTATACTGGCAAATTATGGGGGACACTGAGGGCATCTACTGGGGTACTTTATACTGGTACATTATGGGGGCACTATGGGGAAGGGGGGAGAGGAGCATTATGGGGGCATTATATAGGGGTATTTTATACTGGTACATTATGGGGGCACTATGGGGACATTAGCTCAACTGGGGGCATTAAAAAGGAGTTTTTTTTTTTGCACTGGCACACATTATAAGGGGGCATTTTGTGTACTGGTGCTCATTTTAAAGGGGGCATTTTTCTACTGTCACATTATAAGGAGAATTATTACTACTGTGGGGCATTTTGGTGGGCTTTATTACTACTGGGGGACTGTGGGGAACATAATTACTAGTGTGGGCACTATGGGAGCATTATTACTTTTGGGGCACAGTGGGGACATGTTGGGGGCACTGTAGGGGCAGTATAACTACCAAGTGTGCTCTGGCAGAGAATTATTAGTTGGGACTTTTGGTAGCACTATTACCATGGGGGCACCCTGGGTTTATCTGTTTCTGCAGTATAGTAGTGGGGAGACAGGCAGCACAGTATTGGGGGTGGTAGGATGATTTGTCCAAAAGATGGAAGGATGATGGAAAAGTAGTAAACTAAGATATTTTTTGTCAAACTGCAGAGACGAGAGATGTCAGAAAGAAATCATCATGGCGGTCTGTACTGAATGGAGAAGATGAGGAAAGAGAACATGTACATCAAAGGAGACATCACTGGATGTAAGAGGTATGGGGCGCTGTATTACCATATATGTTCTGTAGTGATATATGTAATGTTAGGAGGGAAGGGGTTAGGTTGAGAATTTGGTATGGGGGGGGGCGAAACGCTGTTTCAATTTTCAGCTCAGGCAGCAGAAAGGATAAGTGCACCCCTGTCTATCACATAAAATACATTTAAGTTTGTGTGCGTATATCTATCTCATATCTATCTCTCTAATCATCTATCTATTTATCTATCATTAATTTATATTCGAAATAGGTAAAACATTCACAAGGAATATCAATTTATAACCCAAAATACTAACTGAAAGGGCATTCAAGTCTAACACACAAGACTAACACAGGAGAAGGGAAATCTCAACACAAATTCTATTTTTGTTTTCTTTCTTCCCTTTTTCTGCCAGAATAGCAAATTCCGCAAACAATCCAAGGAGTGGGAACACTGGCTCATCTCAAATGCTAAATCTCCGGCCATAAAATCCCCAATCAGCTCATTGTATGACCTTAGCCTTGGTTTCCAAAAACATCCGTGCAGAATAATGCCAAAGTGACCTCAAGATTATTTCTCCGTCTCTCCTTAATTATTGGATGCCTAACTCGAGCCGATAAGACCAAATGCTTGACTTCATACCTAAGATTCATTTCTCCTTATGAGTGGTGGTCCTCCCGTCCTTTTTATTTACAAGGTGGAACTTTTCCAAAGTAAAGTTGTAAAGTAACAAAAAGTGCAGAAAGACAGAAATGCTTCGAATGAACACAAACAGCCTTGAGCTGTCCCATGTGGGAGTGACATAAATAAGACAAAGCGAGCAAACGCGGCTATCCAAACAGCGCTATTATTACATATTATGGTGTTAGTCAGGGGAGTGCTATAATGTTGCTATTTAAAATCAAGTCAACTATCGTCTCCTAGCAACGGTAATTCACAATCTCCGAGAAATGCTTACACCATCCCACCCCCCATGGCAGAAGATTTGGTTTTTTCGTCGTACTTGAAGTATTTGCATGGCTGCCAAGAGCCCCCCCCCCCATAAAGAAGTGAAGAAGTCATGGCCTCGGCTACAACAGGTATATGAGACTCTTCGTGTTTTCAGACAACTTGTAATGACTAATGCTGTCATCGCTTCCAACTTCTAATCTAAAATAACATGTTTAATAGCGCTGAGGAAAGGCCAGGTTGCATTAAGTCGTAATAACTCAAATAACACAGGAAACAATGGTTCTTAATTTAATGGGTTCCATCAATCAAGGACTGGGACGTTGCAAATCTTTACTGGGCACAGGATAAGAAGTTTACACTTAAAGGGGTTATCCAGGAATTTGATATTCCTCAGGATAGGTCATCAATATCAGATTGGCGCGGGTCCATCTCCCGACACCCATGCAGATCATTTGTTTGAAGAGGTTGCTGGGCTCCAGTGAGTTCTGCGGTGTCTTCACAGCTTACCCAGCACAGCGCCATCGCAGCTCAGCCCCACATTCACTTGAACAAGTCTGAGCTGCGCCTAGGCCACCGGACTGATGTATGGTGAGGTCACTGGCCTCTAGGAAGAGGTCTGGCTGCCAGTGGTGTACCTATCATATAGGCAGACCACGCAGCTGCTATGGGGCCCATGGCATGGGGGGACCCGGAGCGCATGGAAGGCCCCGATGCCTACATCTGCAGACAGTTTATCGGGCATTGAGGAAGCACGCCTATTTGTCCTCAGTTCAGTCCTGGCTGGGCCCTGCTTGCTTCCTCTATGCTCAGGGCCCCCTCCGAACCTCCCCCCCCCATTCTGTACACAATTGAGCACACTCTGCTGATGTCGCGACCCGCTCAAGCAGACAGAACTTCACCGGCCACGCCTACATCCATGAAGGCACGCCCCCGTCCCGTGAAAAAATACTGCAGCAGGAAAGAATCTCGGTAGGATACTAGCTGTCTGCCACCTCCCTCTATCCTGCTGTTACCTATTATCTCCCTCTTGGCCCCCACAGAACCTCTCTTGTATGCCCCTCTACTACTCTCCCCACAGAATAGCTGCAAGCCTGCATCCATCTGTGGCCTCCCAGCCACTATCATCTCCTATGTTCCCTGAAGTCCCCAGAGACTCCTTGCCACCTTCTGTGACCCAGAGAACCTGTACCAGTTTCTGTGCCCCTTTCTCATAACAGAGCCCCTGCCACCTTTTGTATTCCTTGTCACCACCACCCACTCACAAAGCCCATGGAACCCTCTGTCCTCCTCCAATCTCTTTCTGTCCACCCATCAGTAACTCAGCCCCTATCACCTATTGGACTTGATGTGCCCAATCCCTTAGCACAAAGCCCTTGTCAACTTCTGCCCCCTGATCTATCAGTCCATGCCACCTGCTTCTATCCCCTTTCATATAAAAGAGCCCATGCCAGCTGCTGCTCCCCTCCCTCTAATAACAGATCTCCATCCCCTTTTGTCTTTTATGTTCACTCTGTTCTGTCAGAATACTATACCTTATCAGAATGCTATACCCTTGTCACTTCCGGTGACGTGGCCGCACCGGAAGTGACGAGAATCAGCTGGAGGAGGTGGTGTGCGGCGCTGCGCCAGCACAGATCCACGGGTAAGTCAAAATTCTAGCAACGCCGCGGGAGAAGCGCCCACTTAATGCGCAAAACCGGAAGGGACACACTGCGCCTGGAGCCACGGCTGGGTAGGAGATGGTACACACGTGCGGCTATATACTCCGGTCCAAATCTACCTACCCCTGAGTGCGCACGCGTGGTGTAATCCTGATGTGGCCGACGGGAGTATATAGCCGCACATGCACACCCTCTCCTACCCAGCTGTGGCTCCGAGCACAGGCGCAGTGTGTCCTGGCCGGTTTCGCGCATGAGCATTAAGTGGTACCTGATAAGGTAAAGTATTCTGACAGAACACACTCCCCTCATAGAGCCTCTAGCAGCTTCTAATCTCCCACCCACTGCAGTGTCCCTGACATCTGCCTCCTCTAACAGTGCGTAGTGGCACTGACTCTGTGGCAATTATGGGACAAAACATTGCTAATAGCAGCCCTGTCCCACTGTGTGCAGGATATGGTGGCTTTATCTGTGCACATTGTACAAGGGTCCATTCAGACGTCTGTTGAATGGGTCCGGATCTGTGCGGAACGGGTGCGGACCCATTCATTTTTAAATCCGCATTTCCTCTCCACTGCCCCGAACTTCGGGTACGCGGCTCCGGAAAAAAATAGAGCATGTCCTATTCTTGTCCGCAGCTGCGGACAAGAATAGGAATGATCTATTAAGTGCCGGTGATGTGCGGCGTCAGTGTTTTGCGGTCCGCAATTTGCAGACCGCAAAACACTTTGGACGTCTGAACGGACCCTTAGCAGGATTATTTATCTGTATAGCATATTATGTTATTATTTGTGCATAGTGTATGGGAGAAGCACTATATGGTGGAGTTACTGGTGTGTGCAAGGTTAAACAACATTATTGGTGTGTAACGTGTAATAGATCATAGTTTTTGTATATAACGTATGATGTTCACGCTTTTATTTCTTGCACTTTATGACAGCAATATCAACGTATACTCTAAAGTCATTATTCATGATAAATGGCTATTTTTTCTCATGGTAAACTAAGCATCAGCAGCAAGGAGTTAAAGGGGTTATTCAAACCCTATAATGCCCCCCAAAATGCCAGGGCACCTCATACAGGTAATACTTTGCCCGCTCCCGCCATCCACGTCACTGATGCCCACATGGCCAGCACTGCATCCCCCTGTCACATGAATGAAAACATCCAGAGACGTGGGGGGCAGTCACAAGCAGGCCACAGTGGCAACGAGCCTCCTTAGCATCAACGGTGACGCTAGGAGGCTCATTTCCTTCACGGCCTGCTATTGGCTGCACCCTCCCCCCCTTGAGCATAAGTATTACCTGTATGCGGTGGCCAACAATTTTGGGGGGCATAATAGGGGTTGGATAACCCCTTTAACGGGATACCAGAGTTTTTTTTTTCATTTTTTCATTTTTATTTTTATTCCCTATCTTCCTTGAGCCATGACTTTTTTATTTTTCTGGTCACATAACCATATGAGGGCTTATTTTTTGCGGGACAAGTTGTACTTTCTAATGCCACCATTTAATATGGCATACAATGTAGTGGGAAGCGGGCAAAAAATTCCAAATGGGGTGGAATTGGAAAAAAAAAAATGAATTCCATTTTACGGGTTTTGTTCCTATGGGGTTCCCTTTGCGGCGAAACTGACCTGTGCCTTTTATTCTCTGGGTCAGTAGGAATACAATGGGGGTGTGGCAGGGGGGGAGCCAGGGTAGGTAGTGGGATGGGCCAGGGGTGGGTAGTGGGCGGAGTTAGGGGGCCCAATTCAGATTCTTGCTATGGGGCCCAATGATTTCTATGTACGCCCCTGCTGGCTGCTCAAGGAGCGGTGCTGCTTCTTTGAACAGCTAAACGGTGAGGGTCCCCAGAGTCGGACCTCCACCAATCTGATATTGCCGACCTATCCTGAGGATAGGTCATCAATATAAAGTTCTCATACAACCCATTTAAAGGAAATATACCACCTACAATTGTTTTTACTAATTATACCACACACTTAAGTCACATTATTCTGAGCATATACAGAGTAACTGCCGTGTGCAGCACGGACAGCAGCTAGACAGGCCCAGAGGGATTCCATTAGGTCCTGGTATGTAGGGATGAGCGAACCCGGTGAAGTTTGAGTTCGACGGGTCTGGTCAAACTTCTGGTCAAAGTTCGGGTTCGGGACCGGAACTTGACCCTGAACCCGGACCCCATTAAAGCCAATGGGGACCTGAAATTTACTTTATTATTTTCGGTTATAACATGGCTATAACGGAAAATAATAGCATTCTTAATATAGAATGCTAAATAAAATGTCCATTGAGTGGTTAAAAATAATTTTAAAAAAACACTTGATCGTGCAGCCGGTATCCTCTTCTTTCTGCAGGACCTGCAAACTGGCTGCGCGATCAAGTGGATGAGGTGAGTTTTAAAAAAAATATATATTTTAAACCCCTCAATTGCCATTTTATTTAGCATTCTGTCTTAAGAATGTTATTATTTTCCGTTATAACCATGTTATAAAATCACACGAACAGCAAACCCGAACTTCAGTGAAAAAGTCTGGGTTCGAGTCCGGGTACACAAACTCGCAAAGTTCAGTACGAACCTGAACTTTGCAGTTCGGGTTCGCTCAACCCTACTGGTAGGTTGTCACAAGTATCTGGAGCCATGCTGACTGCAGTGTATCCCAGAGTTGCTGGAGGGGGGAAGAGAGAATGATCCACAGAGAGAACACAATGATCAAGGTGGTCCCAAAGATGCTCCTTTGGGTTCCAATCTGAGGAATTAGGAAGTCAGGGTGGTACTTTGAAGTCTTCCAACCAATATAGGAAATTTCTAGCCATATGACATGTCGCATTGTATTGCCGTCTTGCCTCAGGGAAGACAATCAGCATGTATGGATGTACCTGATCTGCACGGATGGATTAATACCCAAATCAGTTGAGAGTGCCTTGTACATGGATGAGTGGCTCAGAACGCCAGGAAAACCTTCCCCAGACCATAACGCTGCCTCCACCAAACTTGTGTTCTTCCAGCAATGGCTGCAGGATGTTTGTTCTCTGATGTTTCTCTCCTTACATGCCAACATCCATCTGTTCCATGATGCAGAAAACATAACTCATCAGAGAGGACAACCCTTTACCAATCAGCGGAGGTCCAATTCCGATACTGCCGTGAAAACTGAAGCCTTTTCTGCCAATGCAACTTCATTAGCAGAGGTGCATTAGCAGTCTGTGCTGGAGCCTCCTACACAGTAGTGTCACTGAACTGTTGTGTTAGACACACGTTGGGTCGCTCTGGTTCATTTTGGTGGTCAGCTCAACTGTAGTGTGTCCATCCATCCTCACGCACCTTCATAGTTGATGTTCACAGTTTTCACGTCTCTTATTCACAAGGGTGACATTTGTCCCCTTACGATACTCTTCACCACAGCAACACGAGAACAGTTCACGAATTGCTCAGCTTCAGAAAGCCTGAAAGCCAATAATTATCCCTTTTTTTTCAACTCGACCCTTTTACCCATGACAGCAACGAGGGATATGTGTGTAGCCTATCACACACACCTTATATAACCACCGAGCCCGCACCGCACACGGGACCTCCTTCATAAGCTATGCGCTGCTGACATCAAATGTAGGAAGTGGTCAGAATAATGAGACTCAACTGTGTATATATTCAAGCATATTTTGGGCAAAAACCATCCCCTAATATATTTATATAGACTGATGCGGATAGCATGAATAATTGCTAGGATCTCATCCAGTGGACCAGTAGCCTGCTCCGTACTGATGAGGGTCAAACAGCCTGAAACAGTGTTTGTTCTACCGATGGGCTTCTCTGGGTTGGCTTATATGAGCTAATTTATTTGCATACTGTTTTCCCATGGAGCATTGCCTGAAAAATAAGTCTCCCCACAGTGATGTGTCTCCTCAATGAGAAACAGCATGTATTATTAACAGTATCTAGAAGGATTAAATTATATTCATCATTTCTAGTGTTGAGCAAATTAATCCGTATGAAATGGAATTCAATCCGAGTTTCAGGGAAAATTCGATTCACCACTTAGCCGAATTTCCTCGATTTTCCCTGAATGGCAGTAAAAAACAAAATCATACTTACCTCAACAGTTTGAGCAAGAAGAGTCGGCTATTGTCATCTTGATTAAAGATCGCTCACAAAATCCCATGTGTGGTAACATGACGTCACGAAATCGCCTGAAGTAATGAAGCCATCATGGGCCACGAGATATTTTTTGCACTAGATCTTCAATCAAGATGGCGGCAGCCGGCTCTTCGCAAATCAAATGGAAGAGGTAAGTATGATTTAAAAAATGTATTTTTAAAAATTTTTACACTGTAATATCAATGTTAGATGCCGCGATCAGCTATGAACGCGGCATCTGAGGGGTACAATGATGGGAGGCAGCGTAATCGCCATTCCCTGTCATTGCACCCACTACCTACAAAGAAATGCGCTTGGTGATGAAGTAATTTGCGGTCCCCAATGCACGGGCAACATCCGTGTGAATGCCGCATACGAAATCCAGACCCATTCCACTTGAATGGGTACATGATGCGTCCGCAACGCAAAAAAAAAAGAGAACATGTTCTGTTCAAGTGAATGGGTCCGCATCCATGATGCGATGCAAAAACGGCCGTGGGCCTGTATATTGCAGACCCACGTGTGCATGAGCCCTTAGTGGAAAACACTGTCAAAATGTTATTCCCACCGTAGACATTTATGGTATACGCACTTGTCAAGCCATAAATGTCCCAACGCTGAGACCTGCACCAATCAGAACAGCAGTCCCTCCCCAGGTCCTGATTGTTGTGGTGGCCGCCAACAGCTACATCTGAGATTCCATCTGCCATATCGTGTGCTTAATGTGTGAGTGCACCTTTAAATCTTACCCTGTGCCTCCCATTATCTCATTGTGTTTATACAGAAATATCACTTTGTTGCGATGTTTATTCCTTCCGGTAATGGAGCCGCCTGCCTTGTAAACTGTCCCCATATCTCTCAGGACAGAGAACAGGGCGTTTATAATCTTTCTTATTTATTTTTTATTTTTTTATTTTTAGCAGAAATAATTAGAAATGTAAATTTTTCTGCTTGGACACCAAAAGAGATTTTACTTGTAACATGCCGAAGGCAGAGCTGTAAACCTCAGGGAAACCACTGAGACAAACAAGAGCTTCTGAAAAATTCCATCACCCCTCTTGAACCTGTGACAGGAGCAATAAACTCGGTTTTACAGTTTTATCTGAGGAATCAGGTGCTTTTTAAGGTCATTTAAAAAAAAGTTCTGTTAGAAATGGGCTAGTCATGGGAGACTTCATTTAAAGGAATATTCAAGGCAAAACTGTTAACACAGTATTATGCAGAGACCGAGCGAGAGGAGCATGACACAGGGGTGCAAAGGACACCAGAGAGAATGGTTGTGTCACGCAACGTCAGGCCCGGCATTGGAAGGTGCTAGATTTCCTTACATAGTCTATCTCGTTTCTTGGACCAGCCATGAATATTCAGGTAGAACTACAGAAAATCGAATTTCTTGAAATTCGTTTCAGGTCTAATTATAATGAAACGGTCACAAAATAATAAAATCGATTCTGCTCGAATCAAAAGTACTCCAACTACCCAAAAAATTGTGTATGAGACTCTGAGGTTTCATAGTACTCACATTTATCTCTCTTATCTTTTATTTTTTCCCCCCTCTTTAAAGCAATGACAGCAATAGCAAAGAATGTCAACGTGAAACATGTTTAGTGGTGTCAATGAACAACATGTTTAAAAATACACTGAGATTTATGCTTTTTAAAATTTAAAATGTTCTGAAAATTGTCCCTTATTGAGGGCAAGTGTATAAGCCCACAGAACACACAAATAAAATAAAAGGAGTCTTTACAATATTGTCAAAGGGAACTTTTCCACATATAATCAAACACTGATTGGGTAGGCACATGCCAAATACTAAAACAGTGGGTATGTACAAAGTTCAAAAAAATTCAAATGGAGCGAAAACTAAAAATAAAATACAGCATACTGAAAAAGGCACAACTAGGATGCCACTAATAAGACTGACAGAAGTGCAAAAAAGGAATCACATACCCATAATAAGTGTATACCTCAGGGATGCCACATTAATTATTTTTGGTGAGATACATTTTTTATATTTTTATTGTTTACATGTATTAATAGAAGATTTACATTATTTTCACACTCTGGGTTGTAATTATTCATTTTAGCTTTTTTGGTTGTTATGTTCTCTATTTGAGTTTAGACATTTATGTGGTTATTATTGAGGGGTATCTCTTAGGAGTGTTAATTTGTGTGCTCTGTTTTTTTTTGTTACCTTTTTATATTCAGATTTATGTAAACACAAGTATTACTAGAAAAAACTGTAGCATGTTCTGAACAAGCATTCAAAATATTTTGCCTTAATGTGAGCATGTACAATACACTTATTTTGACACTTAGAAATGGTTGAAAAGTTGCAACAGGTTTTTAGGAAACAGCCAAAGTCCTAATTAGACATCTGCAGGTGTGACAAAAATATAATATTATGTATTATTAGTGTTATATTATTATGCTGCTGTTGAAGCACTGATATATGCTTATTGCACACGTACAAACTGAAGAAGCTTTGCAAAAGGCTCTTGGATGGAAAAAAGGCAAATTGTATGCACAGATATATGTGCTGCTGGTCATGCAGGGAATATGCCTATAAAACACTTCTGAATAGTAGAATCTTTGACAGGTTTTTGGACAAAAAGGTTGGCTCTTGCACATTAAAAAAAGAGTACTGTCTCTTTAAAAGCTCATGTCTTGTGCAGTATAACACATGAAGTTATGAACAGCTCCAGCCCTGTAACAGACACACAGTATACTAACTGCCCCTATCCTGTCTCTAATGATAAAACCTGACTTTCTGCCAAGTAATTCAATCTACCTACCTAAATATACCTTCTTCACAATCCCTACACTGTCCCTGAAAGGCCCTAAAATGGCCATCTTTTTGTTTGTCTATTGCAGATAGGACAGACATCAGTGGCTGAGCTGACAGTGACGTTTCTGCCTCAGAGCTGTGTGTTTTATACTAGAGAAAGGTATTTTTTGAAACTGTGTTTTAAAACGCACATAACACGGTAGTCAAATCTTACACCGGCCTTTCCTACATTTGGGATGCTAACATCCAGCCTGGCAGACCAGCCAATATCCTCCCTCCTGATTGGCTGTCAGGCTGACGGCAAAGCATTGTGGGACAAGGGCCTGCCCGAGGTCGTATGATTCTCCGTCTTCATCCTCCCTGCTCCGTTTCTGCATTTTAAATGTAAAACAGAAAGGCAACATTTTGCATGACTCATCTGAAGCCAATCACCAAAACTTTGGATTCATTTGGAAGAAGAATTTTTGTGAAATTTCTAGGTAGGACATAAAACCTTGGAAATAATCCGTCCCAACACCCCAGTTCTACAACACGGATTAGGAAATATCTGCTCATCCGCCAACCGGCTCCACTGTATTTACAGTAGGTGCCCTTTAAGATTTAACAAAGCGGATATTTCTGTTTTCAATAAACCAGCGAGTCAGGATGATTTGAGAAATGAATGCATTCAGATAAAGCTTTTTATTTCAAGGAGACATTCGTAAAAGAGAAAACCTGATCTGGTGACAGTGTGAGAAGGCCAAGGAGGACTTGGAACGGCGAGACCTTGTGCTGCAGTGTACTTGTTAAAACGGAAGTTTTAGTAAGGAGATTTTTCATTTTTTGATTGGCTTTGGAGTTTGGCCGATATCAGGTATAACTTGTGACTTAATCTTCGAGAAATGGGATTTAACAGCCATTTATTGAGTGTGACATGAGTAACTGATACCCAGAAACTCTATTGCTATAAAGAAATTCCATTCAGAATTAGTATCAAGCGTATACCGATGCGTCATCCGGCAAAATAACCACTGGAGCGCTATGAGATTCCTGCTGGTGAATGATACAACTGTACATAACATAGAGACAAAGCATAGGAGCTGCTATGGGGCCCTTCGAGAGAGCCAAGGTTGGCCACATTCTCTCTGCTATTGGGTGATGAGAACCTATATAAGTCCCCCCCATTCCAGAAGAACTGCATAATTTGCACACGAGAAGATGGAGAATTGACCCACGGTTCACTAAGAGGGGGTGTAGGAGAAAACAAACAAACATCAGGCACTTTTGACCAGGGTGTCAAAACCAGGTGCCATAATGTGGAGTACAGTTTGACCGTCATAAACCGTCTCATCTGCTCCAGAGCCACCCTACTCTTGAAGACAACCCAACTCTTGCTACACCAAGGAGGTGCACATAATGAGCAACAGTATAAAGTGCAAAAGAGTAAGATGTAGTATTGGTGTGCTACAGCACGGTACAGTTTCAGATCTGGTCCTGATTCTGTCTGGTCACTATTCTTGTGAACTCTTCCTCAAGTTGCCACATTCCTGGTTCTGCGTTCCCAGTTTTGTTCCTGGCTCCTTGCTTAATGCCTCTGGATCCTTGCTACTAGACCTGGTTCTCCTGTAATTTCTAATACTTCCTGTCCTACTTTCTGGCTCCTCACTATGTTCCTGCCTATACTATTGGTTAGTTCTGTATGTCCGGTATCTCTAACCCTGTTCCTAATGTTTTCTGATTCCATCTGAGAGCTGCTACTTGTCCCTGCTCATGGTATCCACTGGTTCTGTCCCTAGCCTGCTTCTGGATGGTGCTCCTCATGGTTCTGACCCCTCACTCCTGAATGTTGCTCTTGGTACCCTCTAGTTCTTACCCTTAAATGCTCCTGGGTGCGACTTTTTGTACCCCCCTAGTTCTAAACTTAGCCTGCTCCTGGACTCTGTTCCACTATTGCTACTTAGCCTTGCAGTTCTAGAACTACAAAAAAGCTCTGTTGTTCATGTATAGTATTGCTCTTGAATCCATTCTTCAGTCTTGTTCCTGCGTCCATCTTTCAGTCTTGCTCCTCTGTCCATGTTCCAGTCTTGCTTCATTCCTGTGTTTTCCTCACTGTTATTTCAGGGTTCCAGCTGTTGACTGTTCTGGAGTCGTGACCCAGGCATCTACCTGCATCAAACGCCATACAAGCAATTGAAGGTGTTTGCTTAATACATTTAGTTTAGATAACACGTCTCATAAAGCATGTGTGTTAACTCTACTACATCTGTACCTCCTTGAGGAGGATAAGATGAGGACCAGTGATCCTTCAGACTCCTCATTGCAGATTACTGCCCTGTCCATATCTCTAAATACCCACTCAAAGGCAAAGTACGCCGTTGACATGTCCCCCACGCCCTCTGCATCCAGCAACTATCCATGCCTTCTCTATGGTCAGTCCAGCTCTGTATGGGAGCCAGCTCTATGCAGCTGCAGACTTATCAGCACTATTTACAGGTTATATACCCATCACCCATCCCATGTCTCAGATACTTCTGAATGAATTTGGTGATGACAAGGAATCTTTATGGAACTTTTCTTTCTTCTACTCAATCCTATATTTTTTTTACTTGACATTAAAAAGGCATTAAATAATCTTGCGTTACTTAGCTAAGATTACAATTACATTCCTGATCCAGGTCTGACCTTTGTAATGCTCCATAAAGCCACGCCAAAATTCCTGGCTCCCTGGCACCGAAGACTCTCGAACAGACGCAAGGGGTAGGAGTATATACAGAGAACCTTTAAAAGCTTTTTTGAAATGAAATAATATGGACGTATATTATGTGCGATGGATACATTTTGGAGGGGACTGACAACGCTTCCCCCATTTCCTGTAATACGGATTACTTATAAAGACTGTCGTCAAAGCGAGCGCCAGTTCTCTTCTTTACAGAGCACATCTGTGTGTCTTAGGTTATAGGTGATTCAATAAAATGTATATATTGAGCATTCTCCGATTCGGGACTCCGCTCTCCTCAACCTCCGTCCTGCTCCCAAAGAGAAGAAAAGAGGATTGCAGCTATGATGATGAAGTGCGTGCACATCAAGTCGGGACATATATATGGCTCCTATGAGTGTTATACAATTATAATGCACATCAGTAAGATGTACGCCAAAATATACCAAGGGCATGTGTATGATGTACATTGCCTTCATCTACTGGCTCTGTGTGCTATATATTATATATATTATTCACCAAACCTGCAGCTCAGCTACATTGAAGTGAATGGGGCTGAGCTGCAGTACCACCCCTCACCTGTGAGCAAAGGTGGCGCTGTTTTTGGAAGGAAGCAACTGCTTCATCACAAAGGAATCCCAAGGGCTTAGATATGGTGTTCCCAATTTATAAAAATAATGCTAACATAACATGGCTGTTCACATTATATATAACGGAGCCATGATAGCTATGCCAAATCCATTTTAAAACAGATACGCGTGAATTCAGATGGACCTCATTGGCATTCATGAGGTTTGTTGGGTGTGCCCATGTCTAGCTGTCAAAATACAGTAAAGCCCAATGTCAGCAGAGACTAATGGGGTTTAAAGGGGTTAATCTGAGACCTTCTTCTGAGACCTTTGTCAATTAGCCAGAGTTATGAGTGTCACTGTCTCTGGAGGACCCACACAGTCCATGCATTACATGAACAGTTCATTGATTTTAATCATTGAGTATTATGTAATTCTTATTTCCCTCTCTGGAGGCACAATATGAAAAATCAAGAACTCTTGGCAGGTTCCTCCATAGATTACAGCTGATTGTAGGAATATTCAGTAGACCCCAACTCCATAAACATCTTTGGATGAGCCTACTTTTGGGATCCTTCTAAAATATATATATCACCAATGGACCTAAGGTGCTTTGGTTCAACGCTGATTTTAAGTCATAGAAGAGGTTCAGGAGGCACATCACTGAGCACAATGGCCTCTTTGTTCTGCAATTTGGTGAGGGTCTCAGTTCACTATATCATAAAGATAACCAAATATCCTTTAGAGAGCACCAAATCAACTCTTTTAACCAAAACATGCTGTCTGGTAGGGTTGATCATGCTGATTAGAATGATAACTTTCTTGTGAAAATCGGTTGAGGCGTTCCTGAGAAAAGCAGACTTAAATTCTATATGCATTTGACATCTTCAGTGCACCGAGGGGCGTGGCCAGCCCTGTAAAGCTGAGGCGCCATGAGGGTCTGGGCTCCGCCCCTCAATGTACTGAAGCCCTCATTGCATAAAGAATAAAAGTATTTTTTTCTCGGGAACACCACAACCGATTTTCACAAGGCAGGTATCGTTTTAATCAGCAGAATTGACCCTACCAGGCAGTATGCCTCACTGAATAAGATTAGTTTTGGTGACGGCTGCTCTTTAAATAGGACAAATTAGAAATGAACATCACCACAACTCTGCATCCTTCCAAGGAGTCTGTAGTTGATGTTCGTCTCCAAGAAGATGGCTTGTGGGTGGTTTCATGAGCTGATCCATTAATAAATGAGCATTCTTTAAACCATATAAACAAGTACAAGATGCTTTTCCAAAAAATCTAACCTTACTGTGTACTGTATGTTGACTGTGACAAAGACCAGTGACCGGTACCTGATTACAGAACATGTGCTGCCATAATGACTTTAAACATCAATGCTTCTGTATACTATAAACATGACAAATATGAATTTGCAGTCATTTCCTGCACGATCCGAAGGTCAACGATACAATGTAACTGGGAAGGGGATATTAAGGACATTCTAGGTCCTGAAGGGACTGCCATCTGTTACAGAAAGGAGTCCGTCTAGGTTGTGACAAAGTTTCCACCGGGAGTGTCAGCTGCTACTAGCGAAGACTTCAGAGATCTCGAACGGATTTTATTCATATGCAACAATAACAAAGTAACACAATAACAAGAGTAATTATTCAGGCAAACTTGTGACCCACACGCAAGACTGTAAAACGATACATGTTGCTGGCGAGAGCGAAGTGTCAAGCGGGATGTTAACTAGTCATTTCTTTCAATATGCACATTAATTGCTCATTCATAATGATTAGCGCATATCGTATATCTCATTTTGCTATATAAAACCCCCAGCACATAAACAGCAGGTGCCCTATTCCAAATGTATGGGACTGACGGAGGAAAACGAGTTCATCGCTCGGCTGTCTTCGCCAGTCCCAAAGGTTTTGAATGGAGCCACAGAGTACATGAAAAGCAAAGCAGGACCACTGTTCTCCTGATCAGTGGGGGTCCCAATGGTGCGATCCACAGCAATCATCGGACCCTTATCCCCATACTATGAATCCCAATGAATCAGACAAGAGGAGCACGGTTTATGCAAAATTGGCCCTAAAAGAAGCATTTCCGGAAATTTGGGATCATTTGCAGCCAGGGCTTAAAGGTGTTGTATAGGTTTTAACAAACGGTTTACTTAATTTAGCGGTACTATATTCTGCAGCGCTTTACAGAAATTAGCATCACACTGTTCCCAATGGGGCTCACAATCTAAGTTCCATATCAGTATGTTTTTGGAGTGTGGGAGGAAACCGGAGAACCCGGAGGAAACCCACGCAAACACGGGGAGAACATACAAACTCCATGCAGATGTTCTCCTTGGTCAGATTTGAACCCAGGACCCCAGCGCTGCAAGGCACCAGTTCTAACCACTGAGCCACCGTGCTGCACATCAATTACATATAATTGATAACGCGACGTTCCGTCTTTTACGGTAATTACCGTTTTGGCTCTGATTAGCCGATTCCCACTTTGGTCACATGACCTCACCCACTGTGTAAACTCCTTCTTTCCACCGACGTCCCATCCACACAGCTGCACGTGTATTTTCTGGCCCTGTGAGACTGTAGGAGTGGTACTCCTAAATTGTATGTGCGTTCTGTGGACGTCCCTCTGATCCTCCGCTACTGCCTGCTGCACTACAGAATCCCCTAACTGGGCTGGCGCATGCACAGTGATCATTCGTCTTCATCGGCGCAGCGAAGCACAATGCGCTACTGTTCATGTGAGCGCTCCGGAGCTCCAATAAAGGAGGATGCTCACTGCGCATGCCCCTGGGCCATTGAGTGGACTCTGTAGTACACGAATCAGAGGAACTCAAACTAGAGCATCAATTCAAAATAGGAGCACAGAGGCCGTTCCCACAGTCTCACACCTGGGGCCCAGATAGATCAGTAGCAGAAGTGCTATACTGCTAAGCTGGAAGTGGGACTTAGCGAGTCAATGAGGTAGAGCTTACTGGGGTGATGGGGTGGAGCAGATATTGGTGGTGCAATGGGGCAGAGCTTAGCGGTGGGACAGGGTAGAGCTTGGTAGTACAAAGGGGGCCACCAGACATAACTTTGTTTGGGGTCCACAAAATGCCAATTCCGCCATCTACATAGCAGTCAGGAAATGCTGAGAGCAGTAGTTCTGCAACACCTGGAGAACCCCTATGTATGCACTGGAAATCTCCTAGTCTTGCATTAAAGGGGTTGTCCATCAAAAAATATTCTACAGGTTTCAAAGCAACGCCTGGATCTGAATACTTTTGTAATTGTATGCAATTACAAATTTAGTATAGCCACTGAGTTATTCAATAAAATCCATCTGCATTGCGCCACCTGCTGTTTGTTCTTTTCCTTACTTTTCTGTCCACTGTCTGAGGTGGTCGCACATGCTCAGTTTAATTCTTCAACTTCCACTAGCTATATCTACTGTCAGAAGCTGTGACAGTTACAGGGAAAGAGTGCAGCAGAAAGGACGCATTCCCGGAGCGGAGATAAGGAGACGCCCTTGAGCTGGGATAGGGAGAGAGCAGTAGACAGGACACGCCCGCTGAGAGAGGACACTCCTGAGCTGGCAGCTTGATAATGTGGAAGATCTCTGGCTCCATGTGAGGTACAGGGCTGGTTCTAGCTTTGTTAGAGAAAGATTGTCATTAGTATTCGGCAAATCGGACTTTGATCCGAATTTCAGGGAAATTTTGATTCTCTGTGAAGCCTGCTTCGTGGTAATTAATCAATTTTCCCTGAATGGCGTTAAAAAAAACCAAAAAAACGTACTTACCTCATCTATGAAGAGCCGGCCGCCGCCATCTTGATTGAAGATCCCACGTGAAATCCAGTGCGTAGTGACGTATGACATCATCACTAGCCGCACGAGATTTCAAGCTAGATCTTCAATCAAGATGGGGCGGCCGATTCTTCACGATCAAATGGATGAAGTAAGTATGATTTTATTTATTAATTTTTATTTTATTTTACACTGTATTATTACTGTTAGATTCCGCAATCAGCTATGAACGCGGCATCTGAGGGGTACAATGATGGGGGGGGGGGGGGCGGCAAAATTGCCTCTCCCTGTCATTGTGTAACATCCCAGAGTATGTCACTAAAACTCTGTCTACCTGCTACAACATGTTGGGTGTATTGTCCCTTATTTTGTGTAATCTGAAGTGTGCATTTTCCTGTATATGTATTTTCCAGGCTTGTATTGTATATTTGCTGTAATTCTCAATGTACACCAGCAGGTGGCAGCAATATGTAAGCAGACCATGGTTAGTTAATAGACCTAGACTGGAAGCTTCCCCCTATCTGAGGAGGAGTGGAATGTTCCCACATCCTACTTCAGGGGGAGGAAGGAAAGTTCTAGTCAGTGTAACCAGCCCCCCTGCTGGGGTAGGCTGTGTTAGTAGGAGCTCCCAGAGACAGGGATCCCAACCTAGGATCCAAGCCTCGGCTGAGGCCCAAGATCAACCTTCCCAGCCTGAGTCCCTTACCTCAGCTGTGGACAAAGAAAGCAGCCATATACAGACATATAGATCTCCAGGAAGAAGACATCATACCCTGCGAGCAGTCCTGTAAGTAAAGATCCTAAGACAAAGAGAAGATGATACCTCTTCAGCTAGTCAGGCCCAAACTAAGCAGACTAAAGACAGAGCAGAAGATAGATACCTGCCAGTTTCTCTAGGCATATGATCAGATGCAGAATACATATAAATTCCTGCCACATATTGCCAAAACCTGCTGGGACCCTAGACTAAAGCTGTAACTTGTATGGATCAAAGCTGCATATCAAATCACCAAGTAAAGACAAGTTGGACCCTATTATCTGTGTGGATTTCCATCATTCCTCAATTACTCCTATTAACAACACTCATTTTGTTGCATGTGAGCCGGGATACAGGAGTCCAGCCATACCAAGGTAGGAGACACAGTTGACACTACCATATCTGCTACACAGAGACATTATCCCCCTCTGGCATTCCTCACTTGGTACGTGAGCTTATTACATCTTAAAGAGCCCTGCTACAGTACCTGCGCAAGCTGCAACTGGCGTCACAAACTTATACACATATATACTGACCCACTGCATAGCATCCCCACTGACCCAGTGTCCTGCTCATTGCAATTGCACCCGCTACTTACAAAGAAATGTGCTTCGTGACTAAGTAATTCGTCACAAAGAGAATTTTTTGTGAAATTCGGCCAAGCAGCCGAATCGAATTTTCAAATACTTCGCTCATATGATGTCTCATTTTAATATTTTTACATTAGCCACAGGATTTCCCCTTTAATCTCTGTCGATCAGCTCCAAACGGTGAAAAAAAAAAAGCAGTTGCCATGTGACAGCCGCTCCACTTTACTTTGTTACCACTATCTACTGTCCTATCAGCAGTGGTTCTGAAATAAATGGATGGTCGGGTTTATCCAGTGTATAGACTTAGGCGTCCTTACCTCTGGGGCCCCATGATTTTTGGTCCAAATGCCCGTGGGGTAGTCAGTGTTTACGGCTTACGTCCAGACCCCTCCTGATCCTAAGGAAGGATTAACATATGAAGCCCTTGGCTGACTCCATAACTAATTAGCCTGAAGTATATTTGTTCATTTTGCAACCAGTAAACAGTAATAACCTTCATGTTCCAGCCCTCGACGATCTTTTCCAAGATAAAGATGGAAAACGATCGCGGCTTAAAGCGTTTTTGTCTAAACACTTGTATCGTGTAAGGACACAGCTGACTTCTGTCTCCGAGCTCGGTTCATTCCCTGTATCCTTAAAACACGCTAAAAGCACTTCCAGAGTCTGGAGTAGCCGAGAGAATACCTTCCCCCCCAACATCCTCGTGATAAATGGGGCAATTTACAGGGACGTCCATCAATGACACTCTAATTCTGTTTTACTCATGGCGCGCTCTTAAAAAGAAATGTTAAATTGCAGACGGCAGCCGTCAAGAGCTCAGGGGACGCATTAGGCCGGTGCTGGACGTCAAGTGAAATGTCCGTTTCGCACACAACGCCCGGCATGGCTTTCATTGCTGTAACCGTATAGCAAGTACAAACATCCAAGTTTATCGGAGGTCTGTCTCGACCAGTAGCTGCCTGTTCTCTTCAATTTACCGCTGACGTTTCCTAATGGCCGGGGACCGTTCATTAGCAGCTGTGTGTATTGGGCCTGTCACAATGGGCTGGGCGATGCCCATTAAAAGGGCATCTATCAAGTTCTGTCTTTCCATTGTACAAATAGCAGATCGAGGACGACAGGCCGCTCATTCTTCTTGTCAGCAGTGTTACGGAGCAGGCTCGCTGCCAGGTCTCATGCTGAATGGGCGCGACTATAGGGGAGGTGGCAGCAATTTGTTTTTATATTATATATAGTCGAATACAGGTTAAATTGTAATCCTCCAAAAGGGGTTGACAAGGTTTTATTTGAAAAAATATGCCGTGGAGAAATCCATACTTAAAGGGGTTTTCCAAGATTTTAATACTGAGGACATCAGTATCTGATCCGTGGGGTTCCGACACCCGGGACCCCTGCCGATCAACTGTTTAAGAAGGCAATGGCGCTACTCTGAGTGCTGCGGCCTTCTCCTTGCTTATCAAGCACAGCACTGTACATTATATAGCGGTATCAAAATCTCGGAAAACCATTTTAACGGCTCCTTGTCGTTGCTTTCCAGTTCCTGGGCTGTCTTCGGGTCGGCCAACTTCTGCCACATGCGCCAATGCAGCCTCAGAGGTGATGTGTCCTCAAGCGGCATGTCACTGCTGGCTTATTTAAAAGTATATACCTGCACTTTGAGAAAACTTTTGATACGTCACTGTGACCTATCAAAGGTTTCGATCGGTGCTGAGAATATTACCGATCACTAGAATTAGGAGAGAAAAGCACTCACATAGCATATTGTCTCTCCTCACTGCAGGGGACAAAAAGGAGAAGAAGGACTTTCCATTTAGCCCTTCTCCTGCAGCAAGACAATGCCTTATGTGACTACTACTCTCTCCTCATTCTAGTGATCGGTCATGGTCTCAACACTCAGACCCCCATCGATCAAAACTAGAGATGAGCAAATAGAATCCCACAAAGTGAAATTCGATCTGAATTTCAGGAATTATTCGATTCGCCTAGAAGCCGAATTTCCTCGTGCTTCATGTCAGGGAATCGATTAATCCTGAAATTCAAACTTACCGCCTCCATTTGCGCGCGAAGGGCCGCCAGCCTCCATCTTGCTTGAGGATCTCGGCCGAAATCCCGTGCGGCGCGAGATTACATCATCGCGCCGGCCGGCGTGATGAAGTCATATGTCACCACGCCGGCCGGCGCAATGACATAATCTCGCGCCGCACATGATTTCGGCCGAGTTCTTCAAGCAAGATAGCGGCGGGCGACATGTCGCGTGCAAATGGACACGGTAAGTTTGAAGTAATTTTTTTTTAATGATAATGAGATGACTCTGCTCAGTCTGCCCCAGTCTACACAGAAATGGTAATAATAAAAACCTGATTTAAATAATGTTATTTTCTAATTTCTAAAAATCTCAAGTAACACTAGGACCACATATCTACAACTTAAGATGATGACAGGATGATGCAGAGAGGAAGAAGAAAAACAAGGAGCAGGACAATAACCATGTGGTCAAACACTGAATCACTCCCGACTTGGCTGCAGTAAATCTTTGCCTGGGCTGCAGTAAATCTCTTCATTTGTTTTCCTTATTCTTTAAATGCCAACACGTTCTCTGTTATTTATAAGGCTACTTCTCATTGGACACAAGGATGCAAGCTGCAACCATAGCGTGGTACATTCAACAGGCAGAAAAAGCTAACATCTGTTTCAACAAGTGCTCCAAATAGGGGCCAAGCTGTAAATGTGAACCCTGCCACATGCGGATAAGTATTCTAGGTAGCTCTAATGGTTCCTGCAGCCTGTCTGACTTGCCCACTAGCCACCTCCACAATAGATGTGAGGCAGTGCTCAGTCATTGATTCCCTACCTGTTGTAAAATGGAAAACTCATTGCTTCTCTATTGAACAATGGAAGAAGGAGGCCTTCCATGTCTGAAGAACTGGGCTCCAGATGACTTTTCAATAAGCTCTTGATCTCAAAACCTCTCTTGGTGACTATTGAGACCACTTTCGATCAAGAGCAAAGGTTTTTGATTCTCTTATATCTCATTTATGTTGACCCCCCCTTCTCTACAGTCTTTGGACCACCCCTCCACTAAACCATCTGAAAATCTCTAGACCACCTCTACTCTTTCCAAAAAACATACAGTGAGCAATGGCCCAGCAGGCAAAAGTTCCCTGTTAACAGGAAGGCAACAATACACCATTGGTCTACAGAAAACTATGAGTAGAGCAGCAGTAGTTGTCACCATGTTCTACGCCTGCAGCTGAAATAAAGTGGTGTTCCAGTGGGTACAGGATCTGCAAAACCCAAAAATTGTTGCCTGGTTTGAAGAATCTCAATTTCTGCATCACCGTGAAGATGGTAGATTCTGAATTTGACACAAGGCACCATCGTTTCATCCATCTTCATGTCAAGGCTAGTGATAGTAGTATAATCGTATGGGGAATGTTTTCTTGCCACCACATTAGACCTATTGGATTTTATTGATGGTATAGGGGTTGGTCCCTGAGAATAATTTCCTCTGGTGGACCTTGGGAATCCCAGTCCGACACTAGCTGTGCCTGGTCGACCAATGAAGTTGGGAGGACTCTGTAGCTCTTTCATTCAGCTGATCATGGGGGTAATGAGAATCAATTACATATTTCTGCCCTATCCTAAGGGGAGGTGAAGTCTCAGAACAGTAGGAAAGTACTAGGAAAAAGTTGTGGTTACCAAGAAGCAGAACATCAAGGGAAAGCAGAGGAAGTATAGAGAATTCACACTTTCATGTTTTTTGGGGGAAGCAGAGGACGTATAGAGAATTCACACTTTCATGTTTTTGGGGGGAAGCAGAGGACGTATAGAGAGTTCACACTTTCATGTTTTTGCATTTATTTTTGACATAATGCGCAGCAGACGCCACAGATAACTGGAACACACAGAGCCAGTTTCATGAGAAGTGAAATAATGTAGAGATATAGGCAATGGGGGCATAAACTTAGGATAATGTAGGACTTCAATTTAGAAGGTGTTTTTGCCCTAAAATAGTAGCAAGATCAAGCTTCTGGAAAGATCTAGACAGTAAGTGATTTTCAACCTGGCCTGAATCAACATAAATCCATCCTAGAACAAAGAAGATGAACTAAAATAAAAATAAAGTAATCAAAAGAAAATAATAAACTTGTCAAAATGGTCATTGGTCTAGGTTTCTGTTTGCTGGTCAATAGAATTTTTTGTATATAATTGTACTTTTTGTATAATTTGTCAGCATTTTAAACCCGGATGTTTCCTCCAGATGGTTACTCAGCCCTTAACATGCCCAGCAGATGTTTGTCTGTACATTTCAATCCTCAGACATATTAGCATTGCTGAGATGCATGACAAGCTGCCAAAAACTGGAATATTTGTGTTATTTTAAGGTCAGTTTATGTCTTTGATATATTGCATTCAGTTATCTGCTCATCCACTGTAGTGTACTGGGAGTCACGGAACGGCACATGCTACATATGATGTATCGGCTGGAAAAGGGATGCCCATGAGAATGAAAGGAAATGGTTCTGCAGGTTCCTTCATTCTCCTCTTCTCCATTATCTTATTGCCACTTTTTAACAGACGGAGATGACAGCAACGGCAGACACCTATCACGGTGGTGATGGGAGCAGATGGCAGACCCAGGTGACATTAAGGACATGCACAGATAACAGTGGTAAGAGGGACAGGTGACACACAGAGATGGCAAAGGCGACAGGCACATGTATCAGTGACAGTGGTGGCAGGTACACGTGACACAGGGTTATGGGCACAAGTGACAGGGGTGGCAGGTACAGGTGACAGGGTTGTGGGCACAAGTGACAGTGGTGGCAGGTACAGGTGACAGGGTTATGGGCACAAGTGACAGTGGTGGCAGGCAGAGATAACAGACAAGTAAAGGTGACAGTTCTGAACTGCATAAGTGGCAGTCACAGATAGCATTGGTGAGAGGCACAGGTGACAATGATAAAACAGAGATGACAGTGGTGACAGGTACCGATGACATTTGTAACAGGCACAGGTGACAGGGATGACACATGGAGATTACAGAGGTGACAGTCAGTGATGACAATGATCAGATGCAGAGATGACAGTGACGACAAGCCTAGATGACAATGGTAACGAGCACAGGTGACAGTCACAGGTGGCAGTGATGAATCACAGAGAAGACAATGGTGACATGCACAGATGACAATAATGATATGAACAGATGACAGTGATGACAGGCATAAGTGATAGTGATGAAACACAGAGATGACCATGATAAGACACTAAGATGGCAATGGTGACAGTGGTAACAGTCAGAGGAGACAGGCACAGGTCCTAGTGGTAACAGTCAGAGGAGACAGGCACAGGTCCTAGTGGTAACAGTCAGAGGAGACAGGCACAGGTCCCAGTGGTAAGTCAGAGGAGACAGGCACAGGTCCCAGTGGTAACAGTCAGAGGAGACAGGCACAGGTCCCAGTGGTAACAGTCAGAGGAGACAGGCACAGGTCACAGTTGTAAGTCAGAGGAGACAGGCACAGGTCCCAGTTGTAAGTCAGAGGAGACAGGCACAGGTCCCAGTGGTAACAGTCAGAGGAGACAGGCACAGGTCACAGTGTTAACAGTCAGAGGAGACAGGCACAGGTCCCAGTGGTAACAGTCAGAGGAGACAGGCACAGGTCCCAGTGGTAACAGTCAGAGGAGACAGGCACAGGTCCCAGTGGTAACAGTCAGAGGAGACAGGCACAGGTCACAGTGGTAACAGTCAGAGGAGACAGGCACAGGTCCCAGTGGTAACAGTCAGAGGAGACAGGCACAGGTCACAGTGGTAACAGTCAGAGGAGACAGGCACAGGTCCCAGTGGTAACAGTCAGAGGAGACAGGCACAGGTCCCAGTGGTAACAGTCAGAGGAGACAGGCACAGGTCCCAGTGGTAACAGTCAGAGGAGACAGGCACAGGTCACAGTGGTAACAGTCAGAGGAGACAGGCACAGGTCCCAGTGGTAACAGTCAGAGGAGACAGGCACAGGTCACAGCGGTAACAGTCAGAGGAGACAGGCACAGGTCCCAGTGGTAACAGTCAGAGGAGACAGGCACAGGTCACAGTGGTAACAGTCAGAGGAGACAGGCACAGATGGCACTGCAGAGAAATAGAGAATGATAGAGGTGACAGGCACAGAAGACAACGATGAGATGCAGAGATGACGGTGGTGACAGGTACAGATGACAGGCATGTTTTAGTCATTTTCCGTAATTTCTACACAGTCACACATTTCCATGATAAAGTTGACATCTATTCTAGAATCTAAAAATTCCACAGCAGCTTGCCTCCAGTTATTTCGCTTGTGTTAGTCATTGCTTTGTCTATTATTATTGCACAATGCACATTCCAAGTCCATACACAATACTGTTTACTGCACATCAGCGTCCATCACTGACTGGAAAAGTGTTTCCCCGAGAACATCGTGTCAGCAAAATCATGTGAGCACCAAAAGTTCAGCACGATTGACACTAGTTAGAAAACCTCCTAAAATAGAACAAAAAAAGACCAAAGTTTCACCGATGATGGATGTAATAACATTCGAAAGCGAAAAAAGAAATACTCCTCTAATCTGGAATCCAATCATCCAGAAATTCTGATAGTCCAGAAGTTATTCCTGGTTTAGAACTGCCAGATTCTCTGAACGAACCAGAAGAGGTAACTAGTTCTGCAATTCCATTTGTGGTCATATTATAGGAGTTTTATAGACCATTCGATTATCCGGAATATCTTGCAATCCGGCTCCTATCAGGCACGGTAAATGTTGTAGTAAAAAGGATTTTGTTATAAATTAAAAGGGGTTTCATTCTATTAAATTTTAGGGAATATCCAATTAAATAAATACCTGATCATTGGTGGTACTGTATGACCTCTGGGATCCCCACTAAATTCCAAGAACAGGGTTTCCTCATTTGTTTCCAGGGGCCAATTAAAATCTATTGGACATATGAAGATGACTAAGCAGACAAATGCCAGAAACTCAACCAGTCTGAGTGTATTATTATCCCCTTCACTACCCTAGACCATCAGGGATATCATTATTATCCCCTTACTGTCCTAGACCACCAGGGATATTGATATTACCCCTTTTATGATCCAGACCACCAGGGACATTAATATTACTCCCTTCACTACTCTAGCCCCTAAGGATAATAATATTATCCCCTTCACCTGCCTAGCCCACAAGTATAATAATATTATCCCCTTCACTACCCTAGCCCACCACAGATATTAATATCTTCTTTGCTGGTCCAGTAATATTAGTATTATCCTCTTATCTGCTCTAGCCAACCAGGGATATAAATATTATCCCCTTCACTGGTCCAGACCACCAGGGATATTAATATTATCCCCTTCACTACTCTAGCCCCGAGGGATAATAATATTATCCCCTTCACTACTCTAGCCCACCAGGTATATTAATACTATCCCTTTCACCACCCTAGTCCAGCAGCAATATAAATATTATCCCCTTCACTGTTCTAGCCCACCAGATATATTATTACTATCCCCTTCACCACCCTAGTCCACCAGGAATATTAATATTATGCCTTTCACTGTTCTAGTCCACCAGGGATTTTTAATATTATGCTCCTTATTGCCTTAGTAGACCACCAGAGCTGCTATAATTATCCCCTTCACTGCTCTAGACCACCGCCAATGCTATTATTAGCCATTCACTACCCTAGACAACCAGTGATATTATTGTTAATTCCTACACTGCAGTACTAGACATTTTACCCATCGGGGGAACCACGAAAAAAAATATCACTTTTCATAGCAAGAATCTGCTGTCATTATTCATTTAAATATGAGCTGAACATCAGTTTTCCATTCTCAGTGTCGCAAGAGAGAAAAATGTCAATATCACTACATGGATATAAGGGTCTATGAAGGTGAGTGTCCCACCCAGCCTTGATTATATATGAACATCTTAAAGAAACAGCTCCCACATATTCCACTCCCCACGGTAAACCTTCTCTCACCAGGTTCCAAAACCTAAGTAAATTAGTTCATTTAATGATATAATAGGTGGTTATAGGGCATTGCGGCTGAAGGGGCCAACCGAGTGTGTGCCGCTGGGGTGAATGTGGGCACGGTGTTAATGGAAGCTGAGCAGGCGGTGCAGACAGGATCTCCTCGGGGGCGATTTGCCTCAGGATATTTGGAATACACAGAGATTTATTCTATCTACCGCACAGAGTTACTTCACTTTCCCTCTTCCATCTGCACTGGATATATTAAACATGCCTCTCAAGTTCTTGGTTCTGTCTGTCATTCAGACATCTCCTTCCAAACCTCTGCTTATATTACAACACCGCACACAAAAGACAGAGGAGAGAAATGTTTAAACCGCAGAATCTTGAAAAGGACATTATAAATATCTCCGCCGGAGGCCTACAGAGTCTTTACTGTAACCTTAAGGGCCCCATTGATTGATTTCCCCCCACCCCAAAAAAAAACAAAAAAAACCTCCTCCTAATATTTGCGATAATATCCTGGGAAAGCTGAATGACAGACAACATGGCTGCCAAAAAAATAAACTAACAACATGGAGAATGTCGCTATAAAGTGCCCAAATAGTAGTGCCATGCAAAGCACTTATAACAGTGCCATAGCGTGGGAAAATACAGTAATACTGCCCTACAGCTACCTCTGAATACCGTTATACAGCACCTATGCAGTGCCCAAAATAGTGCCATATAATGCACAAAAATTATACCATCCAAAGCCCTTATAAGGCCTCTTGCACACGATCGTATGTATTTTGCGGTCCGCCAAAAATACGGATGACGTCCGTGTGCATTATGTATTTTGCAGAACGGATCAGCTGGCCCCTAATAGAACATTACTATCCTTGTCCGTTATGCGGACAATAATAGCGGATATACGTAAATACTGAAACGGAATGCACACGGAGTACCTTTCATTTCAATGGGTCCGCAAAAAAATAAATAATGGATGGTTCCGTATACAGTCTGCAAAAAAAAAAAAAAACGAAACGGACACGGAATCAAAATACGTTTGTGTGCAAGAGGCCTAACAGTGACAGAGTGGAAAACTAATTCTGCCCTATAAATGCCTTTGAATACCATCATATAGTGCCTATGCAGTACACAAATTGCCAAATACACATATTGCCATACAATGCATATATAACTACATACAAAGCCTGTATAGAAGTTCCATACAGTGGAAAAATTATACTGCCCTATAGTTGTCCCTGATTACCATCATAAAGTACCTATTCAGTAAGAAAATTATATTGCCATGCAATGCACGAATTATAACATACAAAGCAGTTATAACAGTGCCATGGAGTGACAAAATAATACTGTCCTATAGATGCCTCTGAATGCCATCATACAGTACGTATGTAATGCCCAATGTTAGTGCTATACAATCCACAAATAATAATACACCATAAAGCATTCCTAATAGTGCCATAGAATGGAAAAATAATACTGCCCTATAGATGCCTCTGAATACTATTACACAGTGCCTATGGAGTACCCAAAAATATTGCAATGCAATGCACAAATAATAATTTACACACAAAGCACTTATAAACAGAGCCATAGAATGGAAAAATAATACAGCCCTATAGCCGACTCGGAATACCATCATACAGTACACAAATGATAGTGCTATACAATGCGTACATAATAATATCATGCTAAGTTTAAGCATTTAAAACAGTGACACAAAGTGGAAAATGAATACTGCTCTATAGTTGCCTCTGAGCACCATCATACAGCGCATATGCAGTACACAAATGATGATGCCCAATTAACAATGCCATATGAAGCACTGATAACAGAGTAGAAAAATACTACTGCCCTATAGTTGCCTCTAAAAACCATAACACAGGGCCTGCAGACCTATGCATTGCACAAATAATGGTGCCATACGATGCACATATAAGAATGCCATAAAAAGCACTAATAGCACGCACTGGGAACAAAACACTGCCAAACAGTTCCTACAGGATACCATTATACAGCACTAGGGAGTGTACAAATGCAATGGTAAGCAGAGCACAAATAAGAGAACCATACAGCAAAGTACAGGGCTCAGGAAATACTGCCATATAGCACTACAGTAATAGCGCCATGTTGTGTACAAATACTGCCATATAGCACTACAGTAATAGCGCCATGTTGTGTACAAATACTGCCATCTAGGGTCTACAAATAATACCGTCATATACAGTAGGGTCTACAAATAATGCTATATAGTGCTCCGATCACAACGCCATACAATGTATATACAATAACATCATCAGGACGCGGCGCGACCGTTGTGGCTGACAGTGGAACGGAAAGTCCCTGGGGTGGGAAGAGGGGTGACAGGTGGCGGGTCCCAGGGCAATACCAATACCACGGGTGCCCAGGTACAAGACAAGCCTGGCACGCGGAACGTACGTGTTCTCTCCACAATCCAGAGTAAATTGGAAAAATGTTTTTTTTATCGTTCATGCTCAAAGAATTTCCGAAGATACACATTGGAAAGCTGGAGCTTACTCAGATTACCAAAAATTATAAATCACAAGCAGAAAATTTTCATTCAACTAGACGGCGACTTGGCGGTCTCCTTGAAGGAAATGGACATGTACTTAGTCTGGCAGCTGAAGGGTCCTGCAGGATGCTTACCAGAGAATGCGGATCCGGTCCCTGCAGGGACCGCCTGGAATGAAGAGCTGGTTAAACTGGCGGATCGGGGGAGTCATGAGGAATTAGAAAGAACTGGGTTTTTTACCGCTTTTGAATGTGTAAAAAAAATAGACAATCCTAATCCTCTCCGTTCCGACATGGCTAGGCGTTGAGCGAAGTGTCCGAAGTGGGCTTCCATCCGAATTTCAGGGAAAACTCGATTCGCTGCGAATTTCCTCGTGCTTCGTGGTAACGAATCAATTTTCCCTGAAATGAGGTAAAAATAAATAAACCATACTCTCATCTGCTTGAGCGCGAAGAGCCCGCCACTGCCATCTTGATTGAAGATCCCTCGCAAAATCTCATGAGTGGTGGCATAAGACGTCACCGCGCTGGCCGACGTATTGCACCGCACGAGTTTTGAGCTGGACCTTCAATCAAGATGGCGATTGCGGGCTCTTGGCGATCAAATGGACGAGGGCAAGTATGATTTTACATATAGCGGTATGTGTTTTTAAATTTTTTATTATAGACCATAATATTAATGTCATATGCCGCGGCATCTGAGGGGTACAATGACGGAGAGCGGTGCAATCGCCATTCCCGGTCATTGCACCCACTACTTACAAAGAAATGCGCTTCATTACAAATCAAATTTTTGGGTAAAATTCTGCAAACTGCGAAGAACTTTGCTCAACAGTAGACATGACCATTAGAATACATCTTTATGCTCCTGATGGCGCCACTATTTTCCGTTCCTCTGGCCAGCCTAAGGTGAAGAATCTGCCTACTTGGCTTATTAACCCTTCACGTCTCTGCCTGCCAACAAGAGATTTGCTCTATCTTCCACTGATATCCGCGCGAAAACCTGCACAAGATTTCTCCGCGATACACAGGCTAAGTGTGTAATCTGGAAGAAACAATTATTAGCTTGGCTGAGCATGCATGTGTTCTGAGAAAGAGCGCTGCCATACTTTCGTGGAGATGGCTTATCTCTCTGAGAACTGCCATTAGAGGAGAGCTGGTAGTGCCCACCATACACATTAGATCCCAGTGAAATTGCCAGATATGGCTGACATACGCTCTAACACGTATGTCCAGCTTAAAGAGCACTTGTCAGAAGAATCAATCCTATTCAGCCAGGCATACTGCCTGGTTGGGCTGATCCTGCTGATTAAAATGATACCTGTCTTGTTAAAATCGGTTGCTGCGTTCCAGAGAAAAAAGAATTCCATTCTTTATACCAATGAGGACTTCAGGGCACTAAGGGGTGTGGCTAGGAATGGAAATCTGTGCTGCACTGAGGGGCTAGGCTCCGCCCCTTGGAGCACTGAACGCCACAACCGATTGGGAACGCCACAACCGATTTTTACAAGACAGGTATCATTTTAATCAGCAGGATTCACCCTACCCAACAGTGTGTCTGGTTTAATATGGTTGATCCTGCTGACAGGCACCCTTTAAGTCCTATATTGAATCTTCAGCAAAATCGGCATGTGTCACAGGCTGATTTGTTGCGGATTTCCCACTGAATTCAGCCTCCACATTGCAAACTTTGAAATATGCCGCCAATTTAAATAGCACCTGTCAGCAGGATCAACCCAATTCATTCAGACATACTTGCCTGGTATTGCTGATATTGGCGATTATACTGATACCTAATTTGTGAACATCAGCAAGAAAAAAATGACTTTTATGAGTGTTTCAGTGCACCCAGGGGTGTGGCCTAGCTCCTCATTGCACCTCAGGTCCTCAGCTTTCCTGTGCTGGCCCTACCCCACGGTGCACAGAAGTCTTCATTTGCATAAAGAATAAAAGTCTTTTTTTTTTCTCCGGAACGCCGCAAGTGATTTTCACAAGACAGGTATCATCAGTAGAATCAGCCCTACCTGACACCGTGCCTGACTTAATAGGGTTGATCCTGCTGCTCTTTAAATCTTATTTTTATTGGGATTTTTTATAACTTGAAATGGAAATGGATAACGTTGGCCTTCACTACGATGATTGCATAATCACAATGTAAACTACAGGAGGAGTTTATTGAGACATATTGGGGGAATTAAAGGGCATTTTTATGTATAGAAGTCTGGATATTTATAGAACAGGGGGGGGGGGGGGGGGGGGGGATGGAAAGTTCTACCCCGGTACAAATCTCAACCATATGCGCACATTTCATTTGCTTACAATTCAGATAGAAATCTGTTTTACAAGCTTTTCCTCATTAAGACTCGTCAGATTTTTTTTCCTCGCACGCGTCCAACAGTCTAAACTTTTCCTTAAATCTTTTTACAGCCTATAAACAATTGTGGAGGGGGGGGAGGGGACGGGACTCGATAGGGACCGTCGACCTTTTATGGTCCTGCCAAAAGGTTAATTGACTCTTTATGTTACGTTTATAATCGGGCAGGGATGTAAACGCATATACTTTTAGCTAAAAGTGTCAATTATAAGGTTAATCTGTACCTAGGGCTGGGGCTGACATAAAACCGCGGACGCAATGGGGCTCCAATTTCTGGCCAGCGGGAAGGGTATGGCAGGTGACCTTGTGATCGGGGAGATAGCCATGGTCTTCTATCTCCCAGAGTTCGAATCCCAAAATCGCAGGATGTTTTAAGCCCTGCCTCCAAACACCGCTAACACAAGAAAGGCGCACTTTGCAAAAAGCCGTCCACTTTTAGGTCTCCTATTGCGAAACTATACCTCCAGCGGATGTCATGACATGCTGAGAGGAGTAGTTTCGCAACAGCTGGAGAGCCACAGGTTGGTGACCGCTGTCCGATGCCTCAGCTAATAACTCATCAGAGCCGGATAGGTTATCAGTATTAGGGCTCAACAACAACTGTATGTATTTTTCGGTCCGTAAAAAAAAACGGATCCGCCAAAAATACGGATGACGTCCATGTGCATTCCATATTTTGTGGAACGGGACAGCTGACCCATAATAGAACAGTCCTATCCTTGTTATCGATGCGGACAATAATAGGACATGTTCTATCTCTTCGTGGAACGGACATACGGAAACGTTTTTGGCGGACCCATTGAAATAAAAGGTTCCGCATACGGTCCGCAAAAAAAAATAAACGGAAAGAAAATACATTTGTGTGCATAAACCCTTAGAATGTTGCGTCCCTGATCGGATATTAGAAGAGGCTGCGGTGTTTTGGCGAGTGCTGCAGCCTATCCCTATGCCAGTAATGTCACCTTCAGCGGTAACATGACTTATGTACAGCTGCAATACCGATCACAGCCACTATAGAATGGATGGCACTGTGCTTGTTTTGCTGTAAGAAGGCCGCAGTGCTCAAACAGCTGAACTGTGGCAGTGCCAGGAGTCGGACCCCCACTGATCAGATGACCTCAATCATGGTCATCAATATTCTACTCCTGGAGACCCTCTTTAGCCGAGGCAAAAATGAAATGAATGAGTAAATCTGCAAATATAATAAGCTGAATGAGCGCTCGTGTTTCAGTATTCCCTGCTTGTTCAGTCTCTGTTACCATAGTTATGTTGCTCCAAAGAGCAAGAACTCTGCAAAGTGTTTCCTCACCCTACTCTGGAACGCCCCCTCCTGGACCAGCCCGCTGCTACCAAGAGGGGAGGAACAGGGTGGTTAGCATTTTTCCTGCTAACCTTTGCCAATCATTACCTCCTCTGCTGGGATATATGGCAAATGCATAAAATACATACAAAACAAAACAGGTCTGGGGTACTGCACTTATGCAGCAGATTACAGCTGACAGCTTGGACTCTCCAAAGCAATACCCCTAATGATATGGTTACCACCACTACACAATATGGCACGGCTAAGTGTCCTCTAGCAAGATTTATAATAGGGCCCCTTTCATGAGTTTGCTAATACTATCACATGCCACCCAGTTGGGGTCCTGCACGCCCCATGCTTGTTGAGCCACCCATTAGGTTGCCTACCCCTCGTGTTTGCGTCTCTCACTCTGGAGGACCTGCCCTCTCCTACATTGCCTAGACAACCCATTGATATTAATGGACAGTGTGTAATGCTTCATTTCCCCTGTGGTGGCGCTGCAGGGAAACTGAACACTTACTGCCAGGTATCTCCACAGATTACAGCTGATCGCCGGGGATTTACGATGAGCTTATTGTCACAAGACCCTTCTAACAATAAGGCTGGTTTCACACGGGCGTTGCAGGAAAAGGTGCGGGTGCGTTGCGGGAACATGTGCAATTTTTCCGCGCGCGTGCAAAACATTGTAATGCGTTTTGCACGCGCGGGAGAAAAATCGCGCATGTTTGGTACCCAAACCAGAACTTCTTCACAGAAGTTCGGGCTTGGGATCGGTGTTCTGTAGATTGCTATTATTTTCCCTTATAACCATGTTATAAGGGAAAATAATACATTCTGAATACAGAATGCATAGTAAAACATCGCTGGAGGGGTTAAAAAAAATAAAAAAATTATTTAACTCCCCTTAATCCACTTGATCGCACAGCCCTGGCTTCATCTTAGCTGTGTGCAGGAAAAGGACCTGTGGTGACGTCACTCCGGTCATCACATGATCCATCACCATGGTAAAAGATCATGTGACGGACCATGTGATGACCGGAGTGACGTCACCACAGGTCCTGTTCCTGCACACAGCTAAGATGAAGACAGAAGAGATGTCGGCTCCGCGATCAAGTGGATTAAGGGGAGTTAAATAATTTATTTATTTTTTTAACCCCTCCAGCGCTATTGTACTATGCATTCTGTATTCAGAATGCTATTATTTTCCCTTATAATAACGGAAATCTCGCCCGTGTGAAAGGGGCCTAAGGGATTGGAGTGGGTTTATTTCCCACATGGGCCGTGTCTATGGTTTCCATGCCCTTGGGTGGGTCTATTTTATCTGGCTGGAAACAAGTGTGCACACGAAACACAGAAATTCTCCTGTCTCTGAGCCAAAAAAAAAAATATTGCATTTTTCCTTATTTCATAGTGAAAATGTTTGTTTAGTTTTCGGCTGTGATAAATTGCACCAGTGATACAGCGCGAGGCGTCCGCTAGGTCCCAGGATTCATTAGGTAAATTGACGTGATGTCATAGGTCCTGTCAGAAATAATTTCTTCACGTTCAGACCAAAGGGTCGCTCCTCTGTGATTCGCTGTTAGCCAAGCAATCCCTGCACTTGGGAAAAAAAAAACGGGAAACCACAATTGTATTTATTACGGAGGTCAGAGGGGCCAAAATCAACAAAGCTACAGCCCCTTACTCATAAACAGGCAGACCCTGCAGAGCAGACTGGGGTCTGATGAAACAGGACACCTTACCAGACCATAGTAGAACTACATCCATTGGAAATGGCTGACTGCTATGGAACGGAGAACCACTATTCCAAAAATATGGGACTGAGAACTACAATCCCAGAAACATGGGACAGAGAACCACTATCCCAAAAATATGGTAACCCTATGGGACAGAGAACCACTAACCCAAAAAAATGGGACCGCTATGGGAGACGAGAGAGCCATTATCTTAAAAACATGGGACAGAGAACAATTATCCCAAAAATATGGGACCGCTATGGGAGAAAGAACCATTATTCCAAAAACATGGGACAGAGAACCATTATCCAAAAAACATCATTGCTGCTGTCAATGTGCTGCTATTAGGGAAAGATTATATGACTTGTAACTGTGCCTCGTTATTGTGGGATGTACTACTACTCCTATTCTGCACTAAATAAACGTATTTATTGATACAAACTGGCCTGTTTACTGACTCCACTATTCACCGGCCATTGCAGCTGCTCTCACACCTAGCACCCAGACCAACACCTAACATCAAAGGCACCCCAACTACCACCAGGCAGGAGCCCCAACACCACGGTGTACCCGTGGAAAGAAAGAGTGCACCCATCGTCTGCTCGCTTCTCCTGAGCCACTGCATACTCAGACAACCCCTTTAAAGCGGCCCCGTCATAGCCGCTTATAGCCTGGTAGGGCTGATGACGCTGATTAAAACAACGCCTGTCTTATGTCTGTCGGAAGTATCATTCTGTAGAAAATTTTAGTTTAAAAATTATGCAAATGAACTATTCGAGCACCGCTCCAGTGACGCCCCTGGCGCTCCATAGTGACGCCCCGCTGCTTTTCATCACACCCCCTGCCTTTAGATTGACAGCGCTAGACCGCACTCGTGTCCAGAACGGTGCATGCGTACATCTTCGCTCGGTGTGATAAAAAGCAGAGGGGCGTCATTAAGGAGCACCAGGGGTGTCGCTGGAGCGGTGCTGGAACTGTATAGGCCCGCCTTCTGGTGCTCGCATTTTTCATTTGCATAATTTTAAAAATGTATTTTTCTCCGGAACGATACCACCGACAGACATAAGACAGGCATCGTTTTAATCAGCGTTATTAGCCCTACCAGGCTATATATTTCGTAGGGTAGGGTTGATCCAGGTGACAGAGCGGCTTTACTTACAGAAAACTGAAAAACCCCTTTAACAAGGGGTTTCTACAAGACTCAGCTGGAAGTGGTGGGACACACAAGGACCAAAATGCTAGTCCCAGGATTATTGGTTTAAAGCAGCACCAGGACATGGGGGATTGTTTAGATTTTGGTTATTCGGATACACTGGAGAAGTGCTATCGTTAATCGAATACACAATTATTAAAGGGGTTTTACGGGATTAGAAAAACATGGCTGCTTTTTTTTTTTCAAAAACTGTGCCATGGCTGCAACGTACAGAAGCTAAAGCAAGCCGACATGTGATGATGAAGGTAATTGTGTAACATTAGACCACACGAATGTGAGACAGAATAAATTGCTCGTGAAATAATTTGCCTTCCAGGTGAAATCTCTCCTTTCACCACTTGGTGCAAGAGAAGCTAAACAATTTCTCCCGCGGGGATCCTGACGTGTACGAAAATCACAGCAGTCACATTAAATGTTTTACTACTCGGCCCAGAGTTTTTTTTTCCCCGATCGTGTTAGTCAATATGTAATGAGGGCTTCCAGCGAATGACACCTGGGGCATTATAAGCAACCTTTGATCTGCGGATTTAATTACCTACACTGGGGGGGGGGGGGGGGGGGGTTTACAGAATATTTTAGTTTCGTCCAACGACATAGCTTGTAGCCAATTAAATTTGAAAGCCACTTTTAAGCTTCTAGGTCAAGAGAACCTCTCGAAAGGAAAAAACATCCTGAAACTTTCCCTCGTGTGATATCACAGGCAAGAGAACTGGAAGGAAGAAACCAGGAGTTGTCGCTACGATTTTCTTCACTCAGATTCAGTTTCGCTCTCCTAGCCCTATGTGGCTTGTTAATGGTCACCCTGGCACTCAAGGCAAATGTTCCACTAGCCCCCTCCTAGCAATGTACTTGAACCAAGACATAACTCAGTCCTCACCTATTAAGGAACATTTCCTCCAAAATCATCAGCACCTATACAGTTAGCCCTTGAGTAACCTTCTTCTGTCCAATAAAAGGTCTATCTGTTCTTGGCAAAGTTTGGTGACAACATATTGGTACTTTGCGTTCCCAGACTCCTAAATAAGAAATTTGCTTTCCCTCAACACTTTATGCCTAGATACATTTGAGGTGGCAAATAGAGTTGAGTGAATTGATTTGAGAATTCAACCAGAATTTTCCAAAAAGTTTGGTATTGAAAGAATTCAATTTATTTTTTTTATTCGAGAAAGAGAGAAACAGGACACTTGCGACTCGAGTTGAATTTATTTGGCCCGGAGTTGAATCAGATGACCGATTCTGACAAGAGTTGAACTTTAAGAACTTATCTCTAGTGCCCAAAAAATGCCAACAATACCAATAATTCTACCAATCCCTCTGATAATGAGTGGTGGGAGCAATGATCCTGCCATTTAGGGCAAAGCATGTTACACTGGATATAACTCTGATCATATGGCACACATCCTATTTTTCGGATAAAGAAAAATGGAGAGTAATACTACCCTTATTACATTGGTAAGTTGTCCCACCACTATACCAATAATACAGTCTACATAATTATACTGTACCATCCAATGTCTACATAATAGTGCTATATAGTGGCCAAATAATACTGAACAAGAAATAACCAGGCTTGTTCACAACAGGTTGAGAAGTTCTTGACGGGAATGTGGTGGTGGAGGCCCTTAAAGTGGAAACAAGTAGAAACCTTTCCATATTATTAGGACAAAGTATCTGATCACTAGGGATCTGACCCCCATGACCAGTGCCATCGTATGAATGGAGCGGCAGATCGCACGTCTTCTGTTACCCTAGTCATTCTCAATGCAGAGAACGCTGGGTGAGGGAAACATTTTCTAACTTGTCACAATCTCCTCAAGTTTTGGAAATATTATGTTAGTGCCTCTTTTGCCTACACTATCATCTGACCCTGACCATAGACACTATAATGAAGTACTAGATGGAAGAGGTATCCTCCAGGGATTAATCCTTCTTTGAATGGGTTCATGGTACATAGATGATATTTTATCGATGGGAACCCAATCAACTGGTGCTCCCTTGCAGTGGCACCTCAGGGGAGGGACCAATGTTTTATAGCTATGGTCCCAGCCAAAACCCATCTCATACACATAGCTAATATCTCATACACATTTCCCAATGTAGCCAAATTAAATGAATACATAATCATGTAATGACCATAAAGCCCAGCACCCCCTCCCCAAGACCAAGAGTAGCTCCTGGACTCTTGGAGCAGCGGACTCCTCTAGAACATTCACATGTCGTTATAGCACATATATCCTTTAAAGGGATTGCGCCATCTGGGACTTTGATGTGTTTCTGCTAGGATATGCCATCAAAGTCAGATAGTAGTGGTTACAACCTCGGAGACCCGTACCTATCTCTAAAAGGGGCTCCCAAAAATGAAGATTCATTTCTATGGGAGTTCCAACTCTGCTTTTTTCAAAAGTCCAGAAAAAAGAGAGAGTGCACGGTACATGCGCGGCCATTGCTCCATTGACTTCAAGTGGCTGGAGATATTTTTGTAACTCCCATAGAAAAGAACGGACGCTCCTGCTTTCCGCTCACCTCGGGGTCCCGTTCTGGAGAGAGGTGCAAGCCCTAGAGGTGGGATCCGCACCTTTCTAATATGATATGCCACCAATGTCTCAGATGAGACAACCCCTTTACTGGTTTGCATCTTTGTAGGAAACAGCATGGGTTAACAGACTGCAGATCATCGCACTAATTCACCTGCATAAATCAACGTGAAGTTGCATTTGATACAGTTTCCAGAGTGACATCATCTTCTCTGGTCTATTCGGCACATATGATTACCATCAAAGTATGAAACTATGGACGAGACACGAGGGACTCTCGGAGATATAAATCTCTCGGTGACATCTGCTATCATCACTGGGGTACAGAGCGAGGTCACCAAAACAATTTCCACAAGAAAGTGAAGAGAGATATAGGACCAGGTTAGCTTGATACGAAGAAGAAGGTAAGGGATGAAAGGGCTTGTCTAAATAGGATGCTTTTAGGGTATATGGACATCATAGAAGGGGGTCCTCTGCTCAGAAACCCACCTTCTATCAGAGGGACTCTGTCCATGTGAATGGCCAGCATGGAATATAACAATTCTGCTCATTAAAATTTCTCCCAAAGTTTTGTGCCCAGTTATGGATGACAACCATGAGAACTTCCTGAAGGTCATGTTCAAAAATCTATCTCCCCAAAGTCTGCAGAGTCCCGATTCGTAAAGGGGTTCCCACTTTGAGGTAATCTGTTCTAATGATCACTATGGAAGGGAATTTATCATTCCTGCCACGCTACTTTTCTGGTGTAAAAAAAAAGTTGCAAACACTGTGATTCTACTTCACCCTCATCACTTTGTTAAAAATAGGTGGGGGGGGGGGGGGGGCAGGTAGGGGTAGGTTTTCTGGGAGAAGACTGAAACCTACAGCAGCTCGGAGCTGCCATAGATTTCCCTCTAGGTGCACGGACTGCCGGAGAATGCACTTAATTTATGACAAGGCGCAGGACAAGGGATATCATAGACTGGTGTAAAATGCTAAATAAATAAAAGGGTGAATAAAGGGCACCACATTTTTTCACTATTTGGATGTGCTATGGCTTTTTTACTTTTTTTTGTTGTGTAATGCGGATATGAATTTTTTAATTCACCTAAAATATTTGTTTTTAAAAGGTGAAATATTTATAAATCCATGGTGAACGTGACTGCTCAGTGCACCGGCAGGAGGAGGATTATACAAGGAGCAGAGTTGTCAGCGCTATCTACGTCTCTCCATATAAAGTGACCTCTGCAGGTCCAGCACAGGACATTTCATGGGTTCTTTACTGCCCTGCCTGGTGGAGCTCCTCTATCCACTCCTACAGGGATGAGCTGCCATAAAACTCCGCTCGTCACCTGCTGGAGTCCTACCTTACACTCTTACCATCTGCCATTTCATATTTTTCCATTGAGTCTCATAGTGAAGAATCAGCCTCTCATATCACTCAGCTCTAGAAACATCACCCTGGTTCACTGTCCACCACTGCCCCGTAAATGAAAGAAACCTGAATGGAAGGAAAAGAAAACCCGACCTCAAAATATGCAACATCTATATAAATAAAAAAGGACGTATGTGTTTATGTATGTTCCGCAAAAACTCAAAACCGCAACCATCCATTTCAATGAAATTTGGTATACACATCCCTTGCTACCTGGAAATAAATCTTGTGGGGGGGTTTTAGCTCTCTAGGACGTACCGTTCCCGAGATATTCCCAAAAAATGACCTGCATTATCCAATACAAGCCTGCAAGTCTTTCTCTTAAATCCTAACTGCCATACACATGGTCACATGTCCCTTATCAGCCAATAGAAGCTCGCAGGTCCTACTCCAGGTTGCCATAACAACTGATCACAGGTTTTAGCAGTTCGCTGGTCCTGAAATATTCAGTCATATGACAGCACAACTACATGGCTACATGCATGGGGGTCAGGGGCCACTATTAAACGAACGGGCGCTGTGGAGTTCACTGTTAAAGGGGCGGCCACGGTTAATGGGGCGGCAACTGTGAAAGTCACTGTTAAAGGGGCGGCCATTGTGAAAGTCACTGCTATTTAATATAAAATTGCAATAAATAAATACCTGAGCAACGCCGGGTCATCAGCTAGTACAATATAATATGTAACATAGCAGGTAGATAATGAAAGCCAGATAATAAATGTAATGAATTATATGTTACAAAAGATAGAGATGAGAAGATAGAGATGATAGATGAATAGATAGATAGATAGATAGATAGATATGAGATAGATAGATATGAGATAGATAGATAGATAGATAGATAGATAGATAGATAGATAGATAGGAGATAGATAATAGATAGATATGAGATAGATAGATAGATAGAAGTTCCATCTGGTCTTGGAGCTGGAGGTTGCCCGGTCACTTCCTCTGTCACATATGAGCAGACCACCCATGACACTTGCAGCTTGGAGGTTCCTCCTGTTACGGTCTTTGAGCTCTAAGTGACGCCTCTGAATCCTCATTAATATTGTCTCTTCCATCCAAAAGTAATGGACACGTCAAAGGAAATGAGAACATGGGGTGCTGGAATCCTAATTTATGGAACTTGGGTGATTAAGAAGATCCGCCCGATTTATATTTTATAGAAAATGGTAAATTCTGTTTACATGAAAAGCCTTTTAGAACAATCCCCTGAGCGAGGATGAAGATATCTTCTCTCCCCACTAACCATCCATCTTGAGTCTCCTCTTAAGTAGATGACACCCGGACACTCTGCGGATTATGGAGATTAGGAGAGTTGATTAACGCAGAGCCTCGTACATTCCACAGCACAAGGCGCAGGCGGCGCTCCTGGCCGGGATCATTATTACCTCATACACATCTACAGGAGGATTTCTTACACTGGATGATGGTACTTCCAGGAGTCCGTCCTCATCAGTGAAATATATGTTCAGTCCTCATTTCTATTTGACAACTACAGATGTAGGACCAAAAAGTCTGTGCCATGCTACCCCATTAAAGAGCATCTGTCAGCAGTTTTGTACCTATGACACTGGCTAGATGTGCGCAAGGAGCAACAAGGGTGTTGCCATTACACCTAGAGGCTCTGCTCTCTCTGCAACTGCCGCACCCTCTGCACTTTGATTGACAGGACCAGGCAGTGTAAACATGATCACTACCTGGCTCTGTCAATCAACATGCAGAGGTCTCGGCAGTTGCAGAGAGAGCAGAGCCCCTAGGTGTAATGGCAACGCCCCCGTTGCTCCTAGGGGCTCATTTGCATATATTAAAACTTCATTTTTCTCAGCAATGTGGGCACATATGAACATGAGACCAACACAGATGTCTTCAGCTGCCAAGTGCACATGCAACAGGTCATCCAGTGTCATAGGTATAAATCTGCTGACAGATGTCCTTAAAAATCAAGCAGAAGTTTGAATTACACTTTGAAGGTTGTCACTAGTGTTGAGCGAATCAAAGTTAACGAAGTGGACTTCGATCCGAATTCCCCAAAAATTTCTTGAAGCCGAATTTCCTGATGCTTCGTGGTAATTTTTTTGTAAAATTCGGCGAAGCAGCCGAATCAAATTTTCCAAAAGTTCGCTCATCTCTAGTAAGTACAATGACATTCCCCCCCCCCCCCCCCCCTGAAATGGCAGTAAAAATGAAAAAAAAAAAAAAAAAAAAAACATACTTACCTCGTCCATTTGAGTGCGAAAAGACCACCTTGCTTGAAGATCCCACACAAAATCTTGTACACAGTGACGTCATGACGCGACGGAACGAGATTTCATGCCGGATCTTCAAGCAAGATGGGTGCCGCGGCCTCTTCGCGCTCAAATGGATGAGGTAAATACTAGATATGAGCAAATCGAATCCTACAAAGTGGAATTCGATCCGAATTTCAGGACAAATTTGTTTCGCCGCAAAGCCAAATTTCCTTGTGCAAATCAATTTAACCTGAAATTGTGTAAAAAGCAACATAACAAAAAATATCATACTTACATCCTCCATTTGCTTGCAACGGGCCAGACGCCACCATCTTGATTGAAGATCTCAGCCAAAATCCAGTGCGTGTTGACGTATGACATCACCACGCCGGCCAGCGTGACGACGCCATGTTGGGCCGCGCGAGATTTCGTGCAAGATGACGGCGGGCGGCCCGTCGCAAGCAAATGGAGGCGGTAAGTATGATTTCATTTTAAACTGTATTATTACTCTCAGATGCCGCGATCAGCTATGAACGCGGCATCTGAGGGGTACAAAGATGGCGAGTGGCGCTATCGCCGCTCCCTGTCATTGCACCCACTACTTACAAATAAATGCGTCACAAAGCGAATTTTTTTGTAAAATTCGGCGAAGCAGCCGAATCTCTAGTACAAATACATAATTTATTTTTATAGGAGCAACCCCTAAAACACTTTAATATTGATTTCAGATCAGTGATGAATGCGACATCTGAGGGGTTGAATGACAAGGGGAAAAAGTGGGTAGAAGTGGGTACAATCGCCATTCCCTGTTATTGCACCCGCCAAGTAATTCATCAGGAAGCAATTAAAAAAAAAAAATTCCACAAGACACACGAATCAAATTTTGAAGAACGTCGCTCAACTCTAGTTGTCATCCAGCTTTCTCCGATAACTAATCACCTCTCATTCTAGTTATATTGTGCATTGTGCCAAAACAGTTCTCCATAATAGTCACATTTGCCGTTCAGGAGTCTAAGAAAAGCAGAAAAGATGTAGCGGCGGCCATATTGTTTGATTATTAGATAATTGCCATGTTCCATTCATGAGCCACTGACAGCGGTTCAAGGTTCATTCACGCCTCACTTTAGACACTGGAATTTCTATGAGGTTAAGGATCTGGAAGTGTTTAAAGACCAAACAACTAACATTTATTTTAGTCTGTGACCGTAACCTCTGGAGGTGTTTGACCCGTCACCCCGGCCGGCTCCCTGGTGAAATCGATAGTATTTGTGGCCACTTAGGTTTTCTTGCTGCTGGTTCCTCGCCGCTGTAGTGTCTGGTTTAGAAGACGTCTGGGAACGTGAGCTTTACTAAAATGTCGCTTCCCACTACTTAGCACCTTGTATCGTAAAGTCAGCGATTTACAAGGCGAAGCACAGATTTTGTGGATTAGGAGGAAGATGAAGTAGTCTCTAAAGTGAGACGGGGCAGGGGAGACATCCAGGGTGGGTGTATAGAAAATGGGCAACCGGCAAGATAGGGCGACACCCAGTATATCATTTCTATATCTATTTCAAATGAAATCAAATCAAATCAAATAAGATTTATTGGCAGGACTAAATACATTTTAGCATTGCCAAAGCAAGTGGGAAATAAAAAATAATACCGGCAAAAAGTGTCAAAATAATACTTCTATACAGTATGCAAATAATCATATAGTGCCCTCATAACCTTGGCATGTGTTTGCCACACAACACTTAAAAAAAAATTGAAGCTGCCTTACAATGCCTAAATAATACTCCCATAGAGCGTCCATATTAAATGTATACAGCAACAACATTATACCGCCATATAGAAGATCAGTGTACAGAGGACAGCCCTGACAGGAGATTTATACACAGGCCCAGCTGCCTGGCACTTGATGGGCGCAGATAGAAGGCATATACTGTAGTAGGAAAAGAAGAAGGGTGCTGTGGCATTATATATATATAACCTTTTTTAAAGAACACTCCCCCCGAGTGTTCTTTAAAAAAGGTTATATATATAATGCCACAGCACTTGGTGGTACAACTGGAAGAAATTATATTAGGACAGCTGTCCTTGGCTGCTGCTGCCCTACTCTCCCTAGCTGGAATGGAAGCCGCGCTACTTACCCTGCTACTGCCTCCGCCTAGCGCTGCAGCCTCTTTTTCGCTTGAAGTGCCAGTGCGCATGCGTCCAAATTCTTCCACAGCCAATGGCTGGGTGGATATCCCTGGTTATTTAAGGCAGAGCGTGCCCGAGCTTTAAGGTTCCCTGGTGACCAGCAAAGGTGTTGAAGTCTAGTGCTTCTGTAATTCTCCTGTGTTTGGTCCTGTTTTTGCTCTAGTCCTGTACTCTCCCCTCGCCTCTGTGCTCCTAAACTTCCATTTCCAGCTCTGTTCGATTACGTTTAACCCTGTCCATCTACATTATTCATGTGCCTGTGTTTTCACCACCATCTTGTCTGTTGGTTTACCCTCTGTCTCCATTCATCCCTCGCTGTTCCGTAATACGTTACAAGAATGTATCCGGCAGATAGTTCATCCATGGGCACAAGCGCTGTTCGCGGGAGCACAGCTGACAAGCACTTACCTCACTGAGGTATAATATATTATAGTGATATCACATGTCCCTGATTATGCAAATTATTTGGGATTGAAAAGAAGCGGGACTAAGGGTTCGTTCACACGAACGTATTTTGCGTTCCGTATACGGGCCATTTTATGCGTTCCGCATACGGTCCATATATGGAACCATTCATTTCAATAGGTCCGCAAAAGATGCGGACAGCACTCTGTGTGCTGTCCGCATCCGTTGCTCCGTTCCGTGGCCCCGCAAAATTATGAGTCCTGTCCTATTCTTGTCTGTTTTGCGGACAAGAATAGGCATTTCTATAATGGGCCTCCTGGTCCATTCCGCAGCATCCGTTTTTTGCGGATCTGCAATTTGCGGACCGCAAAAAACAGCACGGTCGTGTGAACAAGCCCTAAGACAGTATTTTGTAGTATAAAGATGTCCATGACTACCAAAAAGTCTGATTTTGCTACTGAAGCGCTGTATCTTTCAGCAGCATCAGCACAGCTGTCACTGATTTGAGAAGCTTCAGACATACAGAGATGCACTTACACAAGCAGACGATCTGGACTGGAAGCAGGGTTTGCTTGCACATAAATCATTTGGCTTGTGCCTTATTTTTTGGGAAGAGATGGGTGCCAAGGAATTTGCGGTCCATTTGGCAGCAGACGCTCTGTTCTGACAGCGGGAGGACATGGCTCGTGATAAGCATAATGGACCTCTTTTCTCAATAATTTACTATGACTCCTACTCCTTTTTTTTTTTTGGGTCAGGGAAGCTTCATAGAGTTCATATTAGGCAAAATTCTCCTGGTCATGGGTAATATTATATAAATCTCCACTCAACTGATCTCTCACGAATAGATAACCAGAATGACTGACATATGAATGACTGACATACAGCCAGGGAGGTGGTAGGAAACAGGTATTTCACTCTGCATTGTTTAGGTACATCTATATAAGGTTCAAGGTCTGCGGGAAGCTTAATGACAAGGCCTTATAGTCCCCATAGGAGCTGCCACTAGTCAACTGTTGTCCGTGTAGGAAACCAAGAGACCTCAGAAATAGCTGAAGAGAGTATTCAAGAAAATTTCACAGATACAGTAGACGGTCTGTAGATAAGAAATAATGTTGTAGATATTTCTTATTTATTTTTATATTTCTTTATATAATTTTTAATTTTTTTTAAAACTTTCCTGTGTGTGTGTGTCTGTGTGTGTGGGGGGGCATATTGTAGATACACACTTCCTGCGTGTTGTCTGTATAGACATAGCACTAGGTATGTGTACTTCATGGCAGCTGCAATGAATGAGCTGGTTGAAAGAGAAATGTGATAGATACAGTCCCCAGGAAGTGATGGAGTATAGCCCCGCCCACAGGAACCAGAGGGTGAAATGGGGGGGTTGCATACAGAGCCTTATTGCTCTACATAGTGCATAGTGTTTCTATCCTCTCTCATCTAAGCCTTCAGCAGTACTACAGAGCTGGAAAGATAACAAGGTGGCTCTGCTCATGCTGTCCCAGTCTACACAGTAAAGCCGGCGGAGGAGCTTCACAAAACAGGAGGTGTCAGCTTGTTGTGAAAACTGCTATATAAAATAAAATAAAATAAAATAAAATAAATCGAAAATAAAAACTCGGTTTAAATAATATGTCACTTTCCATGATATATTTCCTTTAAAAACACTTGGACAGTAAATTGCACAAAACAGATTATGTACTGATCGGCTTTCCTCTGGGACGCCGCCGCGAATATTTAATCTCTGTCAACAATTTCCTATGAAAGCTCATAGTAATAGCACGTTCCTCAGGCTATCACGATGGACTTCATATGTCGGGTCCTCATAGCTTCCAGCACATGAAGTGATATCATTAAATGTTGCGAAAGCATCAAATATCTCTGACATCGAGTCACAGAATAATTGCTGTCTCAGATCATCTTCATTGCTCAACTGAAAAGGAAAACATCAGTTTATTCTCTGTAACTCAGATTTTTTTTTAAAGGGGAACCCAGTACAAAGGTTGTAGAGAGTAAGGCCTCATGCAAACGACCGTTCCATTTTTTGCGGTCCGCAAACCGCGGATCCGCAAAAAAACGGAAGCCGTCCGTGTGCCTTCTGCAATTTGCGGAACTGAACGGGCGGCCCATTGTAGACATGCCTATCCTTGTCCGCAAAACGGACAAGAATAGGACATGCTATATTTTTTTTGCGGGGCCACAGAACGGAGCGCGGAGTGCTGTCCGCATCTTTTGCGGCCCAATTGAAGTGAATGGGTCCGCACCCGAGCCACAAAAACTGCGGCTCGGATGCGGACCCGAACTACGGTCGTGTGCATGAGACCTTACAGTTCACTCCAGGGTCCTTGTACAGGATATACAGTCCCTTGGACTACGCATTCTAGGCGGCACCATCACACAGTACATTCAGCTCCACTACTTCATCCCCTGTCCTTGCAAATTTAAAGGGATTGTCCGAGTGTTTAACACTATGACCTATCCTCACGATAGGTCATCAGTATGTGACCAGTGGGGGTCCAACTCCTGGCACCTACTCCGTTTAGCTGTATTTCATTAAAGGCACCATTTAATTTACCATAATAATGTACTGGAAAACAGGAAAAACATTCTTTGTGGGATGAAATAAATAAAAAAATATTTCTCCATGTTTTCCTTTTGAGTTTTGTTTTTACTATGTGTTAAAAACTGCCTTATTCTGAGGGGCAGGACAATTACGATGATACCAAATTTATCTAGATTTTAGTTTGATTTGCTACTTTAGGGGAAAAAAAACATTTTTCTTTGCACCTCTTTTTTATAATTGCATCTACAAGGCCATGTGAGGGCTTGTTTTTACAGGGTGAGCTGTCATTCTTAATTTTACCATTTTCAGTTACATACAACATTGAAATCACTTTCTCTTAAAAAAAAAATTTGGGGTGCGGTGTTAAAAAAAACTGCAAAATGGCCATTTTTATTTGTTGCTTTATATTTTTTTTTTTACAGCGCACAGGATAAATATATATCTTTAAATATATTGAACATTTTTGGAAGCATGATACCAATTAGGCTAATTTTATTATTGTTTTATATGTAACATTGGGAAAGGGGGTGACAAATGAATTTTTTATATGCTTTTTAAATCTTAAAAACATTTTTATAATTTGTACTCAAATTTTTAGTCTCCTTAGGGCTCGTTCACGCAAACGAGTGAAGCTCGTGCCCGTGCTGTGGACCGCAAATTGCGGTCCGCAATGCACGGGCACCGTCCGTGGGGCAGGCGCATGGGGAACGCAGACCCATTCACTTAATTGGGTCCACGATCCTTCCGTTCCGCAAAAAGATAGAGCAAGTTCTATCTTTTTGCGGTGCGGAAGCACGGAACGGAACCCCAGAAAGCACTCCGTAGTGGCCACGGAACGGTGCCAGTGTACTTCGGATCCGCAAATGCGGTCCGCAATACGGCAGTGGGCATCACACGTTCATGTGAACGAGCCCTTAGGGGATTTTGACATGAATTGTTTTGATTGTTTAATCCATAGAATTATGGGCCTTTTTTATAAGGCAATCCCCTTTAATGGAATACTCTCAAGAAAAACGGATATATTGTGCTATGCCTCGTGCAGAACAGAGGTGGACGAAGCCTGACACAGGGATTCAAGGGACACTGAGAATCTCAGTGTCATGCCCCACCCCCAGCTGCAGTAGGTATAGCTCAATGTATCAGACGATCCTGGAGTGTCCCTTTAAATACACAGGGAACTGCAGATAATGTCTCCAAACAGCAGACACAAAATCTTACATAAGGAGGGCTTTCCATAAACAACCATGTCTATAAATGTCTATATACAAGCAGCTGGGAGATCAACCGAATAACTAGATGAAACAACCGGGTAAACAATGCCGATCAGCATAAAACAATGATCTACTTAATGCCTATTAACCTATTGGTGCCCCTACACATTTTTCCTTCTCAGCAATGTTGATGGCAGCGCCTTTGCATAGTGCCGCCATGGGCCTAACAAAAACCTCTAGGGCTGTCCTGCATCAATGCCTGTTAGGACATACTTTAGGCATGGTATGCCCTAACATATGCCTGTGTTTATTAAGTATATTATAGTATCAAAAAAAATGCTAGCATTCAAAAATAATCTGATAAAAAAAAAAAATAATAATAATAAATTCAGGACTCTTTAAATATTGACGTAAATGAAAAAAATAAAAAATAAAACATTAATGAAAGTGTAAAAAAAATTATGTATAAAAATGATTATGACCAATAATACAAGCACCCTAAATACCACAACTGTCTCAGTCCCTAATGGGATTCTCCGGGAATGATTTAAAATGGCTGCCGGCAACCTGTCCTAGAATATGGGTCACCGGCAGAGCTGCTTAGGGGGGATGAGGGGACGGAGACTGCACTGATCTAAAATAGATGGTTATGATGTAATCCTGCCTACGATTTGCCACCATGGCTGAGCAGCCTGACAGGAACACTCACCAACATAAAGTATATGCAAGTGGCGGAGCGCAATGTCCTAGAATGCGAGTAGGACTGGTTGCCTCCTAGGCAGTTCTGCAAGTGGAGGCAACAGTCCTGCTCACATCATTCCTGGAGAATCCCTTCAAAGGGGGTGTCTGTTAGGACGTACTTAAGGCATGATATGCCCTAACAGATGCCTGCGTTTATTACATCTCTAATAGAACTCTGCAGTGCTTTATAGATAAAAAAAAAATCTATAATTCCCTCATAGCACTCAAAAATAAATTGAAAATATTGCCGTAAATTAAAAAAACATAAAAAGAGTAAAAAAAAGTGTAAAACAGTATAAAGTATAAAAAAAAGTAATTGTGACTGATAAGATAACCATCCTAAATGCCACAACTTGTCCTGTCTTTAAAGGGGTGGTCTCATAGAGACAATCCCTGTCCATAAACCACTTCTAGGAGTCAGACAACTGGCGGACCCAAGCCCTCAGTGTATCAGATTGTCTGCTATTCATGTGAATGGGCACCCTGCAATACTAGATTTAACCTGCAGAGGCCGCTGATCAACATAAACCAGAGCAGTGGCGATCAGCCGATTGCTGGGCTGACATTAATAAAAAAAAAGGGGTTTTCTTTACGAGGTAACCCCTTGCTGAACTGAGTCGTTCACTTAGCAACTAGTGCAGGCATGGCCAACCTGCGGCTCTCCAGCTGTTGTAAAACTACAACTCCCACCATGCCCTGCTGTAGGCTGATACCTGTAGGTAGTCTCGGCATGCTGGGAGTTGTAGTTTTGCAACAGCTTGAGAGCCTCAGGTTGGCCATCCCTGAACTAGTGGATTACAGACAGCCAATGTGGGATGTTTTTGCTTGGCAGGTAAATGCCCATTTCCGGTGTATTTAAAAGGGGTTATCCCACATGGACATTTATTCTATTGATATGCCATAAATTCTGATAAGTGCAGGTCCCACCTCTGGGACCCGCTCCGATCTCAAGAACAGGGATGAAGAACACGCCGTGTATGCGTACCATCTTCTCCATTCACTGCTAAGGGACTTTCAAAAATAGCCAGGTAAGCACATGCTTTTTTCAGGAGTCCCATAATGAAAGTGGAGGACACCACGCACACTGGGAAACCCTCCACCCCCACCCTCCATTCGCTGCTATAGGACTTCCGGAAATAACCAGGGACTTTTCGTAAGTCCTCTTTGCAATGAATGGAGAAAAAGCGCAAGCGCAGTGTGCTCTCCATCAATTTCGTGGCCCCATTTTTGAGATTTGGTACCTACACCTATCAGACATTTCTAGCATGTTCCATTACTATGTCCAGATGGGAAAACCCCCTATAATGTCTGCTCAGTGGAGGGTGTGAAGACTGTTCCATTCTGATTTACAGCTCTCCTATCTATTAAGCTGGAATGCAGTGCTCCGAAATGCACTTTTGTCCCAGGAATCTGCAGGAGACACCAATATGAGAACTGATCATGTAAATGGAGTCACTTAAATCATCGTCCTGTACGCAGACCCCAAGTGCTGTCATAAATACTAATTGGATGCAAGCTCTGCAAACTGCACAGTTCACAGGTCTCCGGGATGATTTCACTCCGAAGGTCTATTTAACAAAAGCTGTGCTAAATCCCAGATAAAGTGACATTTCTTTGGCCGAAGCATGAATAACAGAATCAAAATACTCTTCACTGGCCAAGCGGTGCAGGGGGGCGCGTTCAGAGAATATGATGGTAGTAGAATTGGGGGGGACGACGACTATTTAAAAGATTGGATAAATGTGGACAAAAGAAAAAAACTGAAAACAGCTCGGACTGCCAGGGAATAAGTGGAAAAGGAGTCGCCGTTTTTACACATTACTTAATAGACGTAAAAAGGCACATTTTGGGGTCATTTCTAAAGCAACATAAAAACACAAAAGCAGCAAACACAAATGGGGAAAATTGACCTTAAAAAACTCCCTTCATGATAAATTATCAAACACTCTTTATATAATTAATACTCACGGACACTATGATTCAATTATTTGAATCAAGGCGGTCGACAAAAAAAAAAACAGATGAAATCCGTGTGACGTCCATGTTGCATCCGTTTTTTTTTGCAGATCCATTGTAACCATGCCTGTCCTTTGTCTACCAAACAGACAGGAATAGGACATTTTGTATGTTTTTGCAGAGCGGACTTGCGGAAATACGGAAACAGAATGCACACAGAGTAATTTCCGTGTTTTTTTTTTGCAGACCCATTAAAGTGAATGGTTCCGCTTACGGGCTGCAAAAAAAACCTGGAACAGATACGGAAAGAAACTACGGTCGTGTGCATGAGCCCTTATCGTGTTCACTCCTACAGCAACTTTCTCAATGTAAAGAAAAGCAGCAGCTCTCTCTGCCTCTAGCACAGCAGGTACTCCCAGCATCACCATTGTAATTGTAAACTATATTCAGAGATTGTCAAGGGAAGGAATTTACAACGCCCAAAAAGTTATTAAATGAAAAAAGGCACACATGTAAAAAGGAGGCCAGATTTGGGGTCATTTCTATAGCAACTTACACTCCTCAACATTGCAACACCGAGAAGGAAAAATGGTGGAATTATGGAAATCACAGGATTGATAGACATTTAATGGAATGCAAATAATAATACAAAATGGAAACAAAAATATAAAAAAATATATTTTATTTAGTATTAAGTATGAGCACCACCCGGATAAAAACTCGCACTTACACGCCTTCGTATGCTATCAGTGAGGTTACTGATGGTAGTATGGGGAATGTTCTGCCGCTCCGACTGCATTTGGATACAAAAAAAATCAAGATCTGCTGCTGACAACTCCCTTTGGAATTGTCGACTAGTGCTGAGCGAATTAAAGCATCCAAAATAGACTTTGATCCGAATTTCAGGAAAAATTAGATTCGCCACAAAGCCGAATTTCCCCGCGCTTCGTGGTAACGAATCAATTTTTCCTAAAATGGTGGCTGAAAAAAAAATAATATATAAATTATACTCACCTCATCCACTTGCTCGAGGAGAGGTCACCCGCTCCCGTCTTGATTAAAGAAAACCCGCCAAAGGACCTGGGCACGTGGTGACATAATCGGTGATGACATCACTGCACGTGCCCAGCATGATCATGTGGTGACATCATCACGCTCCCCACAGGTCCATTGGCGGGTTTTCTTCAATCAACACGGAAGAGGGCGGCCTCTCCGAGAGCAAGTGGATGAGGCGAGTTCATATTTATGAAGTCAGGCATAGTCTATATAGCGTCACAGTATATTTGCCCCTATAAGCAAAGGGGCCAGAAGCCATCGTAAACCCAAAACAACACTATCTACATTGTTTTACGTAGCGGGTTGCGCTAATGATCCCTACGGCTTTCAATTCCTAGAGGATGGTCTTCTCTGGTTCCCATTCACACTCCATTGTGCTCTATGGAAGATCTGACCTTGACTTGCAGAGAACCTCACCATCCTGACTTTTATGGTGTACGAGGGATAAATGATGCAATTCCATCAGTCAATTGGCAAGTTCAGCTCTGCTGCATCTGTCTATTCATATTGTCCATCCCAGGCTGCACTTGCATTTAGCCAATACATTCCTTGGCATACAGTCTGTGCTTCTCTTCACTTCTGGAATTTTATGAAGTTACGGGTTGGCCTGTGCCGTACATACCTCTACCCTAGTTACCGACTCCGCCATCTTTGCCATAGGAGGGTGGAAAACGCAACTGGCCCGATCTGCTGAACCTGGTACCGTACCTTACACAGGACTACGCCGGTGGCTTCTTTCCATCCCAAAGACCTAAGATCCCATTATAGTAAGAAAGATCACGTGTAGGATCAGGATCCTATAAAGATAATACGTATGAATACCACTGGGACAGAGATGGTTTCCAGATGTCGGCTGTTGAGTGCCTGCGAAGATTCAATCATAATGTGGCTGCACTCTATACAATTTACACCCATCCTGATGAGTTCCAGACCCCATGTCTGATCTTTCTTCCTCCGTATAATGCTGACAATTCATTGGCTGGATTGTACGGATTATTAACTTCAAACCTCCTGCCATATTATTTCACTTAAATGTCTATTACTCACCTGAACATTAACATGGAAGAAAACTCCCAATATTAGAACCGTGGAGCCACAGAGTGCTGCCGGCACCTAGAGGCCAATCCACCGTCTGCTTTGCCTGTAAAAGAAACTCTCTCCCGAAAATTAAAGAAAAAAACCCATTATAATACCAGATCCAGCGCTGTTCTATCCAGGATATTATTTATATCTGTCTGTAGGGAAAAAAATGGGTGCCAACCAATATGGCGCAAATTAGAGCCCTCAGAGGGGTTGTCGCTCTTCTTTTAACTCTTCACTTTTCGATCATTCCTGAATCGTCTTTCTGCCTTTTATACATTTAAAGGGGTTCTTCGAGATTTAAAAAAAAAAAAAAACTTTGGCAGGGGGCAGTGTACAATGAAAGAACTCTTTAAAATGTCCCGTCGGCCCCACGTACCCTGTGTGACCACTGCAGCCAATCACAGGCTCAGAGGTGATGATGAACCGTTCATGCATATGGGGACTGCTGAGGCCAGTGATCGGCTGCTGTGATCACAGGGAGGATGAAGGTGACATCATCAGTACAGGCTCAGAGGGGAATCGGAGCAGCGGGGACCAGAGCAGTGGCGTGGTGGGGCAGTTTAAAAGTAAGGGTGGGTTCACATAGGCATTCGAGATTCCATTATACTGTTCCGGCATAATGGAATATAACGGAATTTAAGGACGAAAAAGATTCAAGAAATCCAGCTCCACTTCGATAAAGGAATCTTTATTTTGCTTGCGGTAAAATCTCATCCAAATATGGTTACAATTTAAGGACGGAACGCAAAACGGAACCCTTTAGAGGCATTCTGTTTTGCTCCGTCCATTCTATGGGCACAAATAATGGTTTTGTTTTGTTCCATTATGTATGACGGGAAAAAAAAACGGAACCGTTATTTCTGCCCATAGAAATGTATTAGGATGGAGCAAAACGGAATGCCTCTAAAGGGTTCCGTTTTGCGTTCCGTCCTTACATTCTGTTATATTCCGTTATAACGGAACAGTATAACTGAGTTTCAAATGCATATGTGAACTCACCCCAAGTTGTATTTTATTTTATTTTTTCATTTTTGCCCCCTGTCAAATTTTATAAAATCTCGGAGGACTCCTTTGACTCCTGTTTTTACAACTTCAGGTGGAGCCATAACAACATAACTGATTAACCCCTTAAAGGTCACATTAAAATTGGAAGAAGCGTCCTGATCATTAACCCCACAAACGATTGTTCCCTGAATTCCGCTGAATATACAATGACTTCTTCATTGTAATCATGTAAGGTGGTCTTCTTTGCTGGGCAAGCTGTAGATTTTTTGGAACCAAAAGTGGAAAAAAACTGCTGCAGGAGCATTTGGCTGTACCAGAGGGACAGCTCAGAAAAGTGGTAGGAGGTTAAGAAAAACTATTTTTAAATACTTTTTTAGGTCATTCTGAGTTCATTTTATATTTTTTTTAAATAATCTTTATTAAAGGGGTTAGGCCATCATTAAATGCTATTGTAATATAATTCAGCATAAACACCAGAGATTTGGTCATTTACTTTCTGTTACAGAAATGCTCCAGTTGTGAGATATTCTCTTTGCTTTATTATAAAGGCGACCCCTGATGTTCAATCTGTATAGTAATGTGCACGTCCTCCTACTAAGGTGGTCACACATGCTCAGTTCTATCCTTCAACTGCCACCAGTGTATCAACTGTTAGTAGCTGTGAGAGTTACAGGCAGAGGGATGCAGCAGAAAGGACACTCCCCTTGAGTTGTGATAGGCAGAGAGCTGCAGCTGAAAGGGCACACCTCCTAAGCTGTGGATCTAGCAGAGTAACTGGAGCTATGAATGGAGAGATCCCACGATCCATGGGAGGTACAGGGCTGGTTCTGTCTAGCTTTATTAGAAAGAGATTGTCATGTACTGTATCTGCAGGTTTGATTTTCATTATTTTTACATCAGTCATGGGACAAACCCTTTAAGTGTGAATCATAGATTTTTCTTCATATGAACAGCGTATTTCAGTGTATTCCAAAATCCATCCAATATCCTTCCCTCCTTAGCACGGTGGACAAAAAAATAAAATAAAAACCTAAGATAGATTTTTCTTCTTCATCTAAAGCCCTAAGCTATTTCAGCATTTTTTCTTGTCTTTTCTTAGCCAATTGATAAAAGTGCTTCTTTCAACCCTCTGAACCATAAAACCCTACAAGGGTCAGGAGCAAGCGGCTTTCTCAAGCTGTAGCTTACTGAGATCTCTGTGTGTTCCAATATCTGCTTAGGCTTCTATCCAAGAATCTCCAGAGATTAAAATTCTAGATTGCTTATCAATTTGCACCACATCTAAAAGGAAATTTTGGACAACACCTTTCATAAAAGTGTAATGAATGGTGGTAAGGCTCTGCCCCAACAATCCTGAGGACTGGCTAGTCCCAACCATCTATGGAAAGCAGTCTATCGTCAGTGGTTCACTCTCAGGATCCATCATGCATGTGTTCCCCATGGGTTTTCCAGATTCCATTCACAGTCCAAAAATATAATGATATGTTAATTGATAAATGTTGCAGAGTTGTACCTAATAAAAGAATCATACTCACCTACTCCCACTGGTCTGATCCAATGCCCTGGCCTGTTGGCTATGTGCTGGTCCCTGGCTTGTTTGCTTCTGATGCAGTCAGGTGTACCACTGCAGCCAATGACTGGCCTCAGTGTTGACCCAGCAGTGACATTTTCCATGAGGATATGTTATGCTGAGGCTCATTTGACCTCATCCGTACGCCAGCCAGAAATAAACAAGCCGGGTTCTGGAAGATTGCCAAACAGAACGTCTGGAAGCAGATGAGTAGGAGTCTTTCCTTAGGTACCACAGACACTACAGGGGTTAATTAAAAAGGGACCAAGTCCTGGAAAACCCCTTTAAATAAAAAATAAAATTTTGTCAACTATGTTTTTATTGGCAAAATAATCACAAATCCAGTACAAATGAGTTAGGTACATCAGTAATAAGTAAGGATGCTGTAGCTCCATAGTAACAAAGCCAGCAGATGACAGTGACATAAAATGCAACAACAGAAAAAAACTGACTTTATGCGGCTCATAAATATCACAAATTAAGACATAAGCATAAAGGAGCGTTATCAGAGAACAAGAGAGAAAGAAAAGAGGCGAAGGTGGAGAAAAAAAAGGGAAGGAGGGGGGCTTCAAAGACATCTCGACTTTGTGTACTTCAGATCTGAGCTACTCAAAATACCAAAGGTATTACTTGTCCAGTGGGCAATAGGAGGAAGACAGCCAGGGCTCCCAAGTCAAGAGGAATTTGTGATGGGATCTACACGCCCTTTAAATAACATTTGATATTGATATTCTAGCATTTAGAGTTAATAGACCATTGCTATCAGAGAGTATTGGGCAAAATTTAGAGTTTCTGGGCCCAAAATATATTACAGGGATCCCACCAAACATGTGACATTTATTCTGGGGTATTCTTTTGATGATGCAGAGTGGCTTTAGGATCTACCCAGGCATCAGGACCCAGGTGTGACTGGTAACTCTGCACCCCCAATAGTTATCTAGTTAGGTTTAGAAATTATTCCATATTCTCCCAAGCAATACATGAACTCACTCCAAAGAAATGCAGGCTATGCTAGATAAATATGAGGTTTCTGAGACATTTTTATTTTCCAGGTCATCTTCAATTTTCTTTAATGAGGTTCTAGCTGTTAGAAAGTGTCCTACAAGATCTGTTTCGTTACAGGCTTTGTTTTCAGAGTCGGGTCTGGCATGATTAGGAATTCCAGAAACATTGTTGATGGAGGTTATACAAGAGGGGGAGAGAAACAGGTTATGGCCAGAGCGAAGAAGAAGGCGTTTAAGGGAGTAGGTTCTACTGATGGATGACTTGTCAGCATCTCCGAGGTCTTTGTAAATCAAAGTTAGTATTTTAAATCTAGAAGAGGTAGGAGAATGGCTGGAGGTTTTCATGGCCAGAAACAGATGTATCCAACTTGGTCTGGACTTCAGCAAGTGGGATGATTTAGGACATGAAGAATTTGGGTATTCCTCAACCGACTAACGTATGGGGTCTTCGAGTTTGGATACTGTATATGGAGTGGTGGAAGATAAGATGATATGACCTCTACTCTAGGTCAGGATTCTGCATTAAAGGAGAAGTCATTTTGTAATGGTGCATTTTGTATTCACTAGCAGTGTAGAGGTCAACGAAGGCTAAGTAGGCTGGTGTGTGGTATGAGCTGTTCAACATTAAGAGCAATCAATTACTGCACAATAGACTCCATGTCTTCCAAAAGAATTTGCAAATGTAGAGCATGCACAGGAATTGGGGATAATTTATGGCAAGAGAAAAAAGTCAGGTGCATAAGAAACCACAGATTTGTATGTTAACAGATATGTCTAAATGCTAATGCCAGGCTGACTCCTCACTACTTGGTGGTACCATAATTAATGTAGAGGTGGCTCCCTTTCTCCACTGAAGTCTGTGGGAATTATGGAAAGAACCGTGCAAGCAGAACCCACGCATAGTTGAAGCTTAGTGAGAACTCTACCCCAGGAGTCGGTAGAATCAGTGGACCACCCTCAGGTGGTGAGGGTCCTAAAGATGGGACCTGCACATATCAAAATGTATGGTATTCAGGGGAATACCCCTTTGACACTAGAACCGACCCCTCTCACATGTACCTGTAGCCTACAAACAATAGTTTAGAGATATCAAAAGTTCTGTGCTAACATCTAATGTATCATGGTACTCCAATAATAACTGGGGCATGTTTTGTAGTAGGCTTCATGGGGGGTCCCAAACCTTGAAAAATTCAAACTTTTGACAGGTTTCTTTAAATCAGCCAGTTACATGATGATCTAATGCAAGGAGGACCCATTTACTGATCTCCAAGAGTTGATCTGAAGATCTCCAACAATTCTTGAAGCCCTCATCGTCTGCATAAATCTCACCTCTCTTTACTAGATGTTACAGGATCTCTAGATAAAAAGAGTTACCTATACACATGAGGAATATGAAAGTGGTTTGAAGGTGGTACAAAGGTTTTTTTCTGCAGTATATCAGTGCATGGCGCCCACTGAAATCAATCGATTATCCATGCAGCGCACAAACATGCAAGGTCCTCCAGAACCTAACCACAGACTCTATGGTCAACCTAAAAGAGGTCCTAACCAGACGTCCTTCGTCCCCATTACCTCCAGACATCCAACGTTGTGCTGGTACTTGTAATTCTAAAACATTGAAGTGTCTCAGGTAGCACAGGATAGGCAAAATCTACACAAAGCTCTATCATTTTACTAAAAACAGTAAAAACTGCAGATTTTATGGGGGGGGGGGGGTTTGCGGAGGGGGGGGGGGTTGCATCTCTGATTTTCACTAAGTGCACTGGTTACAGACACTTTTAAATTGGATTGAAAGCTCCACTGGTGGGAATAAGTCAATTCTCAGAATGGAAAGAGTAATATTTCAGCACTATAAAATATGGGATAATGACAATAATCCCATAATATTCCCAGTTCTCGTCCACACCTTGCAAAAATCCGGGAAAACGTATCCAGCTATGCAATTATGGCCGGAAATCCAATTTTCTCAAGTCACTCTGGTTTATACCTGGAATCATTCTGCAGTTACACACACGGCTAAGCAGAGAAATCCCGTCAGATACAATTAGTCGAAGCCTTTGATGTCACGGATAATTACACAGGAATTGGACCTCATCCCCTAAACTGACTCGATAATACTAGAATTAGACTACAACCCCCAAACTACCTCGGGACAATATCACAGTGTGTCAGAACGCTACCGAAACAGTACCCCCTTGTACAGACTGTAGAAAATAGCAAATACTTGACGGACACCAGAAGCCAACTCATGGAATCTCATGAGCAGAGAATTTTTTGGACGAAGAATATGTTGTATATTAAAAAATTGCAAATAAAAAAAAATTATTATCCACTGCACAAATAATAGTATTATGCGGTGTCCAAACAATGCCACCATATACAAGGAAACCACCCACCATCCAGTGAAAGTTATACACTACACAATGCTTTAATAAAACCGCCATAACAAGTCGAAATAATACCACAATACAGAGCCCTTATAATACTACAACACAGTGTCCAATTATACTGTATAGTGCCTAAATAATACCACCACACTATGCTCATGTAATGCTACCTGTATTACCTAAATAAATACAGCACTAAAATAATACTGTCTAAGGCTACTTTCACACTGGCTGCAGCATGGTCCAGCAGGCTGTTTCGGCAGGGGAACAGCCTGCCGGATCCGTACTAACGCTAGCCAACCTTGCCACCGGAAGTCCACTCCGGCCCCATTAACTATAATGGGGGCGGGTCGGAGGTCTGACCACAGCACGGCAAACTAGTTGAGAGGCGGCTGGACAAAAACCGCAGCATGTTGTAGTTTTTGTCCTTAGTTGTAGTGTTTGCCATGCTGCGGCCAGACCTCCTTCTGGTGGCACGGTGGGCTAGTGTTAGCACGGATCTGCCTGCCGTGTCCGGCAAAACATATGCCAACTGATGGCATTTGTAAGACTGATCAGGATCCTGATCAGTCTTAAAAATGCCTGATCAGTCAAAAAAATGCATTGAAATGCCGGATCCGTCTTTCCGGTGTCATCTGGCAAAACTGATCCGACATTTATTCTTTTCATCTTTTTTTTTCGAAAGGACGAATCCGGCATTCCGGTATTTTGAATGCCGGATCCGGCACTAATACAATCCTATGGGAAAAAATGCCGGATCCGGCATTCAGGCAAGTCTTCAGTTTTTTTTCACCGGAGATAAAACCACAGCATGCTACCGTTTTATCTTTTGCCTGATCAGTCAAAATGACTGAACTGAAGACATCCTGAACGGATTACTCTCCATTCAGAATGCATGGGGATATGCCTGATCAGTTCCTTTCCGGTATAGAGCCCCTAGGACGGAACTCAATACCGGAAAAGAAAAACGCTAGTGTGAAAAGTACCCTAATAAATAATAATGTGCCGGTGGGACGTGCGGGTGACTAAAACAGATCCCTTTGTTTTTGAGGAGATCTGCATGCATCCCACACATTCACTCGCTGTTAGAGCATGCTGGGAGTTGTAGTCTTGTAGCAGCTGGAGATCCACAGGTCGGAGAAGAGTTCTCCAGGGGCTTCATTTTCTCTTCTTTTTTTTTTCCCCTCCACGCTCTGTCTGGTTTCAATAAATTCTGCAGTTCAATTTCATTCAAATTATGTTATTAGCTTTAGACGCCTCCGTTGGACATTGACATTTACACAAAATACATTCCCGGACCCTCCATATATTTATAATTGCGAGTGAACTTTATACAGCGCCATTTATTTATATTTAGCGTAATAGGATATTATTACAGTGAAGCAAACACTACAGGGTGATAATATATCGTATAGAATCTAAGGGGTTGTATGAGAGTAGACACACATGGCTGCTTCTTTCCACAAACAGCGCCAATCTTGCCCATGGCTGTGTCTGGTACTGCAGCTCGACTCCATTTACCTGGAACAGCAAGCACCAACTATGGCCACAGTGAAGATGTTTCTAGAGTAAATCCACCATGTTTTTCTCATCTTATAAGATTAAAGGGGTTGTTCCACGAAAAATATTCTACAGTTTTCAAACCATAACCTGGATATGAATACTTTTGTAATCGCATGTAATTAAAAATGTTGCATAGTTACTAAGTTCTTATTCCTTTGACGGGCTCACTGAGAAGGTCGCACATGCTCAGTTCCATCCTTAAACTGCCTCCTGAGCTGTGATAGGGAGAGAGAGGACACGCCCCCTGAGCTGTGATGGGGAGAGAGAGGACACGCCCCCTGAGCTGCAGCAGAAAAGACACTCCCCTTGAGCTGCCAGCTTGATATAAATCTAGCAGAGCAATGAATGTGGAGATCTCTGGATCCATGTGAGGTACAGGGCTGGTTCTAGCTTTGTGGCATTTTGTGGAGCATGCCAGTGTTAAAGTGCAAAACTGAGACTGTGCAGGATTACTCGTCTGAGAGGCTTATGGACTCCACAAGCCAATTTGTCCAGGAGATGATAGGCTTCAGGGACCTAGACATGCTATAGGAGCGGACTGGGGATCTGTTAAAGGGAATGTGTCATCAGAAAATGAACAATTGTTTAAATCACGTTTTTAAGTTTAACATATTGTTAAAGAATTTTTGATGATGTTATTTTTAAATTTTCCATGTCAATATCTATATTTAAACAAAAAACATAAAACTCAGCAATTTTTGCACTGGCCACTAAGCCTAATAATTGGCGCCACTTCTTTGTCTGTACAGCTCACGTTACTGCAATTATCTGCTTATCTGTCCTTCCAATCCTGCCTGTAATGATATCACCTCTGTGTTAGGATAAGACAGGATCCACCATTCACGGTAGGCGATTGTCAGAGCTTATCTATTATTTCCTTGTACAATGACCTCTGCACAGGTCACAGATCATGCCTAGAAAACTCTCCCATAGAAGCCAATAGGGTCCCCTCCAGACCATTGTGTCTATGGACCATGGGGCTGCCGTAAAGCAATTTTCCTAATGCTCTCTAAATGCTGTTAAGAACAGCTCAGGCAAGATGGCCGCCCCCATAATCATGTTCAGGAAATAGAATAAAAAAATCTGCAATCAGAAAACAAAAATAGATTAGAAAAAGGGAGACGTGTTACTATCTGGTTGTAACTGGTAAAAAAAAATAAAGAGCTGTTCTGCTGTTAAACCGGCCTCATCATTGCCTCGCACCTCAAGGAATCCTTCCCTTCATCTCAGAATTCATCCCATGAAGGGCACCCCGCCTAACGCCAGGCAGGAGAGTCCTGAAGCCAAGGAGTGCCCTGATGTTTGCGGTGTAAAAATGCTAAATGTTCCAAAGTTTTGCGCAAATAGGTCCAAAGAAAGTCCTATTTTGTGAATTTTTGAAGGTAAAATTCTGAAATGAAGGCATGCTACATTCTACCATTTAATAAATTTGGTGTACGTTTCAGAAAAATGGTGCCATTTACACAGAAGGAAAAAAAATTATATTATTTTTGCGTCCCACACTGTTTCCCCTACAGCTCATAGAAGACAAAATGTTCAACATTTTTAAAATTGTAACCCCACACGACTCAATCCTGCGGGCCAAGACAACCACAGAGCCATGATATTTTTTAGAAGGCAGGGTACGCGGGAGGGCAGCCAGCCGCTACAAATAGCCAGGTCTTCTCGGCTCGTTGTGTCATCAGAATGTGATCATTTTATTACAAGTCAGCAAAATGTTTCTTCAAAAATCCAACCGCCCCCCCCCCTTCCTCCATAAATATAGAAGATAAGTGCGGAGCGGCTATATCTATTCAAGGTTTGTATCCATATTCTGCCAGGGTCTAGGTAATACATTCACACGTGTTTAGGTGGGATTTCAAACACTAAGGAAAGCTTCATGTGCAGCACCTTCTGTAAAAGGCAATTAGCAGGCGGCATAGGTACCTTATACAGATGTAGCAGGGTTAACACTCATGCTTTATGAGACATGTTATCTGAACTAAATGCAACTAGAAGCGTTTTCAATGGATTTTGTTTCAAGATAACGTGATGAGTTAAGACATTTGAGTTAAGAGTGTGAGTGTTACCCCTGCTACATCTGTACACAGCAAAAGGAGCCCCTACAGGTCCATATTACAGAGTAGCATGTACAGTATGGCACTATATACTTATATCAGCTCCATAGATTTATCACATGGTCATAGACCTCAAGGCTATATTCATGAGAGTGAAGGTCCCAGGCAGGGACAGTGAGAATCAACATTTTCCAAGAATTATAGAAATCTCTGAAAACAGTAGTGTCAACTCTACTCCATCCGTACTTCAAAAATGATCATTAGTAATAGATTTGTGGCGGGTCTGACTCTCAGCACCTGCACCGATCAGCTGATTGATCAGCATCAGTGTTTACCAGGTACAGAGCGATGACTTTGGCAGTGGCTGTGCCTGGTATTACATCAGCCTCCTACACTTAAAGGGGGAATGGAATTCCAGTTCTTAGGTTTGGTAGGGATCCCGGCACAGTCAAACCTCCAAAGGTCAGTTACTTAACCCCTATCCTGAGGATAGTGAAATAACTTGCCAACTTGGCAGAACGCCTTTAAATCGGAAGAAGGTCTAATGAGCTGCGAGACCAGGCATATTCACTGCTAAAAGTATGGAGCTCTGTCTGGTAAACAATGAAAGGTTACCCAATACTCCAACCCCACTGACAAGCTGCTTGGTGGAGGGTGCCTGGATTCTGAAACACACCAAGCCAGCATTGATGGTCTATCCAAAGGACACAGTCCAACCGTAGACATTTACGGTCTATCCACAGTGATAATGGGACCTCGCTTACAGTGATCTATTGTGTAAATTTACTGGGCACCTGAGGAGGGCAGCTATACTTAATCTTTATGTAGCCATTCCAGGCCCATACCTATTTTACCTAGTAGTCGTATTGAGGAACAGACTACTAGTTGGGGCCTAATATGAAGGGCGCCAAGTTTGCACAACATAGGTGGACAGTGGGTGGCAGCCCATAGGCGAGTTTGGACCATAATTTGTCTTGACCCTAATAGTTCATTGAAAACTGTGAAGGGTAACCTAAAATATAATTAGCCTTAAATGTATGAGACTATGGACAAAAGAGCGTTCCTGTATTGGTCCATTTAGCATGGTATTTCACATATCACATTGTACCATAGAAGCCCATTAATGCTCATGGATGTTTATGCCAAAAAAGTCAGATCCACATTTAGATTTCCCATATTTTTGGTTTTTGACCCACTGTTTTCTAAACTTTCAGGTTAGCTCATGATGCTACTTTAGGGAAAGAACTGGATTAACGTTTTGGGATTCTCTCTTCTTGACATATTTTATGGTCTTATATTCCAGTCCTCTGGAGGCCATCAAGAGAAAAGTAAAGAGACAATCCATTGTGAAGGTCTTTTTAGCATCACTGTAATACTTAGTTGAACACACCACACATACATCTTCATAATTTCATAATAATTTCCACTGAAGCATTTCCAGTGGTCGGCAAAGGAGTTCTGCTCCGTACAAATGTTTACAGTAGGTGGAATTCCAGTTGTTAATGTGTCAGGGCTTGCATACCACTAACAAAGGAAGGAGAAAGATCCTCTCCAAAGTGCAATAGTGCAATGCCCTGTGGTTTACTGATAGCCGGAGAAATAGACCGGCTTGTGACTCTTTAGATAACCCTCCATCCTGCCCTACTCAGCTCCTAGTCATGTAGATCATCAGACTTTTTGATGACAGCCTGAGAGCGCCAATGGTTGTCATCTTACCCACTTTGTTCAGAATCTAGTAAAATAAGAAGGAGCAAAAGCCATGAAGATTTCTCATCTTTCAAAAAATTGGTCCCATTAAGACAACAATCCATCCTAAAGCAGGTCCAACTAGGAAGTGCTCACCAACTGACAGTCATCCTACGCAGAAGCTCTCCAGTTCAAGGACCTCCTTAACAGGGCATACCATCAGGACAACCTCTTTAACCACTTTGGATGGTCAATTATCTAAAACATGGTAGCATCAAACTCTCCAGTTCAAGATCTCTCCATCAAGACAACCTGTTTAATACTGGTTGTCCTGATCTGACCTACCACATGGATTGCGAGGGGGTGGAATGGTGGAGACTAATCATGGACATCTCATGGAACAAATCTTCCCCAAAGTGAAGAATGGCCCGAGCATAATTCTGGAAAGGAGGAACTTCTCAAAAGAGACACCCAGTACACACAGTTAAGAAAAATCTTCTCTCTATGAAAGCCAAATGATTGGTGTGAAGAAACAGAACTGAAACAAGATGCTGGAGCACCCATGACAAGAAAATACAATAAATTGGCTAGGATTGGACACCCTTTGTCAAATTACACATTCTGTTGAATGAAGTAAAAATATTCCTATTCCTACAAACTAATATTTGAGAAATTTCTACAAATGCATGAAATTTTATTTGGCGAGGGGTGCACAAACTTAGCATGAGTGCTTGAGTCGTCTCTTAAATGGGTTGTGCCAAGTTTGAAAGTTATCCCCTATCCACAGAATGGATTGGTTGCGTTCCAATCCCACTGATCCCAGGAACGGGGATTCTGCTCCTCCCAATTTGATGGAGCACCAGTTTCGGCAGCGCCCTGCAGCTCCATTCATTCTCTATGGGACTGCCGGAGATGGCTAAGTACAGTGCTCGGCTATTTCCGTCTCATAGACAATGAATGGATCGGCAAGGTGTATGTCCAACCTGCTGATCCATCAGATCGGGGAAACAGAACCCCCATTCTCGTGATCGGTGAGGGTCCCATCGGTCAAACCCCCAGCAATCCTGTGGATAAGGGATAACTTGCAAATTTTGGACAATCCCTTTAACTATACGTTTCCTATCTAGGTCTAATATGGCGCCATACGAACCATGAGTTACTGAAATCCGCCTGCAGAACAGTAACATTTGTATCCTAAGCTCCTTTCTGGAAGTTGCACCCCACCGTGAGTTATTACACCCGCTGTCGACCACATGCCGGGACAGATCATACATAAGGAAGGTGATGATGATCCTACACTGTGCAGGATTTGTATAATGATGACATATGTAGGGAGGTCGCCGCTTGCATATAAACCCAGTGAGCGATGTGGTAATAATAGAATATGGAAGGTTTTGTATAACAACCCAGAGAAGAATTACACCTCTTCCCTCCATGTAATATGGTAGAGCATCGCTGCCTCAGATCCTTAAGGGCCAGGATTAAAGGATTTTGTTACACTAGCACAGCCGTCAAGCAGCGCACTACGTGTTTATGTGATGGATTGTCATAAACAAACAGCTCCTCATGGAAAGCGGGAAAACATGGAGGCGAAAAAAGACACAATTGACTTTCCTAGGATTATAAAACGGATACAAGATGCGAGTAGAGATGCGCAAAGGTCTTCAAAATTCGATTCGGCTGCTTTGCCAAATTTTACAAAAAAATTTGCTTTGTGACAAATTTCTTTGTAAGTAGTAGGGAAAAAAAAGATTAAAATCATACTTACCGCCTCCACTTGCTCGCGACGGGCCGGCCGCCACCATTTTGCTTGAATATCTGGCATGAAATCTCGCGTGGCCCGAGATGACGTCATCACACCGGCTGGTGTGGTGACGTCATATGTCACCACGCATGGGATTTTAGTAGAGATCTTCAATCAAGATGGGGGTGGCCTGGCCGTCGCGAGCAAATGGGTGACATATTGTAAATTTAAATTATTTTTTTTTGGACGATTTCAGGTAAAATCGATTCACTACCACGAAGCACGAGAAAATTCACGGTGAATCGAATTTATCCTGAAATTCGGATCGAATTCCACCTTGTCGGATTCGATTCGCTTAACACTAATTGTGAGATTTGGGGTTCTACATTTTTTTTTCTTTAAAGTGAAAAAATCCTCTACGGTACCTTACACCTGGTCAAGGGAATATTTTCTTAAATTAAAAGGGCCAGTAGTCAACAGGTAGACAGACGCTTAAATCTACAGAGGTGTATGGGTCACTACGATACTTCCATATTTCTTCATTTTAAGCATGGTGTGCCCTGCAGCATGCTATATGAGGGAGATAGTCTTCCCTTACATAGGTCCCAAACAGAGCTGCAAGGGACAGTGAGTGCCGCCATACAATGTTCTGTATACAGCATCAGACCTTATGGTTCTAATACCAACCATGACCTACCTATACTTACAAAAACACAAACCTGTCAAGACGACTACTTCTGTCTGAGCTGAATTACATGGGAAACAGTATGATTCACAGCAGGGACTAATACAAGCACTGAAAGTTAGACCCCTCATACATTATTTAGGCACCGTATAGCATTATTATTTGGACACTATGTGGTGATACCGTTTCAGCATTGAATTAAGGAATTATGAATTTGAGACTCTCCATAGTACTGTTATTTGAGCACTGTTTGAGAGTATTACTATTTGGATACTGTATGACTGTTATTTAATCACTGTATAGCAGTATTATTTGGGAAGTCTGCAGTAGTATTGTTTTTGTATGGCACCGTTTCTCAGTTATAAGATACTAAATAATAATATTAATTGGACAATAAATATGACCGCTATTTGATCACTGTATGTTGGTTTAATTTGGGTCGTGTATTGCACTATTTGATCACTGAATGATGCTCCTATTTTGGAAGTGTATAGCACTGTTATTTTATCACTGTATGATGATATTATTTAGGTGGAATATGCCACTGTTATTTACGGTATTCACTGTATGGTAGTATTATTTGGGCAGTATATGACACTTATTTCATCACTGTATGGTGGTATTATTTGATTAGCGTATGGTACTGTTATTTGACCATATAGATTATGGTATTATTTGGGTTGTGTACGGCACTGTTGAGCACTAGATTATGGTATTATTTGGGTAGTATATGGCACTGGTTTTTGATCACTGTATGGTAGTATTATTTGGGTAGTATATCTCATTATTTATGCACGGTATGGTGGTAATATGTGGGTACCGTATGATGCTGTTATTTGAGCACTATATTATGGTATTATTTGTATAGCATATGACACTGGTATTTAATCACTGTATGGTGGTATTTTTTGGGTAGTACCGTATATCACGCTGTCACTTGAGCACCATATTATCTTATTATTTGGGTTGTGTTTGACACTGTGATTTCAGCACCATATTATATTATTATTTGGATAGTGAATGGCACTGGTATTTGATCACTGTATGATGCAGCTATTTGGATAGCATATTGTGATTTTTTTTGGTACCTCTAAAAATTAGTCCTACTTTTATCCTAGTTGTGCACTGAATGGTAGTATCTAGAGATGAGTGAATGGAATCCCACGAAGTGGAATTAGATCAGAATTTCAGGATAAATTTGATTCGCCTCGAAGTCGAATTTCCTTGTGTTACGTGTCAGCGAATCGATTTAACCTGAAATGGTTAATTCATACTTACCTCCTCCATTTGCTCGCAACGGGCTGTCAGCCTCCATCTTCATTGAAGATCTCGTCGGAAATCCAGTGCGTGGTGACGTATGATGGCGTGACGTGGTAATCTCGTGCCGCGCTAGATTTTGCTCCAGATCTTCAAAGTAAGATGACAGCGGCCGGCCTGTCGCGAGCAAATAGAGGCGGAAACTTTGATTTAATTTTTTTTTTTAAATGATCATTTCACACTGTTTTTACACTCAGGGGCCGTGATCATGTATGAAGTTATTCGTCACGAAGGAAATGTTTTTGTAAAATTCGGCGAATCAGCTGAATCGAACTTTTCATAAATTCACTCATCTCTAGTAGTATCATGAGACTAATATTGTGACTTTACAGAAGCTTATACTTTTATATGATATTATAACTGTCCAATATTCATCTGTTTATCTCTCTTCCCCCTTAACCTCATTTCTGTAAAGGTCATGGTCTCCACCCTTGTGCCTTCAGTACAAGTAGTAGACACTTCATTGGATAATGTGCAGGACATTGCATGGACTGTAAAGAATAATTTCCACTGACTTCAATGTCATATGATGTTTTTGGACTGTACGGTGGTTCACTGGTTGGCATTGTTGGGGTCTTGTGAGCTCCACTGCATACTGATAGGAGTGATGATAAAATACCGCAGAATGGATTCTGCTGCAAAAATCATTTATCGGGTGCAAAATACTTCACAGGCCTCTAGCTCTAATGATGCCCTATCATTGGTGTCATCCAGCTTTCCCAGAGAATAAGTGAAATCCTAAGTGTTTTTTTCTTTTTTTCATTGTGGGAGATGTCTTACGGCTTTATAGAAAAATTCATTTCAAGACTGACAACTTGACAACTGACTTGCGTAAAACTACACAAGAGACCAAAAGTAAAGAGTAATGATGTGGAAAGTAGGTGTCTGACAAGCTGTAGAAGTTACGGCAAAATTCAGTCTTTGTTGTTGGAAGGGCCTCTCTAGGAAGACGTTTGGGTTAAGGAGATTATCTGCATCTTAAGGTAGGAAGTTGTAGCGAGCAGAGAAAAGCACTTGATCCTGACAATGTGCAGACAGTGATATGAAAGGAGCCTGGAGGTGAGAATGATCCTAAACACTGCGGCACATGTTATATTACAGCGGTCTATACTGGGGGGGGGGGGGGGGGGATGTCCTGGAAGAAAAACATCTTTTCTCACTCTGTCACAGGACTTGTCACCCAGCTTTCCAAGACTCTGAGTAGAAAAAGTGCAAGCTAATCAGGAAAATTGGAATAGGCGATATACAATTATGCACCCATATCAGGGGTGCAACTATGTGGGCTGCAGAAGTAACAGTCACGCGGTCAAGAGTCAAGAGCTGGTTCTTGATGGGACCAATCGTCTCTCTACCACATCACACATGTCTAATTGTTTTTGGGAAGCATATATCTCTTTACACATCACAATCTGCTGTCCAGAAACAATGATTGAGGTTTCCTTAGCAAATATCATTTCACCCAATGAACGAATGTAGGCTTGCTCAGATCCTTCTGTCTCTTCGTGTAATCCCAGACAGACTGGATGATGTTGAGATCATGGCTCTGTGGAGACCGTATCATCACTTCCAGGACTTCTTAATGACAATGGTTGTCTGTCCCACTGCAGAATAAATTTGGAGCCAATCCTCATTAAATGATAGATAAGGGTCTGCCTGTATTTCTCACCATCGAGGACACCATTAATCCTGACCAAATCCTCAGCTCCATTTGCTGCAGAGTTCCTTCAAAAACTGTGTGCAAGTGTATCTAGAAGAATCAATGTTGTTTTTGAAGACAACGGCTGGTCACACAGATATTGATTTTGCATTTACTTTGCATTTTGTTAATTGATCAAAATAAACTATTAACACTTCTACTTTTTAAAGCATTCTTACTTTGCCTAAGTCTTTTATAATGTAACATCAGTTGTGCTGATAAAAAGAATAAAACTATGAACCTAACAAAATAACTAAGAAACTAGTATCCAACTCAAAATCAAAGCTTCCTTACACAAAAGGAAACAAATCATTTTACAAATATTATTATTATAATAATAATAATAATAATAATAATAAATACTGAGAAACAATAAAATAAAACTAAAATAAACTAATAAGCAAGATATCCCAAAGCTTTCACTGTATGCATACTCTTGGTAAATAAATTTGGTGGCACTTTTTCATGTGCAATGTGTTTTTTAGTCTAATTATTTTGATCATCTTTGCAGGAAAAAAAAAAGAGCCACATTATTTTATTTTCTGGATTATTGGATACTGGATTAAAAGGGGTAGGCATATTTTCTTAGGGTTTTGTAACAGCGGTTGCTGTCCGCCGATGTTCCCCTGCTTACCGTTGCGGTCCCGGGCTGAGGTGAATCTGCTCCACGGTTTCCTTACAGCTCTGGGCACAGCATGCTTGCTGCTTGTTCCCTGCAGCACTTGTGATCGTACTGACCAATCCTAGCCCTCCTGCACCTACATATATACAGTAAGTGGTCCAGCCCCCTTCCCAGGTACCTGAGCATCAAGGTCCTTGTGTACTGCTAAGGTTGCTGAAATCTCTGCTTGTGTTTATGTTTACCTGACCCATGCTTGTGTAAGTTGTGTTCCTGGACTCCACTACCTGTTTGATCCCTGCCTGCTTGCCTCGACTCTCCTGTTGCTGACTGCCCTTACCTGTACCTGTGCCGCCTGCCCTGACCTATTGTTTGTTTGACTTCGGTCCTGCATGGTTGCTCCTGGGTGCTGACTACATCTGTACCTCTGGTGCCTTGCTCTGGTACTTCCCGATCTGTCTGGACCAGCTGCCTCGTGTGCCGCTCCTCCTTAAGGAGGTAGTGACCTGGTCTTCCCCTCGGGAAAGTCTATCCTCACCATCAGGGGTACTGCGAAGAATGAGGGGTTCAATTAGACAACGCCCTTAGAGGAGGTAGGACACGGGGGCACACTGGGTTCATACCCGCTGGTTCGTGACAGGTTTGGTATTAAAAAAAAAAAGTGGTGTAATCAATTAATTAAATTATTGTTTTATTCTAATAAATAATACACACAAGTAACTATTATAACTAGTAGATAATAAAGTAAGTACCATACAATAAGTATTGTAACTTTTTTTCAGGGGTTTCTATGTGAAGAAAAATATATCTAAAACAAGTGGCATTTTAGACATAATCAGTATATATAATGTGTGATTTAAATATCTGCACCCCAACCGATTATTTTTCTTTTCTTTTTGGAAGGGAGGAGGGTTATGTGTTTTTATTATTATTATTGTAGCTGTAAATTTTCTTTGCCCTGATGTGACACTGTGACTCTCAGGTCACACTGCTACTGCTGTGGATAGTGTCAGGAGCGGCGGCGGTGGCATGTGGAATGCAGCAGGAAGTCCTTGTCAGCTTCTCGATTCAGTTTACACAATCACTGTGTCTACTTCATTCACTGATAACATTACGAGGATCATAGTGCGAGACAGACTGCAGGATTACAAATGGCTACTTACTAAGAAACAGTAAAACTAAGATTTAGATCCCATCAGGGGTGGACTGGGAACTTTAAAGGGGTTGTCCTACTTAAAATATTCTACAGTTTTCAAACCAGCACCTGGATCTGAATACTTTTGTAATTGCATGTAATTAAAATTTTTGTATAGCCACTGAGCTATTCAATAAAATGTATCTGTATAGCGCCACCTGCTATTTTTTTATTTTTATTTCTTTGTCCTGCTCACTGAGATGGCCGCACATGCTCGGTTTCATCCTTCAACTGCCTGCTGAGCTGAGATAGGAAGAGCTGAGACACGCCTCCTGAGCTGTGATAGGAAGAGCTGAGACACGCCCCCTGAGCTGCAGCAGAAACGCCACTCCCCTTGACCTGCCAGCTTGATATAAATCTAGCAGAGCAATGAATGAGGAGATCTCTGGATCCATGTGAGGTACAGGGCTGGTTCTAGCTTTGTTATTAAGAGATTGTCATGTACTACACTGCATGCAGAATTATTAGGCAAATGAGTATTTTGACCACATCATCCTCTTTATGCATGTTGTCTTTCTCCAAGCTGTATAGGCTCGAAAGCCTACTACCAATTAAGCATATTAGGTGATGTGCATCTCTGTAATGAGAAGGGGTGTGGTCTAATGACATCAACACCCTATATTAGGTGTGCATAATTATTAGGCAACTTCCTTTACTTTGGCAAAATGGGTCAAAAGAAGGACTTGACAGGCTCAGAAAAGTCAAAAATAGTGAGATATCTTGCAGAGGGATGCAGCACTCTTAAAATTGCAAAGCTTCTGAAGCGTGATCATCGAACAATCAAGCGTTTCATTCAAAATAGTCAACAGGGTCGCAAGAAGCGTGTGGAAAAACCAAGGCGCAAAATAACTGCCCATGAACTGAGAAAAGTCAAGCGTGCAGCTGCCAAGATGCCACTTGCCACCAGTTTGGCCATATTTCAGAGCTGCAACATCACTGGAGTGCCCAAAAGCACAAGGTGTGCAATACTCAGAGACATGGCCAAGGTAAGAAAGGCTGAAAGACGACCACCACTGAACAAGACACACAAGCTGAAACGTCAAGACTGGGCCAAGAAATATCTCAAGACTGATTTTTATAAGGTTTTATGGACTGATGAAATGAGAGTGAGTCTTGATGGGCCAGATGGATGGGCCCGTGGCTGGATTGGTAAAGGGCAGAGAGCTCCAGTCCGACTCAGACGCCAGCAAGGTGGAGGTGGAGTACTGGTTTGGGCTGGTATCATCAAAGATGAGCTTGTGGGGCCTTTTCGGGTGGAGGATGGAGTCAAGCTCAACTCCCAGTCCTACTGCCAGTTTCTGGAAGACACCTTCTTCAAGCAGTGGTACAGGAAGAAGTCTGCATCCTTCAAGAAAAACATGATTTTCATGCAGGACAATGCTCCATCACACGCGTCCAAGTACTCCACAGCGTGGCTGGCAAGAAAGGGTATAAAAGAAGAAAATCTAATGACATGGCCTCCTTGTTCACCTGATCTGAACCCCATTGAGAACCTGTGGTCCATCATCAAATGTGAGATTTACAAGGAGGGAAAACAGTACACCTCTCTGAATAGTGTCTGGGAGGCTGTGGTTGCTGCTGCACGCAATGTTGATGGTGAACAGATCAAAACACTGACAGAATCCATGGATGGCAGGCTTTTGAGTGTCCTTGCAAAGAAAGGTGGCTATATTGGTCACTGATTTGTTTTTGTTTTGTTTTTGAATGTCAGAAATGTATATTTGTGAATGTTGAGATGTTATATTGGTTTCACTGGTAAAAATAAATAATTGAAATGGGTATATATTTGTTTTTTGTTAAGTTGCCTAATAATTATGCACAGTAATAGTCACCTGCACACACAGATATCCCCCTAAAATAGCTAAAACTAAAAACAAACTAAAAACTACTTCCAAAAATATTCAGCTTTGATATTAATGAGTTTTTTGGGTTCATTGAGAACATGGTTGTTGTTCAATAATAAAATTAATCCTCAAAAATACAACTTGCCTAATAATTCTGCACTCCCTGTATATGATGTCTGATTTTCATTTTTGACATTAATGATGGGATAACCCCTTTAAGTGGCCCGGGAAAAAAGAACTTTAAGAGGCCCCATGTTGTAGGCGGGTCCAAATTGACTCGGCAACACGAGTAGGCGGGGTAGCAATTCTTTAGTGCAGCACAAAATACAGTCCTAGCAGAACCAAAGACCACAGAGCAGCACAATATATTGCCCGAAAAGCTGTCCCTCTGTGGTGGCCATCAATAGCTGCCATTTTCGGTTGTCCCTGATTAAGATATGGAGCAGAAGGCTTAGGGGGTGAAGTGCAGGCCACAGCAGGTGAATTCAGGGGGGTATGTGCGGTCACTGTCCGGGTACATGAATACCTGATTCTCACAGCATTAATTACCACTAATAGCTTGTTATGTACCCGGCTAGCAGCAGAGAGGAAGGCTTGGGCGGCCCACTGGGTATTGGCCCACTGGGAAATTTCCCTGTAGGCTCTATGGCCAATCTACCCCTGGATCCAATAGAGATGAGAATCAGGAAAACCCCTTTATTAAGCTTCTCATTCTCACCCACAAAACTTTCCACGCTGCTCCAGCCCCTTACATCCCCCCTAACCTCTATCTACCCATGGTTTCCATTCTGCCAATTCCAACTAACCTCCTCCATAACCCTAACCTCACACTTCCATCTCCAAGACTTCTATTGAGCTGCACCAGTTCTCTGGAATGCCCTATCCTAGAGATTCACATTAATTCCCAATAGGCTTTCAGAGTTTCCTAAAAACATATATTTTTAGGCAGATTTTTTCTTAACCTAAGTCTTCAACATAGATCCTTCTTCTACATTATTCCTTTTTATGAAACAAACACTCTATACCTCTTATGTCACCCCTAGGTTTTCACACAGACCACTGAGACTCTCAATAGACTATCCCTTTTCATTTTGTAGAGGTCATTTCTCAGAAGTAATCTCATTATACTCACAGGCACGATTACAATAAAAGATAACAGCTGTATTATAAGGGTTGGAGGCAGGAAACACAGGATCGGCTGGTGACAAAACAACTTAGCTCCTCCTCTCTCCTCGTTCTCCCTGCGTAGCAACCTCTGCTCTGTACATAACACAGAGCATGCTCACTACACAGAACATGACCACTACACCTTTACAAAGAAGTTGATAAGTCATTTTCTGTCTGAGATTTCCTAAACCCATGTACGTAGCTGTTGTAAAGCCAATCTCTGGACTGTAGTTAACAGAGCAGAGCAGTAGCTTAGACAAGACGGCTGCCCCCATAATAATGTAGAATTTTTTTTTCAAACGTTACAATCAAAAATAAATAAATCACATTACAAAAAAAATCACCACCAAATAAAAAATTGTCCCCTTCTGTCAGGGAATTGTACTAAGATGTTTCTAACATTATTTTTGGGAAAGCCGATTGATAACAAAGTCCAAGGCCACCCCTCGTTGGATCTCCAATGGAGGCCATACAGATTGTCAATCAGTTTTTTAAATGAATGCACGTCACACCATAAAAATGACAAAAATGTTCAAGCCAACACAATAAAATAAAACGTGAATTTTTAAACTAAAAATTAAACTAAGTCCATCATTATTGTTGAACTTGTGGAAGTGGCTTCAGCCACTAATTCATAAAACCCAAGTAGAGCAATCATCTGCGCTGTGGTGTGACTTTTTTTGGGGGGGGGAGGGGTGGGGCTCCCCATTTTTCTCATGCTTGAGAAAGGGAGAGAACCTGGTAGCAAGAGATCCATTTCCCTGCAGTGCCACCTCAGGAGAAACTTAGTATTTCTCAGTTCTCCCTGGAAATAGTGGGCTGTCTGTGCAATGCATGGACATGAAGGTTCCTCCAGGGAGACAGACACTCTTGGAGCTATTTCTACAAATACTGTGCCGAGATTTCAGTAATTACCTTTTGATTTATGGTTTGCTTAAAATAATGTGTCACACGTAAACGACCGATATGACATGACGGGATAAACCGCAGATCAAACTGTCTTGTATTTTATTAGAGGATTTAGAGTTGTGTCATATTCTGTTTTTCCTTGTAAATTACCTTTTAGTTAAAAAAAAAAAACATAAGGCGTCAACTATGTCCATGCTGCTCTAGTAAATAGTCTGTGGGGGCAATGAGTTTGGCGCCTGGCAGCAAGTGGTCCATTGCCCTGCAGCACCAGGGAAATGTCATCCAGAGGCTGCAGAAAAAATATACAGCATTAAGGCCTCATTCACATGTCATGTCCGTGATGACATGCGTGACAGGATGTCCATGGAAGATCAGTGTTTGGTCCAGTTGGCCGTTTTCTGCTGTCCAAGAACACTGCTAGACTGAAATTTAGTTTCCAGAGCATCTCCTACCAATCGCTCGTAAAACCACTGACCAAACACAGATGGCATACATGTTGCATGTGTTTTTCGAAGACCTATAGACTATAATGTGCATAAGGGATCCGTAATCACAGACAAAAATAGGGCGTGCTTCCATGGTGTCACCAGGGGCGTAGCTAAAGGCTCATGGGCCCTAGTGCAAGAGTTCAGCTTAGGACCCCCTTCCCTCAGTGCTTTGTGGCCAGGGGGGGGGGGGGGGGGGCAGGGGGGTGGAAGCTCATAGCCTTCCTGCTTCCTGAGGCAAAAATTGAAATGGTGCCCCCGCCCCCCCAATGCCAAATTCTTGACATAACCCCTTCTCCCCAGTCAGAGGTGTAACTTGACCAGCCTGCACTTTCTATAATACCAGTGTCGTCTTATGTGGCACAAGGGTCTTTGGGCCCCCTCAGACTCCTGGGCCTGGTAGCGGCTCTAGCTACGCCCCTGGGTGTCACCATGGACCATGGGAAACCACTGATGTGTGAATACACCACTTGAAGTCAATGAATACATGTGCTGTCCATGGAGAACACGGACCGCACACATTCGTGATTCACTCACGTGTGAAAGATCTGTAGTGGCGTGTGATGCAGATTTTAAATGCACTGAAAGTTAATCTATGCTGCATGATTTAACCCTCTACAATTCATAGGGTTAATGCAGGGTGCTGAAACTCCTTAAAGAGACAAGGTTCCATGGGAAAAGAATATGCAAAGAGGTGTCTCCCAAAGAAGAGAACCATCTCACCAACGCCACCTATTGGAAGTGGTTCCCTATGAATCAAGATCTGACTTTCCAACAAGCCTTGAGATTTGACAAAAGGATATAGCCAGGCCAGATATCCATCCATATGCACATCAAGGCAACGAACTGAACCAGCCAGAATCCTACTCCATACTGATGAAGGGCAAGCACCCGTAAACAGCTGTCTACATATAGATATCTGGCTTGGCGATAATTCCTTGTCAAATCCCAAGGCTTGCTGGAAAGTCGGATCTTGACTCAAAATCAATCCCACTGCAGGAAATCCTCCCCGTGTGACCATATCCTAATAGTGAACATAACAACAGACACCTGAATCTACATTTCATGAGTGTAGGATAGTTGGGTGAAAACACCCAGCTTACCCAGAAACTGAACAGAAGAGAAATTCAGGAACTTGCAGATTTTTGGATTTTTATAGGAAATGCTCTATAAGTCGTAACAGTAAAAATGCAAAAACAAATTAAGTCAGCCCTAGGTCTCGCCGCACAAAAATTCATGGAGAAAGGACGCCTGTTTCCCCCAAAGCAGTTACTGCACTTCTCTGTTTATTTTGGACTTGCGCTCGATATTTCTGGGTCATTCATCAAACTGACCCATAATCAGTTAAAAAATAATTAGCAATTTTTTCTTTCTGGCAGAAAACCTGGGTTTGTCGGAGTGTTATGTAAGAGGCATTTTTCAAAGGAAATTTTCTGAAATGAAGGAATGGGATTTGAGAGAAGAGAAACAGATGCTGAAGTGACTCCACGCGTTTGTTATCCTAACCCAGAGGAGAGTCGGTACAGGCTACAATAGAGCGCAAATTGTACCCGGAGTCATCACCATCCAGATTAGTCGTTCGTTATGTCCTTATGGTAAATCCCTATAGTGTATGTGGTGTGTCAGATCTTAACAGTAAATCCTGTTACACACCTACGGTCGGGGTATGGACACAATCCTCTGTTCCCGGTTTGTTGGAGATCTTCCAAATCGGCCACATTTTTTTCCCAGAGCTCAATTAAAGAAAATCTGCACTTTCTATCTTAAGGAGTCTCTATGGACAGTCGCGTAGAATGTTCTGTGAGTAATCACCATTCACATGTGTGGAGTAGAAGGTCATGTGGGATGGAAAGTGTAAGGTCTGGGTCACACATTGTGGTTATTTCACTGTATTATGCCATACTGAATAATTGTGGCTTCTCGTAGAAGGAATTCTAGGAATAGGAAAATAGTGACTGCTTAAAACATGGCCATGCATGGTGCAAGAAGGTCTAGAGAAGCCTACCAGGTCTCTTTGGATCCAGCATTGCCAGGCCCCATTAAACTATAATAAAGATCGGCGGAGATCCAGCCACAAACTGGCAAATATGCCGAGAATTGGCTAGGCAAACACCGTTGTGCGCAGTGTATTTGCCGGGTTGCGGATAGATCTCCACTGGTCCCCATTATAGTTTAATGGGGCCGGATGGAAACTCAGTGGCTTCTGGCAATGCTGGATCCAAAGAGACCTGGCAGGCTGTTCTCTGCTGAAACAGCCTGCCGGATCTCACAACGCTAGCATGAAACTAGCCATACCATTCTTCGAGGACTTGTGGACCACTGGCCAAGTCACATGGAACATGGGCATCCACCCACCATTCACCAATGTCCATATCCAATATCACGTTCTCTTGAAGGTGTTGTTCTCCCACATTTTGCCCAACCATATCCATTTTGCAGTTCACAAACCGCAGATCCGCAAAATATGGATGCTGGCCGTGTGCATCCTGAAATTTCCTTACTCCCATCTGTAGAAATGCCCATCTATGTGCTGTCCACATTTTTTCAGGACCCATAGAAATTAATGGGTCCCCATGCAATCTGCAAAAAAATGTGGATCGAAAGCAGATCAAAACTAGTCATGGGCATGAGGCCTCAGACCATAAGGTTTAGGAATACCCAGTAAGGTAAAGAATTCCATATAAATGTCCACTGTGCCACCTGACCATAGCATCCATATGAGCTTGTTGGACTTCCCATTCCTAAGTCATGGGTATTTATATGGAGTTGGGTATCTTTGGCGGCTATAATACTCTCCTGGTAAGGCTCCACTAGATTTTGGAGGGTGTCTGTGGGAATTCGTGGTCAGTTAGCCAAAACAGCATTTGTGAGGTCAAATACAGATATAGCGGGAGATGGTCTGGGCTCATATTTGACAATTCCTTTCATTCCAAATGCTTTGAATTGGTTGAATGACAGGGTTCTGTGCGGGCCAGTCAAGTTCTTCTACAGAAAACTCATCACTTCATGTCTATGTGGACTATACCACAAGGTGATTCTCTAAAATGTCTGTGTTTGCTGAATCCTTAACATTACCCTTCACTGGAAATAATGGGCCAAACCCTGAAAATCAGCCCCAGAAAATTATCCACCTCCATCATATTTTACAATGTGGAGTAGGGCACTATGTATTCTGATATGTAGTGTTTCGTGACATCCATCAAACTTAGATTTGCCCATCCATAAGTTAATGTGGTCTACTACTCCGTGGCTCAGCTGTTGTTACTCCTAGATGCTTCCATTTCACAACATGAGCACTTACAGTTAACCTCAGTAGGTCTAGCAGATCAGAAATTTTGTATACTGACTTGTCCTATGACAGGACCAAATTTAAAGTCACTGGGCCCATACAACAACCATTTTTGTCTAAGGAGGTTACATTATTTTGGATTTTTTTTGTCCTTATAGTGTATCTTCTTAAAAGTCATACCGACATGTCAGAACATGAGGTTTATAGGGTTCCATCATTTGGAGGCACCGTATCCCTGAAAAGATAGGGTTCCCAGCGCTCTGTACACTTCCATCTACTGGATCCTCCAACATAGCACTCATGGGAGCTTAATGAGATATCTCTAAATTGCTTTTCTATCTGAGTTTATTAGTACTGGAATCATTAGGTAAACATTGTGTATGGTTGCTTACAAGAGAAGGCCTCGTTCACATCTCCATTAGAAGATCTGGCAAACTTTTCCAGCACAGAGCAGCCTATCGGATCTAGCAAGTGCTTCAACGCCAGATGCCTATTGACTACAACGAGATCCGGCGATGATCTGGCCCCTTTTTCTGGCATAAATGGTGGGTTTCGGATGGACAAAAACCATTGCAGCCGGCACTTGCGCCAGTTCAGCCAGCCGGATCTCCTTAGTGAAGATGTGAACATAGGCATACTCCACCGATATCAAAGAGAACTTGGGACTACTTCTGCTCATCCAGCCCCGAGGTGTTTAACGACCCAACTGTTTGGGTGGATTTGTCACCCAGTAATACCCACAGATTTAGCAGGGCAAGAATATCCATTTCATTTAGACATGGCTGTTGTTGTCCTCAAGAGATTTCATCGATGGGATTTTGAGAATCAAACGAACGAGCACACCCTAAGAGTACACATTTGCAACAAGATAAACCAGTCATGGAAACTTTTACCCAGAGAGAGGAGGTGTTGACCATAGCAATCAAACATGATATAAATACTCATCTTACCAATCCCATGCCAATCCAGTGCCGAATGTTCCCTGATCCCCCACCGGTCTGTGTTCACCTGACTCCAGAGATGATGTGGTTTGCCGACACATGACCTGCTGGACCACTGAAGCATCTGCACAGGAGCTGCATGGCATTAGTAAGATATTACTTATTTTATACCATTGTAAGCTATTTGTAAAACCTTTCATGGAGTTGGACAACCCCTTTAAGTTTTAGCTTTATAGCAGTAATGCTCCAATTGGGCATTTGCTTTTTGTTTTACAGACCCGATACATGAGGTCCTAGATGTGAGACCTTTTATAATCTACGCGAGGTCCTACCTGCATCCAGCTACAGTCAGCAGTGAGTAGATACAATTACAGCCTCTCGCCCTTCAACCTTTTCCTCCTTCTTCAGTAAAGAAATAGGATTTATTTAGCCAAATTTAAAATCTGTTCTCAACTATAAAAGCAATAAAAATCCAACCCGAAACAGCGACCATCTTATTAAATTCTTATGGTTGCATAAATTAACCTGAAAAAAGCACAGCTGACATCTCAACTATGTCCGATTACAGGCAATCTTGTTCCGACATTTCAACTGCTGTAAAACAGATGTTGTGCGGCAAATTAACGTCCACGTATAACCGTTACGTTTAATATGTAGATAATGCGGAACACATCAGAGGGATGTAAATCATTGATTGCTGGATTAGCGGGGAGGACCTGGCACTGCGGTTATGCTGCTCTGCAATGTAACAATGCAATAAACTGGATTAGAGGCTCTTTACAGCCATATGAATTGCATTTTCCACCAGTGACCAGTAAGGTGGTCACTTTCCACCAGTGACCAGTATGATGGCATATCCTAGCAAAACTGAGCATGCATGTCTATAGGAGGATCAGTAAAGATAGCTGCCAGCCAAATGAGCCCTTGGGTGGCAGTTATCTCAGGTGTATGATCCTCTTAAAGGGGTTGGTCATCCCTGGGGAACTTTTCTACAGACCCCAAAGTGTGGCCGAAACCATAGTGCTAAGCATACTTACCTTACCTTACTTATACTGTGTCAAGGCTTCATCGCTGCGCCGCTGATTCTGCAGGTCCTTGGACTCCGATTTGCGTCATGTCACTGGGCCAGTCTATGTCATATGACCCAGAGTCAAAGCTCAGGACTTGCAGAGCCAGCGGGGCAGCGATTGAGGCAGAACCCAATGGCGGGGATCAGCCAAATATAATTACCACTGTGGATCCAGCCATGCTGTAGAGTCTGTAGAAAAGGTCCCCAGGGGTGAACAACCCGTTTACCACTACCTTTATAAAGCGAAGGCAGATAACACAGGATCCACCACTAACAATGATGGTGACAGTTCAGCTCCTTCTCCCTCCTCCCTCTCTCTGCACAGCAGATACAGTATTCCATCGAACAGTGGCTCCTTACTTTTCTTATGTTCAGGTGCAAATCTCTAGGCTTGCAGCAACAATATGGCTGCCCTTATCATATAAAATAAATTTTTAAAGGTTGCGTTACTATACTGTGTTTTTAAGCCTCATTGATATCAGGCATTGTAATCCAAGCGTAATATGAAGCAGAGAACGTTCCACCTGTCAGCAGACAAGACTTTGCATAAAATGTATAATGAAGTATATTCTGTTCACAGTTCACACTTTTGTAGCCTCTCCCAGCAGCTGGGATTTGAGGTCGTCAGGATCTGGTTTCACATCTTTAATGCTCTACCAGACTTCAAATTACATATAAATGTTCAGCCGCGAACAGCAATATTTCATGAATTTTGTGACATGTCATACCTACTACATGAGTAATCAGTGGTCTGTCTATGTAACCGTGATCGTTCCTGGGGGGAGGGGGGTGTCCAGCTCCAAAACAAGCCAACCCCAAGGAACCACTTCAACTTCTTAAAGGCCATTTTGTGGCTACTGTTGATAACTATAAGGCCCCTTTCACACGGGCGAGTATTCCGCACGGATGCGATGCGCGAGTTGAACGTATTGCACCCGCACTGAATACCGACCCATTCATTTCTATGGGGCTGTGCACATGAGCGGTGATTTTCACGCATCACTTGTGCTTTATATTCTGCGTTTTTCCCGCAACGCAGGCCCCATAGAAGTGAATGGGGTTGCGTGAAAATCGCAAGCATCCGCAAGCAAGTGCAGATGCGGTGCGATTTTCACGCACGGTTGCTAGGAGACGATCGGGATGGAGACCCGATCATTATTATTTTCCCTTATAACATGGTTATAAGGGAAAATAATAGCATTCTGAATACAGAATGTGAAGTAAAATGGCGCTGGAGGGGTTAAAAATAAATAAATAATAATTTAACTCGCCTTAATCCACTTGTTCGCGCATCCGGCATCTCTTCTGTCTTTAACTGTGAGCAATAGGACCTTTGATGACGTCACTGCGTTCATCACATGGTCCATCACATGATCCATCAGGTGATGGATCATGTGATGAGCGTAGTGACGTCATCAAAGGTCCTATGGCTCACAGTTAAAGACAGAAGAGATGCCGGATTAAGGTGAGTTAAATTTTTTTTTAACCCCTCCAGCCCTATTTTACTTAGCATTCTGTATTCAGAATGCTATTATTTTCCCTTATGACCATGTTATAAGGGAAAATAATAATGATCGGGTCCCCATCCCGATCATCACCTAGCAACCGTGCGTGAAAATCACACCGCATCCGCACTTGTTTGCGGATGCTTGCGATTTTCACGCAACCCCATTAATTTCTATGGGGCCTGCATTACGTGAAAAACGCACAAAGAGGAGCATGCTGTGATTTTCACGCAACGCAAAAGTGATGCGTGAAAAAAATCACCGCTCGTGTGCACAGCCCAATAGAAATGAATGGGTCAGGATTCAGTGCGGGTGCAATGCGTACAACTCACGCATCGCATCCGCGTGGAATACTCGCCCGTGTGAAAGGGGCCTAAGACTGTTGGCTGAACCCTTCTTTTTTTTTTTTTTTTTACTGATGACCTCTGGATAGGTCATCAGTATCTAATCAGTGGAGGTCTGACACCTGGGACCCCTGCTGATCAGCTGTTTGAGAAGGCAATGCTCGCAGTAGCGCCAGGGCCTTCTCAAGCTTTTCCTAGGTCTTGTGACGTCACATTCATCAGTCACATGGCCTAGGCGCAGTTCAGCTTCACTGAAGTGAATAAGCCTGAGCCACTATACAATGTAGTGGGCTGTGGTTGGTTTGCAGAAAAAAGGCCACAGTGCTACTGCAAGCGCCAGTGTCTTCTCAAATAGCTGATTAAAGACCTCCACCGATCAGATACTGATGACCTATCCAGAGGATAGTTCCTCATTTAAAAAAAAAAAAAGTCTGTGAAAACCCCTTTCATATTCTCTGTGCAAAGCAAAAATTTCTCTACATTCCCATCCATGGCCATGATGCTTAGATTTGATAACCTTGTCTATGTCTACATTTGATAGATTTGTATACAGTACAGACCAAAAGTTTGGACACACCTTCTCATTCAAAGAGTTTTCTTTATTTTCATGACTATGAAGGCATCAAAACTATGAATTAACACATGTGGAATTATATACATAACAAACAAGTGTGAAACAACTGAAAATATGTCATATTCTAGGTTCTTCAAAGTAGCCACCTTTTGCTTTGATTACTGCTTTGCACACTCTTGCCATTCTCTTGATGAGCTTCAAGAGGTAGTCCCCTGAAATGGTCTTCCAACAGTCTTGAAGGAGTTCCCAGAGATGCTTAGCACTTGTTGGCCCTTTTGCCTTTACTCTGCGGTCCAGCTCACCCCAAACCATCTCGATTGGGTTCAGGTCCAGTGACTGTGGAGGCCAGGTCATCTGGCACAGCACCCCATCACTCTCCTTCATCGTCAAATAGCCCTTCCTTTCAAAGTTTTCCCAATTTTTCGGCTGACTGACTGACCTTCATTTCTTAAAGTAATGATGGCCACTTGTTTTTCTTTACTTAGCTGCTTTTTTCTTGCCATAATACAAATTCTAACAGTCTATTCAGTAGGATTATCAGCTGTGTATCCACCTGACTTCTCCTCAACGCAACTGATGGTCCAAACCCCATTTATAAGGCAAGAAATCCCACTTATTAAACCTGACAGGGCACACCTGTGAAGTGAAAACCATTTCAGGGGACTACCTCTTGAAGCTCATCAAGAGAATGCCAAGAGTGTGCAAAGCAGTAATCAAAGCAAAAGGTGGCTACTTTGAAGAACCTCGAATATTACATATTTTCAGTTGTTTCACACTTGTTTATTAGGTATATAATTCCACATGTGTTAATTCATAGTTTTGATGCCTTCATAGTCATGAAAATAAAGAAAACTCTTTGAATGAGAAGGTGTGTCCAAACTTTTGGTCTGTACTGTATATACACAACAAGACAAAGTAGTCACCTCTCTTTATGAAGAACTTGAACCCTAGTCCTTACTCATAGTCTTCCATAACAGCAGGCATGTGTAGTCATCCCCAGTTACAATACCCACCTTGGGACAAGTAGAAAAGTAGAACACCCCTTTAAGCCAATGCCAATACTTTCTAACCCTACCTTGGACATTTATTCCTTTCCTCTGTTTGGAGATCAAAGTACAAGGAGGAGCAGTTAAACAATTCTAGACCAAAGCTAAACATGGTAGACCATTAGGACTGTGACAAAGATTGTGTAATCCGATAACAGCATGGGTCTCATGAAGCAGAAAGAAGCTTTTCTTATCTCGTCATCTATTTTACTTAAGATTTCAAGTTATCTCGAAGATCAGAGATAGCAGTGTTAGTTTTTATAATTTTTTTTATTTAGACCGGAGATGTTGAAAGGTCCAATGAATAATAAAAAACAAAGTGCTTTTATTCACATGGCCAGCATTAGAGTTTTTCTCAAGCAAGTACATAAGTGTTTAAATGGTATATGGATCTAGGTCTTGATATGTGGTTGCCAACATGTTCGGAAACCTAAGTTGTCATCCAAAGTGCCGAGATATGTCAGTTTATGGCTGATAGTGTTCTATCTGGTATGTGCGTGATGACGTCACCGCACTCACCACGTGGGAGAGCGCGGTGACGTCATAGCGCACATCACAGATTCTTTGTCAGGTCCTGATGAATGAAGATAGTAGAGACTGCTGCAGCGCGATCAAGTGGATGAGGTGATCTGTTTTTTGTTTTGTTTTTTAACCAGTAAATAGTCTTTTTTTTTTTGCATTCTGTCTTAAGAATGCTATTATTTTCCAAAATAACCATGTTATAACGGAAAATAATAAAGTGAAGTTCGGGTCCCCATTGACTTTAATTGGGTCCGGGGTCAAGTTCGGGTCCCGAACCCAAACTTTGACCTGAAGTTCGGCTGAACGCGGCAAACCGGAACTTCCATGGGCTCCCTCATCCCTACTCCCCTGGTCACTTCTTGGTCCCTCTCAACAAGCAGGAAATGCCCACTTAGCCAATTGAAGGCCTCAATGGTGACCCACCTCAGCCAGTGATTGGCGCGGCAAGCATTTCCTGTGTGTAGAGAGGCACCAGGAAGTAAAGACCAGTGGTGTAATGAGGAGCTTCAAAATTGGAGCAGCGGAGGATGGGCGAGTATGAGAATTTTCTGTGGGAAAAATTTTGGGAGTGGTGCCCTTACAAGAAACGACTTTATACTTTTCTACGTATAATAATAATCCAGTATACTTGATAAAGTCATTGTTAGGTCCTGTCCTTGCTATTCAAAACCTTGAATATATCCATAGGGGAATTATGGATATATTCAAGGTTTTGAATATGTAGGCAAACAGCAGCTTTAACCAACCAAGTCACCAGGTGCTCAAGAAGCAGTGGCCATTTTCAGATGGCAGTATAAACAAAAGGATTCATCATGTCAAAATCCCAGACACTCCATTACACATTAGATGTTGGCTGGTCATCAAAAAATGCTGTGTTTGACCGACATTCATGAAATGTGCCTGTCCCTCTTAACACTTTGCCATTGACATCAGGAGACACCAACAAGTGAACAGATGCCTGTTTTTTCAGAGTCTTTCATCACATCTTGGTTATCAGTGCACATAGAACTAGCTATCTCCTTTATTATCAGATAAAAGATGTAATCACATCGTAAAGTCACTGAGTCCAAAGCTACAAAGTGTCTTGAAGATCGGCATTACAATAAGACAGGCTCAAATACATAGAACTGGATTGTAGAAACTTCTGTTTTTAGCTTAGTCCCGGTATAATAGCCAGGGGGTAGATAAAGATCCTGGGCCTTGGTGAAAAATCTGAAACAGGGTTCCCCAAGCATTGCAAATTAGCTACAGTACTATTTTTGTGACATGGGACAGAGAGACCTTTTGGGTTCTCAAAGGGTCCTGTGCCCGGTTCCAACCATGTCTGCACCTCCTATAGTTGTGCCCCTGATTAAAAGACTCCTCCTAAGAAATGATAGTTCATGAAATTTGCCTTATGGATTATTGGTGGGGTACCATTAGTATTAAGAAGCCATATGTATTTAATCACCCCCTTTGCAATTATGGGTAATTTGTCAAGCCGCAACCATACATTATAGAACCATCTACCAAATGGGATCTCAGGGTATTCTCCTTTACCTTCTTCTGATGATCGATAACTCTTCAACGCACAAGCATAAGACAGTAGTGTTCCTTCCTCTAGTTAGAGCATAAGGATTCTTTTCTTAGCTTCTAGATTACAGGAAAGCTCATAAAGCACCACCCTACAATTATAGAATTAGCTTCCACTTAATAAGATATTAATCCTTCATCCTCTGGGTAATTGGGTAATTTCTCAAGCCACAGCCATACAATGAAGGAATTATCTTCCTATAGAAACACCATTAGGTTTTTATGCTTCACTCTTTGAATTATGGATAACCTCCTAAAACAAAAATGTAAGATTATGGGGTTCTCTTCCCAATTCACAAAGCATTTCTGTTTCTTCTCCAGACCACCATCTAAAAGGCTAACTTTAGGCCAAACCATACACTTAGGTACTCTTCATCCTAATGAAAAGCCATGAGCAGAAACCATCTCAAACCATGGTGAGTCTTTTTCCTATTAAAGAGCTTTTACTATTTCTTCACTGAATTTTGGATTAAGGGCAATATACATATGATCATTGAGTTCTCCAGCTATTGAAAAACCCACAAAAATATTACAAGCAGGTAAAGGATGAACCGAAAAATTTTATATGGTCAGTTATAAGTTCAATTGAGATTTTCTCTGGCTTCTTACAAGATCCTGCTAGCTCCTGGATTTGACTTCTTAGGCCCTTCTTACCCATGTAATCTGATATTTCAGGTACTCTCTTGGGAACCTTGCTATATATCTGTTCTTGGAATTCCCTGAGGGATCTTGCAATGATGTAATGGCCCTAACTTAAAAAAGGGAGGATTGCTAAAGCAAAAATGTACTTTGTTGAGATGCTCCAGATTTTTATTAGTAAAAAAAAAAAAACTCAGAAAATACTAGCGTTCAGGTGTCCGCTCGTGAGCTCCGTTTGAAGGGGCTCACGAGCGGCCCCGAACGCATCCGCACTGCCCTAATGCATTCTCAGTGGAGGCGGATCCGCTGAGAGTGCATCAGTCTGCCAGCGTTCAGCCTCCCCTCAGCGAGCGGACACCTGAACACTGCTTGCAGCGTTCGGGTGTCCGCCTGGCCGTGCGGAGGCAAGCGGATCCGTCCAGACTTACAATGTAAGTCAATGGGGACGGATCCGTTTGAAGATGACACTATATGGCTCAATCTTCAAACGGATCCGCCCCCATTGACTTTCAATGTAAAGTCTGGACGGATCCGTTCAGGCTACTTTCACATTTAGAAATTTTTCTAAGGGCTCTTTCACACTTGCGTTGTCCGGATCCGGCGTGCACTCCATTTGCCGGAGGTGCCCGCCGGATCCGGAAAAACGCAAGTGAACTGAAAGCATTTGAAGACGGATACGTCTTCAAAATGCGTTCAGTGTTACTATGGCACCCAGGACGCTATTAAAGTCCTGGCTGCCATAGTAGTAGTGGGGAGCGGGGGAGCAGTGTACTTACCGTCCGTGCGGCTCCCCGGGCGCTCCAGAGTGATCACATGGATCACGTCATCCATGCGCTTGGGGCGCCCTGACATCACTCTGGAGCGCCCGGGGAGCCGCACGGACGGTAAGTACACTGCTCCCCAGCTCCCCGCTACACTTTACCATGGCTGCCAGGACTTTAGCGTCCTGGGAGCCATGGTAACCACTCTGAAAAAGCTAAACGTCGGATCCGGCAATGCGCCGAAACGACGTTTAGCTTAAGGCCGGATCCGGATCAATGCCTTTCAATGGGCATTAATTCCGGATCCGGCCTTGCGGCAAGTGTTCAGGATTTTTGACCGAAGCAAAAAGCGCAGCATGCTGCGGTATTTTCTCCGGCCAAAAAACGTTCCGTTCCGGAACTGAAGACATCCTGATGCATCCTGAACGGATTTCTCTCCATTCAGAATGCATTAGGATAATCCTGATCAGGATTCTTCCGGCATAGAGCCCCGACGACGGAACTCTATGCCGGAAGAAAAGAACGCAGGTGTGAAAGAGCCCTTAGTTATAATGCAGACGGATCCGTTCTGAACGGATGCAAACGTCTGCATTATAGGAGCGGATCCGTCTGATGAAACATCAGACGGACCCGCTCCGAAGGCTAGTGTGAAAGTAGCCTAAGTCTGTTGGGATTTTCATACAATTTTAGACATCAACAACTTAAAAGGTGAAAACCAAAGTTCCCCATTGTAATTATGTTTCAGAAAGTTTTTTTAGAATAATTTACCACTATAATTAAGATTAGTGTCTTAGGGCTGTTTCTATGTCCTTTTACATGGAAAATTTCACTTGCAAAAGAAGCGATCAACAATTTACTAATTGACAGTCGCTCATTTATTGGGTCTTTCAATGCAACTTGAATGGGGTATGAATGATTGTTACTACGATAGTTCCTCGTTCAGTCTGCATATTGCCAAGCATTTGTCGAGTGATCGGCAGCATGTTGACATGGGGCATTGATTGGAAACAAGTGTTTTTCATTTTCGATCATTGGCCCGGGTAAAAGGGTCCTTAGTAACATTGGACACAGCAAGAGGGTGAAAACTTCCACCGAGTAGAAGTAGTGGTAGCTTACATTTATATCAACTATGTCACTTCGAGTCCAAATAGAGGAAGACGGTGGAGGCAGTTAGCAAGAGTTGGGTTCTTTTGAATCAGACCTTTTTTGAAAATTCGGGTTGAATTTTCAAATTTTATGACGATAACTAGAATGGTATATGGGAGGCAACCCAAGGTCAAATGCAGATTTTTTTTAAGACGTGGGTTCCAGGTGCCCACAACAAAGACAGCAAAAATCCCCTTTGTCCTCATCTGTGTTACCGATTATACTTACTTTGCAAACTTTCTACATATACTTCATCAATTGTTTTACAAAGGATGTTTTTATAGGGCTTATGAGAATTCTTAAAAAGGTCAAAGCTTTGTTTTCCTGATACAGACCTCAAAATTCTCTGTTACCCCTGCTTTACACAATAACTGAGTTAAAAGGGTTTTCCAGGTGTTTTCCTCAGGATAAGTAATTAATATAATATCGGTGGGGGTCCAACACCTGGCACCCCCACCGATCAGCTGTTTGAGGTGCCGTCCATTGGATAGCGGCTGTGCTTAGTACTGCAGTTTAGCCCCATTCACTTGAATAGGACTGAGCTGCACCTAGGACATGCGACCAATGAATGTGACATCACTGGTCTAGGAAGAGGATGCCGTGCTCACTGCAGTCTCTTCAAGCAGCTGATTGGTGGGGGTGTCAGAAGTCAGACTCACACCATTCTGATTTTGATGACCTCTCCTGAGGATAAGCCATCACAAAATCTTGAATACCCCCTTTAATGCTGAGCTCACATCTACATTGGATCCTCCGTCACATGTACTGTTAAAGGGGTTATCCCATCTTAGATAACGGGGGCATATCGGTAGGATATCCCCCCCATTGTATGATAGGTGCAGGTTTAACCTCTGGGACCCACACAGAGAATGGAGCCGGGGAGAGTTGTGGCTGGAGGACCCTGGGTTTCCTGGGGTCCGTCCACCACCAGGTGCAGCTCCCCGCCTCTCCCATTCTTTTCTATGGGGCCGACGGAAATATTTTCGGCAGCTCCATAGAAATGAATAGAGGGCGGCTGCGCATGCGCAATGCGCCCTCCTCAACTTTCTCCGCTCCGTTCTCCTTGTAGGTGTGGGTCCCAGAGGTAGGACCCGCACCTATCAGACAATGGGGGCATATCCTAGAGATATGCCCCCATTGTCTAAGATTGGATAACCCCCTTTAAATATAGTACACCTGCAGTAATTAGTTTTTCCAGGAAAATGACAACCGCCATGACAGAACCACTGGGGACCACGTCTGTCAGGTGAAAGATCCGACTCTCCATCATTTTTGGTTTTCTACTTCTATGGCGGAACAGAAAATGTCTAGCGGTAGTCTGCAGCCACCTCTAGAGGGAGCTCATCGCACAGGCTTATACAGCCGCCATTGAACCTAGTGATAAGTTACTATGAAGTGAGCTCCCCCTAATGGAGGCCCATTTTTTACTTTCACTCAATTTGTGTGCTCAGAGGGCTTTTACTAGGTACCAGGTAACCCCTCTAAGGCTGGCAGTGGTAAGGAAGAACTGTCAGTGAACTTTGAGTTTAAAATTGAGAAAATTAAGAGCACTCTCACAGCGCTGAGGTCCTAGGTTCAAATCCGACCAAGGACAACATCTGCATGGAGTTCGTATGTTCTCTCCGTGTTTCCTCCGGGTACTCCAGTTTTCTCCCACACTCCAAAGACATTCTGATAGGGGATTTAGATTGTGAGCCTCATTGGAAAGCCTGCGGAATATGTCAGCGCTATATAAGTGAGTATAAGAAATAAAATAAATAAGAAAAACATCAGCATGGAGTTTGTATGTTCTCAGTGTTTGCATGGGTTTCCTGTGGGTACTTGGGTTTTCACCCACAATCCCAAAACATCCCCATAAATTAATCTAAAAATCTGATTCTGACCCCAGGTGATGGCAATCTATGTACATTGCTGCGGAATGTGTTGGAGCAATATACAAGAAAAATATATATATCACAGTATCAATACTAAACTAATACCTATGTGGTCATCCAAAATCGGCAAGTACTCAAGATATCTGGTTGTTAATCTAGAGTTGCCTAATGCATCAGCCTTTTCTATTCCACTTGCCTAAAGAAACGTAAACTGGTAACCACATTGCTTTGCCTAAAAGGCCGACTCAAGGAAGACCTCGTGTTCGATTCCATCAAAATACTGAAGCCGAGACCTACGTAGCCAACACGTCTAATCGATAGAAGCAGAGAAACTAAACATCAATAATGTTTGACTATGAGAAGATTACGACAAGTTTAGTTTCTAATGGCCAATAGTAAATATCTCAGCTTGAACAAACACATTACAGCATGGAGAATACTGCACACACCACAACGTTCCACATTTGGTTGATAAAAAACAGCTTTTGGGCAACGATTTCCAACCTTTAATAATTTTCTCCTGATCATCACATAGTTTTTGAATATGCAGCTGGTCCATGTGTTATTGTGTGAACATAACTGCAATTCTCCATTCCATATGATGATGTGCAGAAATATTTCATTTCTCCTGATTCCAATAACTGGAAATAGATTTAAACCTGAAACGGTCTTAAAACATTCCTTACTTTTCGCTTTTTATTCCTGGAATATTTCTTGGTAGATGTTTGACTGAGTTGGTAAGGCCTGGCCCAAAAGGGCCATGGTTTATGATCTGAGAAAAGGTTTCTTTAGCAGCAAGCTGCCTACAAGTCAGAGACAAATATGTCTGAATTTGGTGAAAATGTAGTTGAGAAAAAAAAATCCATGTTCTCTGGGACAGAAACTCAAACTATAAAATATATATCTTTCTTCAATTATTAATGCTCTTTGGATTGATGTCACAGATTGACAAAGGTGCATGGAAGTATCCAGAGACTGTCGGAGACCATTGGATTGGCGAGGATCGGGTTGTAAAAGATTAAACGAGTGAGTTTTGTTTGAGTTGGTGGGCTTAGCCATAGAAGAGACATTGTTTGAATCGGATTGTTGACTGGGAGAAGGTTTCTATAGAAGCAAGCTGCCTCCCAGTCAGAGGCAAATATGTCTGAACATGCCTCTTTGAAAAAGGTAGGGGAGTCAAAATCTATGCCCCCTGGGACACAAACTAAAACTTAAAAATATAAATATTTCTTTGATTCTTTACACGGTTTGGAATAGAGTCACAGATGCATGAAAGTATACAGAGACCATCGGAGACCATTAGATTGTTGCCGCTAAGGTGGCAGAAGATTAAAGCATTGACTGTTGTTTGCCTGAGTTGGTGGGGCTTGGCCTAAAATGAGCATGGTTTAGAATCAGGCTATTGACTGGGGAAGACTTATGCCGCAGAAAGCTGCCTCCCAGTCAGATATGTCTAAATTTCTCTCTATTTCTAAACCTATTGGTTAGAGGTCAGAGGGACAAAATCTATGCTTCCTGGGACACATAAATATAAAACTTCTATAATTTCTTTAAACTCTTTGGATTGATGTCAAAACTGATGAAGGTACAATTACAGACAAGACCACTGAGGCCATTGATTACCTGTACCAGTCACATGGTTAGACGACATGAGATCACCTGCAAGTAAGTAGGCATAGGCCATCAGGGACCATCAGATTGACAGTGTTGGGGTGGTGGATGACTAAATGGGTCAGTATTGCTTTTAGTGTTAATGCATTCCATGCAGTTTTGCATACCCTGGACAACCCCTTTAAGCTGCCCATATACTTGACCTATTGTTTAGCTGACAACTACCTTGTCCAGCTTTTAAGCTCAGGAGAACACTCATGTTGGGTCAACAGTGAGATAAGTGGCTGACAGACATGTCACTTATCTCTTAGGAAGAAAAAACAAATCTTGGATGGTCTAAAATCCAAGCCAGTTTGCCATTCTCTGGATTGCTACCCGATCCTGCCAAAATTGGCATGACCTGGCACCAAATGTCTAATGTGAGTGGTCAGGGCATCTTTACGAGCAGGGAGTCCGATCACTGGTCATGGTATAGATGCAAGAACTTCCTCATTGCTCAATCATGTCACCTGGAAACATCCTCAGATATGACATCCTAGGACCCTTAGGTGGTGGCCCTTTGAAGCTCCAAGCCAAAATGTGTCAACAGTAGTGGTCACACAAAAGGAAACCCCAATGTCATCACCCTCCCACCTCCCTATACAGAAGACACAATTTACGATTTTGGATATAGACGCAAGGTTGACCCAGATACACCCAGGTTAAGCATAAAAACTTCCTGCTGTCTCCGATTTGATGACTATCCTTTTCTGAATGGCCAACCATCATTCTCCCGCTATTATGTAGCAAGAAAGGTATTCCGGTGCATCATTCAGGAGGTGCCTATTTATCAAAAAGGATGAGACTGCGATGAACGACTGACCCAAAGCAGATCCACCATCTGGCAGTGATAAAATGTGACGCTCATTGATGTTTTCCCAACCAGGAAAGGGCTGAACTCATCTGGTCCTAATACCCTAGTAATAAAAATGAGATTAAATAGGGATAATATGGAGTACCACCCTACTCAACTCCTGCCTCTTTGTAGCTCGTAATGGATGGAATTTTCGAAAGGGAGGGGGGGGGGGCGCCTAAAATTCTGGCTTGTGTTTCATTATCACTAATTTCCACTAAAGTAGAATGACAGGTATTTATACAACAGTAAAAACACAGAAAGGATATTGTCAGAACATATCGTCCCGCAACCCCCCAAGCGTCTCCCATCCCCCCAATGCCATAAACAGCTCTGGATGTTTTAGTTTTATCAGTAGGAGATCGATTTCCAGGAGAATAATCTATATGACCCATACGTGCCACTAAGGTAATGAATGAGGGGATTGATACTGCACACCATTCCACATTTCCCATCGGAGAGGTCACTACAAGCTCAGACCAGCCTTCCATCTATCACAAGAGCCAGTATTTGGCCCCAAGCCTAAGTTGGCCCCATGCTAGATATCTATTAACCATTAGAATTCACCTATAGGGGTTTTTTTTCCCTCTAAAAAGGTTATAATTTACTCCCTGACTCATTACATATCTTCGTGTTTTTCTGAGACAGAGATTCGTATACCCAGCTCTCCTCCTCACAGCCACAGGGTTCGATGATGTGTCCACTTTAGCAATCAGTTTTGTTCTCTCGCTACAAATGCGTCTAAAATAAAAACGGAGTGACTTTCTTTCAGCTGCCTTTTCGTGTCTACAGCTCCTATGCAGACTAATGTGTCTATAAACTCTGTCTGGTCAAATGTCAGCAGAAAGTAAGGGATATCTAGTAGGGAATATGTCTGTAGGATAAAACTACACAGGATTTGCATGGGAGCTGCATACATAAAACGGTCAGAAAACGTTCCGAATCCGCTTCATCTTATTTTTATAATATGTATAGGACCAAAAAAAAAAAAAAAACACTGGTGGATAAAGATATAGTCTCATCTAGGTCCCAAAGCATCTGCTATAGTCAGGGGCATACACAGATCTCATAGGGCCCCACAACAAAACCTAGTAAGCCCCCGGCAAACCGATCCCCACCCCCAGCACAGTTTCCCAGTATGCGTGCGTCAATAACTCCCAGGCAATGCAATACACAAAGTGCAATGCCCCAGACTCAGATATATGATTTTTTTTTTAGAATTTTAATTAAAAACTGTAATAAATAGAAGTCGTCCTTGGCCTTCTATGGAGCAGGTGCTTAAAAAATATGGCGCTCATTCTGAACACCATATTTCTCAATGTATTTACACCAGACTAGTGGCATAAGTACATTGATAAATCTCTACCCTACAGATGGAAATCACTGCTTTCCTTCATATAATCTAACTTGGCTGTCTGAAGCCACCACTAGGGGGAGCTCAGTACATAAGAATGCATACAGTTACCATTGCCTGCAGTGCAATGGAAGCTGTATCAATATCTTTTCACTCGGCTCCCCCTAGTGGCGGCTACAAGAAAATGTAACATTTTCATGTCAGGAACAGAAGGAGGAGTTCAGCGCTGGGACCCCCTTTTCTCTAGGCCTCATAGAAGCGTTGTGGTCTGTCTCTATTGAAGGTACTAATGGCTACTGTGCATCTGTAGATACTCCTATGGACTTGACCAAGAAATCCCAATTGAGGTCGTACAATTTTTAAACAATAACCTGACACAGGCTGTCAGGGCATGGTGGGAGTTGTAGTTTTGCAACAGCTGCAGAGCCGCAGGTTGTGGAACATTGGTTTAACAGCAAAGAAAAAGAAACGGGAAGAACTGAATATAACAGGTCCCCAAGGCTTCCAAATATTTTAGCAGAACTCGATCCTGCACCTTTACGGCCTTCACTTACCCCAAAATGTCCCAGCGAATGGTCTGATTCAGGAACGTGAAATGCGCCAGACGTGTTATGAAATATGGCAATGGCAACGAGTCCATTACGTCGGATGAAAGCGAAAACCACTAGTTTCTGAAACAACGATTAGTTTAGGGGATTATATATCCACATTACACGAGTGAACTGCAGGCTGCTGGAACGGGAGATGTTCGATTTCGCATTGTGAAGACCTCGTAAATCCCCAGTACCACTTTGTAATTTATAATGGATCTGCAAAAACGCAAAAGCGCTCGGGAGTGCAACCACCGGTTAAAGGGACTGCGTCTTACGTAAGAAAATTTAAATAAAAAGCACACAGCTAAGCACTTAAACGGGTTGTTCACCCCTAGGGGTCTTTCAGGCAGACTCCCACCATGATCAGATGTGTTGAGGGAATCATACTTACCCGATCCGCCGGTGGCTTCTGGCTCCTTCTCTTTCCTGGTTGCACAGCAGCTCTCAGATCTCCCTGCATCAACATCTGGTTTGCCGTACTTCATATGGACACTGCAGCCAATAAATGACGTGTCACCTGACCAAGTGACATGACGCATCGAGGACACATCACCACTGCAGCCAGTTATTGGCTGCAGTGGCCATATGACCCACAGCATACCGTATATTGATGCGGGGAGACCTGAGAGCTGCTGTGGAACCAAAGGAAAGAAGGAGCCAGCGTTAGATAAGGTAAGTATGATTCCCTCTACAGGTCTGACCACACCGGGGGTCTACCCGAAAGGCCCCTAGGGATGAACAACCCCTTTTAACATGCTGTGTGAATACATCTAAAAGACGAGGATAGTTATTGTTACTGGGGCAGTATGTATAATGTAGATCACAAGCATGTCCGAAACATTGCAGAGTATATACAGGGGCATCTCCCTCTCTGTATGAATGGAGCAGGCATGGTCTTTTACACCAGACCTTTATAATGTCTATATTAATGTAGCAGAGCTAAGTTTGTCATTTAAAGCTTGAAATACCTAATAATTCATAGTAGACTGAAGGTATCGCATACAATTGGTGTATCAAATAAAAAAAAATTGAAAGAACAGAATTCGACAGGACCCCATCCCTGGGGGCTTACCCCTTCATTTACACCCCTTCAACTGCTGTCGTCCAAACAACTCACTCCTCCATACACCCCCATACTCAACATGCCAAAGAAAAGGAATGGGTACTGAAATTCAACATGCCTAATCTTTCTCTCCCCGACTTCATCTGTTGGGGTAAAATTGGGAGCTCCCCATACACAGTCGATTGTCGACAGTCCCACCATAAACTGCTTCCTCCCGACTCCCCCATACACCTACAGGTTTGGTTCGGCCGATCGTGTACGTCTATTCAATGGGGAGAAAGACGCTGCCAGACACTTCTGGCGGTGGCTTTTTTACTGGGAGAATAAAAGGATCGGTGTTCTGTCTTTATTTATTTGTTTATTTATACATTTATTTATATCATTTTTTATATAGCATTTTTTATTTTTTTATTTTTTTTTTAAGATTAAATATCCCTGAGCAGTGGGTGGATGGGTTGGGGTGGAATGGGAAAATGTATGAAGTAATTTTTATTGTGTTCTTTTTCATTAGGAAGATATATGTGTCTAGGTATATACATGTGATGTATCCAAAAAAAAAGGGAGAAAAATCTAATAAAAATGAGGTGATAAAAAAAGAAAATTATGTCGCAGATTTTCCTGTACTTGGGGCAGAGATATTGGGGGTCATTTATCACTTTATTCCAGTCTTTGATATCTCCTGCGATGTCGAAGAATACACCTAATTTTTTTTGGGGACGTGGCACAGGGTATTTTTAATCAAAGATATTTGCAAAATTGCTTCAATTCTTATTGGGCATGCTCTGGGGCACAAAAAGCAGCTTGCAAAAGTATTCATACCCCATTGCCTAAAAAAATAACAGCTGAAAAGTCATCAGATGCAAAAAAGAGAGAAAAAAAAAAAAAAAATGAATAAAAGAACATTCTCGGGAAAAAAACAGAGCAGATAACCTGTGGCTGTACTTGATATCGTCCAATACAGATGAGAGCAGGGGCTGGTGTGCAGCGTCATGGTATCTGCGGCGTCAGTAATTCATCAGGATTGTCTGTCCCTCAGTGACAAGCCTGGACGTGTGGATTTGTCAGTCCCATAGAGTACAGCGCCCTCATTCATCATCGGCGCCCCACTGGTGCCCACATTACTGTTGAGCTGTCAATTTTAAAGGGGCAGCGCTTATCAATTAGCTATTAAGGGGTTTAAAAGTTTTTTTTTTTTAAAGTGGCGGTAATAAATCACTATACGGACAGCAGTAAGCTTTGATTATTCCCCTCCCAAGGCGGCTGTCAATCTGACAGGTTGTTCCGGATAAAGTGTAAAGTGCTTTGATGATAACTGAAGAATCCAAGATTACATAAAAGCCAGACACGGGATTATATGGAGCGATTCAAAAACTCATGTTGAAATACCCTATTGGGGAGGACGGGGGCCCCCGTTCATCTATCCCAGTGATGGGGAACCTTTTACAGACTCAAACTGCAACCCAAAACCCACCATTTATCACAAAAGTGCCAACACGGCAATTTATCCTGAATACTGAAAAATACCGGCCAGGTCAAGTTGTGGGGACGTTAAGACGGCACCAGTAAAATGAATGCCCCCGTTGGCACCCCCTAGTATTAATAATGCCCCATTAGTGGCCCCCAGTATTAATAATGCCCCATTATTGGCCCCCAGTATTATTAATGCCCCATTAGTGGCCCCCGGAATTAATAATGCCCCATTAGTGGCCCCCAGTATTATTAAGGCCCCTATTAATGGCCACCAGTATTAATAATGCCCCATTAGTGGCTCCCAGTATTAACAAGGCCCCCATTAGTGGCCCCTAGTATATCAATGCCACAGTAGTGGCCCCAGTATTAATAATGCCCCCATTATTAATAATGCCCCATTAGTGGCCCCCGGTATTATTAAGGCCCCTATTAATGGCCAACAGTATTAATAATGCCCCATTAGTGGCCCCCCGTATTAATAAGGACCCTATTAATGGCCACTAGTATTAACAAGGCCCCCATTAGTGGCCCCCAGTATCAATGCCACAGTAGTGGCCCCAGTAGTGGAAACCAAAATTAACAAGGCCCCTATTAATGGCCACCAGTAGAATTAATTCCCCCATTAGTAGTGGCCTCCGGTATTATTTTTCCTCCCTCAGTATTAATAAGGCGCCAGTAGTGGCCCTCAGTATTAATAAGGCCCCTATTAATGGCCACCAGTAAAATTAAAGCCCCATTAGTGCCCCCTAGTATTATTTTTCCTCTATTAGTGTCTCCCAGTATTAATAAGGCCCCCATTAGAGGCCACAGTATTATTAATGCTCCCTTCCCCTCTGTTCATCTATTTGATGGCGCCACGGTGAGCACTCGCTGCTCTCTGGATGTACCGGACAGGACCTGCTCTCCAGCGTGATGACATCTCACAGGTCCTGCTGCTTCCAGTCAATGCTCTGAAACGTCATCACGCTGGAGCGCAGGACCTGTCCTGTCCATCCAGTCAGCAGCGAGTGTTCACCGCGGCGCCATCAAATGGAGGATGTGTGCAGAAGAGGGGGAGGGGCAAAGGCTGTACTAATGAGCGCTCATCAGTAATACTGCACAGGTGGCAACCCTACGCTTGGCCCACACGCGCCATGGGTTCGCCACCACTGATCTATCAGATATGTAGTGGACAGGAGCGCAGGTACAAAGAGGACCTGGTATGTCCATGTATTGCAGGTACAAGACACTGACTGCAGTGGACACTGTGTAATACATCATTTCTCCTGCGGTGGCGCTGTAGAGGAATTAAATACTTGCTGCCGGATTCACCACACACTACACCCGATTGCTGAAAGGACAACCATGGATCCAGCTGATCGTGAAGGACCAAAAAGTGAATGTCCAAAGCGGACAAGCCCTTCAACTATGAGGGATAAAACGTTATATTCCAGAAGACAATGCAGCAAAATATAATATGTTTCTTTAACGTACAAATCCATGGTTAAAGGGATTGTCCGAGATTATGATATTGGTAGCCTATCCTCGGGGCTCCGACAACCTTGACGATCAGCTATTTGATGAAGCTGCGGTGCTCCGAGCACTTAGGCCTCTCCCTAGGCCAGTTATGTTACATTCACCAGTCATATGGAATAGGAACAGCCCAATCCCATTCAAGTGGATAGGGCTGAGATGCAATACCAAGCACAGCCATGATACAATGGATGGCGCTGTGCTTGGCAAGCTGCGAGAAGGCCTGTAAGCACGGAGGCCTTCTGAAACAGCTGATCGGCAGGGGTGCCGGCAGTCAGACCCCCACCGATCTGATATTGATAAATATTAAACACCCGGAAAATGCCTCTAACACGGTTTTATATCATATGTGGTCATCATAAGAAAAGGCTATGGAACTTTCTCATATTATTCTCACAATCACTGCTTACAGTCAGTGAATAGAATAATCTTGTTTAAATCCAGAGGCTGAAAACACACCTATGGATGAGTTCACACGTGGTGGACAATTTCTGCCGTGGAAAATGTGCAGCAAAATCAGTTTTTCTTACATGTGGATTTTGTCACGGATTTGTCTGAGGATTCGCCTCCAATTTCACCCTAATTCTTTGCAAAGCGGAAAAATCGGCAAATCAAATCCGATTTACCGGCTGACTTTTTTCAGCCCCAATCCACTTGTACTGTCCTGTAAACTGCTGATTGAGCCTAATACTTCTCACAGCTGAGGGTTTGCTACAATTGTATCCAGTCCAGACGATCATGAGGATTTCAGACTGATACAATGTGTCAGTCCAGGTAAAATGTAACCGGGCAGGAGAGAGGTGTGTGCTGCTGAAGAATTTCCCTCTCTTACATCTACGCAGGTTTTCAGCCTCTGGGTGTAAGAATGTTTCCATTCACTGACAGCATGCAGAGATCCTGATCACAGTGAGCAATTGAAGCATAAAGTATATTTGGAAGCTGTAGAATGTTCTAGTCAAAGCCTTTCCTGAACCCACGCTGATCTTGGTATTCAGAAAAGGCCACATCAAGAGGCTGCTATTGGGCCCCACAGTTAGTTCTTATGTCTTTGGCCCCTGGGGGGGAAGGGGCCATTGCAATCTTTGGTATGGGGTTCAATGGTTTCTTTTTAAACCCCTGCTTGGTTCAAAAAATATCAAGTACATTTCATGGCCTGAGATAAGGCACATTGAATGGTCCTATCTAAAACCACAAATGACGAACTCAGCTCCTCTACGTCAGCACTTTATCAGCACGAGGTGGTTGTGGGCTCTGTGAACTGTGCTAACAAACATGTTTAGGTCTGCTGCGTCTGACAACTCAGCTCTGTACAAGAATCTGAGAAGTACAAGCTGTGAGGTGCTGCTCCTGGATTCCTGAGGACACCTGAGCCCCGGGCCCTCAGAAGTGTCTATAACCCGATACCTGATCATTAGCACAAAATATTACAGGGTTCAAGCTCCCAGTGTAAACCACCATCCATTATCATATCCACCTGTAACCGAAACCAGAGGAATGTCCGAATAACGCAGATGTGGTGATTTATTGTGACAGGGGACGGGACCCCGGATAGCTGACACCCCCCCCCCCCCCCATGTACAGTATGAAATACAGTACCATACACAGAATGCTGGAGCACGCCCATTATATACTGTACATGTATTTCCCCTAAAAACAATCACTACGGTGACCAATATACAGTTGTAAGAAAAAGTATGTGAACCCTTTGAAATTATATGGATTTCTGCACAAATTGGTCATAAAATGTGATCTGATCTTCATCTAAGTCACAACAATAGACAATCACAGTCTGCTTAAACTAATAACACACAAAGAATTAAATGTTACCTTGTTTTCATTGAACACACCATGTAAACATTCACAGTGCAGGTGGAGAAAGTATGTGAACCCTTGGATTTAATAACTGGTTGAACCTCCTTTGGCAGCAATAACTTTAACCAAACGTTTCCTGTAGTTGCAGATCAGACGTGCACAACGGTCAGGAGTAATTCTTGACCATTCCTCTTTACAGAACGGTTTCAGTTCAGCAATATTCTTGGGATGTCTGCTGTGAATCGCTTTCTTGAGGTTATGCCACAGCATCTCAATCGGGTTGAGGTCAGGACTCTGACTGGGCCACTCCAGAAGGCGTATTTTATTCTGTTTAACCCATTCTGTTGTTGATTTACTTCTATGCTTTGGGTCGTTGTCCTGTTGCAACACCCATCTTCTGTTGAGCTTCAGCTGGTGGACAGATGGCCTTAAGTTCTCCTGCAAAATGTCTTGATAAACTTGGGAATTCATTTTTCCTTCGATGATAGCAATCCGTCCAGGCCCTGACGCAGCAAAGCAGTCCCAAACCATGATGCCCCCACCACCATACTTCACAGTTGGGATGAGGTTTTGATGTTGGTGTGCTGTGCCTCTTTTTCTCCACACATAGTGTTGTGTGTTTCTTCCAAACAACTCAACTTTGGTTTCATCTGTCTACAGAATATTTTGCCAGTACTGCTGTGGAACATCCAGGTGCTCTTGTACAAACTGTAAACGTGCAGCAATGGTTTTTTTGGACAGCAGTGGCTTCCTCTGTGGTATCCTCCTATGAAATCCATTCTTGTTTAGTGTTTTACATATCGTAGATTCGCTAACAGGGATGTTAGCATATGCCAGAGACTTTTGTAAGTCTTTAGCTGACACTCTAGGATTCTTCTTCACCTCATTGAGCAGTCTGCGCTCATCTTTACAGGACGGCCACTCCTAGGGAGAGTAGCAGCAGTGCTGAACTTTCTCCATTTATAGACAATTTGTCTTACCATGGACTGATGAACAGCAAGGCTTTTGGAGATACTTTTTTAACCCTTTCCAGCTTTATGCAAGTCAAAAATTCTTAATCGTAAGTCTTCTGAGAGCTCTTTTGTGCGAGGCTCATTCACATAAGGCAATGCTTCTTGTGAAAAGCAAACCCAGAACTGGTGTGTGTTTTTTATAGGGCAGGGCAGCTGTAACCAACACCTCCAATCTCATCTCATTGATTGGACTCCAGTTGGCTGACACCTCACTCAAATTAGCTCTTGGAGATGTCATTAGTCTAGGGGTTCACATACTTTTTCCACAAGCACTGTGAATTTTTCCATGGTGTGTTCAATAAAAACAAGGCAACATTTAATTCTTTGTGTGTTATTAGTTTAAGCAGACTGTGATTGTCTATTGTTGTGACTTAGATGAATATCAGATCACAATTTATGACCAATTTGTGCAGAAATCCATATCATTCCAAAGGGTTCACATACTTTTTCTTGCGACTGTATATTCTGGAAGGGCGGTGAGATCTGTGAGCGCTATATTCAGATTTCTACTGTGACATTACAAAGCACTATCTATCATCTATCTAATATATATATATATATATATATATATATACACACACACACTACTCACCTAAAGAATTATTAGGAACACCTGGAGTCCAATCAATGAGATGAGTCCAATCAATGAGATGAGAATTATTAGGAACACCTGGAGTCCAATCACTGGAGTCCAATCAATGAGATGAGATTGGAGGTGTTGGTTACAGCTGCCCTGCCCTATAAAAAACACACCAGTTCTGGGTTTGCTAATACGGTGTTGGACCCCCTTTTGCCTTCAGAACTGCCTTAATTCTACGTGGCATTGATTCAACAAGGTGCTGATAGCATTCTTTAGAAATGTTGGCCCATACTGATAGGATAGCATCTTGCAGTTGATGGAGATTTGAGGGATGCACATCCAGGGCACGAAGCTCCCGTTCCACCACATCCCAAAGATGCTCTATTGGGTTGAGATCTGGTGACTGTGGGGGCCATTTTAGTACAGTGCACTCATTGTCATGTTCAAGAAACCAATTTGAAATGATTCGAGCTTTGTGACATGGTGCATTATCCTGCTGGAAGTAGCCATCAGAGGATGGATACATGTTCTCATTCTGTTTACGCCAAATTCGGACTCTACCATTTGAATGTCTTAACAGAAATCGAGACTCATCAGACCAGGCAACATTTTTCCAGTCTTCAACAGACCAATTTTGGTGAGCTCGTGCAAATTGTAGCCTCTTTTTCCTATTTGTAGCGGAGATGAGTGGTACCCGGTGGGGTCTTCTGCTGTTGTAGCCCATCCGCCTCAAGGTTGTGCGTGTTGTGGCTTCACAAATGCTTTGCTGCATACCTCGGTTGTAACGAGTGGTTATTTCAGTCAACGTTGCTCTTCTATCAGCTTGAATCAGTCGGCGCATTCTCCTCTGACCTCTAGCATCAACAAGGCTTTTTCGCCCACAGGACTGCCGCTTACTGGATGTTTTTCACTTTTCACACCATTCTTTGTAAACCCTAGAAATGGTTGTGCGTGAAAATCCCAGTAACTGAGCAGATTGTGAAATACTCAGACCGGCCCGTCTGGCTCCAACAACCATGCCACACTCAAAATTGCTTAAATAACCTTTCTTTCCCATTCTGACATTCAGTTTGGAGTTCAGGAGATTGTCTTGACCAGGACCACCCCCCTAAATGCATTGAAGCAACTGCCATGTGATTGGTTGACTAGATAATTGCATTAATGAGAAATAGAACAGGTGTTCCTAATAATTCTTTAGGTGAGTGTATATATATATATATATATCTACCTAATATCTATCTATCGTTAGAAAAATGAGGCAGTTCTCCAGATATGGTGAAAGGGTTGGTGGACCGGCTTTATTCACCCTAAACGCAACGTTTCAGCCCAGCACAATGAGGCCTTTCTCAACAAAATATGTTGTGTTAATCTATCTATTTATATATCCTTTATCTGTAGTTCTTTTCTTTTTTTTCCTTCTTTCTCTCTCTCTTTCTTTTTGTCTCTTTCTGTCTCTCTCTTTTTGTCTTTCTTTCTCTTTCTCTCTTCCTTTTTCTCTTTCTTTCTCTCTCTTTCTCTTTTTGTCTCTTTCTCTCTCTCTTTTTGTCTCTTTCTTTCTCTCTCTTTCTCTTTTTGTCTCTTTCTCCCTCTCTCTTTCTCGTTAGTAGTACTATATCAGCATTATGTAGAATGTTATGTACACACATGTAATAATCCTGCAACATTAATAATTCCAGCTATGGAGATAGTATATGAAGTAATGTATAAGCATGGCGGAGGAGCTGCACCCCTGCTTAGCCCTTACTCATGTTTATCTAGGTGTCCCATCCTCCCCAGTGAAAAAATGATCTTTACATTGAGATCGACCCACGAGAACAGAGATGGTTCTTCATATATGCACCAGGCATATCCAGCAATGATCTCACTACATGCTTCTTTCATTAGCCATAGCTGTTATACTGATATAGCTTTACATGCAGCGTCCAGGACAGAAGCCATGGTGGGGTTCTTCTACTCAACAAGTCATAAATATGGCTGAGCAGGAACCACATCAATGGGAGGGTCTGCTGTGGACCCTGGGAAAGATCAACACCAATGTGATCTACCTAATTGTATCTATCTACTGTATCTATACCTACTTATCTGTATCTATGTACTATCTATCTTTATCTATCTACTTATCTGTATCTATGTACTATCTATATCTATCTTTCTATCTATCATACTTACTACAATGAGCAGGGACACTTATGAGACCCCTACCTTAATGGGGTCCTCTAATGGCCGTTCAGAAGACCTATCCAATCATAAAGAAGTGGAGCAGCATGAAACTCTGACAGACCACAGTGGACAGAGCCACGGTCATCTATGGTCACCTCTCCTAGATGTGGCTTCTATATGTATACAGATGGGATCCACCTCCCAGTGCTACGCTGGGGGCCCCCACAAACCTTAATCTGGACCTGTATGCAAGTGTTATTTTTATAGTATAGTGTCCAAGTTTCCCCTACATGGGTCAACACGAGCCATAAGTCATAGGTTATAATACTGTGTCCCGTACACTGAATTGATGGCCATGAATCCGGTGTTTTTTGAAAGATTGCTTGTACTGTACCTCAGGGATGATGACTGAAAACACTCCTGTCAGGCATCTATTACATGTCTATGGAGAAAGCCAAGGACTGGGTGGTCCCACAATATAAGACAGTTAGTCTAAAATAGCCTCTCTAGTAATTAGGTTTCTGCTTCTACCTCACAAAGATGGGAACCTTCATATGTGAATGTAACGTAGATGTTCAAGTTGTTAAAGGATAAAACAATGTTATTTCATCCAGACAGTTCAGGCCGAGATAATATGACACAAGAAATGAGACTAAAATCAGAGCAAAGTCCTGTCAGTGATTTACAAAACCACAAACTATAATTGCCCGGCCCCATTACTCCTCCTGTCAGTCTACACAGAGCGTCTCCCATCTTCATCATCATCATTTTCCTCATCAGTCAAACATGGTGATTGTGAAGGCCATGGTACATTATATTCCCATCATCTGAGGTTTTACAGGCACTTCACAAGATACAGATGTCCAAGAACAGACAAGATGAGGATCCCATTATCCTACTTTTCATGTGACACTATTTAAATAAGGCTTTTATGATAAACATATTTAGGCTGTTATTCCTTATATATTTTGCTACCTCCCACATACAAAAAAATTGCAGTGCAGGAAATATGTCAGTGCTCACACTGGCCACTAGAGCAGAGAAAATCTGAAGAAATGTCCTCTTTTTTGCAAATTACTTGTTAGCTTTTCTGGATAGACTAGGACTGAATGAACAGAGTCACATCATTATCACAAGGGTGATAATTAGTGATAGTTCTGTTGTAACACTGGCCTAGACAAGGCAAGATAATAATGCTATACATACAGATAAGGCTGTGTATGCAGCTACCCTGTCTCTCCTTCTTTAATGAGGGGGAGGCGTTACTCCAATAACTAAAAATTATGTGGGGGTCAGACAACTTACATATAAGACATTGCCTTTAAAGGTGGCCATAAATGTACAGACTTGCCCCCAATCTCAGCAAGGTCATTAACCATCAGGATTGTTTAAGTTGAATCCTTAGTAATTATCATTAGAGGAGATAGCAATAGCTTATAAGGTTCTGTGGGTCACCCCATCAGAGGGGAAATGTTGTATCACGTACATGGCGCCCATTCCGAACAATGGACACCATGTACTACATGATCATGTCCTTCCTCTAGAGTGGGACCTGCTCTTTGTAGCGGCTTCCTAGGCTTCTTAAAGAGGTTCTCCAGGTCTCTCAAAAGTTGAAATCTATCCTCAGTTTTACAATGCTCTCATATACTTCAAGCACCATGCCTGCTGATACAATAAGCTACAGATGAAAGTCAATGGACAGGTTTGGTTTTTCATGCTGTGTGGTGGCTTTCCGGGTACTCCCTTAGCCATTATGTACCATATTATATGCCAGTGACTGCTCTATATCACTTCTGCAAAAATGATGTAGACATACAATAAAGGTGGCCATACACCTTTCATAGCTGATAGCTAGTCCTCCTTAATTTCCCATTTGGTTTGGCCAAGCATGCATTGTTTTCATTGTCTAGAGAGGAGAAAGCTGTTGCAAGACACCTCTGGTGACTGCTTATCTCCTGGGAGAACTAAAGTATAGAGCATTGAAAATGAACTTGCCCGATCCTTCACTTCCCCCACAGTTACTGTCAGGGAAAAGATGGGAGGCCCCCACACACTTTAGATATCCAAAATCATCAGGTTCAACTAATGATAATCTAATGTTATGGGGAAGTTTCAGTCCAATCCAGGAGACCATCCGTCTTTCGTAGTGTCCATGTAGTATGAACCTTAACAGAAAAAATTCCAAAAAGTACTGTATATTGTCAGGAGTGCATATCTAGGTGCATTGGTTTCCAGGCTCCTAATATTCATCTTGATCTGTCTGCATATAACCCCTTGGTTTAATTTCAGTAGATCCTTCAACACAAGTCATAACTTGATCATGTAGTCAAATGAACCACTAACCTAAAATTACAGTGTCTGGTTCAAGGGTCAAGACATAGTGACCACCAGAGATTTCATTGAGGAGAATCTTCCACCACAATAGACAACCATGGACCTGTACCTATGGTTTGGAAGAAAATATATTAGGGAACTGTTTAATTTGTTGTGAAGACTGGCACTCTATATCTGAGGTTAACGCAGAGAGTTACATATATATCTCTAGTTTAATAAGAATAGCGTGGAAACACACAAGTAGATCAAGTAGCATAAATCGCCCCCTAAAATATAAGGTAAAAAATATATAATATAACAGTCAAAAAATGAATGCAATATTGTACCTGAGAATTTTTTTAATATAAAAATATATATAAAAAATTCAGAATGATGAATTCAACTATTCGGTTGACACTGTGAGTTATATGTCAGTCCACATAAGATCTTTCTGCAGTCGCCGCCGTCTTGTGTTGCCAAGGTCTGGCGCTTTTGTGACACAATTAAGGCTACTTTCACACTAGCGTTCGGGGTTCCGCTTGTGAGTTCCGTTTGAAGGCTCTCACAAGCGGCCCCGAACGGATCCGTCCAGTCCTAATGCATTCTGAGTGGATGCGGATCCGCTCAGAATGGATCAGTTTGGCACGGTTTGTCCTCCGCTCCGCTCAGCAGGCGGACACCTGAACGCAGCTTGCAGCGTTCGGGTGTCCGCCTGGCCGTGCGGAGGCAAACGGATCCGTCCAGACTTACAATGTAAGTCAATGGGGACGGATCCGTTTGAAGTTGACACTATAGGGGTCAATTTTCAAACGGATCCGTCCCCCATTGACTTTCAATGTAAAGTCAAAACGGATCCGTTTGCATTATCATGAACAAAAAAAAAAAAAATTTTTTTTTTTTTTTTTTTTGTTCATGCTAATGCAAACGGATCCGTTCTGAACGGATACCAGCGTTTGCATTATAGGTGCGGATCCGTCTGTGCAGATACCAGACGGATCCGCACCTAACGCAGGTGTGAAAGTAGCCTAACTCAATGTTCATTGGTTTGCAGCACTATAAGGTAAGTTATTGTTATTATTTTTACTTTCATAACAAATCCAATTCCACTTCACCACAAGATGGCAGAAGGAACCAGAAAGAGGCCTTCAGTTCGTTCCGTATCCCAATTGGATCAAGGTATATAAATATGGAATATAGACGTGCCGCAGTAAAGTTGTATTGCCTTATCACTGTTTGCAATGTCAACAAATTCAGTCAGTTGCCTTATTACACTCAATGCTGATGAGTGATACAGTACCACCACTTTAAGGATAGCTTCTGTTGATATAGTTCATAAGAGACTAACAAAGAGCCATCAAGGATTATGTTTCAATGTTTTGAGTATTATGTTCATTTAATAATAAATATAATTAGTTGTGATAGCGAACCAGTACTCACCGGTGTTCTACAGTGGCGTCCCACTGTGCACGGGTATGCTGGCCGCTGTTCCGGCGTCCGCTCGGAGCACTCACTGTTGGGTGTATAGCTGGGTATTTGCCTGCTGTTCGCGTCTCACGTGTTGTTTCCAGCTTGGCGTCCCACGTGTATGTGTTAGCTCCGATGTATTTGTTCAGCTCCAGTGGACGGGATATTTCTTGATGTCATTTATAGAAGCGCTTCCACATTAATTGCCTGGTATATTTCATTTTATAGCAGGGTATACGGGTATTATATTATTCATACCAGACGCGTTTCGAAGTCTATTACCGACTTCTTCCTCCGTTACTCCCTGTTGCAGTCTTTTAATACCCTCCCCGGGTTGGACAGAAAAGTTTAAATGGATCTGACAATCGGGTTTTGGTGGTATTGTGGAGTTACTATTCGACATTATGAGAATGCATAAAAAACAACGTCACTTCTATCTGGTGGACTTTGAAGGCCATCATACACCTTTGGGTCACTCAAGTTGTGCATTGTTGTGTTGTTAGTACTTCTGTGAGCACTTTACATGAAGAACAATGGTGAAATCATCCAAACATAGACAACATTTATGGAAGAGCAGAACGGACGTCCAACACAGGGAAAGCAAGACTATCAAGGGAACTGTTAAGAGTATGGAGAGATTACATGTGTGGCTTCCAATTCTTTATATGTAAACACATTGCTGGCGGGCTGGTCATACACTCTACTGCTCTGGGCAATTTCAACCCTCCGCACATTATTATGATATAAACCAGAATTTCACGATAGTGTATGGGAATGTGGTGTGCTCATCTTCTTAGGATGGAGAGTCCTGTAGCGGAATGAGACACATACTGAACTACTGTGCAATCAGGGGTGTAACTACTAGTGATGAGCGGCAGGTCCCATATTCGAATTCGCGATATTTTGCGAATATGTGGTAGAATATTTATCGCATAGTTGTGAATATTCGGATTCGAGATTATTTTATGCAATGTAAAAATCGCATAATGCGAAGTGGGTCAAAAACGAATATATAACACTATAGAATATAGTGCTATATATTCATTTTTTAGAATATTCGTCATTTTTTTCCATCTGAAGTGAACAGTCATTGTCCCACAAGCAATTTAAGCTGGGAGGAATCATGACTTCAGATGGAAAAAAAATTACGAATATTCTAAAAAAACTAATATATAGCACTATTTAGAATATAGTGCTATATATTCGTTTTTAGAATATTCGTCATTTTTTCAATCTGAAAACATGATTCCTCCCAGCTTAAATTGCTTGTGGGCCAATTAGTCATTGGCCCACAAGCAACTTAATCAGGAGGGAATCATGACTTGAGATGGAAAAAAATTGCAAATATTCTAAAAAAGAAATATATAGCACTATATCGAATATTCGTCATTTTTTTAACATCTGAAAACATGCTATATATTTCTTTTTTAGAATATTCGTCATTTTTTTTCCTTCCCTTTTTTCCTTCTTAAGTATATATTTGTGAATTCTTTAAGAAGTTGCGATATTCGAGATAAATATTCGTAATTCGAATATCCGCGCTCAACACTAGTAACTACCATAGCGGCAGACCATGTGACTGCTATGGGGCCCAGGGCAAGAGGCGGCCCAGTCTTAGTTGGGATTATCTCCTCTTCTACTGGGGGCGAAAACTTGGTCAGGACTCTACCCTCTAAAGGAACAATGTTTAGCAAACAAGGCAGTGGAAAAAATGGCCCAAGAGTCATTGAAAAGGGTTTAGGCAGAAACCCTTGTGTCCTGTCTGGGGGACCTGGTTTGATCCTTGCTATGGGGCCCTTACTTCTCTATGTACGCCACTATGTGCAATGGTGACCAATGTAATCCATAAGCACATAACCCAAAAGTAGTGAAGGAGAGCCTGCTGCCATAAACCCCTTAAAGGGGTTCTCCGGCCCCATAATGATTTATTTTTAATCTTTATTAAGTACCCCATATACCTGTTTTTTCATGTCAGAACTTTCTTTCCCCTGCTCTCAGCATCACTGCATCCTGGCAGGATGTTTACCTGCTGAACTTCCTGTTTTCATCAATTTCCTGTTGGGTTTTCTAACCAAACCCAGAATGCTTTGCCCTGCAATGTTTCTTTGATTGACAGGGCCTGTCTTCAATAACTCAACAGAAATTAGCTAAGGAGGCACAGTGGCCCATATCTCTCCTTTGCCATATCAATCACTTTTTTTTTTTTAAAAGAGTCCAAAGTCATAAATTTATGATACTTTTTATAAATATTTTTGAATGCATCTAAAATTAAAAGGGTTTTTCTGAGATTTTTTTTTAACTGATGAGCTATCCTCTGGATAGTATGAAATTAATCCCGGCAGACGTTTTTCAATTCAGCACAGTGTATTCTTTTATTCCAGCATACAGATATAGTTTTACAGGACGCGTTTCGGCCTGTCCAACCTTCCTCAACTGATCTAAAAAAAAAATGACCAGTTATTTATGGGACTATTGTATCTTTTTCACCAGTGCTTTTGATTTAGATTGGTTTGTTTACCCTTTCTGTATCGATAATGAGTTGATGACGTCACTTGCATGTGACCAGATTACTTTGCCCCTACAATGATGCCGACTGGTCAATTTTTATATCAGTTGGGGGAAGGCTGGATGGGCCGAAACGCAATCTGTAAAACTATATCTGTATGCTGGAATAAAAGTATACACTGTGCTGAATTTAAAAGCGTATGCTGGGATTACTTTCATATTGCTCTTGGGGAACACCCCTTCCCGTGCAGCGTAAGCTACGGACCGAGCGCTGTTAAAATTTTACCACTACCCTCAGGATAGGTCATCGAGTATCTGATCGGTGGGGGGGTCTGACACCCGGAACCCCCACCAATCAGCTGTTTGAGAAGGCAGCGGCTCTCCTGTGTGTGTCGCGGCCTTCTTGCAGCTTACCAAGCACAGCGCCGTCCATTGTATAGTGGCTGTACTTGGTATCGCGCTCAGCCTCTAGGCCACGTGACCGATGAACATGACGTGGCATGGCCCAGGCAATGCTGCGAGAAGTTCGTCATGACCACAGGTGCCTTCTCAAACAGCTGATCAGTGGGGGTCCCAGGTGTCAGACCCCCACCGATCAGATACTGAGGACCTATTCATAGGTCACCACTTAAAAAAATCCCAGAAAACCCCTTTAAACCAATTTACACCATTTTTTTCCCATTCCTATTCAAATGTATTCGTACAGAATACTACAAATAGTGCAGGGTTCTGGAACCGAAGAAGAAACCTCCTGAAGAGTGGTTGTTTCTTGTCATATGTCAGGGAAGGGTCTTATTTCATGTACTATGTCATTTGGGAGACTTGTATAAGCCTTCAGATCACGGAGGTTAATTGTGAAGCCTCTGGGCAGGAGAGCGAGGACCTCCGAATGTAACATGTCCAGTAAGAAAGGAGAAAGGTTGTATGACTGGTTTCTCGGTATCAGTATATAGAATGTAGGAATGTCATACAAACCCCATATAAAAAACACAACATAATGAAAAACATGACATAACAAATCAATCAAAAGTCCCAAAAAACCCTAAATGACGCTCCATTCTGATGCAGAACATGTGCCCGAGTGCTGAAATCTCAAGTATCAGTCTGCCATAATTATGGACTCCCATGAATCAATGTTCTTTAACCCTTTCACACTATTTTGGGCCATATTTTTTCTTTATATTTCAAAAGCCATAATTTTTTACAAATTTTTCTTTGATATGAGTTTTTTTTTTTTTTTGCAAGATGACATTATCAAGGCCACCAATTTGGGGCTACAACTAATTGTATACCTTTGAAATAACACAGGAATCCTGCCGCTGTTTTTTGGGTTTTGTTTTTTAGGCGTTCAGAGTGATATGATAAGATATCTTTATTCTGCAGGTCAGTACATTTACTAAGATACCAAATATAATTTACCCATAACATTTTAGTTTTCATTGATGTCATTTTTAGATACATACAACTTTTTGAACACTTTTTTTTATGTACATGATAAATATTGTGTTCATTTTGTGGAATGAGGCTTTATACAGATGTGGTGATACCAATTGTGTACATTTTTTTAAAACTTTTTATGAATGAATGCCTGTGTAACTGAAAAAGGCAAATGTTTTTGTTTGTTTGCTTTTCCTTTTTAAAAACTTTTCCTTCGGCCCTTTGAGGACATGACATCCCTTTGATCACGTCATAGGGGAGCAATAGCATGAGGCCGGCAACACAGATATCACTGACTGGGATCAGAGTTGTCTCCATTTGAGTGGAGTATCAGCGGTGTAATACAGCCAGCAACCGCAAATGAGCATGCACCATTATTCCTGAGCAAACGCCATTACTGAGATGCAACAGTATGGCGCTGTGCATTACATACCTTCCTGCTGCTGTACAGTGCTGTCTAATACACACCTTCTTGGCGCAGGGCGAGAAGAGGTTATTTGGACTATGTTTTATGTATGATCAATCTCCTAAATCTATCCGTCTATCTAAGGCCTCATGCACACAAACGTATTTTCTTTCCGTGTCAGTTCCTTTATTTTTGCGGACCGTATACAGAACCATTCATTTCAATGGGTCCGCAAAAAAAACGGAAGTTACTCCGTGTTTCTATATGTCCGTATTTCTGTTCCGCAAAAAAATAGAACATGTCCTATTATTGTCCGCATTACGGACAAGGATAGGACTGTTCTATTAGGGGCCAGCTGTTCTGTACCGCAAAATACGGAATGCACACGGACGTCATCCGTATTTTTTGCGGCAAAATACATACGGTCGTGTGCATGAGCCCAAATTCACATTTTTCTATTTTGCTTTTTATCTTTCTTCCTTTCTCATTATCTATCCATCTAAAAAAAAAAAAAATCTATGTGTCTATCTACCGGTATCTCACACTCTTATTTTTTCTTTCTTTCTGTTTCATTATCCACATCTTATATTAAAATAAAAATTCTATCTTCTTTTATCTTTTTCATTATCTATCTCACATTTTTCTATTTTTTTTTTTCATTAGCTGACTGCCCATCTATCTTATATCTAAAAAAAAATATCTATTGATTTATCTGTTCTATCTATCTATCTATCTATCTATCCTTATATCTCTTATCTATCTCAGATATTAGATATGAGATAGATAGATATGAGATAAATAAATAGATAGATAGATAGATAGATAGATAATGATACATATGAGATAGATAGATAGATAGATAATAGATAGATAGATAGATAGATAGATAGATAGATAGATAGATAGATATGAGATAGATAGATATATCCTTATATCTAATATCTATCTATCCTTATATCTCATATCTAATATCTATCCTTATATCTCATATCTATCTCATATCTAATATCTATCCTTATATCTCATATCTATCTCATATCTAATATCTATCCTTATATCTCTTATCTATCTCAGATATTAGATATGAGCTATAAGGATAGATATTAGATATGAGATAAATAGATATGAGATATAAGGATAGATAGATATTAGATATGAGATAGATAGATATATCTATCCTTATATCTCAGCTATCTCATATCTAATATCTATCTCTCATATCTAATATCTATCCTTATAGCTCATATCTATCTATCCTTATAGCTCATATCTATCTATCCTTATAGCTCATATCTATCTATCTATCTATCTATCTATCTATCTATCTATATCTTACTATCCAAATTTTTTATTTTATATACAGTTTTCACATTTTCCAAGCCAATAAATGCAACTTGTAAAACATACAACAGGTGACACAAAGCAGGGATGTGTATATAACGCAGAACACACACGTCTCTGCACATCGGCCATGCTGGCTGATAGGAATTTCCTCTTGTTAAATCGGTGACTGTGCCGCGCTTCTCAGTCATTTTCCTCTTGCCAAACTGGTGGAGAAGTGATTGCTCACAAGACGGTGACTGGGACATGATTACACTAATAAGAATTTCCTAAATTAAGTTACTCGGAGATTCTCCCCACTTTATGAGCCACGTACTTTATCTATGTGCTCAAGCTCATCCTTAACCATTTCTGTGATGAGGCTTCTTTTTTTTATTCCAAGGCATCTAAAATGAAAACAGAAGCAACTTTGCAAATAGTCTACATTAAACTTTTTAATGTCTGCAGCTTATAGGCTGCCTATGTGTCTTCGTAATAACACTTCACTTCTACTTCTTGTATCCATTAGAAAAGAAGAGGGCCCTTTACACGGGCCGAGAATCCTGAAGATAGGAACGCTAGGTGGCGAATATCTGGCAGTGTAAATGTACTGCCGATTACATTGGGTAATTCGATCTTTTAGGAGCACACAGAAATCACTGTTTGGCGGCAGCAGATCGTGCTGTGTAAACACCATCTGCTGCCAGCAAACAACAAGTCATTAAGGGGACGAGCGATGGCATTAGTGATCGCTCCTCCCCATACTGTGGAGGAGATCGATGCATGTAAATGCAAAGCTCTCCTCCGCCGACGAGCAGGCGATTGCTGGAAAGGAACGCTTCCCTCCCGACAATCGGCTGCTCTGTCTTCCCATGTAAAGGGGCCTTTAGAAAGACGTAAGAGGCAGATCCGACTACACAGGGTTTGTTTGTAGTCTGTTACCATGGAGACATGTACAGGAAACAATACAGTTTGAAACACTTTGCACTGGCAAAATAAAAATATATAATTTGTAAAGGTGAACTTTTTTGTATTTTCTTTCAGCTTTTGCATGCTAAATGATAAAGCGAGATGTATGAGGTATAGGTAGAAAAGGACTGTAGATTTTAGTGGACTATGGGGCTAGTTTTATCCGTCAGACAAAAAGAATTTCCATACAAATCAATGGTAAAAAAAAAAAAACATTCCAGTTCAGTTGGCTAGTCATCCACCCATCATGAGCACAAGAGACTAGGTATACGAAGTGATTCCCAGCAGTCATGGGACGGCAGAGGTATTGATCTCATAGGCTAGAACAGGGATCAGCAACCTTTGGTACTCCAGCCGTTGTGGAACTACAGTTACCAGCATGCTCTATTCATTTCTATGAGAGCTCTTAGAAGAGCAGAGCAAGTATGCATGCTGGGAGTTGTAGTTTCACAACAGCTGGAGTGCCGAAGGGTTGCCTACCCCTGGGCTAGAAGATGAAGCAATGACTTATTCCTTATGCATTGTCCAGAAACTAAAATATATATATATATATATACACATACTGCGGTGAGGATATCTCTCATGCCACGTGTTGCTTCAGGGAATATAAAGAAAGCGTTGGACGCCTACCAGCCCCGTCACCTTGGCTATCCGTGTATATTTTTATACAGATAGCATCTCTTCTACAGGCTGTCACACAGACAGCTCCAGGTTAGACACTTCAGACCATATCTTTGCCACTTCTGGTTTTCAAGCAGAGCATTGTCAGGCAAGCCGCCCGCGCAATGTAAGGAATGTATCTCAAGAGCCGCATGAAGGACGCTCACCAATAACAAGGAGCTCACAGACAGTTTGAAGAGCAACTCAGTATTTAAAACACATGTATATTAAAGTGCAGATGTAGCAGAGGCAAATCTGTCATTTCACTCCGGTGAGCTGTGCTGCTACACCTGGCAAAGAGAAACAGCTAGAGTAATCAATTTGCTGCCTTTTCCCTAGTTGCAAAAAATCTGGCATTTTATGTTTTTTTGTGTGTAAAACCTTACAAGATAAATCACAGAAGCAGAGGGCAGGGACTGTGCATTTTCAAGAAGCTCGGGGGACTCTGTAATTAAAAATGTGGAAAGACTGTGGAGATCAGCCTTAGGCCTCATGCACCGTTTTTGTAGTCCCAAAATTGCGGATCCACAAAACATGGATGCCGGCCATGTGTGTTTAGCATTTTGCGTATCGATACGTCCTGCCCTCTGTTAGAAATGCCTATTTTCAGCCCCAAACGGACAAGAATAGGACACAGTCTATTTTTGTTTTAAAGGAATGGGAAACTATGGTTGTGTGCATGAGGCCTTCAACTGCATCAAAAGCTGCTCCACAGCAACCCCACTGCAGAGTCCCTATCTGTGGGGCCCAAGTGCCATGGATGTTGTAATACATGAGCATACCTCCCAACCATCCCTGATCTGGCAGGAATGGCCCAAATTTAACTACTGTTTTTGGGGCACAAAGGGGGAAAACTACTGTGAATGGGGCACTAATGGGGCATAACTACTCTGAAGGAGGCACCAAGCGGGCATAACTACTGTGTTTGGGGTACTATGAGGGAATAAGTACTGTGTCAGCACTAGGGGGGTGTAACTACTGTGTAAGGACACTAAAGGGGCATAACTACTGTGAAGGGGGCACTAAGATGGCATAACTACTATTTGTGTGCACTATTAGGGCATAACTATAGTGAAGGGACACTAAGAGGGCATAACTACTGTGTGGGTGCACTAGGAGGGCATAACTACTGTGTGGGTGCATTAAGAGGGCATAACTACTTCTGTGTGGAGGCACTAAGGGGTCATAACTACTGTGTGGGTGCACTAAAGGGGCATAACTACTGTGTGGGTGCACTAAGAGGGCATAACTACTTCTGTGTGGAGGCACCAAGGGGCCATATCTACTTTGTGGGGGCATAAGTGCTGTGAAGGGTGTACTAGGGGGTCATAACTACTGTGACTGGCAATAAGGGGGCACAATTACTTTGTGGGGGCGCTAAGTGGTCATAACTAGCGATGAGCGAACCCGAACTGTATAGTTCGGGTTCGTACCGAATTTTGGGGTGTCCGTGACACGGACCCGAACCCGAACATTTTCGTAAAAGTCCGGGTTCGGGTTCGGTGTTCGGCGCTTTCTTGGCGCTTTTTGAAAGGCTGCAAAGCAGCCAATCAACAAGCGTCATACTACTTGGCCCAAGAGGCCATCACAGCCATGCCTACTATTGGCATGGCTGTGATTGGCCAGTGCACCATGTGACCCAGCCTCTATTTAAGCTGGAGTCACGTAGCGCCGCACGTCACTCTGCTATGATCAGTATAGGGAGAGGTTGCAGCTGCGACGTTAGGGCGAGATTAGGCAGATTAACTCCTCCAAAAGACTTCATTCTGTGATCGATCTGCAGCTGTGGATCATTGAAGTGCTATTATTGACTTGCTCACTTTTTTGAGGCTGCCCAGAGCGTTTTTAGATCACTTTTTTTCTGGGGTGATCGGCGGCCATTTTGTGACTTGTTGTGCGCCAGCACGAGCTATCACCAAGTGTATTTAACCATCGATAGTGTGGTTATTTTGTGCTATATCCTACATCAGCTGCAGGCTGAGCCTTTGTCACCGAAGTGCATTTAACCATCAACAGTCTGGTTATTTTTTGGCCATATACTACATCAGCTGCAGGCTGAGCCTGTGTCACCCAAGTGCATTTAACCATCAACAGTCTGATTATTTTTTGGCCATATACTACATCAGCTGCAGGCTGAGCCTGTGTCACCCAAGTGCATTTAACCATAACCAGTGTGGTTATTTTTTGGCCATATATTACATCAGGGGCAAGTTGAGCCTGTCACCCAGCGCCTAAAAAATAGACCTGACATTTCTATTCAACCAAATCTGCACAGTTTTAGCTGGTCAAGTTATTTGTAGTGACCGTCAAAGCAGACTTTTTGTTCTGGGTTGAAAAAGCATTCACAAATTTGCCATTCTGAAAATAACTAGTTTGTGGTATTTCAGGCCTACTTGAAATCTATCCCAAAAAGAAAATCTTACATTGAAGTTATTGATAGTGTCATTCAGAAAAACCTAAGACACACGCTAGCGTGCTGATAGAAGTGTCATTCTGTGATTAAACCTATAACTGTCACACAGCGCAAAAAAAAAACAGGTCTCACATCTCTATTCAACCAAATCTGCACAGTTTTAGCTGGTCAAGTTATTTGTAGTGACCGTAAAAGCAGACTTTTTGTTCTGGGTTGAAAAAGCATTCCCAAATTTGCCATTCTCAAAATTGTGGTGAACGGGAACAATGAGGAAAACATCTAATAAGGGACGCGGACGCGGACGTGGACATGGTCGTGGTGGTGTTAGTGGACCCTCTGGTGCTGGGAGAGGACGTGGCCGTTCTGCCACAGCCACACGTCCTAGGGAACCAACTACCTCAGGTCCCAGTAGCCAGCAGAATTTACAGCGATATTTGGTGGGGCCCAATGCCGTTCTAAGGATGGTAAGGCCTGAGCAGGTACAGGCATTAGTCAATTGGGTGGCCGACAGTGGATCCAGCACGTTCACATTATCTCCCACCCAGTCTTCTGCAGAAAGCGCACAGATGGCGCATGAAAACCAAGCCCATCGGTCTGTCACATCACCCCCATGCATATCAGGGAAACTGTCTGAGCCTCAAGTTATGCAGCAGTCTCTTATGCTGTTTGAAGACTCTGCTGCCAGGGTTTCCCAAGGGCATCCACCTAGCCCTTCCCCAGGGGTGGAAGAGATAGAATGCACTAACGCACAACCACTTATTTTTCCTGATGATGAGGACATGGGAATACCACCTCAGCAGGTCTCTGATGATGACGAAACACACGTGCCAACTGCTGCGTCTTTCTGCAGTGTGCAGACTGAACAGGAGGTCAGGGATCAAGACTGGGTGGAAGACGGTGCAGGGGACGATGAGGTCCTAGACCCCACATGGAATGAAGGTCGTGCCACTGACTTTCACAGTTCGGAGGAAGAGGCAGTGGTGAGACCGAGCCAACAGCGTAGCAAAAGAGGGAGCAGTGGGCAAAATCAGAACACCCGCCGCCAAGAGACTCCGCCTGCTACTGACCGCCGCCATCTGGGACCGAGCACCCCAAAGGCAGCTTCAAGGAGTTCCCTGGCATGGCACTTCTTCAAACAATGTGCTGACGACAAGACCCGAGTGGTTTGCACGCTGTGCCATCAGAGCCTGAAGCGAGGCATTAACGTTCTGAACCTTAGCACAACCTGCATGACCAGGCACCTGCATGCAAAGCATGAACTGCAGTGGAGTAAACACCTTAAAAACAAGGAAGTCACTCAGGCTCCCCCTGCTACCTCTTCTGCTGCTGCCGCCTCGGCCTCTTCTGCTGCTGCCGCCGCCTCGGCCTCTTCTGCTGCTGCTGCCGCCGCCTCGGCCTCTTCCTCCGCCTCTGGAGGAACGTTGGCACCTGCCGCCCAGCAAACATGGGATGTACCACCAACACCACCACCTGCGTCACCAAGCATCTCAACCATGTCACACGGCAGCGTTCAGCTCTCCATCTCACAAACATTTGAGAGAAAGCGCAAAATTCACACCTAGCCACCCTCGATCCCTGGCCCTGAATGCCAGCATTTCTAAACTACTGGCCTATGAAATGCTGTCATTTAGGCTGGTGGACACACACAGCTTCAAACAGCTCATGTCGCTTGCTGTCCCACAGTATGTTGTTCCCAGCCGCCACTACTTCTCCAAGAGAGCCGTGCCTTCCCCGCACAAACAAGTATCCGATAAAATCAAGTGTGCACTGCGCAACGCCATCTGTGGCAAGGTCCACCTAACCACAGATACGTGGACCAGTAAGCACGGCCAGGGACGCTATATCTCCCTAACTGCACACTGGGTAAATGTAGTGGCGGCTGGGCCCCAGGCGGAGAGCTGTTTGGCGCACGTCCTTCCGCCGCCAAGGATCGCAGGGCAACATTCTTTGCCTCCTGTCTCCTCCTTCTCCTACTCAGCTTCCTCCTCCTCTTCTTCCACCTGCTCATCCAGTCAGCCACACACCTTCACCACCAACCTCAGCACAGCACGGGGTAAACGTCAGCAGGCCATTCTGAAACTCATATGTTTGGGGGACAGGCCCCACACCGCACAGGAGTTGTGGCGGGGTATAGAACAACAGACCGACGAGTGGTTGCTGCCGGTGAGCCTCAAGCCCGGCCTGGTGGTGTGCGATAATGGGCGAAATCTCGTTGCAGCTCTGGGACTAGCCGGTTTGACGCACATCCCTTGCCTGGCGCATGTGCTGAATTTGGTGGTGCAGAAGTTCATTCGCAACTACCCCGACATGTCAGAGCTGCTGCATAAAGTGCGGGCCGTCTGTTCGCGCTTCCGGCGTTCACACCCTGCCGCTGCTCGCCTGTCTGCGCTACAGCGTAACTTCGGCCTTCCCGCTCACCGCCTCATATGCGACGTGCCCACCAGGTGGAACTCCACCTTGCATATGCTGGACAGACTGTGCGAGCAGCAGCAGGCCATAGTGGAGTTTCAGCTGCAGCACGCACGGGTCAGTCGCACTGCGGATCAGACCCACTTCACCACCAATGACTGGGCCTCCATGCGAGACCTGTGTGCCCTGTTGCACTGTTTCGAGTACTCCACCAACATGGCCAGTGGCGATGACGCCGTTATCAGCGTTACAATACCACTTCTATGTCTCCTTGAGAAAACACTTAGGGCGATGATAGAAGAGGAGGTGGCCCAGGAGGAAGAGGAGGAAGAGGGGTCATTTTTAGCACTTTCAGGCCAGTCTCTTCGAAGTGACTCAGAGGGAGGTTTTTTGCAACAGCAGAGGCCAGGTACAAATGTGGCCAGACAGGGCCCACTACTGGAGGACGAGTAGGACGAGGATGAGGAGGAGGTGGAGGAGGATGAGGATGAAGCATGTTCACAGCGGGGTGGCACCCAAAGCAGCTCGGGCCCATCACTGGTGCGTGGCTGGGGGGGAAACACAGGACGATGACGATACGCCTCCCACAGAGGACAGCTTGTCCTTACCTCTGGGCAGCCTGGCACACATGAGCGACTACATGCTGCAGTGCCTGCGCAACGACAGCAGAGTTGCCCACATTTTAACGTGTGCGGACTACTGGGTTGCCACCCTGCTGGATCCCCGGTACAAAGACAATGTGCCCACCTTACTTCCTACACTGGAGCGTGATAGGAAGATGCGCGAGTACTACACGTTGGTAGACGCGCTACTGAGAGCATTCCCAAATGTCACAGGGGAACCAGTGGAAGCCCAAGGCGAAGGCAGAGGAGGAGCAAGAGGTCGCCAACGCAGCTGTGTCACGCCCAGCTCCTCTGAGGGCAGGGTTAGCATGGCAGAGATGTGGAAAAGTTTTGTCAACACGCCACAGCTAACTGCACCATCACCTGATACGGAACGTGTTAGCAAGAGGCAACATTTCACTAACATGGTGGAACAGTACCTGTGCACACCCCTCCACGTACTGACTGATGGTTCGGCCCCATTCAACTTCTGGGTCTCCAAATTGTCCACGTGGCCAGAGCTAGCCTTTTATGCCTTGGAGGTGCTGGCCTGCCCGGCGGCCAGCGTTTTGTCTGAACGTGTATTCAGCATGGCAGGGAGCGTCATTACAGACAAACGCAGCCGCCTGTCTACAGCCAATGTGGACAAGCTGACGTTCATAAAAATGAACCAGGCATGGATCCCACAGGACCTGTCCATCCCTTGTGCAGATTAGATATTAACTACCTCCCCTTAACAATATATTATTCTACTCCAGGGCACTTCCTCATTCAATACTATTTTTAATTTCATTTTACCATTATATTGCGGGGCAACCCAAAGTTGAATGAACCTCTCCTCTGTCTGGGTGCCGGGCCTAAATGTGTGACAGTGGCCTGTTCCAGTGGTGGGTGACGTGAAGCCTGATTCTCTGCTATGACATGAATACAGATTCTGCGCTGACATAAGGCCAGATTCTCTGTTACGGGACCTCTCTCCTCTGCCTGGGTGCCTGGGCCTAAATGTGTGACAGTGGCCTGTTCCAGTGGTGGCTGACGTGAAGCCTGATTCTCTGCTATGACATGAAGACAGATTCTGCGCTGACATAAGGCCAGATTCTCTGTTACGGGACCGCTCTCCTCTGTCTGGGTGCCGGGGCCTAAATGTGTGACAGTGGCCTGTTCCAGTGGTGGGTGACTTGAAGCCTGATTCTCTGCTATGACATGAATACAGATTCTGAGCTGACATAAGGCCAGATTCTCTGTTACGGGACCGCTCTCCTCTGTCTGGGTGCCGGGGCCTAAATGTGTGACAGTGGCCTGTTCCAGTGGTGGGTGACGTGAAGCCTGATTCTCTGCTATGACATGAATACAGATTCTGCGCTGACATAAGGCCAGATTCTCTGTTACGGGACCGCTCTCCTCTGTCTGGGTGCCGGGGCCTAAATGTGTGACAGTGGCCTGTTCCAGTGGTGGGTGACGTGAAGCCTGATTCTCTGCTATGACATGAAGACAGATTCTGCGCTGACATAAGGCCAGATTCTCTGTTACGGGACCTCTCTCCTCTGCCTGGGTGCCTGGGCCTAAATGTGTGACAGTGGCCTGTTCCAGTGGTGGGTGACGTGAAGCCTGATTCTCTGCTATGACATGAAGACAGATTCTGCGCTGACATAAGGCCAGATTCTCTGTTACGGGACCTCTCTCCTCTGCCTGGGTGCCTGGGCCTAAATGTGTGACAGTGGCCTGTTCCAGTGGTGGGTGACGTGAAGCCTGATTCTCTGCTATGACATGAAGACAGATTCTGCGCTGACATAAGGCCAGATTCTCTGTTACGGGACCTCTCTCCTCTGCCTGGGTGCCTGGGCCTAAATGTGTGACAGTGGCCTGTTCCAGTGGTGGGTGACGTGAAGCCTGATTCTCTGCTATGACATGAAGACAGATTCTGCGCTGACATAAGGCCAGATTCTCTGTTACGGGACCTCTCTCCTCTGCCTGGGTGCCTGGGCCTAAATGTGTGACAGTGGCCTGTTCCAGTGGTGGGTGACGTGAAGCCTGATTCTCTGCTATGACATGAAGACAGATTCTGCGCTGACATCAGGCCAGATTCTCTGTTACGGGACCGCTCTCCTCTGTCTGGGTGCCGGGGCCTAAATGTGTGACAGTGGCCTGTTCCAGTGGTGGGTGACGTGAAGCCTGATTCTCTGCTATGACATGAAGACTGATTCTCTGCTGACATGAAGCCAGATTCTTTGCTATGGCATGAAGAGACTGATTCTCTGCTGACGTGAAGCCAGATTCTCTGCTATGGGACCTCTGTCCAATTGATATTGGTTCATTTTTATTTTTTTAATTTTAATTTTAATTCATTTCCCTATCCACATTTGTTTGCAGGGAATTTACCTACATGTTGCTGCCTTTTGCAGCCCTCTAGCTCTTTCCTGGGCTGTTTTACAGCCTTTTTAGTGCCCAAAAGTTCGGGTCCCCATTGACTTCAATGGGGTTCGGGTTCGGGACGAAGTTCGGTTCGGGTTCGGATCCCGAACCCGAACATTTACGGGAAGTTCGGCCGAACTTCTCGAACCCGAACATCCAGGTGTTCGCTCAACTCTAGTCATAACTACTGTGGAGGGCAATAAGGAGGTATAACTACTGTGTGGGCACCAAGAGGGTGTAACTACTGTGAATAGGGGAACTAAGGGGGCACAACTACTGTGAAGGGGGCACTAAGGGGGCATACCCACTGTGAAGGGGACACTAATGGGGTATAACTACTGTACTGGGTGAGGGCACAAAGGGGGCTGGGTGGGATTGGGCATGTATGGATAGGCATTGGGCAGAGTTAGAGGAATTTGCCATGGTGCGCTACTCGCGCTACTAATAGTGTCCCTCCTTGGCCTTTAAAAATTATTTTGAACACAAATATTGGGACATAAGCATCGGAGGGCTGCGGATTATACCCAGGCCCTCATGCCAAGGGGGCCCAAAAGCATAAAAACACAGCAGTATTATACACGGTAAGAGGAGTGTCTGTTATACTGTAAGTTTTGTATAGAAGTCTAGGAGCATCAGATTACTTCTCTGTTGGTAGATTCTAAAAATGTAGACAATTGCAAAACATGCAATCCCCTAAAATACAAGCATAAAAATCAAAAGGAAAAAAAACAACAAGAAATTCCAGATCAATTGGCTATCCATCCACCCATCATTAGCACAACCTCTTTTTTCAGATGAGATGATTCTGACTCTAAACCTGCACCCCAAGTTTGGAGAGAGTCTGCCATTTACAATAATATTATAAAAGCGTAGTCGTAGTCGGATGTCCCAGAAGACACAGTCTGCCATAAAATATCGAAGCTTAGATAAGCTACACGGAAACCTGTCCATAACAGAAGTGCATAATGAGATTGCCAGTCATGCAATTGTCTAATATACAACAAGCATAAAAACTACAGTTTCCCACAAGGAATCCTCTTTTTCTGTTCTGGACATAGATCCCTATAACGGCTGACAGCGGGGTAACGAATAGCTCTATCTAATGTAAGGAAAGTGGATATCATGTATCAGAAAAGTACATGCTGGTGATCTGACACAATTCAAGGCCACAAAAACTCCAAAAATGTGCACCAGCGAGCCTTGATTTCCACGGAGGTGTCACATGAACCGATATTTATTTTTACGTATCACCTAATAAAAAGCAGCGAGTAGGACGCATCCTCGCTGTCACAGCGTGGCATGAGAGCCGCTGCCATAAAAGTACAAAGAGCCTCGCCCGTAACGACTAAAAGTCGGAATCCGAGGAGAGAGACGAAGTGTTCATTACAGTCTAATCCTGCCAGACAATCACAATGATCACACAATGGTCCAGTCTTATGTTAACAAGGAAAGTCTGCAGCGATCTAAGACATGACATCACAGCGGCAGGAAAATCCCGCAGCAAAGCTCAACCAACCAAATCATCCTTATATGAACACAGACAGTAACTTTCCATGCCAGATATTTATAGGGTATGAATACTTATACAACCATTTTTTTTCTCTAACAAATCTAAAATAAAAAAAAAAAGAAACAACTTTAGCGAAACGTCTTGATTAAAACTCTCCTGTTATTTTTGGTTTGCAGCTTGTAGGCAAGACGATGATTCTATGGTGACCGACTCTAAACAGACTATGTGAGCGTAGTCCAATCCTACAGTCATGGGTTACCCCGATCCTTCTGCCCCTTCTTCTTGACAACCTAGAGACAGCAGAAGAGGGAGCAGATTGAAGAGAGGGACAAATGACAGCAGGGACGGACTACAACATGCTCAGTTTGTAGTCTGTTACCATAGAGACGCATAGATCTGCGACCAAGGACGACATCTGCATGGAGTTTGTATGTTCTCCCCGTGTCTGCGCGGGTTTCCTCTGTCTACTCCGGTTTACAGTGAGTGATGATTATGTCTGTAAAGCGCTGCGGAATATGTCAGCGCTATATGAGTGAGGGAAATAAATAGCGGCAATTCATAAACAAGAACATAGAAAAATAATAAACAATCATCAAACAAAGGACAATTCCCTGACGGAAACATCTTCATTATGAGCAGGGCTATCTAATATCTCATATCTATCTATCTAATATCTCATATCTATCTATCTATCTATCTATCTAATATCTCATATCTATCTATCTATCTATCTATTTATTTATTTATCTATCCATCTCATATATATCTATCTAATATCTATCTATCTATCTATCTATCTATCTATCTATCTCATATCTATCTATCTATCCATCCATCTCATATCTATCAATCTAGATAGATACATATATACGGTTGTGCACATGAGCGCAAATTCATATTTTTCTATTTTGCTTTTTTTCTTCCTTTCTCATTATCTATCCATCTAAAAAAAATTGTGTCTATCTCACATTCTTCTTTTTTCTTTCTATCTATTTTATATCAAAATAAAAATTCTATCTACCCATCTCATATCTATCTCATATCTATCCATTATCTATCTATCCATCTCATATCTATCTCATATCTATCCATTATCTATCTATCCATCTCATATCTTTCTATTTCATATCTATCTATCTATCCATCCAACAGGAAAATAGAAGCAGGACAGAAGAAAACGAATACTGGGTGCAGATCCAAGGGGTACGACTGAAACCCCCATTGGTATAGTAATGGTATAGTAAGATGAACAAATACTTGGCAGCATTCCAAATTTTGGGAAATGCGTAGGTGAATACATTTTATACATTTCACTGACCTTGGCGTGCTGCCAGACTTTTGTTTATCTATTGTCTGTCTTTATCTAATTATCTATGTTATCTCCGTTTGTCTCCTATCTATCTAATATTTATTTGTGTCTATCTATCTAACTATCTATCTAAAGCAAAAATCTGGCAGCACTACATCCAACTTGAATAAAAAAAGGGTGCACGTCCGAAGGGACTAGACTATTGCCCAATACACAAAGTAGCAAAAAGGCAGCACTTCAAAATCAGTAAAAAAATGAAGAAAATGCTTTTCTTCACCCATGTGGATACGCGACATTTCAGCTCAATGAGTTTTTTTATGATTCCTGACTCACCCTGAACTGTAGCTTTAAGAAACAAAAACATCTGGCCTTACGTGGACTGTCGCTTTAAATACAAACTTCTACATTAGTTCACACACATATTAGAAGTAGGAAAACTACAACCAATGGACTAATGCATCCACAATGCTGAAGTCACGTGAAATCCCCATTCATGGATTAAACAGATGGGTTCTGACATCCTAGCCTGACTTCACTCCAAACACATCCAAAGATAATTCTTCTCTCTACGCGGTTAAAACGGCAACATCCAAGACACCACTGCAAAAATCGATAGCACGGGGCAATAAAGGGGTTAATCTCACGGATGTAGAGCATTGACTGGCTCTAAGTGCCCGGACACGCTGCTTATCTCCACACGCTGCTTATCTCAGCATCAAGCACTTGTGAATATCAGTAACTGCCAGTCATAGCAAATGAAGCACAGGACTTACCTGAAGCAGGTGGTCAGCTCTCCGGTAGTTTTAAGACAGGGGTACTTGGTAGTGGTGACTTTGCTCTCTGAACAGACTTCCCTATAGATCATAAGGAACAAACAAGAGTCAACATAAGGATGGAGAAGGAACATGGGAAAGCACAGAATGGGGTTTGGAGCTGCCTTATTGTATTAGGGAATTGCACTGTGAGCAATTGCCTAATATAATATTAGACTGGGATCTACTGTGACACTACAGTAAAACCAGATATCAATGGTGCAATCATATCTCACGGTGCTTTCCTGCAGCCTACAGGCACCAGTTACAACAGCAGTGATGTAACCATTACTCACAATGCTTTCCTGCAGCCGACTGGCATCATTTACCGCACTATTTATGATTGGCACTATGGCAAAGCTTATTCGAATGCAGCATCTGTCAGCAGGACACAAGGGGTATAGACTGCCGTAAATTGTGCCAGTATTCTGCTGATAGGATGCACTATAGCCATGGTCTCCAACCCGCTGTGGCAGAACTACAACTCCCAGCACGCCCTGACATTATGCATTGGTCAGGGAGCTGTGAATCTTCCGCAGCTGCTTATCACCCACACCCATAGGCCATGTCTAGTACTGTCAAGCGAACTGGGCCGAACTGCAATACTAGAACCATCCTATGGAAAAAGGTGGCGCTGTTTCTGGCAGAAAGCATCCATGATTAGTGTCGAGCGAACTTGTGTTTTAAGTTCGGCGTCTAAAGTTCGGGTTATCGAAGAATCGCGTTATGGATTCTAAGTTCCGTTATAGTCCGTGGTAGCGGAATCCATAACGCGATTCTTCGTTAACCCGGACTTTAGACGCCGAACTTAAAACACAAGTTCGCTCAACACTATCCATGATGAAAAGTTAAGTTCTGGCTCCCGATGACACAGGCTGTAGTGTAAGCAGAATGAGATCGCGAACTCCGCTGAAGATGATGGGAGTGATTATAGTCTGTGTACAGAAAGGTAAAATAGGGCTCATGCACACGAGCGTATTTTTTGTCCGTGTCCGTTCCATTTTTTATTTATTTTTTTGCAGGCTTGTATGCGAAACCATTCATGTGTCAATGGATCCGCAAAAAGAAACGGATGTCACACGGACGTCATCCGTATTTTTTGCGGATCCGTGTTTTGCGGACCGCAAAATACATACGGTCGTGTGCATGAGCCCTTAAAGTGAAGCAGTTATTGGATTATCATATACGGGGCTCCACAAGATTAACATAAAGACTAGAGATCACCACTAGTGTTGAGCGAACTTGTGTGTTAAGTTCGGCGTCTAAAGTTCGGGTTATCGAAGAATCGCGCTATGGATTCCGCTACTACGGACCATAACGGAATTTAGAATCGCCGTGACCGTAACGTGATGGGGGGGGGGGGGGAAACTGCAGGCTACTTGAAGCAATCGCAGAAATTGCAAACATGATGAAATTCTCACAACTGTCGCACGGCGTAACAGTAACCTGCAATTTTAGGCAAAGAAACGCAGAGCGGAGCGCAGTACTAAATACGGGGAAAAAAAGTTAAAATTTGCTCTACAAAAATCAGAGCGAGGGTCCATAGAATGATACATTTTAATAGAGAGATCCATCTATGTATGAGGCTATACAGTAACTTAACAAATTTATGCAAATCAGCTCACCTACAGTTGGAAACAAAATATGGTAGAGGAGAGCTAATTTGCATACTTTTTCCCCATGGAGCATTACCTGTAAGGGCTCATGCACACCAACGTATTTTCTTTCTGTGTCCATTCCGTTTTTTTTTCGGACCGTATGCGGAACAATTCATTTCAATGGGTCCGCAAAAAAACAGAAGTTACTCCGTGTGCATTCCGTTTCCGTATGTTCGCATGTCCGTTCCGCAAAAAAAAATAGAACATGTCCTATTATTGTCCACATAACGGACAAGGAGAGGACTGTTCTATCAGGGGCCGGCTGTTCCGTTCCGCAAAATACAAAATGCACACGGACGTCATCTGTATTTTTTGCTGACCGCAAAAATATATGGTCATGTGCATGAGCCCTAAGTCTTCATAAGCTCAGAACCAGACAGTGCATGCTGCCCCTTACAATATGTCAATGTCTGACCCTAATATAAGACACCCCCCAGAACCCCTTAAACTGTCATTAGCAACATTGGGGATATTTTTGAAAAAATTGACATGCAAAAAAATAAATTTGATTAAGCAATGAAAACAACCAATAGTTTTTTGGGGAAACAACTGTGCCCTTCAGCCTTTGACTTTTTTGTGCATCTATGAAAACAACTGATATTACTGAAAAAGTGTCCCCTTGAGCAGTTGACATTTTTGGGCATCTACACCCATTGCAAAAAAAAAAATTGCCAGAGACTGATCAATGAAAATAAATGCAATAACCTGAGAAGTCCTGTACAGCACCCAAGAGTTGTATTATCAGCAGCAGGGTGGGGGGTCATGACAGGTAATGCCCACAGGGGCTCCTCACCTGGAGGTAATTTAATCCATCTGTCCACTCCCACTGGGCAATAATAATATAGCATTATCCTGAAGCACCCACCTGTCTGCTTCCACCTCCTCCCTGTATGTCCAAGCCAGTCCTAGGGACACAAGCAGAAAGAGGCAGCCCAGGCACAGGCAGATCCTCCGGGCACCTCTCTCACACATTGCCCCCTCTTTGCCCTGCTGTGTGAAGTCTTCTGCTTTTGGCCACAACAACTTCTGGTGGTCTTCAAGGCTTTATGATCTTGTTGCAAGCACTGGCCACACAGAACACAACCAGAGATGGGCTGCAGGGGGCGCTCAGGAGATTCTGAGAGTGGAAACCTGCAGAAGAACTGGTGAGGTTCAGTGAAGAGGGAGCACAAGGCAGACTATAGCTGTAGCTGCTCTGCCTGGTGTATAGTATTGGAGGTGGAGCTCTAAATGCAGATCCCAGACCACTGGAAGACAAGTGAAGGACACTGGAAGTCTCACACACAGTCCCAAGGCAGCTCCTGCTTTGCTTCCAGGACAGCAGTTCCCTTTCAAGTCCACTCTCTTCTTGCGAACTCTCTTGAGCAGATCTTCTTTGGAGCTAGATCCAGTTTTTTGTTGCTGATCTCCTCAAAAGTCTTGATCTCTTCTTGTAGCAGATTCCTTCTTGGAGCTTGATTCCTTCTTTTTTTTGCAGAACCCTTGAAGGTCTTCTTGACCTCTTCTAGTAACAGATCCCCTTTGGAGCTTGATCTCTTCCACTTACAGATCCCCTATGGAATTTGCTCTCCCCTTTTGGAGCCTGATCTGTTTTCCTTGTGATTTTTGTTTTTGTTTTAAGCTTTGGAGCTTGATCTCTTCTTCTTGTAGATCTCATGGGGGTCTTGAGCCTACTGGATTTATCTCTGGAGCTTCTGCTGTGAGTTGTGAGTCTGTTATCTCTTCTCAGTTCTTATCTAACCTCTGCTTTCTCTCTGCTCTGATCTTCTGGGTCTTCTGTAGACCCTTCAATCTCCCCCCTTAAGGCACAGATATCTGATCATGTATTTGTTTTTCCACTGGCACCTTTTTTTGCAATGTGCTCTTATATGTGTCTCCTTGTCACCCAGCCCCTGCTTCTCCTTGCCCCTGTGTTGCTCCTCAAGGTGGGTTTGATTTCATGCTTTCATGTGACAGGTTTGGAGTGTAAACCTTGTGGGATGTTTTCCTTTCCTCTCTCTTTTTTTTTTTTTTTTGGTGTGCACTGAGGTTGAGTGATCAGAGAGGGAGGGGGCTGAGCGTGGTATGTCATCTACTAACCTCCTCACAGGGGGGTGTAGGACTCCTGCATCTGGACAGTAATGGACTAATTATCAGCCTCTATAAGAGACAGAATTTGTAACTGTGGAACATTGCACCAGATCTACTACTCCACATCAGCTGACAGCCATAGACCCATAATATTTAAAGAATCCCACTGTCTATCGATACATACAGGAGACATTGTTGCCAGTAATAAATGTTTTCGAAACAACAATGTATCAACGAGCCCCCTCCTCTCGCCCCCCTTAAATAAAGTCATTAGCATCCCATAGGGCAGGCATGCTCAACCTGCGGCCCTCCAGCTGTTGCAAAACTACAACTCCCAGCATGCCCGAACAGCCTACAGCAGGGCATTGTCGGAGTTGTAGTTCTACAACAGCTGGAGTGCCGTAGGTTGAGAATGCCCGCCATAGGGACTTGTCTCCCAGCTTTCCCAAAGCCCTTATTGTTAAATCAGCCTAGTAAGGGCCTCCTGCACACGACCGTATGTATTTTGCAGTCTGCAAAAAATACGGATGACGTCCGTGTGCATTCCGTATTTTAGCTGGCCGCTAATCGAACAGTCCTATCCTTGTCCGTAATTCGAACAATAATAGGACATGTTCTATTATTTTGCAGAACGGACATACGAAAATAGAACGCACACGGAGTAACTTCCGTTTTGTTTTTTTTGCAGACCCACTGAAATGAATGGATTCACATACGGTCCACACAAAAAAAAACGGAATGAAAATACGGTCGTGTGCATGAGCCCTAAGGCAGCATATGCCATTCTTCCTTACACTTGCCTTTCAGGAGTCAGGGAAAGCTGGATGACAACTCTCTATACCATGACAACAAGAACATTTAATGTCATCCAACTTTCCCAGAAACAGATATCAGATCCAGAGATGGTTGAACGCCTTTTATTAACAGCTTGACAAAAGAGGATGTCTCAAGGCTATAGGCTGGCAGGTGTGTGTAGATTATAGAGAGTATTACGGTATATTATAGGGATAATCTGGTTTAGAAAAGTTATATTCATATGTCCTATTTGGGTCTTCCTCTGTTAGCCAGAGCGTTTCCCCTTTTTGGAGGACCCGACAAGTCCATACATTACACAGACTGTGAGAATGGTGTAATACTCCATTTGCCCTGTGGTGGCACTGCAGGGATATTGAACACTTGCTAGGATCCACCCCCCCCATGGATTCCAGCTGATCGCTGTGATCTGTCTGTGGTTAAGGGACAATGCTTGGAAAAATGGATTGTCCAAACTGCAGAACCTAGAGTTAAAGAGTTAAAAAAAACAATGAACGCAATGGCAGTCGCTCAATTTTCCATTTGCTCCTGAACTGTAAAATGTTTTGTAATTCATATTGTAGGCATTTCATTGTAATATCTAGTAATAGCAATGTCTTAAAGGGGCTTTGTTAGTGAGCACTGGTCTTCAGTACATCTATCTGACACCTTTATAGGGTGCAGTGTCAGTACCCCCCCAAAATCAAAGACTCCTTGATAAGAAAAGTGCAGCGCACCCGTCTGGTCAGTAAGAGGTGCGCCGCATGCACAAGCACAAAAAATGCTAAAAGTATACAAACATAATGGAAAACATGTCATAAAAACCTTTTTATTAAAGAATCTCTGCCAGCTAGAGCAGGAAAGTCACACATTTTTGTCAAAGCTCCATCTGTAATATGCAGCCCTGGCAAGCGTCAGGACTGTACTGCGCATGCGCTTATTCCTAAGCTGCCTGCGCACGTGCAAGAATACAGGACCAGGCAAGATTACATCTCCCCTGCCTGGCCCTTTCACTCAATGCTGTAGTTGGGTATCGATAGGGAGTGGGGTTTTCATTGCCACAAGGTGCAACTGTGATGCCCTCGTTGCACCCAGCAGCTAATTTGCATATCACAAAATCGCATATTTCACCGGAATGCGAGCACTGATCTTGATGGGGGAAACATTGTTTAAATGAGAAGACCTGCACACGTCTGACATTGCACTTGGATTACTATGGAGGTAATTCACACCTGCTTTTGCACCCCCTTTTCAAAAATGGGGTGAATAGAGCAAAATTCCAAAAGGTCTGTGCCAAAATTGGTACAATTCTGGCATAAGGGACGGATAAATGTATGTGTTACACCAGCCCACGGGGTTATCTTACCTTTAGAATCCCTTTTCTTTACGAAGAGTCTAGTCACAGGCACCATTTCTATTCCAATTCTTCCATGATTATTTTTTTACAATGATAGTAAAATATTATAGTAATTAAAAAAAATGTTATGTGAATACGGCTTTAAGTCATTAGTATTAAATAGAGACAGATTGGCCCACTGGGTCCCCACCTATTCATACGGGTGCAGGGACCCGGGTTGTCCTAAATGGACGAAGATAAACACTGCGAGCCTTTGAAGTAGATTTTTGCTTTCTACGACTACATATGTTTTCAGTTACACTTGCCCTAGAATACAAAAATTTTTTTTTTTCCTGAGCTACTAACTCGCTATGTGTTACAACCTTTTTGAATAGGATTTAAAAAAGAAAATTGAAAAATATGAATACAAAAAATTGAAAAAGATATGAATGATACAATTAGAAAAGGAACAAAAAACATTGAAATAACCACAGAAAATTTTCTATCTATCTATCTCATATCTATCTATCTATCTATCATCTATCTATCTATCTATCTATCTATCTATCTATTATCTATCTATCTATCATCTATCTATCTCTCCATCTTCTATCTATCTATCTATCTATCTATCTATCTATCTATCTATCTATCTATCTATCTATCTATCACATATCTATCTCCTATCTATCTATCTATCTATCTATCTATCTATCTATCTATCATCTATCTATCTATCTCATATCTATCTATCTATCTATTATCTATCTATCTATCTATCTATCTATCACATATCTATCTCCTATATCTATCTCATATCTATCTATCTATCTATCTATCTATCTATCTATCTATCTATCTATCTATCTATCTTCTATCTATCTATCTATCTATCTATCTATCTTTGATATTCCCATGGGTATAAATATCATCGCACAACAGCTCATTAAATTCTATTTATCTGTTTAAGCTTCAACCCTTTTATGGCGTGGTTCGCTGGTCAGACCCAGGAAAATAGCAAATATGGGGTAGTTTTATCAGGGCAGGTGGAGTATCTACCATGGAGTCAGACCATGCGACTGTTCAGAGACCCGTGAAGAAGGGATGGGGGGGGGTCTCTGGACCAGAACGGCTTCTTGAAGGGTTTCTGTCACCAGAAATACCTAAATTTAACTGGCTGACAATAGCGATGTGCTTATGTCAGCTGAACGTAACTAGCCCATTCCTAGTTTTCTCCATGTCCCCGTTACTCCATAAATGTAACTTTTATAATATACAAATTACCCTCTAGGAGCGGGGGGGGGGGGTGTTCCTGCTCCTAGAGGCTCCGTTCTCCCACCTCTGTTACTGTCTTGATTGACAGGGCCAGGCAGCGTTCGCATTCTCCTGCCGGCTCTGAGTGCATGGTAAATCTCGCGCTTGCCCTGTGCCGTTCATTATTCAGGCATAGTGAAGGAAGGATGCTCACTGGCTGCCGACTTCCTTACTGCGCCTGCGCTGAATACTGAAAAGAACGGCGCAGGCGCGAGATTTACCGCGCCCTCAGGGCCGGCAGGAGGATGCGAGCGCTGCCTGTCCCTTTCAATCAAGACTTGGAGGGCAGTGACAGAGGTGGCATAACGGAGCCTCTAGGAGCAGGAACACCCCCCCCCCCCCCCCCCCCGCTCCTAGAGGGTAATTTGAATATTATAAAAGTTACATTTATGGAGTAACGGGGACATGGATAAAACTAGGAATAGGCTAGTTAGGTTCAGCTGACATAAGCACATCGCTATTGTCAGCCAGTTTAATTTAGGTATTTCTGATGACAGAAACCTTTTGAGTTTCCCACAAAAAATTACAGCATTGTCTTTCAGCCACCACTAGAGGGAGCTTAGTGCTTGCATAGTCTACTCTACAGCTTCCATTCAGTGCAACGATATCTATATAAATGGCTGTGTACTGAGCTCCCTCTAGTGGTGGCTGTTGGCAGCAAGTTTTTTTTGTAATACATTATATGAAGGGATGCAGTGATTTACATCTGTATGGAGGAGATTTATCAATGTATTTATTATTATTCTGGTGGCATTACATTGAGAAATATGGTGTCCAGAATGAGTGCCAAATTTATAAATAGCCACTTTTTCTGACATAGAAGGCGAGTAAAGTGGGGGGGAGGGCACCAAATCTCCAAAAACCTCCTTATATTGCGGTCACCCTGAGTATACAACGACTATGCCCCCTCCGCTTAAAAAAACAAACAAAAACAACTTACTGACTCTGATTTACATCAGTTCAATGATAAACATGTGTCCTGACTTTGCTTGGAGGTTGGCACCCAGCTTTCCTGGAGTCCTGTATGGAAAATCTGTTTACTAAAGCCATAATACACCTGTGCCAATATAATTGCTTTACTCATCCTGATAGAAAGTTGAGTGAGTGCTGCCCCCCCCCTCCCCCTTCTCCCGGGGATGCCATATTTGTCATCACTCTGCTTTCCCAGAGTCCGGAGCAAACAGTGTGTCCAGTAATGGAATAACACACCTGCTCCAGTATTATTGGGTTAGTAGTCCTAATGGCTCTGATTGAAAGCCACTCAAGGCCCCCCGAGGCAGCCATCTTTGTTGTCACCCAGCTTTCCCAGAAGCAGATATAACACTCATTTGTATTTACTGTATTTTACACGATTCTATTTTATTTTTCCTTCTATTTTATATAAAAAAATAATAATTTTTTGTATTTTTCCAGTGTCTGTTAGTAATAATGACTAGTCCAGATTCCCCTGTAATCCAGACACATGTCTCTATATCCATGACTTCTCCGCTTGGACCGAGTTGAAACACTGAATTCACTTCTCCGCTGGAGTCGACGTTTATTTGCGGCCAATCCGGTTACATGTGAAGACTGAGGATTTTGGGCTCAGCTTTCCGTAGGATCCATTTTTAGCAGCTGGAATGAAACAAGATGTATCTTTGTAAAAAATCTACTGAATGGCAGCGCTCCACTGCTGTTCCAGTGCGGAGATTATCCGGCTGTTCGGCTTGTGGCCATGCGTCTGGGAAAAGCTCGTTCCAGTCTGATCCAATTCACCGGACACGGGCCATCCCCCCCATTATTGTAGGTAAATAGCAACGAACTGGAAAAAACTTTGGTAAAAAAATTAAAAACCTGACCCCCCCCCCCCCCCCCCCCAGACCGTGAAATCTCATCATTATCCAAACTATAAAATATGCCCCCAATGCCCGGGCCCTTATTTAGATTATACTTACCCTGATCCCCGGCACCTGTGTCGCTCCCGATCCCCGCACGGCTGCCGCTGCATCTCCGTCACCCGCGATGCTAGTGGGTCACTGTGGGTCAGTCCAAGCCTGTATATGAGGGGCCCGGGCATTGAGGGTCATGTTTTATAGTTTGGATAACACCATTAAATGCCCCTAATTTACCAACACTAATGTATGTTCATAAAGAGTTTTTCCGCCATTTTCATATTGACAACCTATCTTCAGGATTCAAGTCATCAATATGAGATCGGAGGGGGTCCGACACCTGGCACCTCCACTGATCCGGTGATCACCGTGGCTTCCTTGCAGTTTACCGAGCACAGCTCCGTCCATTAGATAGTGGCTGAGCTTGGTATTGCAGCTCAGCCCCATTCACTTGAATGGGACTGAGCTGCTCCTAAGCCATGTGACCAATGAACGGGGCATCACATGGTCTAGGAAGAGGCCTAAGTGCTCTCCGGAGTAAAGTAGCCTCTTCATACAGCAGATCGGTGGGTGTGTCGGGAGTCAGAATGTGTCGGGAGTTAGTCCTCTGGATAGGCAATGAATATCAAAATCCTGGAAAATCCCTTTAAGTGCACTGAGGGCAGGCCCAAGCCACGCTCTGCACCCTTGCTCCTCCTGTGTCCTCAGGCAGCCCCTCCCTTGCCATAATTGCTAGGTCCAGGAGAGATTACTATGCAGGAACCTGGCCCTGTCAATCAAGAAGAAGAGGGTGGAGTTGGTAGAGAAGAAGAGAATGGGTGCACTGAGTGGCTTGGGCCCGCCCTTGGTGCACTTAACTGCTGATTTTATGAATTAATATTACTTTTTCTTCAGAACGAAGGGATCGATCACTAAGGGAAAGATATCATTCAGCTGAGCTAGCTCTACAAGGCACTGTGCCTGATTTATCAGTGAATTTCCTGATGATGGACTTCCTTTAATTATTCATAAACAACAGGGTCAGGTAAGTGCCGCACATATCTTTTTCATTGGAGTGCTCCAAATGACCAGTGTCAGCAGCGTAGCAGAGCCAGCAAACTTCTCTGTATAATTCTGGATGCTGGATGTCACCACTAGAGGGCGCTCAGTACTAGCTTCCAATGGGAGAAACACCCTAGAACTACAGGTGCAGCTGCAGCAGATTTTTCTTATTTTGGGTGCCAGCAGTCTTTTCCAGGAAGCGTTCTTGCTCAGATGGAGTCTGGGAAATCTCCCCAATGTCAGGAGAGCAGCCAAGTATGTGGCGCAGGATGACGCAGGAATTCTTACTTTGCCATTCTTGTGTCATGCTGCATCCTGTCAGCTCGGACCGGGACAGATGTCATGTAGGAATATACAGGTTATACATAATTATTTTCAAAAGGCAGGGAATGCCTTAAAATGAAAAATAGTACAATACTCAGTTTTTTTAATCCAGTGCTGCTGATCCAGTGGTCTCCGCCGGTCTCTATATATTTCTGTGACGCCGATCACATGCATTCTAACCACATGACCGCTACCGCCAATCATTGACATCTCTGAGGCCAATGATTGGCTGCAGCAGTCATGTGGTTAGATGGCATGTGATCAGCTGCGGTATACAGAGATCAATGAGGACCATCAGATCAGCGGTGCTGCAGAGAAAGGGGGTTAAAAGGATTAGTATTTTTTTTTATTTTTTTTATTTGAATACCATGGACGACCCCTTTAAGACAATTTTAGTGTGAATCTGAAAGGGATTCTGCCACCTTCCTGGACCGTTAGTATAGAATTATAGCTCCGCTATTGTCATTTAGAAATATAATTTTTTGCCCAAATCACTTTTCTCTAGCCCCCAAAAAACAGCTTTTTATAATTATGATAATGACGTTAAAAGAGTCCAAGGGGTGGTACTCATCGTTGCTGGACCCCTGCCGTGCCCCCTGTTCCTCTCCTCCTCTTCTTCTCTCCACCTCCTGTGATCGGCTACATCATCATGGTGCCTCTACAATTCTCGCACAGGTGCACAGCGCCCTCATGTGTGCACCTGCGCCATCTGTTACACTCTATGGGCAGTGGCTAACTGAACTGAAATGCGCATGCAGAAAGAGAGTTAACCAGTAAGCTATATAAACCACAAAGTTATGCCATTAAACACAACTTGTCCTGCAAAAAACAAGCCCTAATATGACTGTATTGATGGAAAAATAAAAAAGTTATGGCTCCTTGAAGGTGACAATCAAAAAAATGAAAAAAAAAGTGCTTGGTCCCTAAGCCCTAAAATGCATATAGGGGAGGGGTTAAAGTAAATATTAACTTTTCTAATTAAGAAACAGTCACGTCTCCTTCTTTCTTGACCAGTGATGGTATTTCTGGCATCAGACTTTGTCGGCCTCAGTCATCCATGACCCCAGACCACTGATTCTAGAATAACAGATGTGTGTGGATCTAGAAAACTCTGAAAATACTGAATACTTGCAGGTAATTTCCCACCCACCATGTTTAAAAGGGTTTTCCAAGTTTTTACAATTTATGACCATATCCTCTGGATAGGTCATAAGTATCTGATTGGTGGGGGTCCAACACCCGGGAGCCCTGTCGATTAACTGTTTTGAGAAGACACTGGCGCTTCTTCTCCGTGCTCACCAAGCACTGTGCCGTACATTATATAGCGGCTGTGCTTGGTATCGTGCTCAGCGTCATGTGACCTATAAACGTGACGTCACATGGCCTAGGAAAAGCTGAGAGAAGGTCACGGTGCTACACTGGTGCCTTCTCAAACAGCTGATCGGCAAGGATCCTGCGTGTTGGACCCCCACTGATGGTCTATCCAGAGGATAAGTCATCAGTTGTAAAGTCTCGGAAAACCGTTTTAAGATCTCTGCTTGCTATTTATGAATGGAGGCACTGACCCAGAAGCCTGCGGAAACACAGCTCATCCGTGGGTGTTTCCACACCCCAAAATATAGAACATGTCCTATCTTTCACCGCATCTTGCGGATCGTGGATCCATTGAAGTCAATAGGTCCGCTCTGCTATGCGGAGGGCACATGGCTGGTGCCCATGTTTTGCAAGTTCATGGTTTGCAGCCTGCAACATGGGCATACCCGTCCTATGGTTGTGTGACTGCGGCCTAAGACCCATGACCAGCTCATCAACTGGTGCCGACACCCCACACCCCTGCCTGTTTGTGTAGCACCGTCACTGGAAGTCTGTGCTGCAGCTAAAGCGCACACAGTCAACAATGTAGTAGACAGATCTCAGTACTGCAGCACTGCTCCCATTGAAGTCAATGGCAGCAGTGCTGCAGTACTGAGCTATGTCTACCAAAGTGTTGACTGTGCTCCAGCACAGACTTCCAGTGACGGAGCTACACAAACAGATAATTGGCAGGGGTGTGGGGTATCGGGCACGTGCTGACCTCAAGACATGACAGTCTATAGGTAGGAAGTGTCACAGGTAGCGTGCAATGGCATATCACAGCAGCGGGGGAGTCATATACCCTGGCATGGATGAGATGCTGGATATTGCAGGTGAGCTGCACTGGGGACAGGGAAATGCCCTATTGATATACTTTGATAAAAGTATTGCATTGAAAACAAGACTGAGGTTATGCTGCCACCTACTGGCCAATTGTATCATTACTATTGGATAATTACAGGGACCTTTCAGTCATGTGACTTAATCTATTCAGTGTCCCGCAGTCCTCATGTGAGTAACAAGCAGACAGACCAAAGAGTGGGCTGGGAGGCTGCTGCTGGAAACAAAGACAGCAATATTCCCGTGTGTAGCTAGCTAGCAAGTATAGGTGATAAAGTTGCACCAGAGCTTAGGGGGTAGAAAGAAACTGCCTAGTCCATGCATCCTGGTATCCTGTGACTAAGACCTTCCTGCTTGCTGTCTGTAACAAACCCTGTGTGAAAGACTCTATGCAGTACTGTCTGTCATGAAAATAGGAATACCATGACTGACCATGGTACTGGTCCATGGGGAGAAAGAGCTGATAACTGCAGATACAACCATCTGAGTAGACCAGAACCAGGGTGTCATCATTCAGGAGTTTGGTGCAATGAAAACCAGATGAACCAGTGACTTGTTACCTCTTAAAGGGACTATGTTATGTTTTCTTTTTGCCACTTAAAGAGACAGCATACCTACTTAACCTGTTGCCTCTAACTAAACTTATGCCCTCATTGGGAGATCGTGACCACTGATCCTGTAGCCTGTTGAAACACTGTTGTAACAACTAAACTTGTTGACCCATGTGGGTTGGGCAGAACGGTGACTCTGCGTGGGATCCTGGGTTCAAATCTGAACAAGGACAACATCTGCATGGAGTTTGTATGTTCTCCCTGTGTTCGCATGGGTTTCCTCCGGGTTCTCCGGTTTCCTCCAACACTCGAAAGACATACTGATAGGGAACTTAGATTGTGAGCCCCATTGGGGACAGAGTGATACTAATGTCTGTAAAAAGCTGCAGAATATGTCAGTGCTATAAAAGTGCATCAAATAAAAAAAAATAAGTAAATTCTGCTTTGCTTCACTTACAAATTTGTCCACCTGAGCCATTCATGCTATAAACCTCTAAAGGACTTCACCTTGGAATCTTAGCAAACAAGGGAGAGAAACTAGCCTGAAGCTCATGGCTCTGTTCACTCCTACAAAGTATGAGAAGATAAGAGGAGGTCAAGTTCTAGGGCCTCTTGTCCTGGTATAGAGGGGGTAGTGTGGTGACATGAAGTAGCCCCAAAGAGGCACCATTTTGATATTTATTATGGGCCCTGGGAAGGTGCTTCCCCCTCATCTTTCCAGACCGTTCCCTCCTCTCAAATTAGTTTAGTGCTCTCATTAAGAGAAACAAAATAAGAGTATTGCAGGTTTTATACCTTTTAATGGCTAACAAAAATAGAAGTAATGATGTTACATAGCGAGCATGTAAACATATCAAAGATCTTGAGAATGAGTCCTTAATTATCTTACAGATAAGGGGTGTGAAAGTTTTATGGTCTCTAAATTGATGCTATCTCAGAGACCTGGTGCCCGACTAGGTCTATAGAAGACTCTTTAGATCTGGTAGTGTGTCATAAATCCCGGGGACAAATTCAGTCCAGTATTCAAAGTGTCAAGCAGTGTTATAAATCTGTATTCCCAAATTCTTCTAGCTCTTTGGGATTTGAAGTTACCTTTTAATATGAGAACTTTCATGTGTTCTTCATTGTGTCCTGGGCTACAGAAATGCTTAGCCATAGGAAAGTGTAGCTTCTTCTCTTTAATTGTGTGGCGGTGGGACCTCATCCTTACATTGAGTTTCTGTCCTGTTTCTCCAACGTAGAGGCCTCCAACAGGACATTTAGTTCAGAGAATCCGATAAACAACATTAGATGTAGAACATGTGAATGTCCCAGGGATCCTATAGTCCTGCTGTGTGTTGGGGATACGGATCTTATCTGTTGTCATTATATGGGAACAGGTTTTGCGTCGTCTTATATTACAGGGATGGGTTCCTTTTTCTGTGGTACATGGCCTTGAACTTGATCTGATCAGAATATTCCTTAGATTTGGAGGTTGTCGATAAGCTAGTAAGGGGGATCTGGGAAGATTGTTTTTAGTCGTTCATCCTTACGTAGGACATGATGTAATTTTTTGGCAGTTTTCCTCAGTACCTCTAGGTGTGGGTTGTAGGTCACAACCAGAGGTACTCGCTGGTTCTTTTTCTTTTCATTGTATTGGAGAAGTTGACTTCTGGGGATCTTGGTGGCTCTTGTGATCTGATCTTCAATTGATGTAAAAATGTCCTTTTCAGATATTGTAAATGCTCATCCCTGTCTGATGGGCTGAAACAGATTTGGTTATATCTGATGGCTTGACTATAGATGATGGACTTTTTAATATGTTTGGGGTGGAAGCTGTCCCATTTGAGGTATGTAGGCCTATCAATAGGTTTTCGATACAGGGATGTATGTATTAAGCCGTCTTGAAGTTTAATGGTGGTGTCTAGTAAGCTGACTTCTGTGTGTGAATAGTTGAGGGTCAGGTTTATGGTGGGATGGAATTTGTTGAATTGTTCATGAAATTTTATCAGTTTATGTTCAGAGTCGGTCCAGATTATTAGGATGTCATCAATGAAACGGAAGTAGGCCAAGGGTTTTTTGGGGCAGTATACCAAAAAGTCATTTTCCAGTTTTGCCATGAAGAGATTTGCATATAGCGGTGCCATTTTACTGCACATGGCGGTCCCAGTGCACTGTAAATATATCTCCTTGTCAAAAGAGAAATAGTTATGGGTGAGGATGAATTTGGTCAGTTGTAGTACAGACTCTGAGACGATCCCATTTGCCTCCAACTATACTCGGCAAGCAGTTAATCCATCATTATGCGGGATATTCGAATACAAGGATTCCACATCCATGGTTGCCAAGATTGTGCCTTTAGGGAGGGGACCTATGGTTGACAGTTTGTTCAATAAGTCAGTGGTGTCCTGTAGATAACTTGTTGTGTTCCTCACTAATGGTTTGAGGATGCCCTCTATCCAACCCTGTGAGGGTTCCCACATGTGAAATGATCGCTCTCCCTGGATTCCCTGCTTTGTGTATTTTGGGAAGCATGTAGAATACTCCGATCTTGGGATTCTCAGGTACAAAGTCTAAAAGTTGTGTGGATCCTGCAGGAAGACCCCCGATGACCTTTTTTAACTCTCTCAAATATTTCTGAGTTGGGTCTCCCTCTCAAATTGTATTGTTTGTTATTCTTGAAGACATCCTTTTTCCTATGTTCCTCTGAAGGTCATGGTGAGACATGATGAATGGATGCCTGGAGATGACATCGAATTTTAATATATTTATCTTAAGGGACTATAATGCAAAGTTTGAATGGTTGAAGTAGAATCCTACAGGTTATCTGTGTTTTCAGCACTCTGGAAGACACCTTACTATCAGCACTTGTTTATTTATACAGATCATCTAAAGCTCATCAGATCCTGACTCAGCCGCTTGGACTGTGATTTCTACCAAAGGAGGAATGTTGTGTCAGTGCATCAGAAGGTAACGGATTCCCCCAGGACTATACATGAAGTGTTTCCCTGGTCAACTGACACTATGGGGCTGGGGAATTGTGCCGCAGACAATATAACTTATGATGTGGGATGGATAAGGTTGGGATGTTAATCTGCTGAGAGGGTTCGAGAAGCCTCAGATGTATGATACACAATGCCAGAATATGTCATCACTGTGTATCAGGCTGAGACAAACGGTCTCTCTAGGTAGACTGGAAATGCATGTTCCACTGTCATATACATACATAGAGAAGGAGAGATTGCACAATTCAGACCTTTTAAAGGGAATGTCACCAGCTTTAACCCCATCAAACTGCCAGAAGTAATGCATAGTGTGACAATCATTGATCCTAAATTTGGATTTCTTTTAGTCAAATTCACTTGCATTCCAAAGCACATTGCTTGAAAAGGTTCTGAGTTCAATCCCTTCTTCTCCCCTGCCCTAATCGGCACCTGCTAGACTGGTGTACATCAGGGTAGTTGTATGCCTCAGTACTGTCCATCTACATAACAGGACTGCTGACCGCATGCACATCATTAGGAGGACTCAGAGGGAAGAATGATTACACAGGATCACAAAGAGGGTTAGAAGGTCAGCAACACAAAAGTAATTACATCTTCAGAATCAGGGCTGGCCAAAACAAAGCCTCCCATCCCATTATAACATCCAATGTAAGTCATCTTCAATCCATTTCTTCTACGGGTCCTATCCTGCAGGTCTAGGTTTGGCATGGATTATGGATTTTGGCTCAGACTCTTGGCCATATCTTATGGTTCATACAGGGTGCTTCTGATGCCTTCTCCAATGAGACATTTGGAGAAGGCATCAAAAGATGGAAAGCTCTCAGTGATAAAATCCAAATCTCGTGGCAGCAAATCAGAGCAGCTCACATTTCAGAAAACCAACCGAGGAGAGCATTATAAAGAATCACTCAGTTATATGGAAAGAAGAATTGACTCCTTGCAATTTTTAATAAAGCAGTATTATAGTAGTTATGTTCTTGTACATAGAAGGCAGTATTATAGTAGTTAAATTCTTGTCCATAGAAGGCAGTATTATAGTAGTTATAGTCTTGTACAAAGGAGCAGTATTATGGTAGTTATATTCCTGTACATAGGAGCAGTATTATAGTAGTTATATTCCTGTACATAGGGGGCAGTATTATAGTAGTTATATTCTTGTACATATGAGGCAGTATTATTGTAGTTATATTCTTGTACATATGAGTACAGGGTGGGCCATTTATTTGGATACACCTTATAAAATGGGAATAGTTGGTGATATTAACTTCCTGTTTGTGGCACATTAGTATATGTGAGGGGGGAAACTTTTCAAGATGGGTGGTGACCATGGCGGACATTTTGAAGTCGGCCATTTTGAATCCAACTTTTGTTTTTTCAATAGGAAGAGGGTCATGTGACACATCAAACTTATTGGGAATTTCACACGAAAAACAACGGTGTGCTTGGTTTTAACGTAAATTTATTCTTTCATGAGTTATTTACAAGTTTCTCTTTGTTTACAGCCATTGACATGTCGCCGAGGTTAACACGTGAGGAGCGGATAGAAATTGTGTTGATGTCTGGTGAACGCAGTAACCGGGTCATTGCAGCAGATTTCAATGCAAGACACCCTACGAGACCACCCATCTCCCATGCTACAGTTAGCAAACTGCTTGCTAAGTTTCGTGAAACTGGTTCAGTGTTGGATTTGCCAAAATGTGGATGCATGAAATCTGTCTCATTTAGCAAGAGCCCACAGCGTAGCTCTCGCCGCATGTCACTAGAGAGTGGCATTAGTCGAACATCCCTTCGGCGGATATTAGCTACTCACAAATGGCACCCTTACAAACTCCAGCTACTGCAGCATCTCAACGAGGATGACCCAGATCGGCGCACTGAATTTGCAGAATGGGCAAAACAAAAATTGGAACAGGACCCTCAGTTTACGCAGAAGATTTTGTTAAGTGATGAGGCAAACTTTTATGTGAATGGTGAAGTTAACAAACAAAACCACCGCTATTGGTCTGACACTAACCCACATTGGATAGATCCCTCCAAGACTGTTGGAACAAAAAAATTGATGGTATGGTGTGGTATATGGGGTACAAAGATAGTGGGGCCATTTTTCATCAATGGAAACCTCAAGGCCACTGGATATGCGAAATTGCTACATGATGATGTGTTTCCCTCTTTATGCACTGAAGCTGGCACGTTCCCTGAGTTTTTCCAGCAAGATGATGCACCACCACATTATGGGTGTCAGGTCCGAGCATTCCTAGATGAACAGTTTCCTGGAAAGTGGATTGGTCGTCATGGGCCAGTTGAATGGCCCCAAAGGTCTCCCGATCTGACCCCCTTAGACTTTTATCTTTGGGGTCATCTGAAGGCAATTGTCTATGCTGTGAAGATACGAGATGTGCAGCACCTGAAACTACGGATACTGGAAGCCTGTGCTAGCATTTCTCCTGCGGCGTTGCTATCAGTGTGTAAAGAGTGGGAGAAGAGGGTTGCATTGACAATCCAACACAATGGGCAGCACATTGAAACACATTTTATAAGTGGTCAGAAACTTGTAAATAACTCATGAAAGAATAAAGTTACGTTAAAACCAAGCACACTGTTGTTTTTCTTGTGAAATTCTCAATAAGTTTGATTGTCACATGACCCTCTTCCTATTGAAAAAACAAAAGTTGAATTCAAAATGGCCGACTTCAAAATGGCCGCCATGGTCACCACCCATCTTGAAAAGTTTCCCCCCTCACATATACTAATGTGCCACAAACAGGAAGTTAATATCACCAACCATTCCCATTTTATTAAGGTGTATCCATATAAATGGCCCACCCTGTAGTATTATAGTAGTTATATTCTTGTACATAGGAGCAGTATTATAGTAGTTATATTCTTGTACATAGGAGGAAGTATTCTAGTAGTTATATTCTTTTACATTGCAGGCAGTATTATAGTAGTTATATTCTTGTACATAGCAGCAGTATTATAGTAGTTATATTCCTGTACATAGGAGGTAGTATTATGGTAGTTATATTCTTGTACAAAGAAGCAGTATTATAGTAGTTATGTTCTTGTACATAGGACCAGTATTATAGTAGTTATATTCTTGTACATAGCAGCAGTATTATAGTAGTTATATTCCTGTACATATGAGGCAGTATTATGGTAGTAATATTCTTGTACATAGGAGCAGTATTTTATTAGTTACATTCTTGTACTGTACATAGGAGCAGTATTATAGTAGTTATATTCTTGTACATAAGAGCAGTATTATAGTAGTTATATTCTTGTACATAGGAGGAAGTATTATAGTAGTTATATTCTTGTACATTGCAGCAGTATTATAGTAGTTATATTCCTGTACATAGGAGGAGGTAGTATTATGGTAGTTATATTCTTGTACATAGGAGCAGTATTATAGTAGTTATGTTCTTGTACATAGGAGTAGTATTATAGTAGTAGTTATATTCTTGTACATAGGAGCAGTATTATAGTAGTTATATTCTTGTACATAGCAGCAGTATTATAGTAGTTATATTCCTGTACATAGGAGGCAGTATTATGGTAGTGATATTCTTGTACATAGGAGCAGTATTTTATTAGTTATATTCTTGTACATAGGAGCAGTATTATGGTAGTTATATTCTTGTACATAGGAGACAGTATTATAGTAGTTATATTCTTGTACATAGGAGCAGTATTATAGTAGTTATATTCTTGTACATAGGAGCAGTATTATAGTAGTTATATTCTTGTACATAGGAGCAGTATTATAGTAGTTATATTATTATACATAGGAGCAGTATTATAGTAGTTATATACTTATACTTAGGAGCATTATTATAGTAGTTATATTATTGATTATAGGAGGCAGTATTATAGTAGTTATATTCTTGTATATAGGAGCAGTATTATAGTAGTTATAGTGGTAGGTTGTGGTGGCTCACTAGCAAGTAGTTAAGGTATGGTGCTGCAAGCTCATATAGAGGGAATCACCCCACCCTCTCTTAAAGGCAAATGTAGTAATAGGAAAATGAGCGAGCACTCATACACTTGGCAACCAGATTGACATATGCAGAAAATATTTATTAAATCCCCATAAAATACAAGTAATAAAATTTATAAGAACAATGTAGCAATAATATACAACATTACAGTCACATATATTGTGGTAGATATGATCGATACTATATTCAATAAAAATATATTCAATAGAAATATTCGATAGATTGAATGGTAGAAAATTCAATGTTGAAATATTCGATAGAATATTCGATACCACTCAATAGTGTCGATAAATTCAATAATATATATCACACCAAAAAACTTCAAGTATATGCTGTTATTTGGGAAAGAAGGGGGTATTATCTTCTAGCGCTCTATCCCAATTTGGGAAACTGTATGTCACTGAAAATGTTGTAGGTGTATTCACTGGGAGCGCAATATGTTCATAAAGTGTCCACAGGAATCCTGATAATGTGAAACGTCTCTTATAGCATATCCTTTTAAGGTCGATATGAGCTTTGAATCGAAGAAAACGTTAAATCGATATTTGGCTTACCGTCTAGCGTCTGCTGTCTCCCTATTGCTTCAATGGAGCTTTAAATATTTGCCGGCTTATTCAGTCGCTCCATACAGCAAGCTGGTTTAAATTTCGCCGGAGTTCCAAAGATCGCGGGAGTTGCCACTCTGTTCCGCAATTTCCTTTGGTGCAGCTTTCGACGATAAGAATAGTTAATCCTTTACTGTAGAAATTTTCTTCTATATGGCCATACAGTATTATCGGAGGCTTTTCAATGCAGGTACATCACTTGTTTCCCCATACGCGTTACGGGTAGATTCACTCTCCCTTCCTCAGTGGTCAAGTGTCTGCCTGCTCTGCCTCCATTTTTATCCATTCCTTTAATTGCTTCCCAAATCTCGGACACCTGTTGTTCATGCTACTCCCAGTTGGCCAGGGAATCCTCCCACATAATCAGGGGATAATTCTATGCAGCCTTGATTTATTTATTTTTTCTCTTGCAGTTTCCATGCGTTTTTTATGCGTTTTTTTGGCCCAGATGTCCCAATTGGTGTGATATATCAGTGTGTGAAATATAAACTTGATATCTGATTGCTAACACTTATAAAATGACTTTTTATAATAAAATATTATTAAACAATTTTTCAAGATTAAAATATCAATATAAGAATATAAAACAATAAATAATAAATGTGAGGAATCTTGAAAGTTTCATAGGAATCCTAGAGTTTGAAACAATTATTCGGATTTGATAGAGAAAGAAGGGTGGGTATCTCGGAGCCAAGGACACGTCGCAGCGCCGATAAACGGCCTAGCATGCGACGTGTCGTCGGCCACGAGACACCCAACCTACATAAATCCAAAAATTTCCAACTCCGAATTAAGGCCTTTCGGTTGTAGAGATCCAAATTCATAAATGCGTCTGGATTCTATCCTAGACATTTGTCTGATAAAATCACCGCCTCTCCAGTGTTTCTCCAACTTCTCCAGTGCTGTAAACACCAGACTTGATGGATCCTGATTATGCATCTCTTTATAATGTTTAGATAGGGAATGTTTATTATAACCCTTCCTGATGTTGGCAATATGTTCGGCCACTCTTTTTTTGAATGGCCTCTTGGTACGTCCTATATATTGTCTGTTACAGGGGCACTGGAGAAGGTAGATAACTCCACTGGAGTCACATGTAAGACAATGTCCCCTTCCTGGAGTCGAGGGGACATTAGTCGTCAGGCAGGGTTTTTTATTAATTCTACAACAAATCAAATCCAGTTCCTGCTGTGATATTATTATGGTATAATATCACAGCAGGAACTGGATTTCATTTTGGGCACACAGAGGAGGCTACCATGCTTCTACTGCCTGCCCAAGGTGCATAAAAATCTGAATGATCCCCCAGGACGCCCTATCGTCTCAGGGATTGGATCTATCACATCCAACCTGTCCAAATATATAGATGTACAGTTACAGCTAATAGTTAAGAAAACCAATTCCTATATTAAAGATACTACACAAATCATACAGATTCTGGAAAACTTAGATGTCCAGTCTGGATGGATTATGGGTACACTTGATGTTCAGTCACTTTATACTGTGATTGAACATCAGCAAGGAATTGATGCTGTAAAAATGCAATTAAAAAGAGATGGCTCGTATGGAGCAATAAAAAAAGAATTTATAATAAAAGGAATAGAGTATATCCTGAGCCACAACTACTTCTTTTTTGAGGGGGAATTCTTCCTGCAGAAGTGGGGTACCGCCATGGGGACCAGATTCGCCCCCAGCTATGCTAATTTGTTCTTGGCTGAGTGGGAGTACAACCTCATCAAGCCAAGGCTGGGGACGGATCTGGCCCTGTGGCGCCGTTATATAGATGATGTGATCTTCATCTGGAAAAAGAGTAAAGAAGAATTGGAAAGATTCCTAGAAACAATTAATATTAATAATTTAGATCTGGTCTTTACCTCAAACATACAGGAGAGCACCGAATTCTTAGATTTATTAGTCACACAATCTGGTAATACATATATATGTGAGACATTTTGTAAATCCACAGCTAGAAATAGTTATATTGATTTTTCTAGCTGTCACCTGCCAAAATGGCTGACAAATGTTCCCTCTGGTCAGTTCCGTAGGATTAAGCGGAACTGCACAGAGGGACATACTTTTGAGATGGAAGCCATTGAGATGAAAAGACAATTTATTGAGAAGGAATATCCTGATAACTTAGTGGAGGAGTCACTCAACCAAATTAGGAAATTAGATAGAAGAGAGTTCTTTAATAAGGAGGACAATAAAGATAAAAATGAGATGGATAATGAGAAAGATAAAACACAAAATAAAAAAGAAGCCGTGAGAGTTGTTCTTCCATTTAATGAGAATTATAGGAAGATTCAGAAAATTATTAAAACCCATTGGCACCATGTGTTGAATGACAAAATTGTGGGACACTTACTCCCGACTGTTCCGACGATTACCTTCACTAGGGCACCCAATCTAGGTATCAAGGTGGCCCCTACCGTAAAACCGTGGAAACAGAATAAGTTGAGTTTTTCCGGAACTTGGCTGAGTTTGAAGGGCTTTTATAAATGTGGAAGGTGTATGGGTTGTAGAATGAATAAAAACACCGCCTGACGACTAATGTCCCCTCGACTCAGAACAATTTTAATTGGGAGATAGAACATTGTCTTACATGTGACTCCAGTGGAGTTATCTACCTTCTCCAGTGCCCCTGTAACAGACATTATATAGGACGTACCAAGAGGCCATTCAAAAAAAGAGTGGCCGAACATATTGCCAACATCAGGAAGGGTTATGATAAACATTCCCTATCTAAACATTATAAAGAGATGCATAATCAGGATCCATCAAGTCTGGTGTTTACGGCACTGGAGAAGGTGGAGAAACACTGGAGAGGCGGTGATTTTTTTTTCAGACAAATGTCTAGGATAGAATCCAGACGCATTTATGAATTTGGATCTCTACAACCGAAAGGCCTTAATTCGGAGTTGGAAATTTTTGGGATTTATGTAGGTTGGGTGTCTCGTGGCCGACGACACGTCGCATGCTAGGCCGTTTATCGGCGCTGCGACGTGTCCTTGGCTCCGAGATACCCACCCTTCTTTCTCTATCAAATCCGAATAATTGTATCAAACTCTAGGATTCCTATGAAACTTTCAAGATTCCTCACATTTATTATTTATTGTTTTATATTCTTATATTGACATTTTAATCTTGAAAATTTGTTTAATAATATTTTATTATAAAAAGTCATTTTATAAGTGTTAGCAATCAGATATCAAGTTTATATTTCACACAATGATATATCACACCAATTGGGACATCTGGGCCAAAAAACGCATAAAAAACGCATGGAAACTGCAAGAGAAAAAAAAAATATATCAAGGCTGTATAGAATTATCCCCTGATTATGTGGGAGGATTCCCTGGCCAACTGGGAGTAGCATGAACAACAGGTGTCCGAGATTTGGGAAGCAATTAAAGGAATGGATAAAAATGGAGGCAGAGCAGGCAGACACTTGACCACTGAGGAAGGGAGAGTGAATCTACCCGTAACGCGTATGGTGAAACAAGTGATGTACCTGCATTGAAAAGCCTCCGATAATACTGTATGGCCATACAGAAGAAAATTTCTACAGTAAAGGATTAACTATTCTTATCGTTGAAAGCTGCACCAAAGGAAATTGCGGAACAGAGTGGCAACTCCCGCGATCTTTGGAACTCCCGCGAAATTTAAACCAGCTTGCTGTATGGAGCGACTGAATAAGCCGGCAAATATTTAAAGCTCCATTGAAGCAATAGGGAGACAACAGACGCTAGACGGTAAGCCTGTCATGGTCTTACCTTCTTGCTGTTCTCCTTCGTTTGACATGTGCTGGCGGCCATCTTGGTTTCTGGGTTTCTTGTAGCCTTCCACCCTGCGGCTCCTCCTTCCCACTGGGAGGAGCTGGATGCCTAGCTCATATATATAGGAGGTCTGTGGCTTCAGTTCCTTGCTTGGTCCTCTTGTGTTCACATGCTTCTAAGACTGCTGCTGCTTCTGGTTCCTGATCCTGGCTTCGTCTGACTACCCTGCTGGTTCCTGATCCTGGCTTCGTCTGACTACCCTGCTGGTTCCTGATCCTGGCTTCGTGTGACTACCCTTCTGGTTCCTGACCTCTGGCTTCGCAAAGACTCTGCTCGGTTTCACCATCCGTTTGGACTTTTGCTTTACAGCTTTATTTTCAATAAAGCCTTCTTATTTTCACTTATCTCTTGTTGTACGTCTGGTTCATGGTTCCGTGACATTAGGACCAAGCCATGAATTTTGACGGTACAGGGCCATCCTCGCTACCCACGCTGGTTGCCAGACTTGATCAGCAGGATCACCTGTTGGGTCGGTTCGCTGTGGCGTTGCAAACCCTGCTTGAACGCACGGCTCATTTCGCTCCCGTTGCCGATGGGTCGGTTGTCGCTCCTGGGCTCGCTCCTACTGCCGCTCCGGTTGTTGCGCCAGAGTCTACCCCGACACCTGTTGTTGCGCCTGCGGTGTTTCGGGGTATGACCGGTTCTGCCCCTCTTCCACAGCGCTTTGGGGGAGAGCTAACTCAGTGCCGAGGTTTCCTTAACCAGGTGGGCATTTATTTCGAGTTGCTGCCACATGCCTTTCCCACTGAGAGATCAAAGGTGGGCTTCTTGATCTCGCTGCTCTCGGACAAGGCCTTGGCCTGGGCCAGCCCTTTATGGGAGAACAACAATCCGGTGGTTGCCGAGTTTTCCGGTTTTGTTGCTTCTCTTCGGAAGGTATTCGATGTGCCGGCTCGTGCTGCCTCTGCTGCGAAGCTCCTTATGTCCATCAGACAGGGTTCACGATCCGTAGCTGAATACGCCATTGAGTTTCGTACCCTGGCAGCAGAGGTGGGCTGGAATAATGAGGCTCTGGTCGCTGCTTTCTCTCATGGTCTCTCGGATGCCTTGAAGGATGAGGTTGCAGCTAAGGACCTACCAGTTGAGCTCGAGTCTCTTATTTCTTTCCTGATTTTGATTGACACCAGATTCAGGGAGAGACCTTCCTTTAAGGAGAACCTGCGGAGGTCTTCTAACAGATTGGTGCCTACGTTTGCTGTCCCACCCGTGCCTCCCTCTCCTCCCACGCCTCCTGGGGATGACTTGTCTGGGGGTGAACCCATGCAGCTGGGGTTTGCTCGCCTGTCCGAGGGGGAGAGGGCACTCCGGAGACGCGAGGGCCGATGCATGTACTGTGGTCTCGGTGGGCATTTTCGGTTGGCATGTCCGAACCGTCCGGGAAAACGCTCGTACCTGAGATCCTGTCGGGGGCAGATCTTGGGTGGAGTCTCCTCGTCCCCGGTTTCCCGTGTTGACAAACCACTGATCACTGTTGTCCTCTCCTGGGTCGGGGGCTCGGTGACGACCCAGGCGTTGGTGGACTCTGGTGCTGGTGGTTTGTTCATTGATAGTGTGTTCGCTGCCGCCAATTCCATTCCTCTGCAGGCTCGAGGTTCCCCACTGGCTCTTGAGGCGATAGACGGCAGACCCCTTCTGCCGCCACACATGACTCATGAGACCCTTCCAGTGGGGATAGCCATTGGTGCCGTTCACAGAGAGTCGGTCTGCCTCCAGGTTATTTCGTCTCCACACTACTCGGTGGTCTTGGGGTACCCCTGGCTCCAGAAGCATAATCCGACTTTCGATTGGAGATCGGTCGAGATCCTCTCGTGGTCACCGCAGTGTGGGGCTAGTTGCATCCATGGGTCTGTCAAGTTGCTGTGTACTTCCTCGGACTCTCTGTTGCCTCCTGAATACGAGGAGTACCGGGATGTATTCGATAAGGTGCGCGCGGTTGCCCTACCTCCGCACCGCCCATACGATTGTGCCATAGAGTTACAATCTGGTGCCGTTCCTCCTCGTGGCAAAGTCTATCCACTGTCGGTAGCGGAGAATGAGGCCATGGAGGAGTACGTGAGGGAGGCGCTTTCACGCGGACACATTCGCAAATCTTCGTCCCCGGCAGGGGCTGGATTTTTCTTTGTGAAAAAGAAGGGCGGTGAGTTGAGGCCTTGCATCGATTACAGGGGTCTCAATCGCATCACGATCAAGAACGCTTACCCGATACCCTTGATTTCCGAGCTGTTCGATCGCCTTAAAGGGGCCACGGTCTTTACCAAACTCGACCTGAGGGCGGCATATAACCTGGTAAGGATCAAGGCGGGCGATGAGTGGAAGACCGCGTTTAACACCAGGACCGGTCATTACGAATCCTTGGTTATGCCCTTTGGGTTGTGCAATGCGCCCGCAGTCTTTCAGGAATTCATCAACAATGTTTTCCGTGACCTGTTGCAGCAGTGTGTGGTGGTCTATTTGGATGACATCTTGGTATATTCTGAATCCATGGAGGCCCACATTCTGGATGTCAGACGAGTGTTGCAACGGTTACGAGAGAACAAGCTGTTCGGTAAGCTTGAGAAATGCGAATTTCACCGATCCCAGGTAACCTTCTTAGGTTACATCATTTCCGCTGAGGGGTTCTCCATGGATCCTGAGAAGGTTTCGGCTGTCTTACAGTGGCCCCAGCCCAGTGGTCTTCGTTCCCTGCAGCGCTTTTTGGGCTTCGCCAATTATTATCGGAAGTTCATCAGGGACTTTTCCATGCTGGCCAAGCCTCTCACGGATCTGACCAGGAAGGGCAGTAATTCCCAGGTCTGGCCGCTCGAGGCCATCCGAGCTTTTGAGGCCCTAAAGTCCGCCTTTGTGTCGGCTCCGATTCTGTCGCATCCCAACCCTGGGTTGCCCTTTGTCCTCGAGGTGGACGCGTCTGAGACGGGAGTAGGCGCCCTTCTGTCTCAGCGTAGAACACCAGAGGGTCCTCTGCTTCCTTGTGGGTTTTACTCCCGGAAACTGTCTTCCGCGGAGTGCAACTATCAGATTGGTGACAGGGAGTTATTGGCCATCGTGCAGGCCCTTAAAGAATGGAGGCACTTGCTCGAGGGTTCGGTGGTTCCGGTTCTCATCCTGACGGACCACAAGAATCTGACCTACCTTTCTGAGGCCAAGAGATTGACACCACGTCAGGCCAGATGGGCTCTGTTCTTGTCACGTTTTAATTACGTGGTCTCCTACCTACCCGGTTCCAAGAACATCAGGGCGGATGCCTTATCACGGCAGTACTCCGAGCTGTCCAGGGAGGAGTCGATTCCGACTTCGGTCATACCTCCGAATCAGATCCTGGCCGCCATTCGCACCAGCCTGACCTCTCCCCTGGGTGAGCAGATTTTGGCGGCTCAATCTGGTGCTCCCTCTGGGAGACCCAACGGCAGATGTTTTGTGCCTGAGGAGTTGCGCACTCGGTTGTTGTGAACCTACCATAACTCCAAGACCGCGGGGCATCCTGGAAAGAATCAGCTGTCCTGGGCTGTTTCACGTCTGTTCTGGTGGCCTTCCCTACGTTCCGACATCGCCGCATATGTAGCGGCATGCTCCGTTTGTGCCCAGAGTAAGTCCCCTCGGCACCTTCCGTTGGGCCTTCTGCAACCCATAGCCACCGGGGAGCGCCCATGGTCACACCTGGGGATGGATTTCATTGTGGACCTCCCTGCATCCCGAGGCCATACGGTCCTTCTCATGATTGTGGATCGGTTTTCCAAAATGTGCCACTGTGTTCCTCTCAAGAAGTTACCCTCTGCACAAGAGTTGGCCACGATTTTTGCCAGGGAGGTCTTCCGGTTGCACGGTTTGCCCAAGGAGATTGTGTCGGATCGGGGGAGTCAGTTTGTGTCCAGGTTCTGGCGCGCCTTTTGCTCCCAGTTGGGGATTCATCTCTCCTTCACCTCGGCCTACCACCCTCAGTCCAATGGGGCCGCAGAACGATCCAATCAGGCCTTAGAGCAATTCCTTCGTTGCTATGTCTCCGATCACCAAGACAATTGGGTTGACCTCCTGCCTTGGGCTGAGTTTGCCAGGAACACGGCGGTGAACTCTTCCTCTGGGACGTCTCCCTTCATGGCCAATTATGGGTTCCAACCTGCCGTGTTACCGGAGGTATTCTCTCCCCAGGATATTCCGGCTGTGGAGGATCACCTTTCCGTCCTACGTGCTTCTTGGGTACAGATCCAGAAGTCCCTTGAGGTCTCTGCGCAGCGCCAGAGACTCCAGGCTGATCGCAGACGAGCGCCTGCTCCTTCCTACCAGGTCGGAGACCGTGTATGGTTGTCCACCCGCAACCTCAACCTTCGAGTGCCCACTCCCAAGCTGGCGCCTCGCTTTGTTGGTCCCTTCCGAGTGCTTCGCAGGGTAAACCCGGTAGCCTATGCCCTTGAGCTTCCTCCTGGCATGCGGATCTCCAACGTGTTTCATGTCTCCCTGTTGAAGCCACTGGTGTGTAATCGTTTCACTTCCTCGGTTCCTCGGCCTCGTCCGGTCCAAGTGGGCAATCGTGAGGAATATGAGGTGAGCAATATCCTGGACTCACGCTTGGTCCGCGGTCGGTTGCAGTTTTTGGTCCATTGGCGTGATTATGGTCCAGAGGAGCGTTCCTGGGTTCCCTCCGCAGATGTCCATGCTCCTGCCTTGCTCCGAGCCTTCCACGCACGCTTCCCTCAGAAACCGTTTTGTGCTCCGCGGAGGAGGGGCCCTTGAGGGGGAGGTACTGTCATGGTCTTACCTTCTTGCTGTTCTCCTTCGTTTGACATGTGCTGGCGGCCATCTTGGTTTCTGGGTTTCTTGTAGCCTTCCACCCTGCGGCTCCTCCTTCCCACTGGGAGGAGCTGGATGCCTAGCTCATATATATAGGAGGTCTGTGGCTTCAGTTCCTTGCTTGGTCCTCTTGTGTTCACATGCTTCTAAGACTGCTGCTGCTTCTGGTTCCTGATCCTGGCTTCGTCTGACTACCCTGCTGGTTCCTGATCCTGGCTTCGTCTGACTACCCTGCTGGTTCCTGATCCTGGCTTCGTCTGACTACCCTTCTGGTTCCTGACCTCTGGCTTCGCAAAGACTCTGCTCGGTTTCACCATCCGTTTGGACTTTTGCTTTACAGCTTTATTTTCAATAAAGCCTTCTTATTTTCACTTATCTCTTGTTGTACGTCTGGTTCATGGTTCCGTGACAAAGCCAAATATCGATTTAACGTTTTCTTCGATTCAAAGCTCATATCGACCTTAAAAGGATATACTATAAGAGACGTTTCACATTATCAGGATTCCTGTGGACACTTTATGAACATATTGCGCTCCTAGTGAATACACCTACAACATTTTCAGTGACATTCAGTTTCCCAAATTGGGATAGAGCGCTAGAAGATAATACCCCCTTCTTTCCCAAATAACAGCATATACTTGAAGTTTTTTGGTGTAATATATATTATTGAATTTATCGACACTATTGAGTGGTATCGAATATTCTATCGAATATTTCAACATTTAATTTTCTACCATTCAATCTATCTAATATTTCTATTGAATATATTTTTATTGAATATAGTATCGATCATATCTACCACAATATATGTGACTGTAATGTTGTATATTATTGCTACATTGTTCTTATAAATTTTATTACTTGTATTTTATGGGGATTTAATAAATATTTTCTGCATATGTCAATCTGGTTGCCAAGTGTATGAGTGCTCGCTCATTTTCCTATTATAGTAGTCATATTCTTGTACATAGAAGGCAGTATTATAGTAGTTATATTCTTGTACATAGGGGGCAGTACTATAGTAGGTTTATTCTTGTACATAGGGGGCAGTATTATAGTAGTTATATTTTTGTACATGGGAGTCAGAATTACAGCAGTTATATACTTGTATATGGATAGCAGTATTATGTATTATACTATGACCGTAAATATAGGAGAACCATCCATGGGTAAAGGCAATGAAAAGTGTTCCGCCTTAATGAGTTTCACATAAAGCTTGGAGTTACTGAAATATTGATGATACATTCTGGTTTTAGGAAGACCTTTCATGGCCTTGTTAATGGTGTAATCATTATTCAGTGCAGTTTTTGGGACATGTGTATTGTACCACATCCTTTGTTAGAGTAATGCAGCTTTTCTCAGGAATGCTGGTATTTCATGAAACCTCATCTAAGCAATGTAAGAAGTAGTCAAGGAATCTTTAACATTTCTGATTAAACATGTACGCAACTGAGAAACAGGATGAGACATCGTTACACAATGAGATTTTGAGATTTAAAGGGGTTATCCAATTTCACAAACAGCCCCCCCCCTGAAAGGTAATATACTTACGTTTTCTGGGGTTTTAAAGGGGTTTTCTGGAAATGTCTGTAGTATAGGTCACCAATGAGTGATCAAACCATTCTGTTCTTTAGACTCATCTGTTTTAGTACATGTCTGTATTCCCCATGATATTTCAATTCAGAGGCATCATTTCTTAGAACGTGCTCTATCCCTCTGTTATTACTCCTGGAAAAAAAAATATGACAACATTAATAATTAGTGCTAACAGTGTGAGAACGTGCAAGGACACACCCTACTAACAAAGCAATTGGTAACAACCTTTTTAAAAATGTTGATGTAGAGGAGCCTACTTAAAATTGTGCATACAAGGTTAGATATTTCAGACTGATTTACACGTCGTGGGGGATGTGAGGTGTTAATCTTATTTTTATTTTTTTCTTCTAGTAGTTTTGTTATGTTTGTGACCAGTTTTAGTAGTAAAATTTCAATTTAGAAACTTTTGGCATTTGGATGTTATAGAAGTTTGACCTTCAAGCCAACTTTTTTCACTCTCTGGTTGAGATAAGGGCATCATGCTTGGATGGTGATGACATTTATATGTGATGTATTTACAAGCAAATGGAAGTAGTATTTCACAAACATTGTTTTCCCCCATTTAATTACAGCCCCGGGTAATTTAAGTCTTGCTTTGTCTAGGATTATGACCTCGTTAGCTATATCAACCTTAGAACCAGAAGACTTCTTACTTTGATAGGACTGCTGACAAGAAGTCTGGACAGAGATTTACATACCATAAAGATTTCCAGATGCCATTAATAAGGGTCTTCTCCTCCAAAGCTGGTCATGGTTGGTCAGTAGAACTAACTACTAGCTCCTCACCTCTAAAAGCTGCAAATCAAAAGTTTCAATTAGCCAGACTAGAGATGGCTATTAGTGTTGAGCGAGCATGCTCGGCCGAACTGCTGTTCGGCTCGATCATTCCTATGCTCGGCACATGGCGGTACTCGGCTGAGTACTGCATGTGCTCGAGCGCCATGCTCGAGTCTCATCCCCGCATGTTTCGCGGCTGCTATGCAGCCAATAAACGTGCAGGTAAGTACTGCCCTCACTGCAATGCCAGTAGCCATGTTGGCTATTGGCATTACAGTGATTGGCTGGCCGAGACACAATATATAGCACCCGATGACGCATGTTCGGCTTATTTGTAGTCAGGGAGAGCTGCGCTTCGGAAGGGACAGAGAGTGTAGGGAGTCTGATCGCAATCAATTCAGTAGAAAAACTTTTCAAAGACCCAAAAGTCCTTTTAAGGACTATTGTGTGTAGTGGCAGGCTGGCAGTATTTTATAGCTACAGTACAATAATTTTTTTCCATCATTTTCAATATTTTATATAGAGAGGGTGTCTGCAGTGACTAAAGACATCTGTCCAATACCTTCTGTGTGTCAGGGCCAGAGAATGGAGAAATATAACTGAAAATTTATATATTTTTTCCATCATTTTCAACAGTTTTCATAAAGAGGGTGTCTGCAGTGACTAGAGACTTCTGTCCAATACCTTCTGTGTGTCAGGGCCAGAAATTAGAGAAATATAACTGAAAATTAATATATTTTTTCCATCATTTTCAATATTTTTTATATAGAGGGTGTCTGCAGTGACTAGAGACATCTGTCCAATACCTTCTGTGTGTCAGGGCCAGAGATTGAAGAAATATAACTGAAAATTCATATATTTTGTCCATCATTTTCAATACTTTTTATATAGAGGGTGTCTTCAGTGACTAGAGACATCTGTCCAATACCTTCTGTGTGTCAGGGCCAGAGATTGGAGAAATATAACTGAAAAATACTATATTTTTTCCATCATTTTCAATAATTGTTCTATAGAGGGTGTCTGCAGTGACTAGAGACTTCTGTCCAATACCTTTTGTGTGTCAGGGCCAGAGATTGGAGAAATTTAACTGAAATCTATTTTCCTTTCTCTATACTTTTACAAACTTTTTCCATATACTGTGCTTGCTGTGAACTGTGACATCCGTGCCACATCTTGTGTGTCAAGCGTGCATATAACATTTAATATGCGCAAGGCAAGCAGTAAGGGATGGGGAAGTGGCCGTTATGCTGATGGTTCACGCAGAGGCCATGGCCCTGGGCACATTGAAACTGTGCCTGCTGCCAGAGCACAAGAAAAACAATCATCCACGATACCTAGCTTCATGGCCCAGTTAGCAGGGCATCGCAGGACAAAACTCTTGAAGTCAGACCAGTGCGACCAGGTGGTCAGTTGCATTGCAGCAGATAATGCTTCCAGTCGGTTAAGCACCACCCTGTCTTCCACCATGTCCAGTCTCAGTAGCCAAGAGTCTGGTCAACAGAATCCTCTCCCTGATCCTCCTTCCTCCCACCATGGAGAGTCTAGCCAAACAAGTGATCCCACACTCGGAAATTCAGAGGATCTCTTTTCATCGGCATTACTTGATTTGGCCCTCTCACCAAGCCTGCTTGAAGAGGGACATGAGATCTTGTGCCCTCATTCCCAACCTCTTGAGCATCCACAGTCACAAGAACGGTGGGGAACGGCAATTAGTGTTTAATGAGGTGGATGATGATGAGACACAGTTGCCAATGAGTAAACCACAATTACTGTCTCAAGAGGTTGATGAAGAGGATGAGACACAGTTGTCAATCACTGAGGTTGTGGTTATGCAGTAAGCCGGATTTGACTAATGCACACTGGCGCAATAATAGGCACTGACTGGGTCAGGTGTAAATATTAGTTAAGAGTTTTGTTCGTGACGCCAATTGCAGTGTGCGCAGGTTACAGTCTCAGGGCCCTTTAAGGTGTTGCAACTCACGTACCAGGTGAGGAATGCCAGAGTGGGGTAATGTCTCTGTGTGGTAGTAGGTATAGTGTCAACGGTGTCTCCTACTTTGGTACGGCTGGACTCCTGGATCCTGGGCTCACTTGCAATAAATGAGTGTTGTTTGCGGGTTTTGGTAGCAATAATTGAGATCCAGACTTGGGATATAATTCAACTTGTCTTTACTGGAGGCAACATTAATCCATATGAGGTACAGCAATAGTCTTTGGGTCCCAGCAGGTATTTGGCAATGTGTGGCAGGGATCAATATCTCTTCTGCATCTAGCATGTGCCTGGAGCTCTCTTGCAGGATTAGTCATCTGCTTATGGCTCTGTAATATGTGGCTGAGGAGGGATTTGGCTTCTCCTGGTCTCTGGATGTTACTCACAGTTATGCTCACAGGGAATGGTTCGTCCTGGAGATCTGGAGGTGTTGCTTGCTTGTCAACCAGCTGAGGCTGAAGGCTCAGACTGGGGATGAAGATCTTTGGCCTCAGGCGAGGCATGATCCGGGCTGGGATGCCTAGAACTGGGAGTTCCTACCAGCACAGCCTTCCCCTTTCTGGGGTGGCTGGCACACTAACTGAACTTCCTTTCCTCCCCATGAGGCAAGACATGGGCGAGCCCACTCTGCTCAAAGAGGGGGGAGCTAAACTGGAATAAACTATTCCAGTCTAGAAATGCTTAACTGCTAATGCACATTTTTGAGGGTGTGATATTAAATTATACAAGATGACAAGATACATACACTTAACATGTTGTAGCGGGGTAAAAGTGTTTAGTAACATAACTCTGGGATGTTACAGTTAGGTCACCAACTTAAGAGGATGATCAGAGTGAGGAAGTGGAAGAGGAGGTGGTGGACGATGAGGTCACTAACTCAACCTGGGAAGGTGGAAAGCTGAGCGAGGACAGCAGTACAGAGGGGGAAGGATCTGCAGCACCGCAACAGGCTGGAAGAGGCAGTAGGGTGGCAAAAGGGAGAAGGCGGGCCACACCAAACAGGCCCGCAACTGTTCAATGGAGCACCCCCTTGGGTAAATCTCTCTTGCCAAGGCGTAGGTGTTCCGCAGTATGGCGCTTTTTTGAGGAAAGTGTGAACGACAAAAGAATAGTAGTTTGCAACCTGTGCCACACCAAAATGAGCCGGGGCGTGAACACTAGCAACCTCACCACCACCAGCATGATCTGCCACGTCCAAGCACCGTAATAAGTGGGCCGAACGCCTGGGTCCACAATATGTGTCTGCAGGTCACACCACTGCCTCCTCTTACCCTATGGTACCTGATGGCCAATTGCCTGTTGAAGGCGCTGGCGAGGGTGCCTCCTGCCCTGCACCTGGACCTTTGCAAGTACCATCAGTGACCACATCCACTTCCCTGTCCCAGCGCAGCGTCCAAATGTCATTACCCCAGGCATTTGAACGCAAGCGCAAATACACCCACCCACAGGCCATAGCACTAAATGCACACCTTTCAACATTACTGGCCCTGGAAATGTTGCCATTTAGGCTTGTGGACACAGAGGCCTTTCGCAGCCTGATGTCGGCGGCCGTCTCGCGGTACTCTGTCCCCAGCCACCACTATTTTTCGAGGTGTGCCGGACACCAACATGTGTCCTGAAACGTCACACGTGGGCTTTCTGCAGCAACTGTCTCCCTATCACAGCACAGAGGAGGTGTCCTTTTTGCTGCAGCTCTCTCCCTATCACAACTCAGTGGGATTGTCCTCTCTGCTGCATATCTCTCTCTATCACAGCTTAGAGGGCATGTCCTTTCTTCTGCAGCTCTCTCCCTGTAACTGTCCCAGCTTCTAACTGGTGGCAATTGAAGGATAAAACTGAGCATGTGCGACCGCCTCAGCGAGGTACACAGAAAAATAAAGAAAATAAGAAACAGCAGGTGGCATTATGCAACTAGATTTTACTGAATTAATCACTGGCTATATTAAATGTTTAGTTACATGCAATTGCAAATATATTCAGATCTAGGAGTTGCTTTGAAAAATGTCGAATATTTTCATGATGTCACCCCTTTAAATAATGCAATTCTGCGTGTAAGCCTCTGCCACTAGAGGGAGCTCACTCCATAGGGATTTATAAGGATCCCATTAAAGTGTAACTGTCATGTTTTCAGCAAAAAATCTATTTTATCCTATGTTACTGCTGCTGCAGCATTATGCATAAAGCAATCTTTAGTTTCTTCAGATACCACAGTTTTCCTTGAGTTTTCCACTTTCCACTTACAATATGAGGATCTTCTCAAGATGACTCCTCTGCCAGTTCTCTGAGGCCAAAACTGCCTTCCCTCACTTCCCATACACACTTCCTCCCTGCCATCAGATTGGATTACTGAGAGACATACCTCCTCACTCTGAAGCCTGATGCAGTGTAAAGGACCGCCCCTGTGTCTTCTGTTTACACTAAAGGAAAGACAGACAAGCCATAGCAATGATCTTTTAACCCTTCAGGACCCAGCCATTTTTCACCTTAAGGCCCATGCCATTTTTTGCAAATCTGACATGTGTCACTGTATGTGGTGATAACTTTAAAACGCTTTTTCTTATCCAAGCCATTCTGACATTGTTTTCTCATCACATATTGTACTTTATGACAGTGGTAAATTTGAGTCAAAATATTTCATTTTTATTTATAAAAAAATACCAAACTAACCAATTTTCAAAATTTCTATTTCTCTGCTTTAAAACAGATAGTGATACCTCCTAAAATAGGTAAAACTTTACATTTCCCATATGTCTACTTAATGTTTAGATCATTTTGTAAATTACATTTTCTTTTTTTGGGAAGTTAGAAGGCTTAGAAGTTTAGAAGCAAATCTTAAAATCTTTAAGAAAATTTCCAAAACCCAATTTTTAAGGACCAATTGAGGTCTGAAGTCACTTTGTGGGGCTTACATAATAGAAACCACCCATAAATGGCCCAATTTTAGAAACTACACCCCTCAATTTTTTCAAAACTGATTTTGCAAACTTTGTTAACCCTTTAGGTGTTCCACAAGAATTAACCCCTTAAGGACTCAGCCCTATTTCGCCTTAAGGACTTGGCCATTTTTTGCAAATCTGACCAGTGTCACTTTAAGTGCTGATAACTTTAAAACGCTTTGACTTATCCAGGCCATTCTGAGATTGTATTTTCGGCACATATTGTACTTCATGACACTGGTAAAATGAAGTCAAAAAAATTAATTTTTATTTATAAAAAAAATACCAAATTTACCAAAAATTTGTAAGAAATTGCAAATTATCACGTTTCAATTTCTCTACTTCTATAATACATAGTAATACCTCCAAAAATAGTTATTACTTTACATTCCCCATATATCTACTTCATGTTTGGATCATTTTGGAAATGATATTTTATTTTTTGGGGATGTTACAAGGCTTAGAAGTTTAGAGGCAAATCTTGAAATTTTTAAGAAATATTCAAAAACCAATTTTTAGGGACCAGTTCAGGTCTGAAGTCACTTTGCGAGGCTTACATAATAGAAACCACCCAAAAATGACCCCATTCTATAAACTACACCCCTCAAGGTATTCAAAACTGATTTTACAAACTTTGTTAACCCTTTAGGTGTTCCACAAGAATTAATGGAAAATAGAGATACAATTTCAAAATGTAACTTTTTTGGCAGATTTTCCATTTTAATAATTTTTTTCCAGTTACAAAGCAAGGGTTAACAGCCAAACAAAACTCAATATTTATGGCCCTGATTCTGTAGTTTACAGAAACACCCAATATGTGGTCGTAAACCGCTGTACGGGCACACGGCAGGGCGCAGAAGGAAAGGAATGCCATATGGTTTTTGGAAGGCAGGTTTTGCTGGACTGGTTTTTTTGACACCATGTCCCATTTGAAGCCCCCCTGATGCACCCCTAGAGTAGAAACTCCATAAAAGTGACCCCATCTAAGAAAATACACCCCTCAAGGTATTCAAAACTGATTTAAAAACGTCATTAACCCTTTAGGTGTTCCACAAGAATTAATGGAAAATAGGGATACAATTTCTAAATTTCACTTATTTGGCAGATTTTCCATTTTAATATTTTTTTTACTTTTACAAAGCAAGGGTTAACAGCCAAACAAAACTCAATATTTATGGCCCTGATTCTTTAGTTTACAGAAACACCCCATATGTGGTCGTATACCGCTGTACGGGCACACGGCAGGGCGCAGAAGGAAAGGAATGCCATACGGTTTTTGGAAGGCAGATTTTGCTGGACTGTTTTTTTGGACACCATGTCCCATTTGAAGCCCCCCTGATGCACCCCTAGTGTAGAAACTCCAAAAAAGTGGCCCCATTTTAGAAACTATGGGATAGGGTGGCAGTATTGTTGGTACTAGTTTATGGTACATATGATTTTTGGTTGCTCTATATTACACTTTTTGTGAGGCAAGATAACAAGAAATGGCTGTTTTGGCACCGTTTTTATTTTTTGTTATTTACAACATTCATCTGACAGGTTAGATCATGTGATATTTTTATAGAGCAGGTTGTTACGGATGCGACAATACCAAATATGACTTTATTATTGTCTCCATATTCTGAAAGCCATAGTTTATTTTTTGAGCGACTGCCTTATGTAGGGGCTCATTTTTTTCGGTATGAGATGACGGATGACGGTTTGATTGGTACTATTTTAGGGTGCATATGAATTTTTGATCGCTTGGTATTTCACTTTTTGTGATGTAAGGTGACAAAAAATGGCTTTTTTGACACTTTTTTTTTTTTCCGTGTCCACCTGAGCGGTTAGGTCATGTGATATTTTTTATATAGCAGGTTGTTACGAACGCAGCGATACCTAATATGTATACTTCTTTTAGTTATTTAAGTTTTACACAATAAATGCTTATTTGAAACAAAAAAAAAATCATGTTCTAGTGTCTCCATATTCTGAGAGCCATAGTTTTTTTTTTTTTTTTTTGGATGATTATCCTTGGTAGGGTCTCATTTTTTGTGGAATGAGATGACAGTTTAATGGGTACTATTTTAGGATGCGGATGACTTTTTGATCGCTTAGTATTACACTTTTGTAATGTAAGGTGACAAAAAATTTCTTTTTTGACAGTTTTTATTAAAAATTTTTACGGTGTTTATCTGAGGGGTTAGGTCATGTGATATTTTAATAGACCTGGTTGTTATAGACACGGTGATGCCTAATATGTCAACTTTTTTTTTTTTTTTTTTTTACTTTTGACACAATAAAAACATTTTTGAAACAAGTGTCTCCATATTCTGTAAGCCATATTTTTTTTTATTTTTTGCCCGATTGTTCTATGTAGGGTCTAATTTTTGGCGGGATGAGGTGGTTTGATTAGTTTTAGCACAGTTTTAATTTTAATATATTAATATTATATGACATTTTTTCTACAGAGTCCAGGTGAGGGGGTGGATCATGTGATATTTTTAAAGAGACGGTCGTTACGGGCGTGGCAATACCCAATATGTCTGTTTTTCTTTATTTTCTCTTTTTTTTACAATTTTATGTGTTTTATTTTGGGAAAGGGGCTTTTTTTTTATTATGAAAAACACTCTTTTTTTTACTTTTTATTTTTGTCCCACTCTGGGACTTCAACTTCTAGGGTCTGATCCCCTCTGCAATGCATTACAATACAACCTGTATTGTAATGCATTGACTGTCAGCTTTTATGCTGACATCCTGCCTGTGAGACCCAGCCTAAGAGGCTGGATCTCACAGGCTTCCGTAAAAGGCAAGCCCTGATGCCTATGGAAGGCATCGGGCTGCCTTCTCTGCTATCGAGTCACCGCCACTGCAGCACAGGGACCTGATGGAGATGCGTAGGGCCACCGTACACTCCGCAAACCCTCTGAATGCCGCAGTCAGCTTTGACCGCGGCATACACAGGGTTAATACGCCGGCATCGGTGTCTTAACTGATGATGGAGTATACAGCAGGGTCCCGGCTGTCAGTGACTCCTGCATCCGCCCGATCAGCCTGCCGTACACGCTGGTCTTTAAGTCACATCCACCAGCGCAGTACATGTACGGCGGGGGTCCTTAAGGGAACTTTGGAAAGGGACGGCGGACATTGATAAAAGCTGTTATTTTGCATGTAAGCCTCTGCCACTAGAGTGAGCTCACACCACAGGGATTTATAAGGATCCCATTAAAGTGTAACTGTCATGTTTTCATAAAAAAAATCTATTTTAGCATATGTTAATGCTGCTGCAGCATTCTGCATAAAGCAATCTTTAGTTTCTTCAGATACCACTTGAGTTTTTCCCTTAGTTACGGCTGTTTTAACCCCTACAATATGAGGACCTCCTCAAGACTGTTCCTCTGCCAGTTCTCTGAGGCCAAAACTGCTTTCCCTCACTTCCCATACACACAGCTTTCTGCCAGCCAATCAGATTGAATTACTGAGAGACAGGCCTCCTCACTCTGGAGCCCTAATGCAGGCATGCAATGTGGAGGACTGCCCCTCTGTCTTCTATTTACACTAAAGGGAAGACAGACAAGCCATAGCAACAATCTTTTAAGGGACTAGTGGAAAGGGACAGGGGACATTAATGAAAGCTGTTATTATTAAGTAACTAGCAGAGGGACCAGGCTTCGCACGAGTATATTTCATCGATTTCATTTAAGGTTTGTGTGTGTCGTTAAAAGATATCGACCGTATCCCCCATAACAGTGACCTCTAAAGCACCCTGCCCCTTTAACAGTGAACTCCACAGTCCCCCACCCCTTAACACCGACCCCCCCACACTGCCCTGCCACTTTAAAATGGGACCTCCACAGCAGCCCCTCCCCTTAACTTTGACCTTTATAGCAGTCCGCCCCTTTAACAGTGAGTTTAACAGCACCCTACTCCCTTGACAGTGACCTCAACAGTACCCTGCTGCTTAACAGTAACCTCCACAGCAGTTGCCCCTTTAATAGTGGCCCCTGTCCCCTTAACAGTGACCTCCACAGTGTCCGCCCCTTAAACAGTGACCTCCACAGCGGGCTGCCCCCATTACAGTAACATCCAGAGTGAACGCCTCTTTAACAGTGACCTCCACAGTGCCCACCCCTTTAACAGTGACCTCCACGGTGCCTGCCCCTTTAACAGTGACCTCCACAGCGCCCGCCTCTTTAACAGTGACCTCCACAGCGCCTGCCCCTTAACAGTGAACTCCACAGCACCCTGCCCCTTTAACAGTGACCTCCACAGTGCCCGCCTCTTTGAAAGGGACCTCCACAGCACTCGCCCTTTAACAGTGACCTCCACAGCGCCCGCCCCTTTAACAAGCTCTGGCAACGAATCAACAGGCGCATGAGAGGCGTGCCCTTTTCAGAGAGGCAGACGGCGTCCGCGCGGTGGAGGAGGCATAGGCGAGCAGGAGACGGGATTGCACCAAGTACAGACTCGGTCTCAGGTAAGAGTCAATCTCTGATTATAAACCTATCGTCCCGGTGCCTCAGCAGCCAGCAGGTTGAAGCACTGCAGAAAGGCCTGTCGTTTAGCCCCTCACCTAGATTCGACAGTTTCCAAATGGACATAGACATACAACCATTTCTTCGCAAGGTGAGGCTAAAAGCACACTTTGCACAACCGGCCTTGTCTGCTCAACCTATTGATATTATATCAGATAAAACATGTTTACATTTGAAGGATCTGGGACTCAGTAATAAGTTCACATTCATGCCCCCGAAAGTATATCATCTGGTGGAAACATATGCATAATTGGTACTTAAAGAGATAAGAGAGCATTGTGACAAGATAAAGCATGGTGGACTGTACATGACTCCAAACATTACTGGAGAAGAGAAAGGAGCGATCAGGGCTTTTATGGAGGACAATACTCTTATGATAAAACCTGCTGATACGGGGGGCTCGATTGTAGTGATGGATAGGGAGAAATATATTAATGAGGTCATGAGACAGCTGTCTGACCTTCAAACATATGAATTGCTTGATAGGGATCCGGTTTGGAGAATTAAAGAGAAAATTATTACTCTGGTCAAGCGTTTTGAAACAGCTGGGACTATTGACTCAGATATGAGTAGATTTTTGATTAAGCAATCACCCATCACTCCGGTATTATATATTTTGCCGAAAGTGCATAAGACCCTTATAGACCCCCCAGGACGTCCTATTGTGTCCTCAGATTCCATCTTTAGGGATGAGCGAACCCGAACTGTATAGTTCGTACCGAATTTTGGGGTGTCCGTGACACGGACCCGAACCCGAACATTTTCGTAAAAGTCCGGGTTCGGGTTCGGTGTTCGGCGCTTTCTTGGCGCTTTTTGAAAGGCTGCAAAGCAGCCACTCAACAAGCGTCATACTACTTGCCCCAAGAGGCCATCACAGCCTTGCCTACTATTGGCATGGCTGTGATTGGCCAGTGCAGCATGTGACCCAGCCTCTATATAAGCTTGGGTCACGTAGCACTGCACGTCACTCTGCTGATACAAGTGTAGGGAGAGGTTGCTGCTGCGACGTTAGGGCGAGATTAGGCAGATTAACTCCTCCAAAAGACTTAATTCAGTGATCGATCTCCAGCTGTGGATCATTGAAGTGCTGATATTCAATTGCTCACTTTTTTGAGGCTGCCCAGAGCGTTTTTATATCCCTTTTTTCTGGGGTGATCGGCGGCCATTTTGTGGCTTGTGGTGCGCCAGCACAAGCTATCACCAAGTACATTTAACCATCAATAGTGTGGTTATTTTGTGCTATATCCTACATCAGGTGCAGGCTGAGCCTGTGTCACCGAAGTGCATTTAACCATCAACAGTGTGGATATTTTTTGGCCATATACTACATCAGGTGCAGGCTGAGCCTGTGTCACCCAAGTGCATTTAACCATCAACAGTGTGGTTATTTTTTGGCCATATACTACATCAGGTGCAGGCTGAGCCTGTGTCACCCAAGTGCATTTAACCATCAATAGTGTGGTTCTTTTTTGGCCATATACTACATCAGGGGCAAGTTGAGCCTGTCACCCAGCGCCTAAAAAATAGGCCTGACATTTATATTCAACCAAATCTGTACTGTTTTTTTTTTAAATCAGATCATTTTTATTAAACATTTTACAGTGTAAATACACGTTTTTCCACAATACATACAAGGATGACATAGAGACATATTATCCATAGGACTAATAACAAAAAGGGCACCAAACTATGTGTATTAATCCAGTTCCAATCCAGCCTCCCCCCCCATCCCACCCCACCCTAACCTACAAAATACAAAGGCACATTTTTAAACATTTCTATTCAGACGTCGAAACGACAGCCATGGATCCCACAATTTTTCAAATTTCGCCGGGCATCCACGCTTCTGGTACACCATCCGTTCATAGCTCAGCATTGTGTCAACCGCACTTAGGAATTCGCCTAGGATTGGCGGCGCTGTCTGTATCCAATGTAGGGCTATCAACTTCCTAGCGACATATAACATTCTCCCTATAGCTATTTTATGCACCTGCCCAGTGGCCAATTCAGAGACATATCCTAACACACACACTTTCGGGTCAGAGGGTATTCGTACCTTGTAAACATCCTGTATTGTCTGACGTACCAACTCCCAGTATCTCCCTAACCTCTCGCACGTCCACATCATATGCAACAAATCTGCAGACACCACAGAGCATCTTGGACACTCATCCGTGGGTCTGAACCCTATACGGAACAAAAAAACCGGTGTTTTGTAGACCCTATGGACAATAAACAGTTGCGAGAGTTTACGTCCTTCACTCAAGGAAGAGAGAGGTATCGCCTCCAGTATGTCAGACCATTGGTCATCAGTTAATTCGCCAACATCTTTCTCCCATTTACTTTTAGCCGTAAGCGGATGCGACATTAGAAACTTCTCAAGCAGCAGCTTGTATATACAGGAAATCATACCTCTCCTCGCCCCCCTGGACAGAATCTGGTGCAATGCAGCATCTCTCCCAGCCACCATATTCGTACCTTTAAATGTGGAGTTGTAAGCGTGTCTCACCTGAAGGTACTTATAAAAGTGAGTTCTAGGCAGATCATACTTCTCTTGAAATCTGGCAAATGACATGAACTTCTTTTCCTCCAAAAGATGGCCCAACCTCAGAATACCCTTCCTTTTCCATGCCCCAAACTCAGACAGGGAGAGGAATTCCGGCAGCACAGGATTGCCCCACAGTGGAGTATATTCCGTATTGCCGAAAACCCCCCTCAGGAGCTTGACCTTATTCCATACGGACTGCATCAAGTGTCCCAAATCGCCCATCGGACCACTCTTTCCAGCCCCCCTAGTCTCAAGGATCAGCATTAGGTCATTAGAGGACAAGCAATGTTTAAACAACTGACACGACATCTCACTCGACTCCAGTTCCATCCACACCTTAAAATGTTGGCATTGTGCAGCCAGGAAGTACACCCAGGGGTTTGGCACTGCAAGGCCCCCTTCTGTTTTAGGATATTGCAACGTTTCAAGCTTAATTCTCGGTTGCCCCTTCCGCCATATGAGCTCCCTGAAAGTAGCATTGATAGGAACAAATTTGGATTTTGACAGCCAGACCGGGGAGTTATGCAGAACATAGAGTAGCTGGGGCATCAACACCATTTTAATGAGATAAATCTGTACTGTTTTAGCTGGTCAAATTATTTGTAGTGACCGTAAAAGCACGGTTTTTGTTCTGGGTTGAAAAACTATTCCCAAATTTGCCATTCTCATAAATAAGTAGTTTCTGCTATATCAGGCCTACTTTAAATCTATCCCAAAAAGGATATCTTAGATTCAAGGTGCTGATAGTGTCATTCTGAAAAACTTAACACACACGCTACCGTGCAGATACAAGTCTAATTCTGTGATTAAAGGTATATCTGTCACACAGCGCGTAAAAAATAGGCCTCACATTTATATTCAACCAAATCTGTCATTACTTGTGTGCCTGTATTAGTGTAATACGGTACCTAAATAGATAGCCAGACAGTGTTAGGTGTCTCTAAAAAAAGGCCTGAATTTTAATTCAATACATTGGCCCGAATAATATTTTTCTTATTGTGGTGAACGGTAACAATGAGGAAAACAACTAGTAAGGGACGCGGACGTGGACATGGTCGTGGTGGTGTTAGTGGACCCTCTGGTGCTGGGAGAGGACGTGGCCGTTCTGCCACAGCCACACGTCCTAGTGTACCAACTACCTCAGGTCCCAGTAGCCGCCAGAATTTACAGGGATATTTGGTGGGGCCCAATGCCGTTCTAAGGATGGTAAGGCCTGAGCAGGTACAGGCATTAGTCAATTGGGTGGCCGACAGTGCATCCAGCACGTTCACATTATCTCCCACCCAGTCTTCTGCAGAAAGCGCACAGATGGCGCATGAAAACCAAGCCCATCAGTCTGTCACATCACCCCCATGCATATCAGGGAAACTGTCTGAGCCTCAAGTTATGCAGCAGTCTCTTATGCTGTTTGAAGACTCTGCTGCCAGGGTTTCCCAAGGGCATCCACCTAGCCCTTCCCCAGGGGTGGAAGAGATAGAATGCACTAACACACAACCACTTATGTTTCCTGATGATGAGGACATGGGAATACCACCTCAGCACGTCTCTGATGATGACGAAACACAGGTGCCAACTGCTGCGTCTTTCTGCAGTGTGCAGACTGAACAGGAGGTCAGGGATCAAGACTGGGTGGAAGACGATGCAGGGGACGATGAGGTCCTAGACCCCACATGGAATGGAGGTCGTGCCACTGACTTTCACAGTTCGGAGGAAGAGGCAGTGGTGAGACCGAGCCAACAGCGTAGCAAAAGAGGGAGCAGTGGGCAAAATCAGAACACCCGCCGCCAAGAGACTCTGCCTGCTACTGACCGCCGCCATCTGGGACCAAGCACACAAAGGCAGCTTCAAGGAGTTCCCTGGCATGGCACTTCTTCAAACAATGTGCTGACGACAAGACCTGAGTGGTTTGCACGCTGTGCCATCAGAGCCTGAAGCGAGGCATTAACGTTCTGAACCTTAGCACAACCTGCATGACCAGGCACCTGCAGTGGAGTAAACACCTTAAAAACAAGGAAGTCACTCAGGCTCCCCCTGCTACCTCTTCTGCTGCTGCCGCCTCGGCCTCTTCTGCTGCTGCCGCCGCCTCGGCCTCTTCCTCCGCCTCTGGAGGAACATTGGCACCTGCCGCCCAGCAAACATGGGATGTACCACCAACACCACCACCTGCGTCACCAAGCATCTCAACCATGTCACACGGCAGCGTTCAGCTCTCCATCTCACAAACATTTGAGAGAAAGCGTAAATTCCCACCTAGCCACCCTCGATCCCTGGCCCTGAATGCCAGCATTTCTAAATTACTGGCCTATGAAATGCTGTCATTTAGGCTGGTGGACACACACAGCTTCAAACAGCTCATGTCGCTTGCTGTCCCACAGTATGTTGTTCCCAGCCGGCACTACTTCTCCAAGAGAGCCGTTCCTTCCCTGCACAACCAAGTGTCCGATAAAATCAAGTGTGCACTGCGCAACGCCATCTGTGGCAAGGTCCACCTAACCACAGATACGTGGACCAGTAAGCACGGCCAGGGACGCTATATCTCCCTAACTGCACACTGGGTAAATGTAGTGGCGGCTGAGCCCCAGGCGGAGAGCTGTTTGGCGCACGTCCTTCCGCTGCCAAGGATCGCAGGGCAACATTCTTTGCCTCCTGTCTCCTCCTCCTCCTACTCAGCTTCCTCCTCCTCTTCTTCCACCTGCTCATCCAGTCAGCCACACACCTTCACCACCAACTTCAGCACAGCCCGGGGTAAACGTCAGCAGGCCGTTCTGAAACTCATATGTTTGGGGGACAGGCCCCACACCGCACAGGAGTTGTGGCCGGGTATAGAACAACAGACCGACGAGTGGTTGCTGCCGGTGAGCCTCAAGCCCGGCCTGGTGGTGTGCGATAATGGGCGAAATCTCGTTGCAGCTCTGGGACTAGCCGGTTTGACGCACATCCCTTGCCTGGCGCATGTGCTGAATTTGGTGGTGCAGAAGTTCATTCGCAACTACCCCGACATGTCAGAGTTGCTGCATAAAGTGCGGGCCGTCTGTTCGCGCTTCCGGCGTTCACACCCTGCCGCTGCTCGCCTGTCTGAGCTACAGCGTAACTTCGGCCTTCCCGCTCACCGCCTCATATGCGACGTGCCCACCAGGTGGAACACCACCTTGCACATGCTGGACAGACTGTGCGAGCAGCAGCAGGCCATAGTGGAGTTTCAGCTGCAGCACGCACGGGTCAGTCGCACTGCGGATCAGCCCCACTTCACCACCAATGAATGGGCCTCCATGCGAGACCTGTGTGCCCTGTTGCGCTGTTTCGAGTACTCCACCAACATTGCCAGTGGCGATGACGCCGTTATCAGCGTTACAATACCACTTCTATGTCTCCTTGAGAAAACACTTAGGGCGATGATGGAAGAGGAGGTGACCCAGGAGGAAGAGGAGGAAGAGGGGTCATTTTTAGCACTTTCAGGCCAGTCTCTTCGAAGTGACTCAGAGGGAGGTTTTTTGCAACAGCAGAGGCCAGTTACAAATGTGGCCAGACAGGGCTCACTACTGGAGGACGAGGAGGACGAGGATGAGGAGGAGGTGGAGGAGGATGAGGATGAAGCATGTTCACAGCGGGGTGGCACCCAAAGCAGCTCGGGCCCATCACTGGTGCGTGGCTGGGGGGAAACACAGGACGATGGCGATACGCCTCCCACAGAGGACAGCTTGTCCTTACCTCTGGGCAGCCTGGCACACATGAGCGACTACATGCTGCAGTGCCTGCGCAACGACAGCAGAGTTGCCCACATTTTAACGTGTGCGGACTACTGGGTTGCCACCCTGCTGGATCCCCGGTACAAAGACAATGTGCCCATCTTACTTCCTACACTGGAGCGTGATAGGAAGATGCGCGAGTACAAGCGCACGTTGGTAGACGCGCTACTGAGAGCATTCCCAAATGTCACAGGGGAACCAGTGGAAGCCCAAGGCGAAGGCAGAGGAGGAGCAAGAGGTCGCCAACGCAGCTGTGTCACGGCCAGCTCCTCTGAAGGCAGGGTTAGAATGGCAGAGATGTGGAAAAGTTTTGTCACCACGCCACAGCTAACTGCACCACCACCTGATACGGAACGTGTTAGCAGGAGGCAACATTTCACTAACATGGTGGAACAGTACCTGTGCACACCCCTCCACGTACTGACTGATGGTTCGGCCCCATTCAACTTCTGGGTCTCCAAATTGTCCACGTGGCCAGAGCTAGCCTTTTATGCCCTGGAGGTGCTGGCCTGCCCGGCAGCCAGCGTTTTGTCTGAACGTGTATTCAGCACGGCAGGGGGCGTCATTACAGACAAACGGAGCCGCCTGTCTACAGCCAATGTGGACAAGCTGACGTTCATAAAAATGAACCAGGCATGGATCCCACAGGACCTGTCCATCCCTTGTGCAGATTAGATATTAACTACCTCCCCTTAACAATATATTATTCTACTCCAGGGCACTTCCTCATTCAATCCTATTTTTATTTTCATTTTACCATTATATTGCGGGGCAACCCAAAGTTGAATGAACCTCTCCTCTGTCTGGGTGCCGGGGCCTAAATGTGTGACAGTGGCCTGTTCCAGTGGTGGGTGACGTGAAGCTTGATTCTCTGCTATGACATGAAGACTGATTCTCTGCTGACATGAAGCCTGAATCTCTGTTACGCGACCTCTCTCCTCTGCCTGGGTGCCTGGGCCTAAATATGTGACAGTGGCCTGTTCCAGTGGTGGGTGACGTGAGGCCTGATTCTCTGCTATGACATGAAGACTGATTCTGTGCTGACATGAAGCGAGATTCTCTGTTACGGGACCTCTCTCCTCTGCCTGGGTGCCTGGGCCTAAATATGTGACAGTGGCCTGTTCCAGTGGTGGGTGACGTGAAGCCTGATTCTCTGCTATGACATGAAGACTGATTCTGTGCTGACATAAGGCCAGATTCTCTGTTACGGGACCTCTCTCCTCTGTCTGGGTGCCGGGGCCTAAATGTGTGACAGTGGCCTGTTCCAGTGGTGGGTGACGTGAAGCCTGATTCTCTGCTATGACATGAAGACTGATTCTGTGCTGACATAAGGCCAGATTCTCTGTTACGGGACCTCTCTCCTCTGTCTGGGTGCCGGGGCCTAAATGTGTGACAATGGCCTGTTCCAGTGGTGGGTGACGTGAAGCCTGATTCTCTGCTATGACATGAAGACTGATTCTGTGCTGACATAAGGCCAGATTCTCTGTTACGGGACCTCTCTCCTCTGTCTGGGTGCCGGGGCCTAAATATGTGACAGTGGCCTGTTCCAGTGGTGGGTGACGTGAAGCTTGATTCTCTGCTATGACATGAAGACTGATTCTCTGCTGACATGAAGCCTGAATCTCTGTTACGCGACCTCTCTCCTCTGCCTGGGTGCCTGGGCCTAAATATGTGACAGTGGCCTGTTCTAGTGGTGGGTGACGTGAAGCCTGATTCTCTGCTATGACATGAAGACTTATTCTGTGCTGACATGAAGCCAGATTCTCTGTTACGGGACCTCTCTCCTCTGCCTGGGTGCCTGGGCCTAAATATGTGACAGTGGCCTGTTCCAGTGGTGGGTGACGTGAAGCCTGATTCTCTGCTATGACATGAAGACGGGTTCGGGTTCGGGACGAAGTTCGGGTCGGGTTCGGATCCCGAACCCGGAGATTTCCGGGAAGTTCGGCCGGACTTCTCGAACCCGAACATCCAGGTGTTCGCTCAACTCTATCCATCTTTAGTCCATTGGCCATGGTATTAGAAAAAGCCCTGACGCCACTGGTTAAAGATACCAAGTCCTTTTTTTAGATACACCTCATTTTCTAAGAATGATTTATGATTTGGGTCATGTTCCTGAAGACAGCCTCCTTGTGACCATCGACGTTGTTAGTCTTTACACGTCGATTGGTCACAGGGAGGGGATTCAGGCAGTTTCTGAGATTCTAGGAACCAGTGAATATACATCATCTATACATGATTTTCTTTTACATCTGTTAGACATTGTTCTGAGGGACAATTATTTTCTGTTTGGGGATAGTTATTATCTTCAGAAGCGTGGGACCGCGATGGGGTCGAACGTGGCCCCGCCCTATGCAAATATATTCATGGCTGCATTCGAGGAAGCATACGTTTATACTAATGAGTTATACGGTGAGAATATCCTAATTTGGAAAAGATTTATCGATGATATTTTTTGCATATGGGCGGGGCCACGTGAGACCCTATTGGCGCTTATGGACCATTTAAATGTAGCCTGTGAGGGTCTGCAGTTTACCATGTCATGTGATAGAGACAGAGTTAGCTTTTTGGATACGCTGGTCATAAAAAAACAGGATGGTCAACTATCCACTGACCTCTATAGGAAGGAAACGGATCGAAATAGTATTTTACATTATTCTAGTGCACACCCCCCTTCTTTAAAAAGATCAATACCTAAATCTCAATACCAGCGGGTGAAGCAGATTGTTTGGGATCCGCTTATACAGAATCAGAGGCTGGGGGAAATGACTATCAGATTTAAAGAACGAGGATACCCATCAGATATATTATCCAATAGTGGTGCTGACCAATCGATTGTGAGAGTAAAACCCCAGAGGGATGATGCTAGAGTAGCATTCATACATAAATTTCACCCTTTCAATATACAGATTGATAATATTGTCAGAAAACACTGTTATTTGTTGGGTAAGGCCTATCCAGAGGTCTTGGAATTTAAAAGTCCACCCCTAATCTGCAATAGGAAGAATCCTAGTTATAGGGACATGTTAGTTAAAGCAGATATAGGGGGTACCAAACATCGGTTGCGCCAAAGTGTACTATCGACACCACGTAGAGGTACGTTCCCCTGCCTGCATTGTCTCCAATGTTCGCATATCATAAAGCGCCCTACATTTTATCATCCACATACTGGACATCCATTTGAAGTAAAAGTTTTTTTTACATGTGAGTCCTCAAACGTCATTTATCTTATCAAATGCCCTTGTGGTCTGCTGTACGTTGGTGAGACAATGCAGGCAGTGAGGGACAGAATTAATAAACACAAATCAACTATTAGAACCAAAAATTTGTTATTACCCATACCAAGCCATTTTGAAAAATGTATAGATTCTATTGCCCAGCTGAAATTTCAGGTTCTAGAACAGGTGACTAGACCACGGAGGGGGGAGACATTAAGAAAATTTTGTTACGGAAGGAAGCCTTTTGGATCCACACGTTGGACACATTACACCCTAGAGGCCTCAATGGGGAATATGAGGTCATGCATTTATAAAGAAACAATTCTGTTACGTGTTTACAATCTATGTATCATTTATTTTTCAGACGTTGAATATCTGAACATGCATAAGAAAACTGTCTACAATATGTAAGATAGAATATGTATTCAAGTGTTTGTTGCTTTTTGGTTTATTCACTTAATATTGATTGCACCTGTCTTTATGTGGTCACTCCCTTTATGGGATAGACCTGCTGTTCCTGTGGGTGGTGACTATAGTATATATAGCTTGTTAAAATCACTTTTGGATGTACTTGTTGATGAAGGCACATTCGCCGAAACGCGTCCTGGTCATAGGACTATTTCTGTTTATGGAATAAAAAGATACTTTATTCGCATCAAGACACGACTGCTGGGATTCCTTCCTTATACGCCTCTTTAACAGCAGGGCCGTTTCTAGGGGCGGGCGGGCCGGGCGGCCGCCCGGGGCGCTGTCAGAAGGGGGGCGCCGGCAGGGGCGCCCTCTTGTCGTTTCTCTGCCTGTTTTTACTCTCGTGCCTGGCTCCCTCCCTCTGAGATCTTGCCTGACCTTCGCCCGAGTGCCGAGTCCTCTGTCCGTACGTACCGAGTCCAGTCACTCAGCTCCGGTACGTGCGGTGCGGGCGGCACTTACTGACGTCACGCGCCTGCTCCTCCCACTAGGCGGCGCAGGCGCGTGACGTACAGTAAGTGAGTGAGCGCCGCTGCTGAAAAGAAGCCTGCTGTGAGGATCCGGGACAGTAGGTCGACTCGGGTGCAATGTGGTTAAATTAAACAAACTATTTTTTTACAATGGGGACAGTGACACTGTGGATGGTCAGTGGGGGGGGGTGGGCATTAATTACAATGGGGGGCGGGGCCACTGTCACTGTGGGAGACATAAAAATGGGGGCCACTGTCACTGTGGGGGGACATTAAGTTTAATAAGGATCACTATGGACATTATTTAGAATGGAGGCTGCTGTGGGTGTCATTATAACTGTATAATGTCTGATAGGCCTAGTCCTGAGCTGAGTTATATTACCCTGCCCATGCCCTGTATAATAATGTACCCATCCCTGATACCCCTTAGTTATATTACCCCGCTGGGGTAATATAACTAAGGGGTAGCAGGGTACATTATTATACAGGGCAGGGTAATATAACTCAGGACTAGGCCTATCAGACATTATACAGTTATAATGACACCCACAGCAGCCTCCATTCTAAATAATGTCCATAGTGATCCTTATTAAAAATAATGTCCCCCCACAGGCAGGCTCTGCGGGCGGCTGTACGTCACGCGCCGCATGACGTACAGTGAGTGAGGTGAGCACCGCCGCCCGCACTGCCTGCCTGTTACCGCTCGCCTGGAGCAGTGCTGAAAAAGAAGCCTGCTGTGAGTGAGAGCCTGAGTCTGTGGGTCAGTTTTTTTGACAGGGGGGGGGGGGAGTTTTTTTGACACTCGCCCTGAGAGAAATTTTACCTAGAAACTGCACTGTTTAACAGTGACCTCCACAGCGCCCCTTTAACAGTGACCTCCACAGCGCCCACCCCTTTAACAGTGACCTCCACAGTGCCCGCCTCTTTAACAGTGATCTCCACAGCACTCGCACCTTTAACAGTGACCTCCACAGTGCCCGCCCCTTTTAACAGTGACCCCCACAGTGCCCGCCCCTTAACAGTGACCTCCACAGCACCTGCCTCTTTAACATTGACCTCCACAGCACCTGCCTCTTTAACATTGACCTACGCAGTGCCTGCCCCTTTAACAGTGACCTCCGCAGTGCCCGCCCCTTTAACAGTGACCTCTGCAGTTCCAGCCCCTTTAACAGTGACCTCCACAGCGCCCGCCCCTTTAACCTCTTAAGGACACAGGGCGTACAGATACTTCCTGATGTCCTGGTACTTAAGGACACAGGGCGTACCTGTACGCCCTGTGTATTTCCGATCACCGCCGCGCTGTGGGCGGTGATCGGAACAAGGTGCCTGCTCAAATCATTGAGCAGGCACCTTGGTACAATGCCCAGGGGGGTTCTGTGACCCCCCGTGTCTGCGATCGCAGCAAACCGCAGGTCAATTCAGACCTGCGGTTTACTGCGTTTCTGGGTTATTCGGGTCTCTGGGGACCCGATAACCCGGAACAGGATGGTGATCGGTGGTGTGATAATACACCACCAATCACCATCCTGCGATCCTGAGAGGTGATGGTGACATCACCTCTCAGGATCGGCTCTGATTGGCTGCAGGGCGGGCGGTTTAAATTATTGCAGCGCTCCTCTCCTCCTCCTTTCTGTGTCCGGTAGCCGAGGAGAGAGGAGCCTGCATTGATCTCCAGAGCCAGCACCCCCATCTGTCCCCAGCACCCCATTCTGACCCTCCACAGTGCCATCTGATATCCCATACGCCCAGCTTGCCTCCAACTTCGAGAGCCCCAGTGAGGACGAGGATGACCCCACTTTCCTTTTGTCAGCAGCGTACTCCTCATCATCTAGCGATGATGATGAGCCCCCAAGGGGGCGGAGACGCCGCCAGGTGGAGCAAGGGGACCGCCATGCTAGGGACCCTGTGGCCCACACTAGTACGAGAAGCTCTGGGGCTCATACTAGTTTTCCGGCCCACCAGTTAAGTCCATCGGAGCCCCCTACCGGTGAACTTGCATGGTGTACCCCAGAGCATTTTGAGCCTGTGATTCCTGATTTTGTTGGCCAACCAGGAATCCAGATTCCCACAGTGGGCTTCACTAAATATGACTATTTTAGTCTTTTTTTCAGTGACCACTTTGTGAATCTGATGGTGGAGCAAACAAACCTGTTTGCCCAACAGTTCATTGCTCAACACCCATTGCTACTTTTTGGCTAGGACCAGTGGCTGGACTCCGGTCAGTGCAGCCGAGATGAGGACGTTTTGGAGTCTCGTGCTGCACATGGGCCTAGTAAAAAAACCTAGTGTCAGGCATTACTGGAGTGGGGACGTCCTCTACCAGACCCCACTTTACAGTACGGCCATGACACGTACCCAGTTTGAGGCCATCCGGAAATGCCTGCATTATGCAGATAATGCAGCATGTCCCCCCCAAAGTGATCCTGCCTATGACCGCCTGTACAAAATCAGGCCGGTCATCGATCACTTTGGGGCCAAATTTTTGTATCCCTATGTATCTGGAAGGGATGTTGCGGTTGATGAGTCTCTCATTGCTTTCCCTCTATGTATGTTCCCTCTAAGCGGGCGAGGTATGGCGTGAAGCTGTACAAACTTTGTGAGAGTACCTCAGGGTACACTTACAAGTTTTGTGTGTACGAGGGGCGAGATTCCCGTATTGAACCCCCAGAATGTCCCCCCACTCTGGGTGTTAGCGGGAAACTTGTGTGGGACCTTATGCACCCACTGCTAGATAAAGGTTACCACCTGTACGTGGATAACTTTTATACTTGTTCCAGTCCCTCGCCGCCAGATCCTCGTCTGCTTGTGGGATCGTGCGGAAAAATCAACGCGGCCTTCCTACCCACCCCCTCCAGGTACCTATCCCGAGGGGTGAGACCCTTACAAGTGGAAACCTGTTGCTGGTCAGATATAAGGACAAGAAGGATGTCCTTGTACTGTCCACAATTTACGGTAACGGCATCACCCCTGTCCCTGTGCGAGGTACCGCAGCAACGGTCCTCAAGCCCGATTGTATCGTCGACTACAATCGGTATATGGGAGGAGTTGATCTCTCTGATCAAGTCCTCAAGCCATATAATGCCATGAGCAAATTTTCCATTTTAATCTGTTTTTTCCAGTAACAAAGCAAGGGTTAACAGCCAAAGAAAACTTAATATTTATTACCCTGATTCTTCAGTTTACAGAAACACCTCATATGTGGTCGTAAACTGCTGTATGACCAAACGGCAGGGCGCAGAATGAAAGGAACGCCGTATGGTTTCTGGAAGGCAGATTTTGATAGCCTCTTTTTGCACCATGTTCCATTTGAAGATTCCCTGATGCACCGCTAGAGTAGAAACTCCATAAAAGTGACCCCATCTAAGAAACTACACCCCTCAAGTTATTCAAAACTGATTTTACAAATGTTATTAACCCTTTAGGTGTTCCTCAACAGTTTATGGCAAATGGAGATGAAATTTCAGAATTTCTATTTTTGGTAACCTTGCCTCACAAAAATTTAATGTAGAGCAACTAAAAATCATATGTACCCTAAAAATAGTCCCAACAAAACTGCCACCTTATCCCGTACTTTCCAAAATGGCGTCACTTTTATGGAGTTTCTACTCTAGGGGTGACTCAGGGGGGCTTCAAATGGAACATAGTGTAAATAAACCCGTCCAGCAAAATCTGCCTTCCAAAAACCACACGGCGCACCTTTCCCTCTACGCCCTACCGTGTGCCCATACAGTAGTTTACAGCTACATATGGGGTGTTTCTGCAAACTACAGAATCAGGGCAATAAATATAGCATTTTGTTTGGCTGTTAACCCTTGCTTTCTTACTGTAAAAAATTTATTAAAATGGAAAATTTGCCCAAAAATTTTAATTCTCAAATTTCATCTCCATTTGCCAATAACTCTTGTGGAACACCTAAAGGGTTAACAAAGTTTGTAAAATCAGTTTTGAATACCTTGAGGGGTGTAGTTTCTTAGATGGGGTCACTTTTATGGAGTTTCAACTCTAGGGGTGCATCAGGGGGGCTTCAAATGGGACATGGTGTAAATAAACCAGTCCAGCAAAATCTGCCTTCCAAAAACCACACGGCGCACCTTTCCACTATGCTCTACTGTGTGCCCGTGCAGTAGTTTACGGCAACATATGGGGTGTTTCTGCAAACTACAGAATCAGGGCAATAAATATTGAGTTTTGTTTTGCTGTACATTTAAGAGGAGCAGACAATGTAAAAGCAGATTTCCTCAGCCGTCATCATCTGTGCCAGGGGGAATGGTCTATAGACCAAGGGGTTATTCCAGTGGCGTAACTACCGGGGAAGCAGGGGAAGCAGGGGAAGCAGCTGCTTCGGGGCCCGGCGTCCCGGCTAAGTGTGTGACAGTTTATTTTCAAGTTCGTTAAATATCGATGTCTTACTGTTCAGGGCCCCTTCACAGCAGCTGACCAGGCCCCCTCACTAATATGATCTAATCTTTCTGTCTCCTAAAGTCTTCTGATGTCTGAGTGTATCAGAGGCAAAGCATTTACCCTCACAACCATAAAGGCTGCATTACAACTGACTGAAAAAAAATGAGACTTCTACTGTTATAGCTGGCTAAGTGTACAGCTATACACATGACAGCTGCCCCAACACACCCAGCACTGCTATATCTCTATATATGAACAGCTGTCATGTGTATAGATGTACACTTAGCCAGCTATAACAGTTGAAGTCTCAAATTTTTTCAGTCAGCAGCAAGGCTTCTCTTATGGTCTTGTGGTTAGATGCTTTGCCTCTGATGCAGAAGGTTGTGGGTTCAAATCCCAGCAGAAACCTTTTCTGAAATATAAGCACTGACTCCATCTATGGACATACAGGGCGGGACACAGGAAGAGGGTGCATCGCATCCCTGACATGGAGGTAAGTAGAAGTGTTGTTTTTTTTTATACCCGACTGTTACTGCCATGGGGGGAGCGGGGGGCACTTGATACTGGCACATGGGGGGAGGCACCTGATACTGGCACATGGGGGGGAGAGAGGCACCTGATACTGGCACATGGGGGGGAGAGGGGTTGGCACCTGATACTGGCACCTGGGGGGGAGGGGGGGTTGGCACCTGATACTGGCACATGGGGGGAGGCACCTGGGGGGGAGGGGGTTGGCACCTGATACTGGCACATTGGGGGGGGGGAGAGAGGCACCTGATACTGGCACATGGGGGGGGGAGAGGTTGGCACCTGATACTGGCACCTGGGGGGGAGGGGGGGGGGGGTTGGCACCTGATACTGGCACATGGGGGGGGGGGGAGAGGCACCTGATACTGGCACCTGGGGGGGAGAGGGGTTGGCACCTGATACTGGCACCTGGGGGGGGTTGGCACCTGATACTGGCACATTGGGGGGAAGAGAGGCACCTGATACTGGCACATGGGGGGGGCAGAGGGGTTGGCACCTGATACTGGCACCTGGGGGGGGGAGGGGGGGGTTGGCACCTGATACTGGCACATGGGGGGGGGGGAGAGGCACCTGATATTGGCACATGGGGGGGGAGAGGGGTTGGCACCTGATACTGGCACCTGGGGGGGAGGGGGGGGTTGGCACCTGATACTGGCACATGGGGGGGGGAGAGGCGCCTGATACTGGCACCTGGGGGGGGAGAGAGGCACCTGATACTGGCACATGGGGGGAGGCACCTGATACTGGCACCTGGGGGGGGGAGGCACCTGATACTGGCACATGGGGGGAGAGGGGTTGGCACCTGATACTGGTTGGCACCTGATACTGGCACCTGGGGGGGGAGGGGGGTTTGCACCTGATACTGGCACATGGGGGGGAGAGGCACCTGATGCTGGCACATGGGGGGAGGCACCTGATACTGGCACCTGGGTGGGAGGGGGGGTTGGCACCTGATACTGGCACATGGGGGGGGAGAGAGGCACCTGATACTGGCACATGGGGGGGGAGAGGGGTTGGCACCTGATACTGGCACCTGGGGGGGGAGGGGGGGTTGGCACCTGATGGTGGCACTATGATACTGGGACATGTGGGGGGGGGGAGGAGAGAGGCACTTGATACTGGCACATGATGGGGGGGCATTATAGGGGACACTAGGCCGGCAGCCTATCAGAGGCCGGACACTGAGGGGCATCTACTGTGGCACTATATATGGGGCATTTTATACTGGTACATTATGGGGGGCACTAGCAGGAAGGGGGGAGAGGAGCACTATGGAGGCATTTACTGGGGGCACTATATAGGGGTATTTTATACTGGGACATTATGGGGACATTAGCTCAACTGGGGGCATTACAAGGGGGTATTTTTGCACTGTCACATTATAAGGAGAATTATTACTACTGGGGGGGCATTATGGTGGGCTTTATTACTCCCCCATGGTATGACCCCCTAGTAGCAGCACCAGCCTCTCCCTGCTCTGCGACCCCACTGCCCCTTCTCCAAATCCTTATTATGAAATCTTTCTCATTAGGATAAAGCACAACATCAGCTCCGCCGAGCCCCCGGCCAAGTGTTGAAGTGGCGTCCGGGATCCCCAAGGGTCAAGTAACTGTAAGTTTTCATGTGAAATATGTTTATGTTATACACATATAGCATCCACTGTGCCACACAAGATACAGTATACCGCTACACTGTGCCCCACAATATACAGTATACCGCTACACTGTGCCCCACAATATACAGTATACCGCTACACTGTGCCAAAGGAGTGGGGTTTACACAGGAGGAGGAAGGTGCGAAGCGCGCTGGGGGGGGCCCTTACAAATATTTGCTGTGGGGCCCAGTCACTTCTAGTTACGCCCCTGGGTTATTCACTCAGATTTCAGCCCTATGGGGTGTCCCGGAGAGAGATATTTTTGCCACCAGGTCAAACAGAAAGGTAAAGGGTTTATTTTCCCTTTCCTCGAAGGAGCATCCAGAGGCAGTGGGCGCATTTGCTCAATCCTGGGAGCGGGGCCTTCTCTATGACTTTCCCCCTCCTAAAGCTGTTACCAAGAGTCCTCAGAAAGATCAGAGAAGAAAGCGCCATGGTCATAGTGATAGCTCCCTTTTGGCCAAGGAGGGTTTGGTTTTCTTGGCTCCGCAGGATGTCGATAGCCACCCCTTGGGTTCTTCCCGAATTCCAGGGACTTCTGACTCGGGGCCCAGCCTTTCACCCAGAAGTAAAAATCTTCACCTGACTGCCTGGCTGTTGAAAGGGAAATTTTAACGAAAAGAGGGCTCTCTAAGGATGTTATCACCACTCTGTTGGCGAGTCGTAAGAAGGTAATTTCTAATCTATTTGAGAGTTTGGAAGGCTTTTTACAGATTTGCCAATAGACCAGTGGATGTGCTAGATGTTCCAGACATTCCTCTTGTATTGGATTTTTTACAGGAGAGATGAAGAAAAAAGCTTAGACCTAGCACTTTAAAAGTGCAGATTTCAGCATTAAGTTAGCCAACATCCTTGGGTTAAGAGGTTTGTGACTGCAGTATCGAAGTTATCTTCAGTCTGTAAAAATAGGGTTTCTCCCTGGGATTTAAACTTAGTGTATTCAGTTCTCACTTCAGATCCCTTTGAGCCTATTTCCCCAAAGATGCTCTCCCTTAAACTTGCTTTTCTCTTAGCCATTACCTCCGCTAGGAGAGTTAGTGAGATCGCTGCACTTTTCATTGACCAGCCTTACTAAAGTGGGGAAAATTGGCTTCTACCTCACAGTTTTTTTTTTTTTTTTGCCTTCCTCTGGATCAACTTGCAGGATAACAGGACGAACTGGATGGACAAATGTCTTTTTTTAGGCCTTATATACTATGTTACTACGTTAACCCTTGCTTTGTTACTGGAAAAAATGGATTAAAATGGAAAATTTGTCGAAATTTGAAAATTTAGAAAATTTGTCGAAATTCTGAAATTTTATCTCCATTTGCCATTAACTGTTGTGGAACACCTAAAGGGTTAACAATGTTTGTAAAATCAGTTTTGAATACCTTAAAGGGTGTAGTTTCTAGAATGGGGTCCTTTTTGGGTGGTTTCTATTATGTAAGCCTCACAAAGTGACTTCAGACCTGAACTGGTCCTTAAAAAGTGGGTTTTTGAAAATTTCTGAACAATTTCAAGACTTGCTTCTAAACTTCTAAGCCTTGTAACGTCCTCAAAAAATAAAATGTCATTCCTAAAATGATCCAAACATAAAGTAGGCATATGGGGAATGTAAAGTAATAATTATTTTTTAGGTATTACTATGTATTATAGAAATAATAAGCACCAATAGTAAATGACTCACAAAAGTGAGTACCCGTGCAACGCCAGCACGTATAGTAGTACACCAAAAGAGACAGGGCTAGCACTCAATAGTATTATATATATATATAAACTTTATTAGCGTCTCCATACGAGACAAATCACAGTAAAATACACATATGGAGCACTACACAGGTATATTGTTTATGGCTTTATAGTGAACCATTCAGCTTTAGTTATCTATGTATTCTGCGATATTTGCACTATGCACTTTATATTTATATCCCGTATACAGTGTATGATACCTCTACTTAGCTTTTATAGTTCTGCCTGATTATATGTATTTTTGCATCCTGTTTGGCCCACATGCATATATAAGACATATTTATATATTCATTGTTTGAATTTATTCGCCATTTCAGGTTTAGTCGTGCTCCATGTCATCTTGTGTGCTCTTTTTTCACCATCTATTGTTTCCTATGTGTATTTTACTGTGATTTGTCTCGTATGGAGACGCTAATAAAGTTTATATATATATATAATACTATTGAGTGCTAGCCGTGTCTTTCTCTTTTGGTGTACTATGTATTATAGAAGTAGAGAAATTGAAACTTGGAAATTTGCTAATTTTTGCTAATTTTTGGTAAATTTGGTATTTTATATAATGAATTTTTTTTGACTCAATTTTACCAGTGTCATGAAGTACAATATGTGACGAAAAAACAATCTCAGAATGGCCTGGAAAAGTAAAAGCATTTTAAAGTTATTCACACATAAAGTGATACTGGTCAGATTTGCAAAAAATGGCCTGGTCCTTTAGGTGAAATATGGCCGTGTCCTTAAGGGGTTAACAGTGACCTCCACAGTGCCCGCCCCTTTAACAGTGACCTCCTCGGTACTCACCCCTTTAACAGTGACCTCCACTGTACCCCTTTAACAGTGACCTCCACAGTGCCCGCCCCTTTAACAGTGATCTCCACAGCGTCCTGCCCCTTTAACAGTGACCTTCACAGTGCTCGCCTCTTTAACAGTGACCTACACACAGTGCCTGCCCCTTTAACAGTGATCTCCTCAGCCCCTTTAAAAGTCACCTCCACAGTGCCTTCCTTTTTAACAGTGACCTCCACAGCACCTGCCCCTTTAACAGTGACCTTTACAGTGCCCGCCTCTTTAACAGTGACCTCCACAGTGCCCGCCCCTTTAACAGTGACCTCCACAGTGCTTGCATCTTTAACAATGACCTCCACAGCGTCCGCCCCTTTAACAGTGCCCACCTCTTTAACAGTGACCTCCACAGCGCCCTGCCCTTTTAACAGTGGCCTCCACAGTGCCCGCCTCTTTAACAGTGACCTCCACAGCGCACGCCCCTTTAACATTGATCTTCCCAGCGCCCTGCCCCTTTAACATCTTAGTGACTAAGCCTGTTTCGGCCTTAATGACCAAGCCAGATTTTGGAAATCTGACGTGTCACTTTAGTAGAGAATAACTTTGTAAAGGTTTTGCACATCAAAGTCAAAGTACTTTATTTTTAATTTAGAAGACTTACCATATTAACATAATTTTTTAAATTTTAGAAGTACATATTTTTTCCTGCAACAAGCGAAGTTTGCAGAGGCTTATAAGTGTCAGAATAATATTACCCCCCAAAAGTTACCCCATTTTGAAAACTAGATCCCCTTAACGTATTCATCTATGGGTGTAGTGAGTTTTTTGACCCCCTAGTCTTTTAAAGAAAATAATGCTAATGTGAAAAGAAATAAATTTTTTATTTTTTACACAAAAGTGTCAATTTAAAGACAGTTTTTTTTTCTACCAAGCACATGAAAATGAAGAAATACACCGCAAAATGTATCACCCCATTTCTCCTGTCTTCAGAAATACCTCCATTGTGGCCCTAATATTATGTCTTGACACACGGCAGAGCCCAAACATAAAGGAGCACCCAGTGGCTTTCAGAACACAAAATTTGCTTGAAAATGTTTTAGGCCCTATTGTACACTTGTAATGAGCTGCCAAAACAATAGAAAACCCCCATAAATTACCCCATTTTGAAAACTACGAGATAAGGTGACAGTTTTATTGATACTATTCTGGGTTACATATGATTTTTAATCTCTCCATATAACTTTTTTTGTTAGGCAAGGTTACAAAAAATTGCTTTTTTTTACAATGTTCATCTGACAGGTTAGATCATGTGCTATTTTTATAGAGCAGATTGTTATGGATGTGATGATATCAAATTTGTCTACTTTCTTTGTTTGTTTGTTTCACGTTTACATAATAAAGCATATTTGAAAAAAAAATCATGTTTTTGTGTCTCCATTTTCTGAAAGCCAAATTTTTTTAATTCCTTGGGTGATTGTCTTAGGTAGGGTGTTATTTTTTGATTGGTACTATTGTGGGGTACATATAACTTTTTTATTGCATGGTATTACACTTTTTGTGATGTAAGGTGACAAAAAATGGCTTTTTTGGCACTTTTCTTTTTATGGTGTTCACCTGAGGGGTTAGATTATGTGATATTTTTATAGAGCTGGTTGTTATGGATGCGGCAATACCTAATATGTTTACTTTTTTTTTTTCATTTATTTCACTTTAACACAATAAAAGCATTTTAGAAAAAAAAAATGTTTTTGTGTCTCCATTTTCTGAAAGCTATATTTTTTTCATTTTTTGGGCAATTCTCTCCTGAATGGGCTAATTTTTTTAGGGATGAGGTGACAGTTTGAATGGTACAATTTTGGGGTACATACAACTTTTTTGATCACTTTTAATACCTTTTTTGGGAAGTGAGGTAGGCAAAAATTTTATTCCATCATAGATTTTCATTTTTTTTTTTATGTTGTTCACCATCTGGGGAAAGTAACATGACCCTTTCATAGATCAGGTCGTTACGGACGCGGTGATGTCAAACATGTCTAGTATATTTTATTTTTTCAATTTTTAATCAATAATAAGTGTGCGGCTATAAGAAGAAATTAGATAATTAAAAAAATATACATTTTACCATTTCTTTCACTTTTTTTCAAAAATTTTGGACCCAGACCCACTTGGTTCTTGAAGATCCATTGGGTCTGATGCCTCTATAATACACTGCATGACACTAAACAGTGTACTGCAGTGTATTGTGACTTTACACTTAGCCTGATCAGGCTCCTGCCTTTAGCAGAAACCTGATCAGGCTTAGGGCTCTTTCACACCTGCGTTCTTTTCTTCCGGCATAGAGTTCCGTCGTCGGGGCTCTATGCCGGAAGAATCCTGATCAGTTGTATCCTAATGCATTCTGAATAGAGTGAAATCCATTCAGGATGCATCAGGATGTCTTCAGTTCCGGAACGAAACGTTTTTTGGCCGGAGAAAATACCGCAGCATGCTGCGCTTTTTGCTCCGGCCAAAAATCCTGAAGACTTGCCGCAAGGCCGGATCCGGAATTAATGCCCATTGAAAGGCATTGATCCGGATCCGGCCTTAAGCTAAACGTCGTTTTGGCGCGATGCCGGATCCGACGTTTAGCTTTTTCTGAATGGTTACCATGGCTGCCGGGACGCTAAAGTCCTGGCAGCCATGGTAAAGTGTAGCGGGGAGCGGGGGAGCAGCATACTTACCGTCCGTGCGGCTCCCGGGGCGCTCCAGAGTGACGTCAGGGCGCCCCAAGCGCATGGATCACGTGATCGCATGGCACGTCATCCATGCGCATGGGGCGCTCTGACGTCATTCTGGAGCGCCCCGGGAGCCGCACGGAATGTAAGTATACCGCTCCCCCGCTCCCTGCTCCTACTATGGCAACCAGGACTTTAATAGCGTCCTGGCTGCCATAGTAACACTGAAAGCATTTTAAAGACGGATCCGTCTTCAAATGCTTTCAGTACACTTGCGTTTTTCCGGATCCGGGGTGTAATTCCGGCAAGTGGAGTACACGCCGGATCCGGACAACGCAAGTGTGAAAGAGGCCTAAGCTACACCATGGCGAGCCGGAAGCCTGTGAAGGCGTCTGGTTACCATGGTAACCATCGGGGCGCTGCCACAGCAGCGCAGCGTTCCAATGGGAGAGGGAGGGAGCTCCATCCCTTTTAACCCTTTCCATACAGCGGTCCCTGTGAACCGCGGCATGGAAGGGGTTAAACTGGGGGGACCATATTGGCCCGATTGGGGTGCGGCGGGACCCGATCGGGGCATAATTACTTATTATCTCTCCTCTCCTGAGGAGAGAGACATACTGCAGCTTATAGTGTGCGCATGCGCCGCCGCCATCTTTCTTGAGGGCAGTGGGGGTGAAGATCGGGACACAGCTTTCCCTTAGGGCACCAGAGACTTTCTCCCTCCAAGTTGGGGGAACCGATCCCTGCACCAGAGACTTTCTCCCTCCTCTCTTACATGAGAGGAGGGAGAAAGTTTACTGCCAGCAGCTCTGGGCATTTTCCGTGATCGCCGTACTATAGTGTATCACGGCGATCACATGATCAGAGACCGCATATCACGGTCTCTGATCACTGCCCCAAGCCCTACCTCCGGTAGCTGCGGGCACGGAGCTCTAGCGCTTGATTTAAGCGCTAACTTGGGCTGAAGTGCCGCCGTAAAAAGGTGGCGCTCCAGCCCAAGGCCCCTTAATGCTAATGCTTAATGCTAGGGTGTACACGACATGTGTCACGCAACATTTTGTCTCAACAATTTTTATAATGATAGGCTATGGTGTCCCACTGGCACATGCACCATGCTGCAACTGCGACATCCAAGATGGATGCATGTAGCAGTGTAGTTGTGCCCTATATGTCGTGCGACTTATTGTCGTCCTGTAGCCCTACCCTAAAGCTGACCTACAGCAGTGATAAAAAAATGGCTGGGTTGTTATGGAAGCCTGGAGTAAAACTGTGTGTATGTGGAGACTAAGGGCCTGCAAGCTTCTATTGGCTGATAAGGGACATGTGACCGTGTGTATGGCAGTTGGGATATAAAGAGAAAGACTTGCAGGCTTGTATTGGCTAATGCTGGTCATTTTTTGGGGAATATCTCAGGAACGGTAAGTCCTAGAGAGCTGAGACCCAGTCTAAAACCTTCCCGGACACCTGATGTACCTGTGTGCCACATTTGGTGAAGATCGGTCCAGTCGTTTGGTTGCGCATAAAGAACAGACAGACAGATGTCGGGACAGACAGAAACTCGTTTTTATAATATAAGAGATTACAGATCTTTTGGCAATCATTGACAGACTAACTCAGGTATACTGTACATGCCTAGCTCTAATAAAGTAGTAAATAAAAAAAAATTACATTTACACTTTATGCTTAATGCATAAATGGGCAGCTTTAGTCATCCACAAATCATAGATTATGGTTTAAGCATCTAAGCTCCAGGTTTCGCTATCTGAGGTGGGTGGATTTTGTAACTTATTCCCAGTTTGAGATAAAGCTCTATTCCTTAATCCAAGCTGAAGGGAGGACATGTATAAATGAGATTCCCCTAGGCGGCATATCTTCATGTTAATCCAATAAAAATACAGGCGCTCCACTATTCCCTTTCTTTTGATTCTTTACTACAGATTTTCAGGCTTCAGTCGAGGACAATTATATGGAAGAAATGGAAAAAGAGGGAAAAGCCAAGATGAAAACAATCAAGTTAACAAGTCGGGGGGGAATAGACATATTTTAATCAGGACAGTTTTATTTCCCTTGCCACTGAATTACTAATAAGATGAACTTATAGACTTGGCGAATTCTTGAAATATTATCATATTAATAGCCGCGGCCGTTCTGCAGATGTTTACATTTCACAACAGATGCAAATTATTACAGAAGTGAACGGTCTGCTGAATATAAGTAATGTTCTTATCGCAGCCACCGCTCAGTGCTATGGATGATAGTGCTTGGCTCTAGGCATAGTTAAAGGGTCCCTCTGGGGGTTTTCATCTCTCCTTGCACTGCCCTCCTGCTGAACTTGTGGTGGGCTTCTGCTTATACACAGCAGCCAATCTACAGAGACCGAGCTGCAGCTTGAACCAATCATGAGACAGGGGGTGTGTCCAGACTACTTCAGACTCCCTGTGGGCACTGTAGCTAAGCTGTAGTCACAAGGCGCAGCTCTGAGCAATGGAGTTGAGCTAAAAAGCAGCCAGGGAGCAATATTTGAGCAAAATAAATAGCGGGTAATCGTCCCCAATAGTTAGCGACTTTTACATGTAATTTTTTAACTGCTGACTGGACAGTCACTTTAATCTCTTAAAGGGGTTATGCCATAACTGATGTAAAGAATGAAAATGATACCTCATATAGTACATGACAATACCTTTCTAACAAAGCTAGATCCAGCCCTGTACCTCACATGGATCCAGAGATCTCTGCATTCGCTGCTTTAATTGCTCTCCTAGATTATCGTCAGGCTAGCGGCTCAGGGGGAGTGTCCTTTCTCAGGGGGTGTGTCCTTACTGATTCTGGATTTTGCCTTCTAACAGAAGATATAGTTAATGGCAGTTGAAGATATAAACTGAGCGCATGCGACCAACTCAGTGAGACGGACAAAAAAATAAGAAAAAGAACAAACAGCAGGTGGCGCTATACAGATACATTTTATTGAACAGCTCACTGACTATACTAATTTTTTAATTACCTGCAATTACAAAAGTATTCACATCCTGATGCTGGTTTTAAAAATGTAGAATATGTTTGTGACACCTGGGTCACCAAAGAAGGTAGACAAATGTTAATTTTATTCAGATTACTATGTAAATGGCATAAAGTTTTTTGCATGGTAGGGTGTACAGTATATATAAAAGATATATACCATGTGTCTACTACTACTATGGGGCCCTTGGAGAAAGGGGGTCCAGCCCCTAAGAACCCGTACAGGACTCAACTGTACAAAGGGTTTGGACTGTTTGCAAACAAGAGGGAGACTGACCCAAGGGTCAAACCCAGCACCATCATGGATGACCCAAGTTTGATGTCTGAGCCCCTTTTGCTTCTAGGAAGGCCACTGTGAGGAATGTTGGTTTCTACTGAGAAAGGCTTAATGAGGTCCTGTTAGTCCCCCTGACAAGTCTATCTTAGAAGATTATTTAATTCCCAAGGAAATAACAATTCTATAGCATCTGTAATGTGCCATGCCTCTGTTATTCCTCCTGAAAATGTATACATAAATAGACAACATAGAAACATAGAATGTGTCGGCAGATAAGAACCATTTGGCCCATCTAGTCTGCCCAATATACTAAATACTATGGATAGCCCCTGGCCCTATCTTATATGAAGGATAGCCTTATGCCTATCCCATGCATGCTTAAACTCCTTCACTGTATTTGCAGCTACCACTTCTGCAGGAAGGCTATTCCAGGCATCCACTACTCTCTCAGTAGAGTAATACTTCCTGATATTACTTTTAAACCTTTGCCCCTCTAATTTAAAACTATGTCCTCTTGTAGCCCTTTTTCTTCTTTTAAATATTCTCTCCTCTCGTCTTTCTTCCAAGCATACAACATTTCCCCTGGTCAATAGGATGTGTCTGCATAGTCTACTATTATCAAAGACAGTTTGAGACATGGGAGGGACACACCACTTTGACATAAGGAATGATAACACCCAGTCATCTAATTGATTTATCCATTTTCAGGATGAATAACAGAGGAACGGCAAAATGTAGCTCAATGTGTTGGTGGCAATTGACCACTCATCGCCCGATTGCCAGATGATTTTGTTTCCCCCTGGCTGGGATTACCCATTCTTGCAGTTTATAATAAAGCCACTGATGTTCTGATGGGGCCATTGGAAAAAAGAGGTCCAGTCCTGGTTGGAGCCATCCTAAGAACCAAGGGGTCTGATTATTTTATTTTATTTTTTCAAAAAATAGCGCCACTTTTCTCCATGGGCTGTGCCTGGTACTGCAATTCAGTTGCATTGACTTAAAAGTGGATAAGCTGCAATACCAAACTCAGCCATGGACAAGAGTGGCGCTGTTTCTGGGGAAAAAATAAGCATTCCCCTTTTTTCTGAACTTGCAAACCTTTGACTATAAAACATGGTTATTATAAACCTTTAGAGCCACCAGGAATGATATATTTTTTTTTTCCAGGGTTCAAATTGGTTCCTTTTTTGCAAGAATTTCGCATGTCACCACGTCTGGCATTCTCAAGAATTATTCTCCTCAGTCAACATCCATTGGTGAGGGCCACCAATGGATGTGGAGGGATGAAGTCTTCTGACATCTGTAGCTCAAGGAAGTATCTGCACTTGGCCCTGGTGCATGAGGGAACCTAGAGATGACCCCAGTGTTATAATTGGCACACGCCAGAAGGGGGTCCTGTTACAGAGTTTGCTGAGGAGCTTCGTGTTTCAAGCCTTTAACGCTAGGTATAGTTAAAGGGGTTCTCCAACTTTATAGTTCTTTAAATACCTCACGTCACCCAGTCAGACCTGTCAAGGGAAGCATACTCCCTGATGCTCGGTTCATAGAGATGAGCGAAGTTATGAAAAATTCAATTCGGCTGCTTCGCCGAATTTCACAAAGAAATTAGATTTGTCATGAATTGCTTTGCCAAAAGGCCCATTCCTTTGCATGTAGCCGGCACAATGACAGGGAGCGACGATCACGCCCCCTCCCCCATCATTGAACCCCTCAGATGCCGCGTTCATCGCTGATCGCTGCATCTGAGACTACGATTTAGGCCATTCAGGGGTTAATCAGGGTAAAATAAATAAATAAATACTCGCCTCATTCACTTGCGTGCATAGATGCCTTTGCGGCCATCTTGATTAAATGCACCGTGCGAAATCTCGTGCGGTGACATGATGACATCCTCATGTCATCGCGCTGGCGGGACGTGGTGATGTCATCACTGATGACGTTACCGCAGCCAGCCTGCATGCTGGAGTGATGGCGTCATTCGCCACCCCGCGTGAAATTTTTAGTGGTTTCCGCAATCAGGATGGCCGCTAAGGCCTCTTTGCACTCAAATGGAGGCGAGTATGTATTTTTTTTTATTTTTCCCGCCATTTCAGGAAAAATAGATTCTTTACCACAAAGCACGAGGAAATTCAGCTTCACAGCAAATCAAATTTGTCATGAAATTCAGATCGAAGTCAGTTAGTTTTGGCTTCGATTTGCTCAACACTATCAGTTCCAGCTCTGTGGCTCCACAAATGTCTTCACTGCCCTTTGGTCCCCCCAGGTGAACTTCTGGCTTGGACAGAGGCATGTTTCTCCATTCGGGGACACGTCACCACTGTGCAGATGTGACCCCATCTGTGCCAGAAGTCTATACGCAGGGATCGAAGAGCAGTGAAGACATCAGCGGAACCATGGAGATGTAGAAGGTACGTATGCTTCCCTCGATAGTTCTACCTGTTTATTAGACCTCAACTTCATTATTTGGAACATTTGGACCTTAAAATATATATCATCACATGATTTATATGCTAATATTTAAAGGGATAATGAAGCGCAAGAAAAATAAAACTGTCTCATGCTGTAACAAAATAAAAGAATTTATACTTACTTCACCAATCCCAGGCCGTTGCAGTTCTGATGGCATCAGGTCCCCCCTGTACCTCAGATCCTGCAAAATGGCTGTGAATGCTGCTCACGCCCTGGCTGCAGCAATGACGCGCTTCAGCCAGTGATTTGATCTTTCACAAAACAAGCTGCAAGAGTCATTTTTTTGACCATCCAAAAAGTTGGGTGGCATGCCCTAGGGGTACCTCAAAGTCTCTTTAAATGTGACACCCAAAAACCATTCCAGCAAAATTTCCCCTCCAAAAAACTATATGGTGCTCCTTCTCTTCTGAGCCTTGTTGTGTGTCCATACAGCAGTTTACAACCACATATAGGATGTTTCTATAAACTGCAGAATCAGGGTAATAAATACTAAGGTTTGTTTTGCTGTTAACTCTTGCTGTGTTAGAGAAAAAGGGGAAAATCTGCCAAAAAAATGGGAAAGTTTTACATTTCACCTCCATTTTGCTTTAATTCTTGTGGAACGCCTAAAGGGTTAACAAAGCTTCTAACAGTTTTAAATAATTTGAGGGGTGTAGTTTCTATAATGGGTTAATTTATAGGTGGTTTCTGTTGAGGAAGGGTTGAGATATATGCATATGTAGGTATATATATACAGTTGCAAGAAAAAGTATGTGAACCCTTTGGAATGATTTGGATTTCTGCAGAAATTGGTCATAAAATGTGATCTGATCTTCATCTAAGTCACAACAATAGACAATCACAGTCTGCTTAAACTAATAACACACAAAGAATTAAATGTTACCATGTTTTTATTGAACACACCATGTAAACATTCACAGTGCAGGTGGAAAAAGTATGTGAACCTTTGGATTTAATAACTGGTTGAACCTCCTTTGGCAGCAATAACTTCAACCAAACGTTTCCTGTAGTTGCAGATCAGACGTGCACAACGGTCAGGAATAATTCTTGACTATTCCTCTTTACAGAACTGTTTCAGTTCAGCAATATTCTTGGGATGTCTGGTGTGAATCGCTTTCTTGAGGTCATGCCACAGCATCTCAATCTGGTTGAGGTCAGGACTCTGACTGGGCCACTCTAGAAGGCGTATTTTCTTCTGTTTAAGCCATTCTGTTGTTGATTTACTTCTATGCTTTGGGTCGTTGTCCTGTTGCAACACCCATCTTCTGTTGAGCTTCAGCTGGTGGACACATGGCCTTAAGTTCTCCTGCAAAATGTCTTGATAAACTTGGGAATTCATTTTTCCTTCGATGATAGCAATCCGTCCAGGCCCTGACGCAGAAAAGCAGCCTCAAACCATGATGCCCCCACCACCATACTTCACAGTTGGGATGAGGTTTTGATGTTGGTGCGCTGTGCCTCTTTTTCTCCACACATAGTGTTGTGTGTTTCTTCCAAACAACTCAACTTTGGTTTCATCTGTCCACAGAATATTTTTCCAGTACTGCTGTGGAACATCCAGGTGCTCTTGTGCAAACTGTAAACGTGCAGCAATGTTTTTTTTTTTGGGACAGCAGTGGCTTCCTCTGTGGTATCCTCCCATGAAATCCATTCTTGTTTAGTGTTTTACGTATCGTAGATTCGCTAACAGGGATGTTAGCATATGCCAGAGACTTTTGTAAGTCTTTAGCTGACACTCTACGTTTCTTCTTCACCTCATTGAGCAGTCTGCGCTGTGCTCTTGCAATCATCTTTACAGGACGGCCACTACTAGGGAGAGTAGCAGCAGTGCTGAACTTTCTCCATTTATAGACAATTTGTCTTACCGTGGACTGATGAACAGCAAGGCTTTTGGAGATACTTTTATAACCCTTTCCAGCTTTATGCAAGTCAACAATTCTTAATCGTAGGTCTTCTGAGAGCTCTTTTGTGCGAGGCATCATTCACATCAGGCAATGCTTCTTGTGAAAAGCAAACCCAGAACTGGTGTGTGTTTTTTATAGGGCAGGGCAGCTGTAACCAACACCTCCAATCTCATCTCATTGATTGGACTCCAGTTGGCTGCGACCTCACTCCAATTAGCTCTTGGAGAAGTCATTGGTCTAGGGGTTCACATACTTTTTCAACCTGCACTGTGAATGTTTACATGGTGTGTTCAATAAAAATATGGTAACATTTAAATCTTTTTGTGTTCTTAGTTTAAGCAGACTGTGATTGTCTATTGTTGTGACTTAGATGAAGATCAGATCACATTTTATGACCAATTTGTGCAGAAATCTATATCATTCCGAAGGGTTCACATACTTTTTCTTGCAACTGTATATGCATGAGAACACGTGCGTACATGTATGATATATATATAGATACATAGATAGGCACATTATAGGATGATGTGCGCAGATGTGCCCAACATCTGCGCACATCTGTCCTTAATATTCCACAGGGGCTCATTGTGGCCCCTGTGGGGAATACGTGCCCCCTTATACATGTGCCCTCATATATGTGTCCCCTTATAGTATGTTCCCCTTATAGATCGTATACCCCCCATTTCCATAGGCCCCTTTATATGTCCCCAAATTGACCTGAAACCAGGTGCATCAGTGTGAATGTGCCCCAAGCATTCACACTGATGCAATCTGGCTGATTGTATCAGAATGACCGGACAAGGGTCCGGTCATCCTGATGACTACAAAGAACTCAGATTCAACAGAATCTGAGTCCTTTGTTTTAATTATCTCCAGCGCTGCTGGAGATAATTATGCAAGATAGAAGGAAGGGAAAAACTTTCCCTCCTTCTATTATGCGCATTCCGGCAGCGCGATTACTATCGCGCTGCCCGGAATGCAAAGTGCTACAGGCGGGAGATCAAAGGCTTCTCTGTCTGTCAGGAAGTGGCGCGGCCCCGATGCGCTCGTGCGGGGACGCGCGGGCTGGCGCAGTGACGTCATCTCACTGCGCCGGCCCACGTTTCCCTGACGGTGGCGCGTGTCCACACGCCGCAGTGTGGGCGGTGCGGCAGTGCGGGCCGCCGGACATGAATGTCTGGCAGGCCCTGCACTGGGACAGAAGAGCCAAGCCGCCCCCCTCAAGAAGACCCCCCTGGACAACGAGCAATCCCTGGAGGGCTGAGTATCACCCCCTATCCCACCAACGATATTAACCTCTACCTGCCCTATCCATACCCTATCCCACCAACACCCCTACTTGCCCTATCCATGCCCTATCCCACCAACGTGCCACCTGCCCTTATTTTCCTATCCCACCAACGATCCAGCCCCTACCTACCCCTATTAACCCCTGAACCACCAATTCCCTGCAGGATCATCCCTGCTCTATATTCTGTGTTAACCCCTGCCTGTATACACCCCTACAACCCTATGTCTGTGGCCTGCATTCACCCCTGCAGTGCCACTGTTAACCCTTCGTTATTCCCTTAGGGATAGTTTTAGAGCCAGGTGGGGTGGGCTGCTATTGTGTGTGTGTATGTGTGTGTGTGTGTGTGTATTAGTTAGTTTGTGGGTGGAACTTGGGATTGAATAGTGTATTTAGTGCTGTATTTATGGTGCTGTATTGTGTACTGTAGGTGATAATAAATATCTTGTATTATTTGTATTATACCTACTGTGTAACGTGTGATTATTAGCGGTAGCCAGCTCAGTTAGGCGCTTGCAGCTAGTTTAGCGGGTAGTGTAAAGCAAAGGAATAGTGTGATATCTTTATTTAAGGAATAAATAGGCGGAGTCATCAGTAGACGGTTTACGCCTATTTATGAATATTAATTATTGATATTTGCATAAATATTGGTAATTAATATTCCCCTTTTACAGTTTCTATTATGTAAGCCCCCTTAACGTGACTTCCTAACTGAATTTGTCAGTCAATTTTGGAAATTTTCTTGAAAATTTGAAAAATAGCTTCTAAAATTCTAAGCCTTCTGAAATGGCACATGGGGAATGTTAATTAACTATTTTATGAGGTATCACTATCTGTCTTAAAAGCGGAGAAATTCAAATTTTAACATTTTTCCAAAATTTCTTTAACTTTTGGATTTTTTTTTATCAATAAAGGTCAAAAATATCACTAACATGAAGTTCGATGTGTCATGAAAAGTTATTATGACATAAAGTGGCAATGTCAGGAAGCGGTTAATTCCTTCATTGCACCAAGACTTAGGGGACACTGGCACTCCTAACTGGAATCTTACTACATCAGCCGCTGACTTCCCAGTGGCCAGTCTTTTCCAACAATTGGACCTACAGCAAGATCTTCAAAAGCTCTCAAAGTGCCATGGGAATCTGAAGGCCAATACATTATTTTAGACATTGCTAAGCAAACCCTCCCAAATAAATCTGTATTTACTATTCTACAAATGTATGCTTTCTCTCTACCCGTATATGTATATGCTGGTCCTCTATAGAAGCTAATAGAAATTAGTGAATTTTTCAAAAATTCGATTCGCTGGTTTGCCGAATTTTTGGGGAAAAATTAGCTTTGATCCGAATTAATTTGTGGCGAATTACGTTAAAAAAGGCTATTTCCTGGCTGCAGAGAGCCTTTATAGTGGTGTAGATCGCTGCTTTGGTAGTGAAATAATACTGTGAGTCCGAATGACATGCAGATGACAGGCGTCGCTCTAAGAATCACTGCACACTTCACTTATTTGGGCAGTGACAGGGCAAAAACTGACCAAATAACTCAAGTGTGAACTCAGCCTTAGGCCTCATGCACACGGCCGTTGTGTGCACCCGTGGCCGTTGTGCCGTTTTCCGTTTTTTTTCGCGGACCCATTGACTTTCAATGGGTTCGTGGAAAAATCGGAAAATGCACGGTTTTGCAGCCGCATCCGTGATCCGTGTTTCCTGGCCGTGAAAACCTGTCCTATTTTTTTCACGGCCAACTGTTCACGGACCCATTCAAGTCAATGGGTCCGTGAAAGAACACGGATGCACACAAGATTGGCATCCGTGTCCGTGATCCGTGGCCGTAGGTTAGTTTTTATACAGACGGATCCGAAGATCCGTCTGCATAAAAGCTTTTTCAAAGCTGAGTTTTCACTTCGTGAAAACTCAGAACCGACAGTATATTCTAACACAGAAGCGTTCCCATGGCAATTGCGGACAAGAATAGGCATATTCTATTAGTGCCGGTGGAACGCACATTGCCAGTGTCCGTGTAATGGACCCTTTTAGATCAATGTTAGCGACAAGAAGAAGCGCACTCCTTTTTCACATCGTCAGCTGATTCCACATAGATGTCTACAGAACTTGTTCTATTAAACGCTTATACAAGTAGAGCCCCCCTGACAGAGTGGAGAGGGTGTCAGCAGTAAGTTTCTGTTGATGTCACTGATTAATTTGCCCTTACTCTGATCCGTCAGAACAATAACCCACAAAAAACGGGTCCTGTCTGTGGAGCATCCGCCTTCACTCGGTCAGCATTTGGTCAGTAATTCATCAGTATTGCTAATGCAAAAAAAAACAGGAGTGGATCTAAAACAGAGATGACACGTGAATAGAATATTTGCATGTCTTCTGTGTTTTGTACCCACTCCTGCTTTTGGCTACCAAATCACAGGCCAATTCTGATGGGACCATACAGGCCTTACAGCTGCTATACAGACAGGATCTGTTGTGCGTCTCATTTTACCTTCCTTCTGACAGATTAGAGGAAGGGTCAAATAAATGATGATGTCAGCCAGGCCGAAAGGCAAAATAGTGGCCCAGTCATGAAGTGGGGAGGGTGGGAACAGCATGAGAAGTCCACAGAGTGGCCCTATGACATAGTGGTGAGGTGAAAGCAGCATAAGGAGGCCGCAGAGTGGCAAGGTGACCTAGTGTAGAGGTGGGTGGCAATGCCAGTACCCGCTGAAGATGGAGGGTGACAGAAGGAGCACTTAGCATCAGATGTGTGGCATCAGGCGGGTGGCAGCATCAGAATAGTAGCTCTTTTGTCAAAGTGTTGGTATGGCACCATGGATGATCTAGTCTGATGCATCAGGTGGGTGGAAATCCTATCTGATTCATGCCTGATTCATCTTGACAAAGGTCAGTCTCTCCACATTTTTGGCGGACAGGTGAGTTTTTCTTGGGGTAACTATGGCCCCCACCGCACTAAACACCCGCTCTAATGCCACACTACTGGCCGGGCAGGACAACTTTTCCAGGGCAAACTTGGCCAGTTGCGGCCACAAATCCAGTTTGGCTGCCCAGTAGTCCAGCAGATCTTCAAGGTCAGCTGTCAGGGTGCACTTCAAGTATGCCACCACCTGCTGGTTCAGGTTCTGCTCTATGTCTAGCTGCTGCTGCTGGTGAGTAGTTTCTTTACTATGCAGGAGAAGAAAGCTGCTCATCAGCGACTGTAGACTCAGGCTGCTGCTAATGGAGCTGGTACTGCTCCTGCCACCCCACCCCTCCCCAGCAGCCATGGCACGAGGAACGTGAGCGCAGAGGGCCCCCCGGTCAGACCTGCGTGACGATGGACGATGCGCATATAGGCAGCGGCCAACTGACTACATAGGATGTCTCTGTAGTAGTTCAGTTTGTCCTCCCTCTCAGCGGGTGTAAAAAAGGCCCCCATTTTGGACCGGTAGCGAGGGTCCAACAAGGTGGAGAGCCAGAAGTCATCCCTCTGCCGAATGGTGACAATTCGGCTGTCACTACCCAAGCAAGTGAGCATGCAGCGGGCCATTTGCGCAAGTGACTCGTAGGACTCCCTGCCTCCATCTCCACTGCATACCGCCATGGTGTGTCTGGGTCCTCTGCTTCATCACCTCATCGCCCTGTAGCTCCTCTGGCTGCTCCTGCTCCTCCTCTCCTGTCACCTGCGTAGCAAAACCACCCATTTCACTAGACATTTCTTATGCTCCAATGTCCTCCTTCTCCAGTTCAGCCCGCACAGAGCTCATGTGGCCGTAAGACCTAGGCGCCACGTCTCCAGTCCCCTGACCAGCCATTGTTACCAGCATCTGTTTCAGGACATGAAGCAGTGGAATGACATCGTTCATCCCGTAATCCTGGCGACTGACAAATAACGTGGCCTCCTCAAAGGGCCTGATAAAGTGTCACGCATGAGCTGCCAGTGGCTGACATCAAAGTTACACAGGGGAGTACTCCTGTCCCTAGGATCATCAGGAAATCGTTGATGGCCTTTCTCTATTCGTATAGTCGGTCCAACATATGGAGGGTGGAATTCCAACGGGTGGAAATGTTGCATATCAGCCTATGTTGGGGGATGCCGTTCTGTCGCTGCAGTTAGAGGAGGGTGTGCTTTGCGGTGTGCAAGTGGCTGAAGTGCATGCAAAGTTTCCTGGCCATTTTTAGGATGTCTTGCAGATGGGTGGAAGACTTCAGAAACCGCTTGACAACCAGATTGAACACGTGTGCCATGCATGGCATATGGCTCAGCCCTCCTTGATGCAGCGCCGACACCATGTTCTTCCCGATGTCGGTCACCATGGTTCTGATTTTCAGTTGTCGCAGAGAAAGCCAGGATTCGATTTATTGCTGAAGGACACGGAGCAGTTCCTCCCCTGTGTGACTCAGTTCGCCCAGGCAAACGAGGTGCAGAACAGCGTGACACCGCCGTACCCTGCACATGTGGTATGCTGGAGGGGCACTGTGAATTGTCCCTGCAGTGGAGGCTGAGGACACGGTGCAGTATGAAGAGGCAGAGGCGGAGATTGTCGCCGGACCAACGGCGTGGCAACGTGGAGGCGGAAGCGGCGTCACCTGACCAAGTTGCTACATTCACCCAGTGGGCCGTAAACGACATGTATTGTCCCTGACCGTAGTTACAGCTCCACACGTCGCGCTGCCGTACACTTTGGCAGACACTGACAGGCTCAAGGACTGGCCCATCTTCTGTTCTACATGTGTGTGCAGGGCTGGTACTGCCTTTTTGGCAAAGAAATGACGGCTTGGGACTCTCCACCTCAGCTCGGCACAAGCCATCAGTTCTCTGAAAGGTGCAGAATCCACCACTTGGAAAGGGAGGGACTGCAGCATCAGCAACTTGGACAGGAGAACATTCAGCTTCTGCGCCGTTGGATGAGTGCACGTATACTGTTGTCTCTGTCTCTTGGCAATCGCTTCAGTGATCGATTGCTGAGGGAATCCGTGAAGAGGAGGAGCAGGAGCATCAGGACCGGCAGAAGATGGGAAGGACAGACAGCTCCCTTCGGCTGACGTGGTGGAGCCTTGACTGTCAGAAACCGGGTGCGTGCCAGTGAGTGATGCAACGGTTGCTGCGGCAGGCTGGACCACCACATCGGAGCCACGGTTCTCCCAGGCCACTTCATGGTGACACTGCATATGTTGACGCAGGGCCGTAGTGCCACGCTTCACCCTCTGCTCACAGATTCTACATATGGCCACGTTCACCTCTGGCGGCTTAAAAAAAAACTGCCATACCGCCGAGTAGGTGATTTTACCTCAACACTACGCACTGACTGACTGCTACTGCCGCTGCCTCCTTGAGCCCCTGCACTGCTACTTCAGGTAGGCTCTCGCGAAGCGGATGGTCTACCCCTGGCGCGTTTGGCTCCCGACCTCCCACTGCTGCCACCCTGCTGACTCCCGGCCACGCTAGCGACTTGCTGGCTCACGGGCAAGCTGCCACCCTCTTCTCCCGATGATGATGAAGCCCCTTCGTCACCCGGCTCCCAAGTACGATCAGCTACATCATCATCATTGAGTACTGTCTGCACGTCACTGATGTCCTTCTCAACCATCTGCTTGCTCTCAACACCAGCTCCCACGCCAGTCTCCTCATCACTACTTGCCCACCTAGCGGAGGAAGCGGCGGATGTCTCCTCCACATCTTGGCTGGGCAGTAGCTGCTGACTGTCCTCTAGTAGCTCTTCCTCACTGTATAGTGGAGCTGAGCCCACAGCATATAATACTTCTCTGGCTGAGGGAACAGAAAAGGGCTGATGTAAGTTGCGACTAAGTTGAAGATTCAGTCAACCATTCAAGAACCGCTGGGTTATTGGTCACGACACGACCGCTAGCTGACACTGGGAGCTCAGGCCTCTCGAAGTAACCCCTGCTGCCACGGCCCCTTACTCTGCTGCAATGTCTGCGCCAGAAACATTTAGGGCTCTGCCATACCCCTGTGCAGGGCCTGGCACTTCTCTGTCTGACATACTGTTTGATCAAATAACCAAATGTTAGATCAAATATTTTTTATTTCGCCACTAATACACAGCAAACAGGGCTTTAGAATATATCACTGCACCGCTAAACGGCAAATAGGCCCAATTGTTTATTTTTTTTGCACAAAAGGCTTTTCAATAGATAAGTGCAAAAATGAAAGGCGAATATATTTGCATTTCGCCAGTAAAACACGGTAAACTGGGCTGTAAAATATCTCACTTCACCGCTGAACAGCAATTAGGCCCAAATTTTTTTCTATTTTTACACAAAAGGTTTTTCAACAGATACGTGCAACGATGAACGGCGAATATATTTGTATTTCACCAGTAATACACGGCAAACTGGGCTATAAAATATCTCACTGCACCGCTGAGCGGCAAAGATATTTTTCCTTTTTCCACTAATACACACCAAAAAGGGCTTTAAAACAGATAACTGCACTGCTGAGCGGCAACGATATATATTTTTTTTCCACTAATGCACTCAAAAAACGGCTTTAAAACAGATAACTAATACACGGAAAAAGGGCTTTAGAACATATAACTGCACCGCTGAACGGCAAATATATATTTTTTTGTGCCACTAATACACGACAAAAAGGGCTGTAATTTTCGCACTTCACCACACAACGGCTACTAAGCCCTTTTTTACCACTAATACAAGCCAAAAAATGCTTTAGAACATATAACTGCACCGCACAAGGGCAAATAATACGTAGAAATATTTCCTTGTAATAACCCCTGTTAATGCCTGTATCAATCAGCACTTGCACCCTAATAAGAACGGTTTGCTGGAATTACAGAGCTGTATAATGGCAATTTGGATCCCCAGTCAGGGCTGCAAGGTGTAATAGGATTGTTCTATTACCCAGGCTGTAACCTCCCCTACTGAACCCTGTTCAACAGAAATGCTGTGGAATGATTCCTCCCTATCCTTTCCCTACACTTGTAAATCTTTTTTTTTTTTCTTTAGCACAATGAAGTTTTTTCTACCACTGTCCCTAGCGCCTGCAGACGTCTTTCCCTGCACTAAGTACACTGGTAAATGGCAGAATCTAAGATGGCTGCCGCTATTTATAGGGCTGTGACATCACATGGGTGGCTGGCTGCTGATTGGCTGCATGCATGGCATTGTGGGTGATCCCGCCTTCCCAGAGTTTCTTGCCCCATGTCCTCACACGTGCAGCAGCCATTTTAGGAAAAATGCAATTCGTTACCACAAAGCGCGAGGAAAATTCGCATTCGGTGCAAATTGAATTTTTCCTGAAATTCGTAATGAATTCCACTTTGTCAGCTTCGATTCGCTCATCTCTAGAAGCTAATATAAACTAGAAGTGTTTTACATTAGATCTTGCTCTGGTTCTGCTCTGGCGACCTAATGCCAGTCTGACCCCCAATCATCATAACTCACCCACACTACTCAGTATGGATGCCAGATTACTGATTCCTCTTCTCTGGGAATAAAAAAAAACCTCCTACAGTTCAAATGTGGATAGCAATGCAGATTTGAGGAGGTCACCCAAAGAGAAGCACCCATCCTAGATTGTTCTTAAAGATCAAAAAAATAGGATTTTAGAAAGTTCTAACATATTTACTCCTCCGTTCTGTCTGAGATATACATATTATCTTCCATAGTTTCCCCTTATATTTACACTTCCATAAGTGATCTGAAGATCATCGTGAAGATGATTACTAAAACAAGTATTCATATGAACGCTCATCAGTGATTATCTGGCAGTGTAATACTGCCCCCGATTACTTGATGAACGAGCAAACATTCGTTCATCGGCATTGGGAATCTTTTAGCAGGTTTAAAAATCCTCATTTGTCGGCGGCAGACTGTGCCGTGTAATCACCATCTGCTGCCGGCAAACAATGATTCAGTGATGGGGACGAGCAGGGCCGGACTGGCCATAGGGCAGACCGGGCATTTGCCCGGTGGGCCGGGCCGACTGGTGGGCCGGGCCGAACACAATCAGCTGGGCAGGAGTGGAGATGAGCGCTTCACAGTAACTATCAGGGAAGCAGCTGCTTCGGGGCCGAGAGCAGTCACTGTACTTCGTCACCCCGACCCCTGTCAGAGCAGCTGACTTCTCCTGCATCACTTGCACTCTGTCACTGACCTCCTGACATCAGTGACATTGCTCTGCCTCTCCCCTTAGTTCTTATGATGGACAATGGTGACCAGCATCAGGACGGCCCGATGTGGGCGGAGCTATAATAGCCCCGCCCCCTTTTATGCCCGCGATTCCTGCAGCCTGAACTTTCCTGCCCAGGAAGCTGAACATCAGTTGGATTGAACTGCACCAGTGATGTGAGTAGCAGGGGAACTGCGGTTATATTCAGCTTTCCCAGACTGTGCACATGTGACCTGCAGTACAGCAGGAAAGCTGGGTGTCTATATATGTGTACTGTATATGTGTGCGTCCATGTATGTGGTGACTGTGTGCATAAATGCATCCATGTATGTGGAGAGTGTGTGTATGAGTGCATCTATGTATATGGTGAGCGCATGTATGAGTGCGTCCATGTATGTGGAGACTGCATTCATGTATGTGGAGAGTGTGTGTACGACTGCGTCCATGTATGTGGAGAGTGCATCTATGTATGTGGAGAGTGCGTGTATGACTGCGTCCATGTATGTGGAGAGTGCGTGTATGACTGCGTCCATGTATGTGGAGAGTGCATCCATGTATGTGGAGAGTGCGTGTATGACTGCGTCCATGTATGTGGAGAGTGCATCCATGTATGTGGAGAGTGTGTGTATGACTGCATCCATGTATGTGGAGACTGCGTTCATGTATGTAGAGAGTACGTGTATGACTGCGTCCATGTATGTGGAGAGTGCGTGTATGACTGCGTCCATGTATGTGGAGAGTGCGTGTATGACTGCATCCATGTATGTGGAGAGTGCGTGTATGACTGCGTCCATGTATCTGGAGAGTGCGTGTATGACTGCGTCCTTGTATGTGGAGATTGCGTGTATGAGTGCATCCATGTATGTGGAGAGTGCGTGTATGAGTGCGTCCATGTATGTGGAGAGTGCGTGTATGACTGCGTCCATGTATGTGGAGATTGCGTGTATGACTGCGTCCATGTATCTGGAGAGTGCGTGTATGACTGCGTCCATGTATGTGGAGAGTGCATCCATGTATGTGGAGAGTGTGTGTATGACTGCATCCATGTATGTGGAGACTGCGTTCATGTATGTAGAGAGTACGTGTATGACTGCGTCCATGTATGTGGAGAGTGCGTGTATGACTGCGTCCATGTATGTGGAGAGTGCGTGTATGACTGCATCCATGTATGTGGAGAGTGCGTGTATGACTGCGTCCATGTATCTGGAGAGTGCGTGTATGACTGCGTCCTTGTATGTGGAGATTGCGTGTATGAGTGCATCCATGTATGTGGAGAGTGCGTGTATGAGTGCGTCCATGTATGTGGAGAGTGCGTGTATGACTGCGTCCATGTATGTGGAGATTGCGTGTATGACTGCGTCCATGTATGTGGAGAGTGCGTGTATGACTGCGTCCATGTATGTAGAGAGTACGTGTATGACTGCGTCCATGTATGTGGAGAGTGCGTGTATGAGTGCATCCATGTATGTGGAGAGTGCGTGTATGAGTGCATCCATGTATGTGGAGAGTGCGTGTATGAGTGCGTCCATGTATGTGGAGAGTGCGTGTATGACTGCGTCCATGTATGTGGAGATTGCGTGTATGACTGCGTCCATGTATGTGGAGAGTGCGTTCATGTATGTAGAGAGTACGTGTATGACTGCGTCCATGTATGTGGAGAGTGCGTGTATGACTGCGTCCATGTATCTGGAGAGTGCGTGTATGACTGCGTCCATGTATATGGAGAGTGCATCCATGTATGTGGAGAGTGTGTGTATGACTGCGTCCATGTATGTGGAGAGTGCATCTATGTATGTGGAGAGTGTGTGTATGACTGCGTTCATGTATGTGGAGAGTGCATCCATGTATGTGGAGATTGCGTGTATGACTGCGTCCATGTATGTGGAGAGTGCGTGTATGACTGCGTCCATGTATGTAGAGAGTACGTGTATGACTGCGTCCATGTATGTGGAGAGTGCGTGTATGAGTGCATCCATGTATGTGGAGAGTGCGTGTATGAGTGCATCCATGTATGTGGAGAGTGCGTGTATGAGTGCGTCCATGTATGTGGAGAGTGCGTGTATGACTGCGTCCATGTATGTGGAGATTGCGTGTATGACTGCGTCCATGTATGTGGAGAGTGCGTTCATGTATGTAGAGAGTACGTGTATGACTGCGTCCATGTATGTGGAGAGTGCGTGTATGACTGCGTCCATGTATCTGGAGAGTGCGTGTATGACTGCGTCCATGTATATGGAGAGTGCATCCATGTATGTGGAGAGTGTGTGTATGACTGCGTCCATGTATGTGGAGAGTGCATCTATGTATGTGGAGAGTGTGTGTATGACTGCGTCCATGTATATGGAGAGTGCATCCATGTATGTAGAGAGTGTGTGTATGACTGCATCCATGTATGTGGAGAGTGCGTTCATGTATGTAGAGAGTACGTGTATGACTGCGTCCATGTATGTGGAGAGTGCGTGTATGACTGCGTCCATTTTTGTGGAGAGTGCGTGTATGACTGCGTCCATGTATCTGGAGAGTGCGTGTATGACTGCGTCCATGTATGTGGAGAGTGCATCCATGTATGTGGAGAGTGTGTGTATGACTGCATCCATGTATGTGGAGAGTGCGTGTATGACTGCGTCCATTTTTGTGGAGAGTGCGTGTATGACTGCGTCCATGTATCTGGAGAGTGCGTGTATGACTGCGTCCATGTATCTGGAGAGTGCGTGTATGACTGCGTCCATGTATGTGGAGAGTGCGTGTATGACTGCACTATGGGGGCATCTACTGGGGGCCCTGTATACCGGCACGCATTATAGGTGGGCACTATGGAGAAGTGGGGGACAAGAGCACTATGAGGGCATTATATAGGGGCATTTAATACTGGCACCCATTTTGATGCCACTATGGGAAAGGGAGGAAAGGAGCATTATGGGGGTATCTATGTGGGGCAGTCTATAGGGGCATTTTATAGTCCCACATTATGGAGGGCACTATGGAGACAGGGAAGGAGCACTATGGGGGCATCTTCTGGGGGGACTATATGGGAGTATTTTATACTGGCACAAATTATAAGGTCACTATGGGCACCTAAGCTCAACTGGGGGCACTAAGTGTTTTTTGTAGTGGCACACAGTACGGGTCATTGGAACACATGAGGGCACTCTGGGGACATTGGCTCTACTGGGGGCACTAAGAGGAGGTATTTCTTTTTTTTACTGCCACACAACGGGGCATTTTTTGTACTGGTGCACATTATAAGGGGGGGTTCTACTGTCACACATTATAAAGAGAATTATTACTATTGGGGCATTATGGTGGGCTTTATTACAACTGGGGGACTATGGGAGCATTATTACTTGTGGGACGCAATTACTGTTGGGGGCACTGTAGGAGCACTATTACTACTAAATGCACTCTGGCAAAGAAATAATTACTATAGTTGGGACTTTGGAAGCACCATTACTTTGGGGGCACCCTGGCACAGCATCAGCTTAGCACAGTTCTTTTTGCAGTATAGTTTTGGGGAGCACAGCTTCTCAGTATTGGGGGTGCATGATGGGATGTTAATTGGAGGATGATGGAAAAGTAGGAAACTAAGATGTCTGTCAAACTCTGCAGAGACGTGAGACGGCTGAAAGAAATCATCATGGCGGTCTGGTCTGAATGGAGAAGATGAAGAAAGAGAACATCTACATCAGAGGAGACGTCACTGGATATAAGAGGTATGGGGCGCTGTATTAGGCTACTTTCACATCTGCGTTAGTGATCCTGGCGGCTGTTCCAGCTGAGAATTCACTGGATCCGGCACTGCTGGATGCAGACAGAATGCCCGCCAGCCCCATTAACTATAATGGGGTACGGCAGAGATCCGGACACAATCTGGGAAAAATGCAGAGAATCAGCGGGACATAAACCGCTGCATGCTGTGCTTTGTGTCCAGTTGATTCCTTGTATTTTCTGCTGGATTAGGTGGCCGGATCGTACTAAGACCCCTAATGTCACCTGGGGACCCCCAAAGAAGCTTGTGTGTTGAATGAAGCCTTCCTATCTTACTGGTGGCTGGCCCTGCCTTTCAATTGTGCTTCCGGTTTTGGCTCCGCCCCTAGACTGCAAGGGGGTGGGGCCTGTTGCGGGTCATGTGATTGGGCTGCTCAGTCAAAAATGCCCGGGCCTATTTTTTGTCCCAGTCCGGCCCTGGGGACGAGCAATGGCGTAACTATCACTGCTCCCTAAACTGTGGAGGAGAACGCTGCATGTAATTGCAGGAATCTCCTCCGCTAGTGAGCAGGCAATTGCTGGGAAGGACATTTCCCTCCCGACAATTTCCTGCTTCATCTGCAGCTGTAATAGGACCCTTACCAAAATCAGAGTTACTAAGTTTGGGGCACTTATCCCGCCCCAAGACATGACCCAAACCCACCCCACAATAACCTCACCTATTTTCATCACTGTGTTTATTATCTCTGTACTGTGACATCACTGTGTTTATTATCTCTGTACTGTGACATCACTGTGTTTATTATCTCTGTACTGTGACATCACTGTGTTTATTATCACTGTACTGTGACATCACTGTGTTTATTATCTCTGTACTGTGACATCACTGTGTTTATTATCTCTGTACTGTGACATCACTGTGTTTATAATCCCTGTACTGTGACATCACTGTGTTTATTATCACTGTACTGTGACATCACTGTGTATTATCCCTGTACTGTGACATCACTGTTTATTATCTCTGTACTGTGACATCACTGTGTTTATTATCCCTGTACTGTGACATCACTGTGTTTATTATTCCTGTATTGTGACATCACTGTGTTCATTATCCCTGTACTGTGACATCACTGTGTTTATTATCCCTGTTCTGTGACATCACTGTGTTTATTATCTCTGCACTGTGACATCACTCTGTTTATTATATCTGTACTGTGACATCACCGTGTTTATTATCCCTGTACTCTGACATCACTGTTTATTATCCCTGTACTGTGACATCACTGTATTTATTATCTCTGTACTATGACGTCACTCTGTTTATTATCTCTGTACTGTGACATCACCGTGTTTATTATCCCTGTACTCTGACATCACTATGTTTATTATCCCTGTACTGTGACACAACTGTGTTTATTATCCCTGTACTCTGACATCACTGTGTTTTGTATCCCTGTACTGTAACATAACTGTGTTTATTATCTCTGTACTGTGACATCACAGTGTTTACTATCTCTGTACTGTGACATCACTGTGTTTATTATCTCTGTACTGTAACATAACTGTGTTTATTATCTCTGTACTGTGACATCACAGTGTTCATTATCTCTGTACCGTGACATCACTGTGTTTACTATCTCTGTACTGTGACATCACTGTGTTTATTATCTCTGTACTGTAACATAACTGTGTTTATTATCTCTGTACTGTGACATCACTGTGTTTATTATCTCTGTACTGTGGCATCACTGTGTTTATTATCTCTGTACTGTGACATCACTGTGTTTATCATCTCTGTACTGTGACATCAATGTTTATTATCTCTGTACTGTGACATCACTGTGTTTATCCCTGTACTGTGACATCACTGTGTTTATTATCCCTGTTCTGTGACATCACTGTATTTATTATCTCTGCACTGTGACATCACTCTGTTTATTATATCTGTACTGTGACATCACCGTGTTTATTATCCCTGTACTCTGACATCACTGTTTATTATCCCTGTACTGTGACATCACTGTATTTATTATCCCTGTACTCTGACATCACTGTGTTTATTATCCCTGTACTGTGACACAACTGTGTTTATTATCCCTGTACTCTGACATCACTGTGTTTAGTATCCCTGTACTGTGACATCACTGTGTTTATTATCTCTGTATTGTGACATCACTGTGTTTATTATCTCTCTATTGTGACATCACTGTGTTCATTCTGTACTGTGACATCAATGTCTTTACTATCTCTGTACTGTGACATCACTGTGTTTATTATCTCTGTACTGTAACATAACTGTGTTTATTATCTCTGTACTGTGACATCACAGTGTTCATTATCTCTGTACCGTGACATCACTGTGTTCAGTATCTCTGTACTGTGACATCACTGTGTTTATTATCTCTGTACTGTGGCATCACTGTGTTTATTATCTCTGTACTGTGACATCACTGTGTTTATTATCCCTGTACTGTGACATCACTGTGTTTATTATTCCTGTATTGTGACATCACTGTGTTTATTATTCCTGTATTGTGACATAACTGTGTTTATTTATCTCTATACTGGGACATCACTATCACTGTGTTTATCATCTCTGTACTGTGACATTAATGTTTATCATCTCTGTACTGTGACATCACTGTGTTTATTATCTCTGTGCTGTGATGTCACTGTGTTTATTATCCCTGCACTGTGACATCACTGTGTTTATTATCCCTGTACTGTGACATCACTGTGTTCATTCTGTACTGTGACATCACTGTGTTTATTATACCTGTACTGTGACATCACTGTGTTTATTATCCCTGTACTGTGACATCACTGTGTTTATTATCCCTGTACTGTGACATCACTGTGTTTATTATCTCTGTATTGTGACATCACTGTGTTCATTCTGTACTGTGACATCAATGTGTTTACTATCTCTGTACTGTGACATCACTGTGTTTATTATCCCTGTACTGTGACATCACTGTGTTCATTCTACATGTACTGTGACACAACTGTGTTTATTATCCCTGTACTCTGACATCACTGTGTTTATTATCTCTGTACTGTGACATCACTGTTTATTATCCCTGTGCTATGACATCACTGTGTTTATTATCCCTATACTGTGACATCACTGTGTTCATTATCCCTGTACTGTGACATCACTGTGTTTATTATTACTTAAAGGGGTTGTCCAAGTTCAGAGCTGAACCCGGACATATCCCAATTTTGACCAAGATGGCCCCCCTGACTTGAGCATTGGAGCAGTTCAGCCTCAGGGGGGCTGCCTGGGTGAAAATAAGGGTATGTCCGGGTTCAGCTCTGAACCCCGGAAAACCCCTTTAAATGGGATAGAACACTTGTAATTACACTGCATTACGCTGCAATGTTAATGACGTGTAGGAAAACAGTAAAAAGAATGCAGTGCTCGTAAGAATACTGCGGTCTCTTCAAACAGATGATTGTCAGGAGTGTTAGGAGTTGGACCCCCAGGATCTGATATTGATGACCTATCCTAAAGGAGTGAGGACAGATCATAAATATGCTGTGGATAGATCATCAATATGGGGAAATGGACAATCCCTTTAATGTACCGTAATTTCCATGACACATAATAGAACCAATTTCCTAGGAAGCTTTAAACAGTCAGCACTGTATCTTTTTGGAGTTTCAACTAAACTGGAGCCGCTGGAAGAAACCCATTAAATGTCTGCATCCAGAACACTTTCATTAGGAGCTGCAGTACTGATTTGGTCCTTTAGGGGTGCAATATAACAAAAAATGCACAGTGCTAGATGTGAGTAATAAAATAATGTGGACTACACAATCTTTTTTTCCTACCATATATATTAGAGGTTTTATGATCTTCCTGGTATACGAGAGGAATAACGCTGAAATAAATGATCTGCCAGATATTCTACTGTGCAATTATTTTTCTCAAATCATGCAGCAGCTTTTATTACAGGAAGCCCCCATTACACTCACTTCTGTTGGCGGATTAGAAATATCAAGTGTCGTAGCTATAGGGGGCGCACAGGTAGCAGTTGCACCCAGGGCCATGGTGCCTGAGAGAGCCCAAAGGAGGCCCCTCTGCCATCTAGGAAGATACCAGTATTATATGAGGCACATAGGTGGGGGGGGGGGCACTGTTACAGAATTTGCAATGGACCCCAAGAGCATCAGGTTACACCCCTGTCTACTGCCTAACTTTATATTGAATTTTAATTTTTTTTTATTATATGGGCCTATCATAAATGGAATAAGCTAAGCTTGGGAAAAGTTCTGACGTTTATCACTCATGGAGATTTTGATTATAGAAAAAAGCATAATCAGTTTGAAGTTTAATATACAATACAGATATGGATTAAAATATGCCTTCTTTATTTAAAAGGACACTATTACTTTAAAATTTGAGAACAGTGCATTACCTTTCTGTATAATCCTTGGGGGCGGTGCATGACTGGAATCTCATTGTGTGTCCTGATGTCATGCTCTGCCCCCTCAGTCCTTGCACACAGTATAAGGGCTGATACACACAAACGTATTTTCTTTCCGTGTCCGTTACGTTTTTTTTTGCGGACCGGATGCGGAACTATTCACTTCAATAGGTCCACAAAAAAACGGAAGTTACTCCGTTTGCATTCCGTTTCCGTATGTCCATATTTCCGTTCTGCAAAAAAATAGAACATGCCCTATTATTGTCCACATTACGGATAAGGATAGGACTGTTCTATGAAGGGCCAGCTGTTCCGTTCCACAAAATACGGAATGCACACGGATGTCATCCGCATTTTCTGCGGATCCGTTTTTTGTTTTTTTGCGGACTGCAAAATACAACGGTCATGTGCATGAAAAACATACGTAAAAAAATAGAACATGCTCTATCTTGTCCGTTTTTCACTGACCGTATGGCTTTTTCAGTATTTTGCGGTCCGCAAAAAATACGGATGACGCCCGTGTGCAAGGGTCCGAGTGTATTGCGAATCCGCAATACACCAGGCCGTCACCCCTATAGAAATGCCTATTCTTGTCCGCTATTGCGGACAAGAATAGGACATGTTCTATTTTTTTCGGGAGCCGCGGACTGGAAATGCAGATGCGGACAGCACAATGTGTGCTGTCCCCATCCTTTCCGTCCCCCATTGAGAATGAATGGGACCGCACCAGTTCCGCCAAATTGCGTAACGGATGCAGACCCATTCTACGGACGTGTGAATGGACCCCAAGAGTTGCAAAAATTCATTTGTGAGATTTCTTATTTTTTTCTTTATAATGTGCCCCCTGGTGTTTAATCTGTATAGCTATTGCACATGCTCAGTTTTATCCTCCTGCAGTGGCCACAGTTGGTGATGCTGCGAAACACAAGCCCCCCTGGAGGCAGAAAAACGTCTGGAGCCTGTGAGTGGAGTATCTCCGGCTCCATTGGTGGTGGCAAGCAGGCCTCAGGATGCAGTCAGGCCTAGACATTCTTACCAGTAGAGCTGTTGTTCCTCCGGTGGCAGCTTCCATGGCAACACGGGGGTCTGTGCCGGCCCAGGGTTGATGTTAACAACTAGGTTGAAATTGGTAGCCGGTGCTGTGGTAGCTGACAGGGGTTCTGGCAAAACCGGGATCAGGGGTTTTGGCCAGACCCTGCTGATGTTCAGGCCAGACTTTGGGCGATTGGGCCACAACTATCAGCTTGACCAGGTGTGTCACGCTAGCAAAGAAAAGTCCCCGGGGACCTTTTAATGCTGTGGAGAAGTGATGGAAGGTATGGCCTATTCAGGACCTGCAACTGGATTTCATATTTTGTCTAACAGGAAGCCAAAATCCATGGAGAACTATCCTCTCCATGAAGAATGACTTGATGGTCCCCACATGGCGCTCCAAGACAGGTTCCCCGTCCCCAGGATGGTCCAGCACACTGATTACTCACTCCTCCATCTTCATCTTGCACCACAGGGGATCTTGCTGCCCTTCTTCATCCAAGGAGGCAGTACTCCAACCACAGCCTATTGCAGTGGGGGACCAAGGCAGAGGTCCTCCTTGGCCAGGCGAGGGAACGGCAGCCAAAGTCGCGATCGGCACACCGCCCAGTGCATGTCATGCAAAAATCATGGGTGCCTGGCGCTTACTTGGGCTACCTGCACTTCCTTAGTTGGTTTTTGAGGTTTTGGGTCATCACCCCACATGATGGAGGACCAGTTAGGCTTCGGCTTTCTCTTCACCATCTTGAGCACATGGCGGGCTCTTCTGCTGTCTCTCCTGCACTTAAACAGAGTGGCAGTTTCTAAAGACAGGGCAAACTCTCTGTCCCAGAAACAGGATGTTTCAAAATAATAAATGAGGCCCCAGTTGAAGGTACCGGACTCCTACACCCAGCAGAGCATCAGGCAGACACGTCTTGCTTGCTCCACTGGTGGGCGTTCTCGTGGCGCTGATCCAAAATGGCCAATTAACCCCTTCTGTGCTGGTGAACAATGATCGGAGCATCTCTGGGCCTTAGTAGCAAGCGATGGTAAATGTGAAACACCCACATGGAGTCTGCTTAACACAATGTTAAAAGCGATTGCTCAGCACCCCGGGATATGTTGTGGTGCTCATTTATAAAGGAATCATCTCACATGAAATATATAATAATACCACAGAACTCATAAATGATGCTTTAATATGTCTTTGTTTTCTTTAGGCACTCCATAACAAAATTATAGGCCAACACTCGTGTTTTGGTCTAACCATAGACCTTATTCATTGCCATGTGATATGTAGAAACGTGCACTGCATCATACAGGACGCTCCATTCTGTACCCTAGATGGCTGATTGTAGCTTTGTTAGAATGAAATTGTTGTCCTATATAATGTCTGATTTTTTTTTTACTTTTTCCATCAATCATGGCAAAACCCCTTTAAGAATAATTTTTATTTACTGAAATGTATGCATTTTTGCAATATAAAATTATAAATAATTCACTTCTGCAGCTCCTATGTTTCACAGTATATAGCAGGCTATGGTGCTATTCACAGACAAATCTGTCAGAACAGCAGATGACTTGGTCTCAGCTCTTCTCTTTCCTGAATGATCTTTTGATCAGATTTATGGCCACATTACATTATATGATTCATTTGGTCATAAATCAGCTTAGAAGATTGTTCAGATTGGACTGTCAAAGCCACATTTTAATAAAAACCTACAACAAAAATGGCACATGCATTTAAGTCTTCATAGAATTTAAAAGTGTAATACAGTAAGCTGATCTGGTTGATGAAACCCTGATCTACTCATTTCTTCTGCAGTGCCCACTGGTGGAAAAATGTAGTATTACATGGCGCACATTCAACTGAACAGGTCATGGTAAGTAAGCTTCTCGGCTCTGGAAAATATAGTGGAGTCCTGATTAGGGTTTATGACATCCATATGCCCAAATAGCATATATGAAGAAAGGTCACCAGTCAGGACAATCCCTTTATGTTTTCTTCTTTTGTTTAGTTTTTTTTAACTTACAGTGTAGATTTAGTACAACCCTAGTGCATGTCCTTTGGTTCCTTTCCCTTCCTCCTCCCTTTTAAAACTGCACACCTGTTGGCCAAGGCGGATTTGGTATTCCTGGGGCCCCAAGCAGCTGTGTTAGGTTGGCCCCCAGTTTAGTAATTTCAGTCCAATCCTTGTGGCCAGTAGGGGGCCATTGATGTCAAGGGCAGGGATACTCAACCTGCGGCCCTCCAGATGTTGCAAAACTACAACTCCCAGCATGTTTGGACAGCCTACAGCTATTAGGGCATGCTGGGAGTTGTAGTTTTGCAACAGCTGGCGGGCCGCAGGTAGAGCAACCCTGGTCTAGGGCCTCAAGCACTTGCATGGTAGGTGAGGTGGTAAAGTCTTCAGTCGTAGTACAGTCTTCAGTGCTCTGACCCAATAAGATATCTCCACCCAGGGGTGAATCGGTCATAGACCCTACTTGAAATTTCCTGGTGGGCCAATGCCTAAGAGGGCCACTGGCCAGGTTCATAATGAACTGATTCTTTCTCATGTGCCTGGCCAGCAGGTGCTCTCCTGAGCTCAACTATATCGACGTCCTCAGGACAGTGATACAGTTGAATACTGTGGAGCAGATGGCAGTATATTGTGCTGCACTGTGGTATTTGGTTCAGCTAGGGTGGTATTTTGCTCTGCATCATGGTCTTGCTGGTCATGCCTACTTCTGTTGTCCCTGCCTACATATGTTGACCCTACCTAATTATGTTGCACCTTCTTCTGTCAATTTGCAACATGAGGCCACTTAAACCTTTTTTTCCAGGTTCACTTTTACTTCCCAGTCCGTCCCTGTCTCCACCCTTTGGTTTCCCCTCCCTTCTCACAGCTTGCAGTCTCACAGACACAAAGAAAGAAGCTGCAGCTGCATTCCCTCCTTCCCCACCCACCTTCCTTTATCTACTGTATTACTGCAGATTAATCTTTGCTGGTTTCTAAAAATTTACAGAGGCATGAAAGGGAGAAGCAAAGATTACAGCAAGGAGAAGAAAATGTTACATTCCCTTACTGAGAAATACTACAACATTTCATGCATTCACTTGCACTATTAATTCATGCATATGAATGTATAATGACATGCAAGTTTTTATGGTTGGTTAGGCTTGATGGGGCTATGCTGTATTTACACTCTGCACTCATACTGGTATGGGTTGTTTTACACTGGTGCTACAGGCTAATATCTTTTGCCCAGAGCCCCGGTTACAATATTGTGAGGAAAGGTTGCAATGACCCTCTCTTCTTCTTTACTAAAATTGCTGTGATGGTGCAGAGGGGATTCCGGGTTCAGCTGTGCAACCCATAGGAAGGGCAACCTGAACTAGGCCCCATATCAATTTCATAGGCTGGCTCTGTGCACACCATTTGGCACCCAAAAAGTCATTTAGGTTACAGTGGAATTTATTTTCTGTAACTTTATATATTGTAAAAATGTGTGTGGTAAAGGGCTGGAAGGGGTGTATATTTCACCCAGAGAGCCCAGCTGGTTGAGATAAAAAAGAACCAGAAAGCTGTATGTTTTTCAGAAAACTGTAGTTTGCTGGAAATGTTTTATTCAGACTTTGTTTATGTTTTTTTTTTTTTTTTAAAGGTAGGTAGGTTTGATAGAGGGTTCTACCATTCCACCCCCACTCCAGTACAGCTATTTCCCCCTAGCCTAAGGTGATGCCAGCCAGGTGTGGCTACTGGGGAATAAGTATAGAACTCAGAGCTTCAGCTAGTGTCAGAGCAGGGTGGCTGTTTGACAGTGTGGCTATGCAAAGTCTGATCCCCCTGACATGCTGAAAGCATAGGTGTGAGAGAGGTCTCTCTATAGTTAGCGCCCCAGATGGGCAGGTATTTATTTGTTGCTTTTTTGTTATGCTTCATGTGCTGTAGCTTCACCCAACTGATGGTTAAGGCTGCCTTTACATCTGCGACTGGCTGTTCCACCAGAGAATGCTGGTAATCGGCCGGACAAAGAGCGCAGTGTGCAGCGTTTTTTGTCTGGACTATTTTTGGAATATTTGCCGGAACAGCCAACCACAGATTTAAAGGTAGCCTTACCGTTAGTCACAGCCAGTTATAGATATTGGGGTCTGGAGGGCAGGTGGCAATATAAGCTATGCTGGATCCAGACAACTCTGGCCGGAGGTTCTGCCGCAGATGTGAAACTAGCCTAACTTAGACGCCCCGTATTGTGTTTGGACAAAAAATAAACCTTGTTTAGACTTTTAACCCCGAAGTCTGAGAATCTGTCACCGCCGATTCTGTTCACACACGCAGATCCCTACAATATTTACAAAATAAATAACATAAACTCATAAAGAGCACACACTTTGGCAGAAGACGATGCCAGTGACCTATTACGGGCTCTCGTTACTTACCTTCTTTCCAATTACACTCTCCAAAAATGTATTTTTAGAGCATTATTGCACTTTGGAAACATTTCCTAGATTTTTTTTTTTATTAATTGGAAAGAATAAAGATAAACAGAAATCCCACAGAGCAAAACAAATGACAGGAAATTTATAGCGATAAAAAGTAACGAGACTTCACCTCTTGTTTCTCTGTCTCACATAACTAATCAGTTTTATGGTATCTGCCTAATTTGTTGCACAAAGCGCGGCGTTCTTGCCAATCGTTACCGTCCATGTTGGACTTATTAGCCTGAATTCCTCCGTTCCGATATTCATTTTTTTTTTTACTGACATTTTCCCCTCCATATAATGACACAGCTATTACATTACTCCAGAACTCAGCGCTAATGATGTTAAATTGTCAAGACTTCAAACTGCAAGCTGTGCTCCGAGCGGCCAAGTTACTGCAATTGGTCTCCGTGACCTCGGAATTCGGGCTCAGACTACTACAAATAATTGCTTCAGAATATGATAAAGCTCACAATGGGAGTTGAATTAGGCTCAAGAAGAAATGAAATCTACACGTGGCAGAAATTATTTCACGGCTGGAAAAACATGGATCTACAGTAATAAAGTGTCAGGAACACCAGCGCCCTGTTGTCAGAGCATGAGTCGGGAACATACACAGATTGGAAGGTATTGGAGCTGACAGTAAGACTACCACCAGAGTATTTCTAATATACTGGTCCAGCTCTAGGACAGAATCCAATCCAGTTAATATCTACATACAGGGCTGGAGGGAGGGGGGTGTAATAACAGCTTCTCAAATTGTTGTTATGGGTTCAAGGGACATAAGGAAGCCAGATTGAGTCAGTTGCTATGAAGAGCTGTGTCACTGTGTACATACATTACTTATCCTGTACTGATCCTGAGTTACATCGTGTATTATACTCCAGAGCTGTACTCACTATTCTGCTGGTACAGTCACTGTGTACATACATTACATTACTTATCCTGTACTGATCTTGAGTTACATCCTATATTATACTCCAGAGCTGCACTCACTATTCTGCTGGTGGAGTCACTGTGTACATACATTACTTATCCTGTACTGATCCTGAGTTACATCCTATATTATAATCCAGAGCTGCACTCACTATTCTGCTGGTGGAGTCACTGTGTACATACATTACTTATCCTGTACTGATCCTGAGTTACATCCTATATTATACTTCAGAGCTGCACTCACTATTCTGCTGGTGGAGTAATTGTGTACATACATTACTTATCCTGTACTGATCCTGAGTTACATCCTATATTATACTTCAGAGCTGCACTCACTATTCTGCTGGTGGAGTAATTGTGTACACACATTACTTATCCTGTACTGATCCTGAGTTATATCCTGTATTATACTCCAGAGCTGCACTTGCAATAGAGCAGGATACGGCTATACGCTGACGCCAAACTATGCAATGGCTGGGTCAGGTGTAGATGATAGTCTATGTTTTGTTTGTGAAGCCAATTGCAGCGTGCGCAGGGTACTATCACAGGGCCCTCCTAAGGTGTTATAATGCACGTCCCAGGTTAGGAATGCCAGAGTGGTGGAATGGCCTATAATGTCTCTGTATGGTGATGACAATGGTATCAACGGTGTCTCCTACCTGGGTATGGCGGACTCCTGGCTCACTTGCAATAAATTGAGTGTAGTGATAGTAGGAGTAATAGAGGGATTTTGCAGCAGAAATTGATGTCCAGACCTTTAGGTGAAATTCAAACTTGTCTTTACTGAAGATAACTTTTATCCAAGCAGAATACAGCTTTGGTCTTTGGTCCTAGCAGGTTTTGGCAATGGTTGGCAGGAATAAATTTTCTGCACTATAAATCTGGAGCTTGCAGGAAAAGACGTCTGCTTAGAAGCTCTGAAACTGGGGCAGGAATTTAGCTTCTGCACTTCTCTTTATCTTCTGCTTTAAGGGGACTGACTAGCTGTAGGAGGAATATGGTTTCTCCTAGGTCTCTGGACTTTACTCAGATATATTCTCAGGGAATGCTTTCGTCCTGGAATTCTGGAGATTGTCTGCTGTTTCTGTCATCCAGCTGAGACTGCAGGGCTCAGGCTGGGGAGGTAATTAATGTCTCAGCCGAGGCCAGATCCTGGTTTTCTTCCCTATATCGGGGGACTCCTGAACTGTATCACACAGCCTTCCCCAACAGAGGTGGCTGCCACACTGGCCAAACTTCCTTCTCCTCCCATACTGCAGGATGTGGGAACAGTCCACGCCTCCACAGAGGGGGAGCTAAGCTGGAATGATCCATTCCAGCCTAGATACACTAAACTAGGACTGATACCTTGCCAATGTTACTGCCACCTGCTGGTGTACCTGGAAAATTACAACACAATTGAATTTAACATGGTTTTAAATGCACAGTTGTGAAGACATGAGCAAAATAATATCAGATGACAAGGTAAAGGCTCTTAACAGATAGTAGCAGGGTAGAGGCGTGTAGTAACACAACTCTGGGGTGTTACACACTCACTATTCTGCTTGATGAGTCACTGTGTACATACATTACTTATCCTGTACTGATCCTGAGTTACATCCTGTATTATACTCCAGAGCTGCACTCACTATTCTGCTGGTAGAGTCACTTTGTACATACATTACTTATCCTGTACTGATCCTGAGTGACACCCTATATTATACTCCAGAGCTGCACTCACTTTTCTGCTGGTGGAGTCACTGTGTACATACATTACTTATCCTGTACTGATCCTGAGTTACATCCTGTATTATACTCCAGAGCTGCACTTACTATTCTGCTGGTGAAGTCACTGTCTAGTAGTACTTCTCTGCAGAAAAATAAAATGGAGTCGCCGATCAACTGGTTTCAAAAGGAACAGCTCATTCTGGCAGAGACGGGGGCAGTATGTAGTACTGCCCCCTGTCTCTGCCAGAATGAGCTGTTCCTTTGGAAACCAGTTGATCGGCGACTCCATTTTATTTTTCTGGTACATGTATGCACCATGCAAGACCCTGCAAAAGATCCTGCCGTGACCATAGAAAGTCATTTACAGCTTCCAGTATCTATTCCTGACTGTTTTCTTAATTGCTTGGTTAACATGTGTTGGTTATCTTATTTTTCTTACAACTTCACTTTTTCTTCATTTTTGGGCTTTGAAACCAATTACCAGTTTTCCATAGCGTCATGTTCTCACATTACAATGGTTTCAACATACAATGGTCCTCCCGGAACCAATCAATATTGTAACTTAACCCCTTTAGGACACAGCCTTATTTCACCTTAAGGACCAGGCCATTTTTTGCAAATCTGACCAGTGTCACTTTAAGTGGCGATAACTTTAAAACGCTTTGACTTATCCAAGCCATTCTGAGAAAGTTTTTTCGTCACATATTGTACTTCATGACACTGGTAAAATAAAGTCAAAAAAATTCATTTTTAATTATAAAAAAATACCAAATTTACCAAAAATTTGTAAAAAATTGCAAATTTCCAAGTTTCAATTTCTTTACTTCTATAATACATAGTAATACCTACAAAAATAGTTATTACTTTACATTCCCCATATGTCTACTTCATGTTTGGATCAATTTGGGAATGATATTTTATTTTTGGGGGATGTTACAAGGCTTAGAGGTTTAGAAGCAAATCTTGCAATTTTTCAGAAATTTTCAAAAACCCACTTTATAGGGACCAGTTTAGGTCTGAAGTCACTTTGTGAGGCTTACAGAATAGAAACCACCCAAAAATTACACCATTCTAGAAACTACACCCCTCAAGGTGTTAAAAACTGATTTTACAAATGTTGTTAACCCTTTAGGTGTTCCACAAGAGTTAATGGCAAATGGTGATAATATTTCAGAATTTAGATTTTTTGGCAAATTTTCCATTTTAATCCATTTTTTCCAGTAACAAAGCAAGGGTTAACAGCCAAACAAAATGCTATATTTATTGCCCCGATTCTGTAGTTTGCAGAAACACCCCATATGTGGCCGTAAACTACTGTACGGGAACACAGTAGGGCGTAGAGGAAAAGGTGCGCCGTATGGTTTTTGGAAGGCAGATTTTGCTGGACTGGTTTTTTTGACACCATGTCCCATTTGAAGCCCCTCTGATGCACCCCTAGAGTAGAAACTCCATAAAAGTTACCCCATCTAAGAAACTACACCCCTCAATGTATTCAAAACTGATTTTACAAACTTTGTTAACTCTTTAGGTGTTCCACAAGATTTAATGGAAAATAGAGATACAATTTAAAAATTTCACTTTTTTGGCAGATTTTCCATTTTAATATTTTTTTTTCTAATTACAAAGCAAGGGTTAACAGCCAAACAAAACTCAATATTTATGGCTCTGATTCTGTAGTTTACAGAAACACCCCGTATGTGGTTGTAAACCTCTGTACGGGTACACGGCAGGGTGCAGAAGGAAAGGAATGCCATACGGTTTTGGAAGGCAGATTTTGCTGGACCGTTTTTTTTGACACCATGTCCCATTTGAAGCCCCCCTGATGCACCCCTAGAGTAGAAACTCCAAAAAAGTGACCCCATTTTAGAAACTACGGGATAGGGTGGCAGTATTGTTGGTACTAGTTTAGGGTAGATATGATTTTTGGTTGCTCTATATTACACTTTTTTTGAGGCAAGGTAACAAGAAATAGCTGTTTTGGCACCGTTTTTATTTTTTGTTATTTTCAACATTCATCTGACAGGTTAGATCATGTAATATTTTTACAGAGCAGGTTGTCACGGACGCGGTGATACCTAATATGTATACTATTTTTTATTTATGTAATTTTTACACAATGATTTCATTTTTGAAACAAAAAAAATCATGTTTTAGTGTCTCCATAGTCTGAGAGCCATAGTTTTTTCAGTTTTTGGGCAAATATCTTGGGTAGGGTATGATTTTTGCGGGATGAGATGACGGTTTGATTGGCACTATTTTGGGGTGCGTATGAATTTTTGATCGCTTGCTATTACACTTTTTGTGATGTAAGGTGACAAAAAATACCTATTTTTGCACCGTTTTTTAACGGTATTCACCTGAGGGGTTAGGTCATGTGATAATTTTATAGAGCAGGTTATTATGGACACGGCGATACCTAATATGTATACTTTCTTTTATTTATGTAAGTTTTACACAATTATTTCATTTTTGAAACAAAAACAAAAAAAATCATGTTTTAGTGTCTCCATATTCTGAGAGCCATAGTTTTTTCAGTTTTTGGGCGATTACCTTAGGTAGGGTCTCATTTTTTGCGGGAAGAGGTGACGGTTTGAGTGGTACTATTTTGGCGTACATATTTTTTGGGAAGTAAGGTGGGCAAAATTTTAATTTCATCATAGTTTTTTATTTTTATGGAGTTCACCGTTCGGGTAAAGTAACATGACCGTTTTATAGATCAGGTCGTTACGGACGCGGTGATATCAAACATGTGTAGGGAATTTTATTTTTTTCATTTTTAATCAGTGATAAATGTTTAACTTTTTTTTTCACTTTTTTTTTACCCAGACCCACTTGGTTCTTGAAGATCCAGTGGGCCTGATGTCTGTATAATACAGTACAGTACACTATATAGTGTACTGTACTGTATTTTCACTTTACAAAGTCTGATTAGACTTCTGCCTTTAGCAGAAGTCTAATCAGCACCATGGACAGCCTCTGATCAGTACCATGGACAGCCGGACGCCTGTGAATGCGTCCGGTTGCCATGGTAACCATCACTCTCTGCCACAGCAGAGCAGTGGGTGATGGGGAGGGAGGGGGGCCCCCATCCTCTCCCATCGGTGGCTGAAAAGGCACAGCAGCCCCCGATGGGAGAGGGAGGGAGCTCCCTCCCTCTTAACCTTTTCCATATATCGGTCCCTACGGACCGCAGCATGGAAGGGGTTAAACGCATGGCATCTGTGCCAGCACAGATGTCAGGCGTTTCGAGCAGAGTGTCAGCAATGTGCTGACACTCTGCAAACCGCTCGGCTATCCTGAGAGATGGGGCGGGAAGATGATCACATGCCTGAAGGCCGCCCGCCCTCCCTGCCGCACTCCCCGCACCACTTCCTCCCCGCTGCGCCCGCCGGCAGATAACAAAGAGGGCAGCTGGGGGGGGGGTGTTAAACATTAAAATAAAGCTTATTTGAAGTTTCTGATCAGAAACTTCCGAGACCGCAGCAAACTGCAGGTCTGAATTGACCTGCGGTTTGCTGCGATCGCCGACATGGGGGGGTCACAGAACCCCCCGGCGCATGTAGCCAAGGTGCCTGCTCAATGATTTTAGCAGGCACCGGGTTCCGATCACAGCCCGCCGGGCGGCGGTGATCGGAACCATACATGACGTACCGGTACATCCTGTGTCCTTAAGTACCAGGACAGCATGATGTACCGGTACATCATGTGTCCTGAAGAGGTTAAAGAGTAACTAAATCTTTGTAACAATTTTTAATATGATGTCCCTAATGCCCTAATAAAACTATTTCTAATATACTTTATTAATCAATTTTGTATTTTTCTTACTCTTTTTATTACTTAAACTGCATGGCAGCTCTTAACTTAGCGAAGCAGGCAGAAGCAGGAGCCAGCTCCGCTCAGGTAATCCTGGCATAGTACATGGTTACAGGGTACCCATGTGCTATGCCAGGAGTTAGTAAACCTCCGGGGGGCACGGGCAGAAGCAGCAATATGTACTTATGCCCGTACTCTCTGTGCTGCTGCGGCCCCATTCATTAATTTCACACTCCGTACTCCATACACCACCGAGCTGTCAGCGATGTACAGAGAACTGAGTTTTAAGTGCACAGGAAATGGTGTGCTTTAGGTCGGAAAACCAATAAGAAAAATACAAAATTGATTAATAAAGTATATTAGAAAAGGTTTTATTAGGGTCTTAGGGACATCATATTAAAAATTGTTACAAAGGTTTAGTTACTCTTTAAGGGACCACTGTATACCTGTATATACCTATGTGCAAAAACACAGCCATTAACAATGAAAACAGAAGACACAATGGGGGACAACATTTATTGGACGACTGTCTTGATTCCCCCTGTGCTGCTGGAGGATGGGCCAAATTTATACAGTGGAGCACACCTCTGATACTCGGTGCATCTTCTGCCCTCCTAGCTGACCCAGATTTAAGTCTTTTTTAACAGCAGAAAATGTATATGAAGAAATATGAAGAAAGATAAATGTGGCAGGCCTGCGGCACTGCCCGCTCCCCACCAACAGCTCGTCCTCTTTTCTCATCACTTCTAAAAAGTGGCGTGAAGGGGGAAATGTTGCACATTTTGCAGCACAACTGGCATGCAGCAAAAGTGACATAATTAGCTAAGTAAATGTCCCTCCAATGTCAAGGTAACTACTTAATAGGATGCAGCTGCCACTCTTACGGTCGGTGGTACTTGGCAGCAGGTGGTCATACCCTTTCACACAAGCGGATGCTGTGCGGGTAATCTGCTGCGTGAAAGAGAGCCAAGCCCCATAATGCTCCATGCCTCTCTGTGACCCTTTTACTACAAAATCACAGTGACAACTTTATCTCACTGTGATTTTGTAGTAAAAAGATCACAGAGAAATATGGAGCATTATCAATCATGTTAATGCTCTGTGTCTCTGCTGTCCGGAAAGGGGCTTGGCTCTCTTTCACGCAGAGGATTACCCGCACGGTAGGGCAGGATTACCTGCATATGGTAGGGCTGGGGGGCTGCAACTTCCAGCCCCCCAGCTGTTGTGAAACTTCAACTCCCAGCAGGCACACTTGCCTGGTTGTACTTGGAGATCCTATAGAAGTGAATAGAGCATGCCGAGAGTTGTAGATTCACAGCTGGAGTGCTGAAGCTTGATGACCCCTCTGGTAATGAAGCTGAGCTGTGCCACAGGAGATGTGTCTGCACTGTGTATTCACGAATCTTACATGAGGATGCCCTGTCTCTCAAAGGAACATGTCTTTGAACCCTTTCAGATCAGCGTCATACATGTACAGCGTTGGCCGGGACTTTAAAGGTGGCGCCCACTCGTGAACAGAGCGGGTGTCATAGCCATCAGGTGCCAGCTGTTTTAAACAGAAGGCACCTTGGACTAAAGTCTGCGATCGGGGGTAATGCCAATTGCAGACTTTTAACCCTTCAGATGCCATGGTCAAATATGACTACGGCATCTGTACAAGCAGGAAGAGTCGGATGCCCTCCTGAATAACAAGAGGTTGCCATACATTAGTTCCTGCCTGTGGCAGGACTTCATAGGAATACAGTGTATTAAGAGAAGCAATCTGATGATTACTTGTTATAGTTCCGTATGGGGAAAAAATGTTTTTAAAAATAAAAGAATTTAAAAAAAATATAAAAATTCAAATCTCCCTCTTTTTCCAAAATGTAAACAGAAATACAAAAATAATAAAAACAAAAGGAAATAGCCACTTGCGATAAATGTCTGTACTAAAATATAAAAATATTTGCCCTATACGACAAACGCTGAAACGGAAAATGAAAGTCAACTAATGGCTGATTTGCCATTTTTTGGTCACTTCACCGCCCACAAAAAAATTAAATAAAAACTGATCATAAAGTCATACAAACCCCAAAATGGTATCAAAAGTACAGATCGCCCTGCAAAAAAAATCATTCGGCTCCGTACACATACCGTAACTACAAAAAAGTTATAGGGGTCAGAATATGGCGATGAAAAGAAAAAAATATTTTTCAAGGTTTTAAAACGCAAGAAAAACTATACATATATGAAAATAACAGGTCAGTTTTACAGTATAGGGAATGCTGTAAAAACAAAACCCATAAAACTGTTGAGAAATTGCTTTTTTTTTCCAATTTCATTTGGAATTCTTTTCCAGTTCCTCACTACATTGAAATATGAAATATGAAATGGTGGAGTTAGAAAGTGCAGCTTGTCCTGCAAAAAACAAGCCCTCAGATGGCTATGTGAAAGAAAAAAAAAAGTTATGGCCCCAGAAAAGCAGGGAATAAAAAAAAAAAATGCAACTAAAAAACCTCCGGGGTTAAAGGCTATGTACATCTTTTGCGTTTTTTTTTTTTTTTTAAAGATTGCAGTTTACTTATTTTGGGCTAAAAAATTTTTTTTCAATTGGTATTAAATTGTTATTAAATATATTGAGCCGTCCTGTCACAAAGAGTTAAATATTTTTCAAGCTGTGTGAATGCTACTTCTTTACACCGCTGTGTGACAGAGGGTTATGCCCCCACATTAAGCATTCTGCTGTGGGCGATGTAAGGGCAGCTTAATGGTTGTCACCAGTCTTTCCCAGACTCCTGAATGACAAGTCTGCCTACTTACACAATGATACTGGACAGACAGATGTTTTTTACAAAGTAGACTTCTCATTCACAAGTCCACTGTGGGTAGTTTAAGTGTGTCCATATTACTTATCACCCAGCATTCTCAGACTCCTAAATGTCAAGATTGCTCCGTCAGCTCCATAGGAGTGAATGGACTGCTGGTCCATGCTTTAGAGAGGGGACTCGGGACTCAGGATTGTGGAGGTCCAAGTGGTCAGATCCCCCCTCCCACCATGCATCCTATGGATAAGTGATAACTCCTCTAACAGCACCGACTGAGACTACACTGCCATGTAGCAGCAGAAGAAAAACCCAATGTGTGTATTTTAAAACACATTGCTAATCGGACGCATAATTTTTCTATCAATACCGCATTTTTGTCCACAAATAAAACAAATAACATTTATGGAGATAATTTGACCAGGGGCCTTCACCAACCTTAATCCGGCCCTGTGTGCCGCTTGGGAACACGTCATCGGAAGCCAGTCATTGGCTGCAGAGGGGCACGTGACTCGGTCCATGCAGAAGTCAAGTGAGTAATGCTGACTGTGGGACAAATTAATTAATAAAAAAAACAACAAATTAAAAAAAAAATAGACAACTCCTTTAACCCTTTCGCTACCAGCGCCATACATGTATAGCGTTGGAACGATAGGCAAACATGGCGCCCGCTCGCGTGTGCAGTGGGCACCATGGCCGGCGGGTCTCCACTGTTTCAATAATGCCGATCGCGGTCATTAAAGTCTTTAGATGCCGTTATCAAGTGTGATCACAGCATCTAAGGGGTGAAAATCCCGGAAGCGCTTCTTACCAGCATCCTCTGCGGCCAATGAGGATGCCAGTAATTGAATTCAATACGCTGGGTCTCTCTGAAGAGACCCAGGGTATTGAAGCTGCAATTCTTATTTCAGCCAGCAGGCGAACATAAGAAATAAGCAATTCTATACCAATATGGATATAATAAACATATTGGTACAGCATTTTCAAAAAAATACAGAGATTTGTAGCCTCAAACAAGAGGTACAAAACCACTTAAAAAAAAGTAAAAAAAAACTGTTAAAAAATATATTTGGACAGAGACAACATTTTTCTAATTTTTGTTCTGTACATTACCACAATGGATTTTGAACAAAACAATTCAGATGCAGTTGAAGTTCAGACTTTCAGCTTTAATTCTGTGGGTTGAACAAAATGATTACGGTACATAAAAATGTGAGGAACTAAAGCAATTTTTAAACTCAATCCCTTCATTTCAGGGGCTCAAAAGTAATTGGACAAATTAAATAATTGTAAGTAAAATGTTAATTTCTAACATTTGGTTGAAAACGCTTTGTTGGCAATGACTGCCTGAAGTCTTGAACTCATGGACATCACCAGACGCTGTGTTTCCTTCTCTTTAATGCTCTGCCAGGCCTTTACTGCAGCGGTTTTCAGTTGCTGTTTGTTTGTGGACCTTTCTGTCTGAAGTTTAGTCTTTTGACAAGTGAAATGCTCTATTGGGGTCAGATCAGGTGACTGACTTGGGCATTCAAGAATATTCCACTTCTTTGCTTTAGTAAACTCCTGGGTTGCTTTGGCTTTATGTTTTGGGTCATTGTCCATCTGTATTATGAAACGCTGACCAATCAGTTTGGCTGCATTTGAGCGCACAGAATGTCTCTGAAAACCCCAGAATTCATCCGGTTGCTTCTGTCCTGTGTCACATCATCAATAAACACTAAGGACCCAGTGCCACTGGCAGCCATGCACGCCCAAGCCATCACATTGCCTCCGCCATAGGCGTGCGCAGCCTATTGCATTAGGGTGTGCACCCTAAAGTACAAACACAGACGCCCCGCGCACGCGTGTATGTATATATATATTATATACATACACACACAGGCCGGGCCTCACCCTAGCGTTGCCGTGACTCCGCCTCTGCGCAGTGGCGACTCTAGGAACAATATATAGGGGTCACATAAGATACCACAGTCAAAAATGGGGTGGGCGGGCACTAATAATTTTCACCACTTAATCATGCTACTGAAAAACCCTGAAATAAGTATATATAAATAAGATTACAAAATAGGAGAGTATTGCGGTATGCAGGGATACCTTTTTATTGTACTATCCTAATACTTAAAAGACAAGCTTTCAAGAGTTTTCCTTTCTTTCTCGGTATTGCTTCAGACCTGAGAAAGAGAGAAACACTCTCCAAAACTTTTCTTTAGAGTTTAAAGCAGTTTCAGCACTATAATAAAATAATTTACTTACAAAAGAAGCTATTCAGTCGTCTGCTGTGCCGTCCTCTGCTTGCTTCCGCGGATCTTCCCCTGCTTTCAGTCTCTCCTCAGTGCGCAGGTGCACTGTTATGGGGGATCTGTGAATGACACACTGTTATGGGGGACCTGTGGATGATACACTGTTATGGGGGATCTGTGGATGACACACTGTTATGGGGGATCTGTGAATGACACACTGTTATGGGGGATCTGTGGATGACACACTGTTATGGGGGATCTGTGGATGACACTGTTATGGGGGATCTGTGGATGACACACTGTTATGGGGGCATCTGTGGATGACACTGTTATGGGGGCATCTGTGGATGACACTGTTATGGGGGCATCTGTGGATGACACTTATGGGGGCATCTGTGGATGACACTGTTATGGGGGCATCTGTGAATGACACTGTTATGGGGGCATCTGTGGATGACACTGTTATGGGGGCATCTGTGGATGACACTGTTATGGGGGCATCTGTGGATGACACTGTTATGGGGGCATCTGTGGATGACACTGTTATGGGGGCATCTGTGGATGACACTGTTATGGGCATCTGAGGATGACACTCCACTGTTATGGGGGCATCTGTGGATGACACTGTTATGGGGGCATCTGTGGATGATGCACTGTTATGGGCATCAGTGGATGACACAGGGTTATGGGGGCATCTGTGGATGACACTGTTATGGGGGCATCTGTGGATGATGCACTGTTATGGGGGGGATCTGTGGATGATGCACTGTTAATAACAGTGTCATATTCCACACAGATCCCCCATAACAGTGTCATCCACAGATCCCCCATAACAGTGTCATATTCCACAGATGCCCCCATAACAGTGTCATACACAGACCACAGATATCCCCTTAACAGTCTATTAAAGGGATATCTGTGGATGGCACTGTTATGGGGGCACCTGTGGATGACGCACTGTTATTAACAGTGCGTCATCCACAGATTCCCCCCATAACAGTATCAGCCACAGATCCCCCCCATAACAGTGTCATCCACAGATCCCCCATAACAGTGTCATATTCCACACAGATGCCCCATTAACAGTGTCATCCACAGATCCCCCATAACAGTGTCATATTCCATAGATGCCCCCATAACAGTGTCATCCACAGACCACAGATATCCCCTTAACAGTGTATTAAGGGGATATCTGTGGATGGTACTGTTATGGGGGGCCGGGGGGGATCTGTGGATGACACATATATAGCAGCATCTTGTGCTATATATGTGTCCACAGATCCCCCCCCCCCTCATAACAGTGTCCCTGACAGTGACCCCCAACAGGGGGGGTGGAGACTTCAGGCCGGCAACTATAGACCCCGCCGTGTTCCTTTGGTAAAGTGTTGTAAACTTGTAGTTGTACTACTATTACTAACTTACTGGGACAGTGGGACTCCCTCCATCTAGTATTCACGCGGGCTCTGAAACATTCAAACTAGGCCGGCGGCAGCGTAACGTGATGTCACTCACGCCGCACGCGCCTGCTCCTCCCACTTTATTAATGAAGCAGGTGGAGCAGGCGCGTGACGTCGAGGTGAGTGACGTTATGCAGCCGGCTGCCGGGACACGGAGCACAGGATTCCCCAGGAGCAGTCGAGCAGATGTCATTGAAGCTGTGCGAGTGTGCGGGGCAGCCGGGGTTTAAGAGGCAGCTGCGGTAGGCGGCGGTGCAGGAGCACAGAGGTGTGATTAGGGTGTGCCCAGGCACACCCGGCACACCCCGTGCGCACGCCTATGGCCTCCGCCATGTTCTACAGATGATGTGGTATGCTTTGGATCATGAGCTGTACCATGCCTTCACCATACTTTTTTCTTTCCATCATTCTGGTAGAGGTTGATCTTGGTTTCATCTGTCCAAAGAATGTTCTTCCAGAAGTGTGCAGATTTTTTACGATGTTTTTTTTTAGCAGAGTCCAATCTAGCCTTCTTATTCTTGAGGCTGATGAGTGGATTGCACCGTGCAGTGAACCCTCTGTATTTCCTTTATGCAGTCTTCTCTTTATGGTAGATTTGGATATTGATACGCCTATATCCTGGAGAGCATTGTTCACTTGGTTGACTGCTGTGAAGGGGTTTCTCTTCACCATGGTAATCATTCTGCGATCATCCACCACTATTGTCTTCCGTTGGCGTCCAGGTCTTTTTGCATTGTTGAGGTCACTAGTGCTTTCTTTCTTTCTCAGGATGTACCAAACTGTAGATTTTGCCACTCCTAATAGTGTAGCAATTTCTCGGATGTTTTTTTTCTGTTTTCGCAGATGAAGGATGGCTTGTTTCACCTGCATGGAGAGCTCCTTTGACCGCATGTTTACTTCTCAGCAAAATCTTCAAAATGCAAGCACCACACCTCAAATCAACTCCAGGCCTTTTATGTGCTTAATTGAGAATGAAATAATGAAGGAACTGCCCATGAAACATCCTTTGAGTCAATTGTCCAATTACTTTAGGTCCCTTTAAAAACAGGGTGCCACATGTAAAGGAGCTCACACTCCTAAACCCTTCATCCAATTTTAATGTGAATACCCTCAAATGAAAGCTAAAATTCTGGACGTTATGTCCATGTCCATTATACAGTATAACTATGACTTGAATTTGTTTTAGTAGACAGGTAATAAAAACAACATTTGTGTCAGTGTCCAAATATATATGGACCTAACTGTATACAAAATTTAAAAAAATCAAAAAAGTTTAAATCACCCCCCTTTCTGTAGAATTTAAAAATAAATAAATAACAAAAAATATAAACATCATGGGCATCACCGCATCCAAAAACGCCCATACTATTAAAATATAAAAATATTTTTCTAATACGGCGAATGGAGTAACGGAAAAAAGGGTAAAAATTGCCGATTTGCCATTTTGTCATTGCTTCTCATACCCAATTTTTTTTATAAATGTGACCAAAAAGTCACACACACACGTCCTACAAAAAACAAGCACCTACACAGCTCAGTAGATATAACTATAAAAAAGTTATGCGGGTCAGAATATAGTGATGTAATTATTATTTTTTTTTACACTATTTAGACAGAAAAAACCCTATACATACGGTATGTGGTATGGTTTTAATCCTACTGACCCAGAGAATGAAGGCCATGGGTCAGTTCTGCCGCAAAGGGAACACCGTAGGGACAAAACCTATAAAACGGTGGAGGAATTGCGTTTTTTTTCCCGCTTTCCACTATATTGTATTCCATATTAAATTATGGCATTAGAAAGTACATGTCCCACAAAAAATAAGCCCTCATATGGCTTTGTGAACGGAAAAATAAAAGCGTTATGGCTCAAGGAAGAAAAATGAAAACGCAAAAACGAAAAAACCTCCTAAGGGTTAAAGGAGTCTTTTAGTTTACTGTAAATAAAGCTTAGCCATTGCATAATGAAATGTTCTGCATCTTTCTAATATACGTTGTGTTTCAATTCCAGACTGTGGTTAAGACTAGAGTTGAGCGAACACCTGGATGTTCGGGTTCGAGAAGTTCGGCCGAACTTCCCGGAAATGTTCGGGTTCGGGATCCGAACCCGAACCGAACTTCGTCCCGAACCCGAACCCCATTGAAGTCAATGGGGACCCAAACTTTTGGGCACTAAAAAGGCTGTAAAACAGCCCAGGAAAGAGCTAGAGGGCTGCAAAAGGCAGCAACATGTAGGTAAATCCCCTGCAAACAAATGTGGATAGGGAAATGAATTAAAATAAAAATTAAAAAAATAAAAATGACCCAATATCAATTGGACAGAGGTCCCATAGCAGAGAATATGGCTTCACGTCAGCAGAGAATCAGTCTCTTCATGCCATAGCAAAGAATCTGGCTTCATGTCAGCACAGAATCAGTCTCTTCATGCCATAGCAGAGAATCTGGCTTCATGTCAGCACAGAATCTGTCTTCATGTCATAGCAGAGAATCAGGCTTCACGTCACCCACCACTGGAACAGGCCACTGTCACACATTTAGGCCCCGGCACCCAGGCAGAGGAGAGAGGTCGCGTAACAGAGAATCTGGCTTCATGTCAGCACAGAATCTGTCTTCATGTCAAAGCAGAGAATCAGGCTTCACGTCACCCACCACTGGAACAGGCCACTGTCACACATTTAGGCCCAGGCACCCAGGCAGAGGAGAGAGGTCCCGTAACAGAGAATCTGGCCTGATGTCAGCACAGAATCTGTCTTCATGTCATAGCAGAGAATCAGGCTTCACGTCACCCACCACTGGAACAGGCCACTGTCACACATTTAGGCCCCGGCACCCAGACAGAGGAGAGCGGTCCCGTAACAGAGAATCTGGCCTTATGTCAGCACAGAATCTGTCTTCATGTCATAGCAGAGAATCAGGCTTCATGTCACCCACCACTGGAACAGGCCACTGTCACACATTTAGGCCCAGGCACCCAGGCAGAGGAGAGAGGTCGCGTAACAGAGAATCTGGCCTTATGTCAGCACAGAATCTGTCTTCATGTCATAGCAGAGAATCAGGCTTCACGTCACCCACCACTGGAACAGGCCACTGTCACACATTTAGGCCCCGGCACCCAGACAGAGGAGAGCGGTCCCGTAACAGAGAATCTGGCCTTATGTCAGCGCAGAATCTGTCTTCATGTCATAGCAGAGAATCAGGCTTCACGTCACCCACCACTGGAACAGGCCACTGTCACACATTTAGGCCCAGGCACCCAGGCAGAGGAGAGAGGTCCCATAACAGAGAATCTGGCCTTATGTCAGCGCAGAATCAGTCTTCATGTCATAGCAGAGAATCAGGCATCACGTCACCCACCACTTGAACAGGCCACTGTCACATATTTAGGCCCAGGCACCCAGGCAGAGGAGAGAGGTCGCGTAACAGAGAATCTTGCCTTATGTCAGCACAGAATCTGTCTTCATGTCATAGCAGAGAATCAGGCTTTCACGTTACCCACCACTGGAACAGGCCACTGTCACACATTTAGGCCCAGGCACCCAGGCAGAGGAGAGAGGTCGCGTAACAGAGAATCTGGCCTTATGTCAGCACAGAATCTGTCTTCATGTCATAGCAGAGAATCAGGCTTCACGTCACCCACCACTGGAACAGGCCACTGTCACACATTTAGGCCCCGGCACCCAGACAGAGGAGAGCGGTCCCGTAACAGAGAATCTGGCCTTATGTCAGCGCAGAATCAGTCTTCATGTCATAGCAGAGAATCAGGCTTCACGTCACCCACCACTGGAACAGGCCACTGTCACACATTTAGGCCCAGGCACCCAGGCAGAGGAGAGAGGTCGCGTAACAGAGAATCTTGCCTTATGTCAGCACAGAATCTGTCTTCATGTCATAGCAGAGAATCAGGCCTCACGTCACCCACCACTGGAACAGGCCACTGTCACACATTTAGGCCCAGGCACCCAGGCAGAGGAGAGAGGTCGCGTAACAGAGAATCTGGCCTTATGTCAGCACAGAATCTGTCTTCATGTCATAGCAGAGAATCAGGCTTCACGTCACCCACCACTGGAACAGGCCACTGTCACACATTTAGGCCCCGGCACCCAGACAGAGGAGAGCGGTCCCGTAACAGAGAATCTGGCCTTATGTCAGCGCAGAATCAGTCTTCATGTCATAGCAGAGAATCAGGCTTCACGTCACCCACCACTGGAACAGGCCACTGTCACACATTTAGGCCCAGGCACCCAGGCAGAGGAGAGAGGTCCCGTAACAGAGAATCTGGCCTGATGTCAGCACAGAATCTGTCTTCATGTCATAGCAGAGAATCAGGCTTCACGTCACCCACCACTGGAACAGGCCACTGTCACACATTTAGGCCCCGGCACCCAGACAGAGGAGAGCGGTCCCGTAACAGAGAATCTGGCCTTATGTCAGCGCAGAATCTGTCTTCATGTCATAGCAGAGAATCAGGCTTCACGTCACCCACCACTGGAACAGGCCACTGTCACATATTTAGGCCCAGGCACCCAGGCAGAGGAGAGAGGTCGCGTAACAGAGAATCTGGCTTCATGTCAGCACAGAATAAGTCTTCATGTCATAGCAGAGAATCAGGCTTCACGTCACCCACCACTGGAACAGGCCACTGTCACACATTTAGGCCCCGGCACCCAGACAGAGGAGAGGTTCATTCAACTTTGGGTTGCCCCGCAATATAATGGTAAAATGAAATTAAAAATAGTATTGAATGAGGAAGTGCCCTGGAGTAGAATAATATATTGTTAAGTGGAGGTAGTTAATATCTAATCTGCACAAGGGATGGACAGGTCCTGTGGGATCCATGCCTGGTTCATTTTTATGAACGTCAGCTTGTCCACATTGGCTGTAGACAGGCGGCTGCGTTTGTCTGTAATGACGCCCCCTGCCGTGCTGAATACACGTTCAGACAAAACGCTGGCCGCCGGGCAGGCCAGCACCTCCAAGGCATAAAAGGCTAGCTCTGGCCACGTGGACAATTTGGAGACCCAGAAGTTGAATGGGGCCGAACCATCAGTCAGTACGTGGAGGGGTGTGCACAGGTACTGTTCCACCATGTTAGTGAAATGTTGCCTCCTGCTAACACGTTCCGTATCAGGTGGTGGTGCAGTTAGCTGTGGCGTGGTGACAAAACTTTTCCACATCTCTGCCATGCTAACCCTGCCCTCAGAGGAGCTGGCCGTGACACAGCTGCGTTGGCGACCTCTTGCTCCTCCTCTGCCTTCGCCTTGGGCTTCCACTGGTTCCCCTGTGACATTTGGGAATGCTCTCAGTAGCGCGTCTACCAACGTGCGCTTGTACTCGCGCATCTTCCTATCACGCTCCAGTGTAGGAAGTAAGGTGGGCACATTGTCTTTGTACCGGGGATCCAGCAGGGTGGCAACCCAGTAGTCCGCACACGTTAAAATGTGGGCAACTCTGCTGTCGTTGCGCAGGCACTGCAGCATGTAGTCGCTCATGTGTGCCAGGCTGCCCAGAGGTAAGGACAATCTGTCCTCTGTGGGAGGCGTATCGTCATCGTCCTGTGTTTCCCCCCAGCCACGCACCAGTGATGGGCCCGAGCTGCTTTGGGTGCCACCCCGCTGTGAACATGCTTCATCCTCATCCTCCTCCACCTCCTCCTCATCCTCGTCCTCCTCGTCCTCCAGTAGTGGGCCCTGTCTGGCCACATTTGTACCTGGCCTCTGGTGTTGCAAAAAACCTCCCTCTGAGTCACTTCGAAGAGACTGGCCTGAAAGTGCTAAAAATGTCCCCTCTTCCTCCTCGGCCACCTCCTCTTCCATCATCGCCCTAAGTGTTTTCTCAAGGAGACATAGAAGTGGTATTGTAACGCTGATAATGGCATCATCGCCACTGGCCATGTTGGTGGAGTACTCAAAACAGCGCAACAGGGCACACAGGTCTCGCATGGAGGCCCAGTCATTGGTGGTGAAGTGTGTCTGATCCACAGTGCGACTGACCCGTGCGTGCTGCAGCTGAAACTCCACTATGGCCTGCTGCTGCTCGCACAGTCTGTCCAGCATATGCAAGGTGGAGTTCCACCTGGTGGGTACGTCGCATAAGAGGCAATGAGCGGGAAGGCCGAAGTTACGCTGTAGCGCAGACAGGCGAGCAGCGGCAGGGTGTGAACGCCGGAAGCGCGAACAGACGGCCCGCACTTTATGCATCAGCTCTGACATGTCGGGGTAGTTGCGAATGAACTTCTGCACCACCAAATTCAGCACATGCGCCAGGCAAGGGATGTGCGTCAAACCGGCTAGTCCCAGAGCTGCAACGAGATTTCGCCCATTATCGCACACCACCAGGCCGGGCTTGAGGCTCACCGGCAGCAACCACTCGTCGGTCTGTTGTTCTATACCCCGCCACAACTCCTGTGCGGTGTGGGGCCTGTCCCCCAAACATATGAGTTTCAGAATGGCCTGCTGACGTTTACCCCGGGCTGTGCTGAAGTTGGTGGTGAAGGTGTGTGGCTGACTGGATGAGCAGGTGGAAGAAGAGGAGGAGGAAGCTGAGTAGGAGGAGGAGGAGACAGGAGGCAAAGAATGTTGCCCTGCGATCCTTGGCGGCGGAAGGACGTGCGCCAAACAGCTCTCCGCCTGGGGCCCAGCCGCCACTACATTTACCCAGTGTGCAGTTAGGGAGATATAGCGTCCCTGGCCGTGCTTACTGGTCCACGTATCTGTGGTTAGGTGGACCTTGCCACAGATGGCGTTGCGCAGTACACACTTGATTTTATCGGACACTTGTTTGTGCAGGGAAGGCACGGCTCTCTTGGAGAAGTAGTGGCGGCTGGGAACAACATACTGTGGGACAGCAAGCGACATGAGCTGTTTGAAGCTGTGTGTGTCCACCAGCCTAAATGACAGCATTTCATAGGCCAGTAGTTTAGAAATGCTGGCATTCAGGGCCAGGGATCGAGGGTGGCTAGGTGGGAATTTACGCTTTCTCTCAAATGTTTGTGAGATGGAGAGCTGAACGCTGCCGTGTGACATGGTTGAGATGCTTGGTGACGCAGGTGGTGGTGTTGGTGGTACATCCCATGTTTGCTGGGCGGCAGGTGCCAACGTTCCTCCAGAGGCAGAGGAAGAGGCCGAGGCGGCGGCAGCAGCAGCAGAAGAGGCCGAGGCGGCGGCAGCAGCAGAAGAGGCCGAGGCGGCAGCAGCAGAAGAGGCAGCAGGGGGAGCCTGAGTGACTTCCTTGTTTTTAAGGTGTTTACTCCACTGCAGTTCATGCTTTGCATGCAGGTGCCTGGTCATGCAGGTTGTGCTAAGGTTCAGAACGTTAATGCCTCGCTTCAGGCTCTGATGGCACAGCGTGCAAACCACTCGGGTCTTGTCGTCAGCACATTGTTTGAAGAAGTGCCATGCCAGGGAACTCCTTGAAGCTGCCTTTGGGGTGCTCGGTCCCAGATGGCGGCGGTCAGTAGCAGGCGGAGTCTCTTGGCGGCGGGTGTTCTGATTTTGCCCACTGCTCCCTCTTTTGCTACGCTGTTGGCTCGGTCTCACCACTGTCTTTTCCTCCGAACTGTGAAAGTCAGTGTCACGACCTTCATTCCATGTGGGGTCTAGGACCTCATCGTCTTCCACCCAGTCTTGATCCCTGACCTCCTGTTCAGTCTGCACACTGCAGAAAGACGCAGCAGTTGGCACCTGTGTTTCGTCATCATCAGAGACGTGCTGAGGTGGTATTCCCATGTCCTCATCATCAGGAAACATAAGTGGTTGTGCGTTAGTGCATTCTATCTCTTCCACCCCTGGTGAAGAGCTAGGTGGATGCCCTTGGGAAACCCTGGCAGCAGAGTCTTCAAACAGCATAAGAGACTGCTGCATAACTTGAGGCTCAGACAGTTTCTCTGATATGCATGGGGGTGATGTGACAGACTGATGGGCTTGGTTTTCATGCGCCATCTGTGCGCTTTCTGCAGAAGACTGGGTGGGAGATAATGTGAACGCGCTGGATGCACTGTCGGCCACCCAATTGACTAATGCCTGTACCTGCTCAGGCCTTACCATCCTTAGAACGGCATTGGGCCCCACCAAATATCCCTGTAAATTCTGGCGGCTACTGGGACCTGAGGTAGTTGGTACACTAGGACATGTGGCTGTGGCAGAACGGCCACGTCCTCTCCCAGCACCAGAGGGTCCACTAACACCACCACGACCATGTCCGCGTCCCTTATTAGATGTTTTCCTCATTGTTCCCGTTCACCACAATTTTGAGAATGGCAAATTTGGGAATAGTTTTTCAACCCAGAAAAAAAAAATGTGCTTTTACGGTCACTACAAATAACTTGACCAGCTAAAACAGTACAGATTTGCTTGAATAGAAATGTGAGACCTGTTTTTTTTTTGCACTGTGTGACAGGTTAAGGTTTAATCACAGAATCAGACTTCTATCTGCACGGTAGCGTGTGTCTTAGGTTTTTCTGAATGACACTATCAGTACCTTCAATGTAAGATATCCTTTTTGGGATAGATTTCAAGTAGGCCTCAAATACCAGAAACTAGTTATTTTGAGAATGGCAAATTTGGGAATAGTTTTTCAACCCAGAACAAAAAGTGTGCTTTTATGGTCACTACAAATAACTTGACCAGCTAAAACAGTACAGATTTGGTTGAATAGAAATGTCAGGTCTATTTTTTAGGTGCTGGGTGACAGGCTCAACTTGCCCCTGATGTAGTATATGGCCAAAAAATAACCACACTGTTGATGGTTAAATGCACTTGGGTGACACAGGCTCAGCCTGCACCAGATGTAGTATATGGCCAAAAAATAATCAGACTGTTAATGGTTAAATGCACTTCGGTGACACAGGCTCAGCCTGCAGCTGATGTAGTATATGGCCAAAAAATAACCAGACTGTTGATGGTTAAATGCACTTCGGTGACACAGGCTCAGCCTGCAGCTGATGTAGGATATAGCACAAAATAACCACACTATTGATGGTTAAATACACTTGGTGATAGCTTGTGCTGGCGCACCACAAGTCACAAAATGGCCGCCGATCACCCCAGAAAAAAAGTGATCTAAAAACGCTCTGGGCAGCCTCAAAAAAGTGAGCAAGTCAATATTAGCACTTCAATGATCCACAGCTGCAGATCGATCACAGAATGAAGTCTTTTGGAGGAGTTAATCACTGCCTAATCTCGCCCTAACGTCGCAGCTGCAACCTCTCCCTACGCTTGTATCAGCAGAGTGACGTGCAGCGCTACGTGACCCAAGCTTATATAGAGGCTGGGTCACATGGTGCACTGGCCAATCACAGCCATGCCAATAGTAGGCAAGGCTGTGATGGCCTCTTGGGGCAAGTAGTATGACGCTTGTTGATTGGCTGCTTTGCAGCCTTTCAAAAAGCGCCAAGAAAGCGCCGAACACCGAACCCGAACACAGACTTTTCCGAAAATGTTCGGGTTCGGGTCCGTGTCACGGACACCCCAAAATTCGGTACGAACCCGAACTATACAGTTCGGGTTCGCTCATCCCTAGTTAAGACCTCTGCTTGATTTCAATGAATAGAAACATTCTTGTTCATTCCCAGCTGTATTTTTGATACCATGTATTCAATGTAAACAATCCTGTGAGCTAAATGCAGCAGCAGCAGCAGCACAAACGGCTTTACTATTATAGGATTTACATGGGGGGAGGGTGCACAGTCATCAGCTCCATCTACTAATCCACAAGTGACTGACGTTACTAACACGAAGCGGCATCGGATTTCCCTGCTAATTAATCAGATCTGACCCAACACATTTCAAAGGAGACTGTACATGACTGTGACTGGGGGGAAAAGCACGAGCGCCAGGGCCTCGCATGCAAAGATTCACACAATCCTAATTAACAGCCAATTGGCGCTAATCAGAAATTATGGAAACAACAGGCAAATTCTTGGCCCCGATCGATGTTTATTACATATCCTTTTATTTCTTTCCACTGCAAACACCAGAGATTCAGCGAGCGGATACATTTCCTGCGTCCTTCTCTACAGCAAACAGACTTTAATGACTAGTTCACATTGCCTGGATATTTTAATATGCTGGATCGGAGATTTTATATCATTTTTTTTTTTTTACAGACGTTAATAGTATAACCCCGTAACATTACAAAGTGGAACCACATTTCATTACCGCCCAAAGAAAGCAGTGTGGATTTCATGTGAAAACAGAGTATTTAGAAGTTAAGCCCTCGGTATACTTTATATGAGGCTACTGCCAAGTACTAGGAGATAACCCTTTCATGCATGAATCTGCAATGGTCTACATACTGTAGACATGTTTATGTATCGCCCAATTCAGGGCTGGATTAAGGTTGGTGGTCTCTAAGTAAAACATTTGGTAATCCCACCTCTTGAAATTAGCTTTCCTTCCAAAAAAGACACCACGCCTATTTGATGCCAGCAGATATAAGATACTCAAATTTGCATATATGTGTAACAGAAAGGCTGAACAGAATTCGGCAGACCACAATACTCCCCATGCATACTTGGTCCTCCTAATGAGAAAGAGAACCCACCAAGAGTACCTTCAAGTCCACTCAGCTAACCAGGGCAATTTTCTACCCAGTACTCTTGACCTTTTGAAAGGAGAACTAGATTGTGCATCTCATTTCCAGTGGAGTGTTATATTGCTCTCTCTCATTTGCCCAAAATGAATTATAAAAAATTAGGTGCATTAAAACCTAATTTTTTTGGAAAACTAAGTGCAATTTCTGAGTTGCCAAAATGTATTTGCTTATCTCTAGGGCATAACTAGAAAGCACTGAGCAGCCCATAGGATCCTGTGTAAGAAGGCTTGTAATGGAGGTCCTCCCAAAGGTGGTGGAGGACTTGAAATGTGCCCCTTTTCTAACCCAGCCCTGTCTCATAGGGTTGCATGGAGCATAAAAAGTGCTTATGGTACTTTCTTCCTAATGCATGCAACCCTTGAAAAGTGGAATACGAAGCAGGAGTCCTCTGTTCTAACAATCAGTGGGGGTCCTCTTAAGGTCCCACCAGCATCTCAGTTGGGCTGAGATCTGGACATGAGGTCTGGATTTTGACTAGGCCATTCCAACCCCTTGATTTTTTTTTTTGTACATTCTGTTGTAGATTTGCTTAGGATCATTGTCCTGTAGTTTCGGCCAAGCTTTAGCTGTTGAGTAGATGGCCTGATAACTATTTAGGTAAAGAGGAGTTCATGGTCGGCTCAATAACTGCAAGGTGACTGGGTGCTCTGGCTAGAAAACAAGTCCACATCATCACCCCTCCGCCACCGTGGTTGAGTGTTGGTATGAGGTGTTTTTGCTGATAAGCTGTTTGGTTTTCACCAAACGTGGCTCTGTGCGTTATGTACAAACATGTCCACTTTGTTCTCATGTGTCCTAAGAACATCGTTCCAGATGCAACTTTGCAAAACTTATGCCATGCTTCCATGTTGTTTTTAGAAACAAGAGGCTCTCTCTTGGCAACCTTCCAAAAAGTCATTCAGTCTTTTTATAACTGTACTGTCCAGAACTTGAACATTTCACATGTTAACCGGGGCCTACAAAGTCTTAGGTGTAGCTCTTGGTTTTCTGTAGTTTCTCGGTCTGACCTTGGGGTGAACCTGCTGAGATGTCCACCCCTGAGAAGACTGTCAGCTGTCTCAAGCATTTTCCACTTGTGAATAATCTTTCTCACTGTAGAATGATGGACTTCATATTGGAAATGTCCTAGATTGATGGGCAGGACCAATTGCTTCTCTAAGATCATTGGTGATGTCTTTCCTCCATGGCATTGTGTTAACACACTCCTGAATGCTTCAGCCCAGCAAACTGCCAAAACTTCTTTGATAGAGGTGATCACACTCGCTGATGATCAATTAATCAAGGTCATTTTATGAGCAGCTCCTGGCAGCTACTTACCTTATCAATTACTATGGAAGCAGTAGGGGTGTACTCAATTCTTCAGACACAGAGTCTGCATTTTGGCCTAGTTTTTGTTAAAGACATATTGACATGGTGCAATTTGTCCTTTGTTGTTGTTCATCTGAGGTTGCATTTAGTTCATTTTAAGACCTTCTAAACAAGCAGCATTTCATTTCAGGCTGAAAAGAAACAAAAATTTTACATCTAATCATCTGTCCAGTACTGATTTGTTAGTGATCAGACATGGGTGGCTTATCATATTATTTAGATAGCTTGTATCTGTTCTTCTATTATGAGCCTCCATTAGAAGAAGACAATATTCCGGGCAGACCACACGCTTCTGAAGAGCTTGCGTCCAAGTCTCTCTGTGGTCCTGTAACTTCCTGACCTTCGATATCTGAACTTCAGAGTCTGCCTAATTTTCCCATAATTAAATTAGAAAAACAAAGTCCAGTAGGATTGATAACAGAGCTTGCAATCTAAAGTGCATTATCCGCTGTCATCTGTCTCACTCAAACGCACTTCAAATTCGACGGTTTTACAGTCGTCCGATTATTCGCAGGCCAAGAGCACATTTTATGTTGTTAAATAAACATATTAACAAGATGTCTCCAGCCTTATAAATACAGCCCGTCATGGGGACACTTAAGTAAACAATGACCAGAAGAAGGAAGGGAGGGTTATGGGGATGTTTCCCAAAGGATATCAATTAATGTACCTAACTGTATTGATAATGGAGACAAACAAGTAATAACTTACAGGGTATGTAAGAGGCTTTCCCACCAATATTGTCCACAGTCAGGTCATAAATAAATGGGGTCCAAGCTACTTCCTCCAATATTTACCCCCCAAATCTCTGAAGCAAGCTGACTGCAGACACTGAACAAGCAGAAAATTCATCTCTGAAGCCTGCAGGAGTGCAGGTCTGGAGTATAGAATGAGTAATATAATGTATGTACACAGTGACTCCAGCAGAATAGTGAGTGCAGCTCTGGAGTATAATACAGGATGTAACTCAGGATCAGTACAGGATAAGTAATGTATGTACACAGTGACTACACCAGCAGAATAGTGAGTGCAGCTCTGGAGTATAATACAGGATGTAACTCAGGATCAGTACAGGATAAGTAATGTATGTACACAGTGACTACACCAGCAGAATAGTGAGTGCAGCTCTGGAGTATAATACAGGATGTAACTTAGGATCAGTACAGGATAAGTCATGTATGTACACAGTGACTCCACCAGCAGAATAGTGAGTGCAGCTCTGGAGTGTAATACAGGATGTAACTCAGGATCAGTACAGGATAAGTCATGTATGTACACAGTGACTCCACCGGCAGAATAGTGAGTGCAGCTCTGGAGTATAATACAGGATGTAACTCAGGATCAGTACAAGATAAGTAATGTAATGTATGTACACAGTGACTCCACAAGCAGAATAGTGAGTGCAGCTCTGGAGTATAATACAGGATGTAACTCAGGATCAGTACAGGAGTAGTCATGTATGTACACAGTGACTCCACCAGCAGAATAGTGAGTGCAGCTCTGGAGTATAATAAAGGATTTAACTTAGGATCAGTATGAAATAAGTAATTTATGTGCACATTGACTCCACCGGCAGAATAGTGAGTGCAGCTCTGGAGTATAACACAAGATGTAACTCAGGATCAGCACAGGATATATAATGTACTGTATGTACACAGTGACTCCACCAGCAGAATAGTGAGTACAGCTCTGGAGTATAATACAGGATGTAACTCAGGATTAGTACAGGATAAGTAATGTAATATATGTACACAGTGACTCCACCAGCAGAATAGTGAGTACAGCTCTGGAGTATAATACAGGATGTAACTCAGGATTAGTACAGGATAAGTAGTGTAATGTATGTACACAGTGACTGCACTAGCAGAATAGTGAGTGCAGCTCTGAACTATAATACTGGATGTAGCTCAGGATCTGTATAGGATAAGTAATGTAATGTATGTACACAGTGACTGCACCAGCAGAATAGTGAGCGCAGCTCTTGAGTCTTATACAGGATGTGTACAGTACAGAATAAGTAATGTAATGTATTATTAACATAGTGACTTGACTTTTTATGTAGGCTAATTCTATATAGTTAAATTGACTGACATAGGTGCAGATATTCCTGGAGCCAGCTCTTTTGAATGTCCAGCATTATGTGTTATATTGTACAGGGCTGCACATTCTATACTAATCATTTCCCCAGTCAGTCAGTGACACAGAGGACCACGTTGGGGGCAGCTGATGAGACACATGATTCACCTTTCACCATGATTACTATGTGCGCTTCGTTGATCACAATTGTATGTCTTGTTTCTTCGGTTTTATAAACACAATTAGTATTTGGACAAAGCCCAACATAAGATGAGTACGATGGAAGATCTAATCATAGAGCAGCACGAATCAGTAGAATGCAAATTACCAGGGAAGAGTTCAGCTCCGGAGTCATTCTCTTCTGTCAGGATGTTCATATCTGTCCATGGGTTGTGTCAGGTATTGCAGCTCAGCGCTATTGAAATGACTAGGGCTCAGCTGCAATACCATACACAACCTGTGGACAGGTGTGGCACTGTTTTTCAATGGAAAGGTATGTTTTTCTTATCCTGTACAACCCTTTTAAATGAGTTGTCTGGAAGATTAACAATATTAGCTCAATCTATTTTTAAATGTGGGGTTCCAACTTTCGGGACCCTCGGTGATCCTCTCAATGAAGAAGCCATGGTGCAGGGGTGGTATGTCCTCTTCATCATTTACGCAGGCTTGGCGGCTCATTGAGGCAGATTTTCCTGCAGGTTTTTCAGCCAAAGCCAGAAGTAGATTCAAAAGGAATCAGAAATATAAAGGAAGGACTTATACGTCTCCTCCCTACCGGATCCACTTCTGGCTTTGGCTAAAAATCCTGCAGGAAAATGTGACTCAAATTCTCCTCCAAAAAAACTCTCTGTGAACCTACCCTAACAGTCACCGGAGACTTCTAAAAAGTGTTAGTCACAATGGCCCACAAACTTGCCTCCAGTGCCTCCAGAATCAGTCCGCTGCAGCTACAGCATCAGTGCGACGCCCTAAAAGTGCAGTTCACAGCCCCCAAAAACAGTCGGCCAGTCCTTCCAGTTAGTGATGAGCGAAGTATTGAAAAATTTGATTCAGCCGCTGAATTTTACAAAAAAATTTGCTTTGTGATGAATTACTTCATCACGAAGCGCATTTCTTTGTAAGTAGTGGGTGCAATGGCAGGGAGTGGCGCTTCCATCATTGTACCTCTCAGGTGCCATGTACATAGCCTCTCACAGCAATAATACAGTGTAAATATTTTTAAAAAATTGTAAAAAATCACACTTTTCTCTGATCGCAAAGAGCCGGCCGCCGCCATATTTATTACGGGATTTCATGTGAGATCTTCAATGAATATGGCGGCGACTTGCTCTTCAGAGGAGGTATCTATGATTTTTTTTTTTTTTTTTTTACCACCATTCAGGGAATATCGATTCGCTACCACAAAGCACAAGGAAATTCGGCTTCACGGCAAATTACATTTTCCATGAAATGGAAAAGTGGACTTTGAGCTCCTTTTTTTTGCGGACCGTATACAGAACCATTAATTTCAGCGGGGCCAAAAAAAAAAAAAAGAAGTTACTCCGTGTGCATTCCATTTTCGTATGTTCATATTTCCGTTCTGCCAAAAAATACCACATGTCCTATTATTGTCCGAATTACGGACAAGCATAGTACTGTTCTATGAAGGGCCGTTCCGCAAAATACGGAATGCACACCGATGTCATCCGTATTTTTTGCGGATCCGTTTTTTGTGGAGCGCAAAATACATATGGTTCTGTGCATGAGCCCTAAAGCTGACAGGGGGAGGGACGTAAGAATTTTAGTTGACAGTAAACCTACCTGTAGGAACCAGCGTCAGACAGCTGCCGCCAAGTCATGGAAGATCATGGGGTGCATCAGAAGGACATAGTCATCACCAGTCAGACATGGAGTATTCTGTCCGGCCTTGTTCACCAGTGCACAAGAAAGACATAGCAGAGCTGGAGAGAGTTCAAGGGCAAGCGACTGAAGTAATAAACGGAACATTGATTAAAATTAGGGTTATTCTGTTTAAATAATGGCGGCGGAGGGGAGATCTACTAACTGTGTATAAATATATCATAGGACAACACCATGATCCATTTATACCCAGGCACAAAAGTACTATGTAATGAGGGGACATCCTCTACATCCAGATGTTGGAGAGACCCTCCAACATTGAAGTGGATTCTTTACTGTAAGAGCAGTGAGACAATAAAACTCTCTTCCCCTATAATATAGCTGTGCTGTATCTTTCTTGAAACGGTGCCCTCATAGTACTATACATCCCCCGAGTAATACATTATATACAGTATATACAATAATATAAAGTAGTGTGATAAATAAAAATACACTATACTTGACATGTCTATAAATAATACTGTACTGTATGTGTGTAAATAACATTGTGATGTCAGAATGTGTTTTTATCAAGAGATACCCTGTAAATAGCTATAACCACATGGGAAAATTTGTCACAGATCGCTTTTGTAGGGAGTTTCTTCTTCTATACCAACCACTGATTGATATGTAATGATCCCCTTCCTTTAAAGACTACCAACACATTTGCACAGATTTTTTTTAAGCGTTTATTTATTTCGTAAATAATTTTCTTCATTAAAAAATGTATATTATTTGCTACTGTAGATTGTAGTCTTTCCCCTAGCTGGTTGTCCTCAGGGCCGGTGCTATAATAAGGCAGACCAAGCGGCTGCCTTAGGGTGCAGAGATGGGGGGGGGGGGGGCGTATTTTTCGCCCCTGGGTCTTATGGGGCGAATACTAATGAAGCGCTTCCATTTTGAAAGCGCTTCATTAGTACCGGAGGGCTGGGAAGCGGTGAAGGATCTGTACTCACCGCTTCCTGGTCCTCCGCTCGGTTGTCTGCAGTAAAGGGCTGCGCACCATGTGACCTCACTGTGCGCAGCCTTCACAGCTGACAGCCGAGAACCAGGAAGACGAGAGAGAGAACGCTGGTGGTGAGGAGGAGCAGCGGCGTCCAGGAGCAGGAGAGGCAAGTTATTTTATTTTATTTTATTTGTGCTGATGGCTGACATGGGGGGGCATAATGGCTGACATGGGGGAGCATGATGGCTGACATGGGGGGGCATGATGGCTGACATGGGGGAGCATGATGGCTGACATGGGGGGGCATGATGGCTGACATGGGGGGGCATGATGGCTGACATGGGGGGGCATGATGGCTGATATGGGGGGCATGATGGCTGACATGGGGGCATGATGGCTGACATGGGGGGCATGGTGGCTGACATGGGGGGCATGGTGGCTGACATGGGGGGCATGGTGGCTGACATGGGGGGCATGGTGGCTGACATGGGGGGCATGGTGGCTGACATGGGGGGCATGGTGGCTGACATGGGGGGCATGGTGGCTGACATGGGGACATGGTGGCTGACATGGGGGCATGATGGCTGACATGGGGGCATGATGGCTGACATGGGGGGCGATGGCTGACATGGGGGGCGATGGCTGACATGGGGGGCGATGGCTGACATGGGGGGTGATGGCTGACATGGGGGGTGATGGCTGACATGGGGGGCTGTTGGCTGACATGGGGGGCTGATGGCTGACATGGGGGGCTGATGGATGGGGGCTGATGGCTGACATGGAGGGCGATGGCTGACATGAGGGCATGATGGCTGACATGGGGGCTGACGGATGGGGGAATGATAGCTGACATGAGGGCATGATGGCTGACATGGGGGATGATGGCTGACAAAGGGGCATGATGGCTGACATGGGGGCATGACGGCTGACATGGCGCATGATGGCTGAACATGGGGGCATGATGGCTGACATGGGGGGCTGATGGATGGGGGCTTATGGCTGACATGGGGGCTGATCTGAGGCATTGGGGGTCTGTTCTGAGGTCTGATTAACATTGGGGGTCTGATTGCTGGTCTGACCTGAGGTGCAATGGAAAATATTTTTTTCTTATTATCCTCCTCTAAATTCTAGGTGCGTCTTATGGGCCAGTGCATCTTAGAGTGCGAAAAATATGGTCCTCAAACCAGCAAGGGGCGGGCTCCAAAATGTAGCCTCGCTTGTGTTGGCAAAAATCCTTGCACCGTCCCTGGTTGTCCTACTACCTCTGACAGTGAACTGACAGCTGGCTGTGTCGGCTCTCTTCCCTCCCCTTCTTCCATTGTTCAGAAGTGGTTGTACATGGCAGATCAGAGAGTGGAGAAGAGGAAAAACATCCAAATGTTCAGTGAGGGCAGATCACACAGGCTGAAAATAAGGAGGCGAGCACCTAAGTCAGTCTATTGGGTGAAGATAATCACATAGGTATAGCATTACAGGAGAGCACCCAGGGCAGACTCTGCAGGGAAGGGAGGAGATCACACACTCCTCAGCATCAGTGATTATTACTACAAATAAAAGCAGATTTCTCATGAGCTATAGAAGGAGAAATCAGTCCTAAAATGAAGCTGTACTGATACATGAGAGCTATTACATATAGCATGTATTACAGAGAGGGGGGGTCGCAAGAAAAAGTATGTGAACCCTTTGAAATGATATGGATTTCTGCACAAATTGGTCATAAAATGTGATCTGATCTTCATCTAAGTCACAACAATAGACAATCACAGTCTGCTTAAACTAATAACACACAAAGAATTAAATGTTACCATGTTTTTATTGAACACACCATGTAAACATTCACAGTGCAGGTGGAAAAAGTATGTGAACCCCTAGACTAATGACATCTCCAAGAGCTAATTGGAGTGAAGTGTCAGCCAACTGGAATCCAATCAATGAGATGAGATTGGAGGTGTTGGTTACAGCTGCCCTGCCCTATAAAAAACACACACCAGTTCTGGGTTTGCTTTTCACAAGAAGCATTGCCTGATGCGAATGATGCCTCACACAAAAGAGCTCTCAGAAGACCTACGATTAAGAATTGTTGACTTGCATAAAGCTGGAAAGGGTTATAAAAGTATCTCCAAAAGCCTTGCTGTTCATCAGTCCACGGTAAGACAAATTGTCTATAAATGGAGAAAGTTCAGCACTGCTGCTACTCTCCCTAGGAGTGGCCGTCCTGTAAAGATAACTGCAAGAGCACAGCGCAGACTGCTCAATGAGGCGAAGAAGAATCCTAGAGTGTCAGCTAAAGACTTACAAAAGTCTCTGGCATATGCTAACATCCCTGTTAGCGAATCTACGATACGTAAAACACTAAACATGAATAGATTTCATGGGAGGATACCACAGAGGAAGCCACTGCTGTCCAAAAAACACATTGCTGCACGTTTACAGTTTGCACAAGAGCACCTGGATGTTCCACAGCAGTACTGGCAAAATATTCTGTGGACAGATGAAACCAAAGTTGAGTTGTTTGGAAGAAACACACAACACTATGTGTGGAGAAAAAGAGGCACAGCACAACCACATCAAAACCTCATCCCAACTGTGAAGTATGGTGGTGGGGGCATCATGGTTTGGGGCTGCTTTTCTGCATCAGGGCCTGGACGGATTGCTATCATCGAAGGAAAAATTAATTCCCAAGTTTATCAGGACATTTTGCAGGAGAACTTAAGGCCATCGGTCCACCAGCTGAAGCTCAACAGAAGATGGGTGTTGCAACAGGACAACGACCCAAAGCATAGAAGTAAATCAACAACAGAATGGCTTAAACAGAAGAAAATACGCCTTCTGGAGTGGCCCAGTCAGAGTCCTGACCTCAACCCGATTGAGATGCTGTGGCATGACCTCAAGAAAGACACCAGACATCCCAAGAATATTGCTGAACTGAAACAGTTCTGTAAAGAGGAATGGTCAAGAATTATTCCTGACCGTTGTGCACGTCTGATCTGCAACTAAAGGAAACGTTTGGTTGAAGTTATTGCTGCCGAAGGAGGTTCAACCAGTTATTAAATCCAAGGGTTCACATACTTTTCCCACCTGCACTGTGAATGTTTACAGGGTGTGTTCAATAAAAACATGGTAACATTTAATTCTTTGTGTGTTATTAGTTTAAGCAGACTGTGATTGTCTATTGTTGTGACTTAGAAGAAGATCAGATCACATTTTATGACCAATTTGTGCAGAAATCCATATCATTCCAAAGGGTTCACATACTTTTTCTTGCACCTGTACTACCCTCCTGTAAACTATAAATAATATTAGACATCACCAGAGTCACTTATATATAGTCATTTATCAGCAATTGCATGCATAACAAGTACATGTCTGCATATGTCCCCCAGGTTGGGGTGAGGCAGAATATTTGCCCCAAGGTAACATTTTATGTGAACTCACAGATGTGTTATTTCATGGAAAGTCTATCCGGACTATACTTACACACAGAAACATACGGCTTAACACAATAAACCTCTTCAGTTTCTTGCAAATTACGCTGTGTTCTCTTTATTTGTCTAGTCCTTTGGTTTGTTTTTTGACTTTTCCCTCATTTTACATTATATAACTTTGTCCCTTATAAAGGAGAGCTTTATGGTGATCTAAACTCCAAAGACATACTGATGGGGGGAGTTAGATGCTAATGTCTGTAAAGCGCTGCGGAATCTAGTAGCGCTATATAAGTGCATAAAATAAATCAATAAACTCAGTTCAATAGGGACAGGTTGTTTCAGCTGTAATGTTAAAGCTAAAATGCACCCAGATATTGGCCCTGAACCCTGAGCCAGCAACAGACTTTTATGGCAGACTGTAGTGAGCATTGCTCTGTGGCATGTCCAAGGGTTATTGTACAGAGAGGGGGAGTAGGTAGGCTATCCCCGTTATGTGTTGTCATTGGTGGATCCTGTGTTATCTGCCTCCATTTCCTGGTACTATACATACAGTAGCACTAAAGACGGCTCAATATTGCTCTGAAAATCCTTTTTTTTTTTCTCCAAAGGAAATAATGTGTTTCCATGGGATCCATAAAGGTATTTAATGTTGCCGATGGAGGCTTCAAATCTAAGAGATGTAAAAAGACTAGACTTTTTTGAATGTGCTGAATGTGATATGACGTACTGATGCTTGAGATCATGCTGTGATCTCGGAGAGAGGAAGAGAGCACTGTTTCATCTCAAATTTGGGTGAGCTACAGCACCAGAACCACACGGCTACATCCAATGTGTAGTGGGCGGTTACTGCAGTGCTGGGTGAAGCTGCCGGAGCTACCTTGAAATAGCTAATTGACAGGGGCATGGGGGTGTCAGACCACCACCTATTAGATATTAATGGCCTATCCTGGGGATAGTCCATCAATAGCAAAATGTGACAGATCATACAAGGTGTTCATGAGGCTTTCCTATTTTGGGGGGAAGGGGGCAATTTTATATTCACCGTAAAGTTGAAAAAAGCAGCATAAAATATTACGCCATGTGAGCAAAGAGGGAAAGGAATGTACAGTAAAAGGGGAATAGCTGTCCATTGTCTGTTCCAAATTGAACCACTCGCTAGCACGTCCTCATTATGTCCTTATATCGCTGCGACTAATACAATAGAGCAATGCGACTGTAACGGCCAAGTGACGGAATCGCTTATAATTGCATTATGTGTCTTGCCATCTGTTTGCATTCAGCGCAGTTCTGTTCCGTTATGTGCACGACTCGCTCTTGGATTCAGTTTTTAGGACTTGATTTGTTTATACGAAACATAAAATTCAAGGATTATCTAAAAACCACAATAACCTCCAGCATCCAAACACGGTCCGAGAAGGAAAACACAACTCGTGCCATTTATTTGGAACCAGTTAACGAATAAATGGATTTCAAAGCCGAAGTCTGACTTGTCACCATTTGCTGAGCTGTCTAAAACAGTCCATTGTTTTCTATTGTCCGCCATGCCAGGATGAGGAGAGGCTGAATATAGTCTTCTGCAATGGACTTGCTTATGAAAAGTCTAGAAATGTAGAAGTCTAGGGGGCACAGTATTAATAATGGCTCTGCTGACACCAGTATTAATAATGGCACATGATAGTTGAGGGCCCTTGTTACAGATTTTGCATTAGGGTCCAGGAGATTCAGGTTACACCTATTTTGCATTCCCAGAAATGTTTTCTTGTCTTTCTCATCTGCAACATGGGAATAAAGTTGTCAAACTTCACCTAACAACCACTGTAGGGTCCAAAAGTCCAATGCTGGGGTGCCGTAAGTAGTGCATTTGGGAAGCACACCCCCATTATTACACTAGGACTGCAAATCCTGCTTTGCATGACTGTGACTACAGTCTACCAGTCAAGTGCAACTTTTCTACAATCCTGCTGGTGACATTAGGTACTGTATTGCATGATGCCCATTGATGTGTGTATTTCGTGGTTGGGTCAAGTCCTTCAGTGCATGAGCCAATCTTTTTAGAAGCTCTCCACTCTGGCAAATAGAGGGGTCCTGTACTCACCCTCCTACTCACAATCTTCCCTGTCTCTTCCTCTTAGGGCGCAAGCCAGCATGTGCAAGGGCTAATCTGTCCCCAGCCAATGGCAACATTTCCTGGGGCATATAGGGCACTTTCACCTACAAGAAGGTGTCTGACCTATAGGTTCCTAGCTTGAATAGTCCTGCAAAGATGCACTATTGTATTGTTCTGACCTCCCGTGCTTAACCGGTGCTTGTTTATAATTTTGACCCTGTGCCACCTGCTCTGAACGCTGCCGGATCACCATATTGACCCAGTGCCACCTGCCCTGAAATACTGCATGACTAACTTATTGCTTGAACTCTGCCTGTCCTTGCCTCTGCTTGTCCGCTGACCACACTTCTGCCTGTCCCTTTGGTGTCTCTTGACCCACCTGGGTTATCAGTCTTGAATAGAGACTACTCCAAAAGGTAGTGGTGTTGTGGCTCCTGTAGAAAAGTGCAGATTCCTGCATGGGGGCAAAGTGTGTGTGTGGGGGTAGGGTGGGAGGGTGAAAACCAGGGGTCCACCTTGACAATGCCATCAACAGTAGCCCCAAGTAAAATCTATTTAGTGGAACAGCGGTGGAAGCATTGCAGGCAGATAATCTGCTCTCTGACATCCAAATACCTAATAGACCACGTGGACAGATTTCCCTGAATGGACAACCCTTTCAAGCATTATTCTGTATATAATAAGGATTTTTAATAACATAATCAGATCTTTGGCACAGGACTTTTACAGCATGACTTGGAGGTCCTGTCCCTCATGTTTGTTCCCTGCAGGAGGTTGACCTTCCTGCCTCCCCCAGCTTAGTCCAGCTCCGCTACATCGTATCAGAAGCGTGACATCTGAACATAGTTTGCAGAATAGAAAACAGCTGGACTGTCGTCCAAGTACAACATACAGTGTTACATAAATTCTTCTCTCCACGCTTGTGTTTAGTGCACAGTAAAGTTGTCGCCTCTACTCTGTCCTATTCTCGGGACAGGGATTGGAACATGTCCCTTAGTTCGGTGACCTCTATGAAGAGCGGATGTCTGGTACATGGTATACACTCTGTGCTGCTGGACATCCTTGGTGCCTTTTCTTATCAGTCTGGCAGGCTGTACCCAGAATGACCGACATACCTGACACACAGGCCAAAGAAATACTGGATGCAGATAATGAAATATAACTGAGTCGGCAAGCCTTAGGGCAAATGTTCATACATACATTTGCCCGATTGTCGGCATGTGTAAAATGGTCTTTAATGGCACCTCCTCTATCTCTGAACCTGCCCATCCCTAACCATCAAGGCTTATGCATAGCAATGTTGCATCCAAAGTTATTTGCATGCCCCCTGAAAATTTGCAAACCTGTTGTAACACATAGTGCCAACCTGATACATAATATCATTCCCTATATCCAGGGTTCCCAGTCTTCCTTCCTCCTTGGGCTCCACAATCCTGTGACACTTCTTCAACACGTTAGGAAGAGAGGAACCACTCCATTAGCATTTGGTTAGTGGTGTAGGCCAACTAATTGGAGGAAACAGCAGGTGGAGTTGTGTCACCCCAAACCAGGAATGTTGATGGGGCACTCCCTCCACTGGTGCCAGCAATGTCCAATACAGAGGATGTCTACTCCTTTTAGTGGTCACCGCTACCTTGCAGCGTTCAAATACTTCTTGCATATGGATTGTATGTTCTCCTTGGGTCTGCATGGGTTCACTCCAGGTCCTCCATTTCCTCCTAAAAACACTGGCCAGTTATAAACTAAAGCTCCCACAAACATCTCTACACATCCGCACCCTCCCCACCTTAACCTCACAGCCATTATTACTCATTGCGTCGTCCAGCACAGAACATCTCCATCAATGTCTACGGCTGAGATATATAATATATGATTCAGTAATTAGACACAGCCTTAATATCCAGCACAGGACATATGATTCCTTACACCTGCTCTCTTTCCCACAGGTTGATCACTCCCAGCTGTCAAATAACTTGTACCCGATTTATTCACAGCGTTCATGTATTCAAATGAGATGTTTTTTGCTGGCGTTTCTGTAAGTACTTACATACTTCAATGCTTTTCTAAGAACGTGAAGTCCGAATAGAACAAAGTGAGTAAAAAAGATTAATGGGCCTTAGAGAGAAGTCACGGTGATTTCCAGATGTGAAATAGATAAAAAGGGAAATTGTTTTACATGTCTAACAAAACAAAAAAACGTCGTCGATGTATCGTCCCTCGCTTGCATACGTTTTCATTAAGGAAGAGATGAAAGATGGTGGTAACAGTGTAAATAGACTGTTTTAATGTTTTAGCCTGGAGTGTGGTTGCTAAGAGCATGAAGGGTGGAACCAAACCAGCGGATCGATGGTGATATACATATAAGCCTAAAGAATGACACATATTTGCATCATTATATGCATATGTAGCTCTGTACTGACATAAATATCTGATAAGTACAGCTATGTCCACACCACGTTTGGTGTGTTTCTTTAGAGCATGTGCCAGGGCATACTCTGGGTGCAAGCCATTTACAGGTCCAAGGACACCTATAGACCTAATGGTGTGTCCTTTTGGCATCTGCATGGCTAGTATATGTGCAGCAACCTAGCAGGAGTGCAGAGAGGAGGATTAGAGTAGTAGTGGTGTTGGTGGTAATAGTTTCCATGGTGGCTTGGTCCTCCTCCTTCTCTCCCAGGGCTGGCACAGTGATGAGGGAGTCTGCAGGATAGTAGGAGCAATATTGGTCTCCCCTGGGGCACACCTTGTGTTGAGTCTCCTGGTTGATGGAAGGTGAGTTTCCCTTGATGGTGAGGTAGGGAGTAACAGGCAGGAGACCAGCGAGGTGGACAGAGAAATAAGGAAAATAATAAACTAGTGCTATACAGATGCACTGGTTATACCAAGTTTTTAATTACATGCAATTACAAAAATATTCAGATCCAGGGGCTGTTTTGAAAACTGCAGACTATATTTCATAGGACAACTCCTTTGAGCTCTGCCTTCCTTCTAGAAAGCATCTCAGAGGCAGGATTATCTCATGGTAAGCTTACAGCATATATTTAGGCTAGTTTCACACTAGCAGCAGGGAACTCTGGGAAGCTGTTCTGGCGGGTGAACAGCCTGTCGGATCCGTCCTGCCGCTAGTTCACGTGTGCCCCAGGACTGCCGCTTCGTCCCTATTTACTATAATGGGGGGCGGGGGCCGAGTTCCGGCGGCAGCACGGCAGCGCACACAGAGAGGCGGCCGGACTAAAAGTACTGCATGCACACGTGAACTAGCGGCAGGACGGATCCGACAGGCTGTTCACCCACCGGAACAGCCTACTGGAGTCCCCTGCCGCTAGTGTGAAAGTACCCTTAAAGTGATACTACAGTATTATCTATGCAGATGGTACAAATCAGTGCAAAACATCATAAACAGTGTAGAATATCAGCAAAGTATCACATCACATAAACTGATATAGAATGACCCTGCTTTAACCACTAGCTGTGACCTAGTGGGACACTGGATGTGTAGGCACTCTACAACCAAAGTTTTTGAACCCTTCAGAATTTTCTATATTTCTGCATAAATTTGACCTAAAAGTACATCAGATTTTCACACAAGTCCTAAGGAGAATGATCCGATATCACATATCTGTGAGTGGTAAATATGCGACCCTTTGCTTTCAGTATCTGGTGTGACCTCATTGTGTAGCAATAACTGCAGCAAAACATTTCCACTACTTGGAAAACTTTACCCCATTCCTCCGTACAAAACAACTTCAGAACTGCTTTGTTGGTGGTTACTTCCCATGAACTGCTCACTTTAGGTCCTTCCATAACATTTCTATTTGATGAAGGTCAGGACTTTGACTTGGCCATTCCAGAACTTTAAAGGGAACCTGTCACCAGGATTTTGTGCATAGAGCTGGGGACATGGGCTGCTAGATGGCCACTAGCACATCCGCAATACCCAGTCCCCACAGCTCTCTGCGCTTTTATTGTGTTAAAAAACCTTTTTGATCAATATGCAAATGACCTGATATGAGTCCTGTGTCCGGAGATGAGTCAAGCGGAAAGGACCGCGTCCTCCAAGTTTCCTCCTTGCTGGCTGACGTCACAGAGCTGGAGCGCCGAAATCTCGCGATGCGCGAGCTAGCGCATGCGCAGTGTCGGCATCAGCACAGGGAACGAACTACGCATGCGCTAGCTCGCGCATCGCGAGATTTCGGCGCTCCAGCTCTGTGACGTCAGCCAGCAAGGAGGAGATTCGGAGGACGCGGGGCGGTGCTGGGCTCCTTTCCGCTTGACTCATCTCCGGACACAGGACTCATATCAGGTCATTTGCATATTGATCAAAAAGGTTTTTTAACACAATAAAAGCGCAGAGAGCTATGGGGACTGGGTATTGCGGATGTGCTAGCGGCCATCTAGCAACCCATGTCCCCAGCTCTATGCACAAAATCCTGATGACAGGTTTCCTTTAACCTTATTCTTCTTTAGCCATTCTTTAGTTAGAAGGACTTGTGTGCTTAGGGTCGTTGTCTTGCTGCATAACCCAGGTTCTCTTGAGATTCAGTTCACGGATGGATGTCCTGGCATTTAGAATTATCTGGTATAATACAGAATTCATTGTTTCATCAAGGATGAAGCAATACAGGCCAAAACCATACTACTACCACCACCATGTTTCACTCTGCTGTATTGAAACAAGGATCAGACCCTGTCCCATAGTGGGACAAAAAAAAAAGTGAAAAAAAAAAGTTAATAAAATTAAAGTTTTACAATTTTTTTTTAAAAGTTTCAAGTAAAAAAAAAAAAAGCGTCCTTTCCCCCCAAAAAAGTAAAAAAAAAGTTAAACAAAATAGGGAAAAGACATATAGACATATTAGGTATCGTTGCGTCCGTATCGACCAGCTCTATAAACATATCACATGAGGTAACCCCTCAGATGAACACCGTAAAAAATAAAAAATAAAAACTGTGCTAAATAAACAATTTTTTTGTCACCTTACATCACAAAAAGTACAACAGCAAGCGATCTAAAAGGCGTACGCCCACCAAAATAGTACCAATCTAACCGTCACCTCATCCCGCAAAAAATGAGCCCCTATCTGAGACAATCTCCCAAAAATAAAAAAACTATGGCTCAGAATATGGAGACACTAAAACATCATTTTTTTTGTTTTAAAAAAGCTGTTATTGTGTAAAACTTACATAAATAAATAAAAAGTAGACATATTAGGTATCGCCGCGTCCGTATCGACCGGCTCTATAAAAATACCACATGACCTAACCCCTCAGATGAATACCGGAAAAAATAAAAACTGTGCTAAATAAACCATTTTTTGTCACCTTACATCGCAAAAAGTGTAATAGCAAGCAATCAAAAAGTCATATGCACCCCAAAATAGTGCCAATCAAACCGTCATCTCATCCCGCAAAAAATGAGACCCTACCTAAGATAATCGCCCAAAAACTGAAAAAACTATGGCTCTCAGACTATGGAGACACTAAAACATGATTTTTTTTGTTTCAAAAATGAAATCATTGTGTAAAACTTACATAAATAAAAAAAATTGGATACATATTAGGTATCGCCGCGTCCGTGACAACATGCTCTATAAAAATACCACATGATCTAACCTGTCAGATGAATGTTGTAAATAACAAACAAAAAAACGGTGCCAAAAAAGCTATTTTTTGTTACCTTGCCTCACAAAAAGTGTAATATAGAGCAACCAAAAATCATATGAACCCTAAACTAGTACCAACAAAACTTCCACCCTATCCCGTAGTTTCTAAAATGGGGTCACTTTTTTGGAGTTTCTACTCTAGGGGTGCATCAGGGGGCTTCAAATGGGACATGGTGTCAAAAAAAACAGTCTAGCAAAATCTGCCTTCCAAAAACCGTATGGCATTCCTTTCCTTCTGCGCCCTGCCATGTGCCCGTACAGCTGTTTACGACCACATATGGGGTGTTTCTGTAAACTACAGAATCAGGGCCATAAATATTGAGTTTTGTTTGGCTGTTAACCCTTGCTTTGTTACTGGAAAAAATTAATTAAAATTGAAAATTTGCAAAAAAAATTAGATTCTGAAAATACCTCTGTTGAGCAGAGCCTGTGCTACTCTCTGCAGATTATTCCCTTCTCATCAGGGGAGGGCTGGCAGCCTTAGTCCTGGGGGGCGAATCCAGTCAAGTGGCCCATTTTTAGCCCCTCCCATTATTAAAAGCCCCTCCTACATATAATAGGCCACTCCCAACACACACTGTACAGCTGACATTCTATAGTTGAGGCCTGTCTCTACACATCATACGGAGAGGGGAGGACCTGTCCTGGCTGCACTGCCTGCTTATAGAACAAGCTACAGCCAGGAAGCTCCTCCGCTCTCTTCCCTCCCCTGATCCTGCCCAAGGCTTGTGGTTCCTCCCACCATCTGCCACCCGCCCGTGGCCTGCTGCCCCCTTTCGTCGTCCTCACCCAGCTCTGAATCCTCCTTCTGCAAATGGCAGGGGGGGGGGGGAGCCGGAGCATCTCCTCTCCTACATAGCGCCACATACCTCTTACATCCAGTGACGTCTCCTTTGATGTAGACGTTCTCTTTCCTCATCTTCTCCATTCAGACCAGACCGCCATGATGATTTTTCTGCCATCTCCCGTCTCTGCAGAGATTGAGAAACAGACATTAGTTTCCTGCCACCCCCAATACTATACTGCAGAAACAGTCCCCCTGGAAATACTACTACCACACAGATAGCGCCCCCTTAAACAATTATTGGCACACAGTGCTCTAAAAAATAACTGCGCCCAGACACTAATAGTATAAAGATAATGTCCCCCAAAAATAATTGTGCTAAGCTGATACTATGCCAGGGTGCCCCCAAAGTAACAGTGCTCCCCAAAATCCCACCAATAGAAATAATTCTCTGCCAGAGCACACTTAGTAGTAATAATGCCCCTATAGTGCCCTAGTAATCATGTTCCTCATAGCCCCCCAGTAGTAGTAAAGCTCCCCATAATACCCCCTAGTAGTACTAATTTTCCCTATAATATGACAGTACATGAAATACCCCCGCTTAGTGCCCACAGTTGAGCTAATGTCCCCATAATGTATGCCAGTATAAAATACCCCTATATAGTGCCCCAGTAAATGCCCTCATACTGCTCCTCTCCCCCTTCCCCATAGTGTCCCCCATAATATGCCAGTAAAAAAATGCCCCTTAGTGGCCCCAGCAGATGCCCCTATAGTGCTCCTCTCCCCCACAATGTGCCAGTAAAAAAATGCCCCTTGTTAGTGCCACCATATGCCCCAATAGTGCTCCACTCCCCCATAGTGCCCCCAAATAATGCCCCATAGTGCCGCTCTCCCCTATAGTGCCTCCCATAATGTGCCAGTAAAAAATGCCCCCTTAGTGCTACCAAATGCCATAGTGTCCCCCATAATGTTCTAATACAAAAGGCCCCTTTAGAGCCCCCACTTCCCAATAGTGCCCCCAAATAATGCCCCTATAGTAACACCAGATGCCCCATAGTGCTGCTCTCCCCTATAGTGCCCTCCAGAATGTGACAATAATTAAAAAAGGCCCCTTTAGAGCCCCCAGATACCCCCATAGTGCTCCTCTCCCCCATGGTCCCCCCCCCCCCATAATGTGCCAGTAAGAAATGCCCTCATAGTGCCAGCTCCCCTCATAGTGCCAGCTCCCCCCCATAGTGCCAGCTCCCCCCCATAGTGCCAGCCCCCCCATAGTGCCAGATCCCCCATAGTGCCAGATCATCCCCTATAGTGCCAGATCATCCCCTATAGTGCCAGATCCCCCCTATAGTGCCAGATCACCCCCATAGTGCCAGATCACCCCCTATAGTGCCAGATCACCCCCTATAATGCCAGCCCCCCTTAGTGCCAGCTCCCCCTATAGTGCCCCCTCATAGTGCCAGCTCCCCCCCATAGTGCCAGCTCCCCCCCCCCCATAGTCCAGCCCCCCCATAGTGCCAGCCCCCCCATAGTGCCAGCTCCCCTATAGTGCCAGCCCCCCCCATAGTGCCAGCCCCCCCATAGTGCCAGCTCCCCATAGTGCCAGATCCCCCCCATAGTGCCAGCCCCCCCATAGTGCCAGCTCCCCCATAGTGGCAGATCCCCCCCATAGTGCCAGCCCCCCTAAAGTGCCAGCCCCCCCATAGTGCAAGCCCCCCCCTATAGTGCCAGATCCCCCCCATAGTGCCAGATCACCCCCTATAGTGCCAGATCACCACCTATAGTGCCAGATCACCCCCATATTACCAGCCCCCACCCATAGTGCCAGCTCCCCCTATAGAGCCCGCCCCCATAGTGCTAGCTCCCCCAAAGTGCCAGATCCCCCCCATAGTGCCAGATCCCCCCCATAGTGCCAGATCCCCCCCCATAGTGCCAGATCCCCCCCATAGTGCCAGATCCCCCCCCCATAGTGCCAGCCCCCCGCAAAGAAGAAAAAAAAATAAACACTAATACTTACCTCCACCAGCAGCGATGCAGCCTCTTCCGGCCTGTGTCCCTGCTGTGTGCTGCCCGGCTCAGGCGGCGCGATGATGACGTCACCGCGCCGCCTGAGCCGGCCTCTGATAGGCTGCAGGCATTAGTGCCTGCGGCCTATCAGAAGAACAGGGGAGGGACACGCCTCTCCCTCCCCTGCACCACAGCACACAGCACGGCCGCAATTACATCCAGGGCCACGCCGCCTGTGGTGATGATCGGCGGTGCGGCCCTGAAGAATAAAAAATAAAAATAAAAAGACGTGCGGCCCAGCGGCCGTTTATTTAGGGCGGCCTGGGGGGCAATTGCCTCCCTGCCCCCCGGCCCAGCCCGCCCCTGCTTCTCATGTATTTCCCGACAGAGCTCCTGCCTAAATCCGGTTACATCAGTAAGAACAGTAGGTACAGCAGTAAGAAGCTTGCAGGCAGGAGAGGGAGGGGGGGGGGGGCAGAACCTTCAGAAACCTTCATTCGGCCTGACTGCAACCTGGGCATGTTGCCCACCTGCCCACCCTCCAACTACAACATTGGCAAATGCACAGACACGATAGTGCACATCACAATTACATTGAGCAAAATACATGAAACATTTTTGACCTCGCCTTGTTTCTCTAAATGAATTGCTGTTTTTCTTCCAATCTTGACATAAACTATTGTCTTAGACCACAACTTCATCTATTCAAATTGGGTTATAATTAGGAATAAAAAGAACATGATGCTGAACGTGATTTGCCCTCAGTGAGTGATGTAATATGCTTTAAATGAGAGCAGAATTTACAAATGGATAAACCAGCAAAAACAAGGAAAGCAGGAAATAAACTTCCAACGGCTGGCACAAGGTAAAAACACGTAAACTACAGAGTGAGCCAAAAGTCGCAGGACACCCTTTGATTTCAGAAACGAAAGGGAAAATGAAATATCTGAATACCCCAGCAAGTAATGGGTGAGGGGGCCTTTTTAGTCATGTCCAGAACATGACCGCCACCTTGAAAGCCGCCATATTGGATCAAGGTCAAACTTTTCCAATGGGAAGGGGGTCATGTAGCATATCAAAGAAGACCAAAATTTTCTCTGAAATCGATTGCCGCAATCAAATGTGCAATATCTCTTGTTGTTTCAAAGTTATCAACACAGAAATGTCAAAACTTCAAAGTTCTGTGTTCAGCACCAGGGACAACACACTGAACACGTCAAAAAACTATGCATCACAGGGAACATTCCCAAATGTTGTTGCAACTTTCTGTGTTGATAACTTTTGAACCACAAGAGACACTGCACATCTGATTGCGGCAATCGATTTCTGAGACAATTTTGGTCTTTTTTAATATGCTACATGACCCCCTTCCCGTTGGAAATTTTTTCTCTTGATCCAAAATTGCGGACAGATTCTGGATATAGCCTAAAAGATAGGCCCCCTAACCCATTATTTGCTGGGGTATTCAGATATTTAATTTTCCCTTTAGTTTCTGAAATAAAAGTGTGTCCTGCGACTCACCCTGTATTTATTTAAAAAATATATATAAATAATCACTTTAGTATCCCCTACCTATTTACAGCATCAGTGGTACTTAGCTTCTTTGGTACAGAACACCCTCCTCTCTACATCGCCTTCTCCCTGCAACACTTCAGTGGGGTCATAAGACTTACTGGAGGTTATGTAGACCCACTGGATTGCTATGGAGTTGGCATTTGGCTACACTATGGAACAGAATCTAAGGGATTGTAAGTTTTTAGCCTAGAATCCCTGCACAGGACGCATGGACTTTCCCAAAGGAAATCCCCAGGTTGCTATCCCTGGATAAGTCTGTGTTAGAAAGAAAAGCAGCTGTAGATAGATGGGGGACACTGCCAGATGGTAACCAAGGCAGAAGACAGCAGTCATAGTTTGATGAGCAGATGAAGCAGATTTACAATGGATGATAGGCCAAGGTCAGGGCAGGCAGAGTTCAGGAACTATGGTGGACATGCAGAAGGTCAGGAAGGGCAGAAAACAGGAATATGAGGTAAGAGTACATGCCTGTTCAGTGCCAACATTACAGGAATGAATAACAACTTTTCAGCGTACAACTGGACTTTATTACTCAGGCACTGGAAGGTTGGAGGAAGGGTCCTTAAGAGTTAAGAGTTTGTGCACTGTCCCTTTAATAGAGTTGTACACATGTAAGGTGCCATGATTAGAGGAGCCACAGCAGTGAGCAGGATGTTGGTCACAAAGGCCCCCAGCAAGAGAGTGACAGGGCAGAGCAGGATACTGGGTACAGAGGCAAGAAATTTAGGAGCAGAGCGTGACAAACGGGGACAACTTATCCAAATGTCCCCCAAAAAAGGGTTTGTGGGTGTACTTGTGTAGCAATCATGGCCAGTGAATCTTGTAATACAGTATATGTATCATAGGATGATCAATATAGCGGTTGGTAAGGGGCCTTAAATGCCAGGGGGCCTCACAGTACATGTTGCCTGCTCTCCTGGTAAATTACCACCATGTCTCTGGCGGACCGGATTATCCAGATGTGGTTCTTCAGGCTTTCGGTAGTATTTCATTTAAGCAAGCAAAGAGAATTGGAAGTGGTTTTGTTTGTTTTGATAGAATGACAAAAACCACCAAGTGTGCAGATATAGATCCTGGCTGCAGCCTGACGGAGAACTGGCTGACGACAGAAGAGTACACGAGCCAGAGGAAGCCATGCTCCAATGCCCGAACCTGGCAACACTCCCTGATCATTTAAGGAGCCGTTGAAAACAGTATTATTCTGCTTGCTCAAGATTTGCTGCTATGTGCATATGTGCATGAAGTGTTGCTTGCATTCTCCCTGCCATAAACTGTAGATTTAAGCTGATTTTTATCGGAATATGATTACTGTGACTTATTGTACAATAACATTTTTCTTCATTTTCCGTTTCTTATATTCCTCAGAAATTGTCATCGCCAACATCAGTCCCTATCCCTAATGGAGCTCAAAATCGAGTTCTCCTGTCTCTCACAGTTGGGCAATTTCACAGGAAGCCAATCAGTCTCTCAATATGCTTTCTGGAGTTTAGGAACGAATCCAAATATGGGAAGGACATGCAAGTGCCATGCAGGTGTTGTCCTTGGTTGGCTTTGAACCCTAACATCACATCGCTGCAATGCGACAGTGCTGACCACTGAGCCTACATGAAAAAAATCTAATCAAAGACATCGCCCAGTCCAAGGGGGCAATAGTCAACTGTGGACCCTGCAGCTATTATCACATTTCACTGTGTAGATGTGCCGATTGGAAGACAGTTTAGGTAAATGTTACGTCAATTCTTTTAAACATTCCTCAATAACATATATTCCAAAACGGTTCCAATTAGGGAAGAAGATGGTAATAAGATGAATATATAGTTTACCCTTGAAAGGTTACATTTTATGGTTCTTGCCACTCGCCGCTCCTGATGTCCTATACAGTGGACGCTTAGTGTCTCCAGCTAATGTACTCCTGTTCTTGAGAATGATTCGGCTGTACAAGGAAACTAGCGCTTGTGAAGTAAAGTCGAGAAGCTGGTTGCGCTTTCTAGTTCCACGAGCACTTGATGCATGACTGGGCAGGAAAATGTCAGGCTTGCTGCTCACTCTAGTTCCTTCCACAAGCACCAGAAACAGATGTTGCAATGCAGGTCTTAAAGGGTCACTGTACTTTCAAACAATTTAATCTCCTTTAATAGAGAATGGTGTAACGAGCAAATTTCCAAATCACTTAATTAAAAAAATCTGCCTGCATTCAACTGAAAAAAAGCAGTAATGTCATGGCCACTAGGGGTCTCACTTCCACCTAATTTGCAGTCCGCTGTCTGTTGTCAGGCAAGATCCATCCCTAGTTACAGAGACTAAGAACCTCATAAAAGAACTGCTTCTACACTCTTCCCGAACATCACATGAAAGTCCTGCCTTTCTGTAAGTGTGATTTCCTCCTCCTTATCTTTTCTGTGAGCTCCAGAGCTAAAAACAAACATAGTGAAAAGTAAAGGAAAGAATGTCACAGCAGTACAGTACTGGTAGATTTCACAGAAGGGAGATGTCCCTGCTTGTGAGAGAAATGCATCTTGCTGTGCAGCTGAAACAGGGAATAATATGGCTGAAAAAGACATTAGGGAAGCCCAAAAGAGAACTATTCCTTCACAGTTATGATTGTAGCACAGCCACTATGCAAACTTTTTTTGAAAACTCTGGTATGCTATAAAGGGGCTCATCATGATTTTACACACCAGTCTTAAAGGGGTTGTCTCACTTCAGTAAGTTGCATTTATCATGTAGAGAAAGTTAATACAAGCTTCTTACTAATGTATTGTGATTGTCCATATTGCCTCCTTTGCTCGCTGGATTCATTTTTCCATCACATTATACACTGCTCATTTCAATGGTTACAGACCACCCTGCAATCCATCAGTGGTGGTCGGTCGTGCTTGCACACTATAGGAAAAAGCATCAGCCTCTTTGGTGGCCGGGACCGCAAGAGCGCACATAAGCTAGTGCTTTTTCCTATAATAGTCGCTTACTTACGTCTCGGAAAACTGAGTGACATCCACTGTAGTAGCTTTGAAAGCAGCCATATTGGTGGCTACCCAGCTTTCCCACAAAGTTTCATTTTACGTTATTGGCAATGACTTTTGTTTTCATTTTGGGATATTTCCTGTATTTTCTTTGTCCCTGATTGTTTCTTGGGAGGCAAAGCGATACGTTACAGGCACTTCTGCATCTATAAAAATCCTGTACGAGCCATACCGATCTCCGATTGTCAACGCTGCTACAGAAAAAAGATAAAAATTATATACGGCCTGGCGCTGGGTTTACAATTCTTTCGCTCCATTTAACGGACAATTGGTTCTGCGTAGCTAATATCCATAAAAAAGAAGAAAAGAAAAAAAGAAGAAAAATACCGTCTTTGGATCCTGCATCACTGACATCTTATAGAAAAACACTGCGGAAAACGGGATTTACTTTGGCTCCAGTGCAATAAGATAATGTTATAGCAGAAAATGTTAGTTTTAATATTATTTGTGACGAAGCCAAAAATATTGAAGTAGAAAGAAAAACCGAGGCATGCGCTACTCACGGGGAATGTTAACAGTAATTAAAGGGACACTCCGCTCCCTGGTCAGCCATTGTCTGCTTGTATCAGCTGATTTTAAGTGGGTTGCATGGTCGGTACAGATGTAGCACCTGCAGCGGTGACATCATTGATCCCCTATTTTATGACATCACAATTAAGTGATGTGTTCATTAACAAGTGACAATGACAAGTCTGGCAGGAGTGTAATTTGGCTTGTGCTGCTGCCCACATCCAGACCAACGGTGAATGGTCACCAGGCGAAAAAAAAACGGAAAAACCCTAGCAGGTAGTACCGTAAGGACTCCAAGGCCCACTTGATGGCTAGGCACACCTTCTCCACTACACTAGAGTTCTTTTCTGCTGGGGTAAGCTTTCTACTCAAATAAGTGATGTGATGTTCACCTCCGTTCACTTTTTGAGACAGAACGGCTTCTAGCCCTACTTCAGACGCGTCAGTTTGGACGATGAATTCGTCCTTAAAGTTGGGGTTGGACAGGATGGGCTGTTCACATAGGGCCAATTTCAGGGCCCGAAATGCTTTTTCTGCCTGAGGATTCCATCGAATCCTGACTGACTTCCTTCTATTCAGCAGATCGGTCAGTGGTGCAGCCCTCCCGGCGAAATTGGGTATAAACCGCCTATAATACCCAATTATGCCGAGAAACGTTTTGACTTGCTTCGTTGTGAGAGGTCGGGGCTAATTTTGAATGGCCTCGATTTTGTTTATTTGAGGTTGGATGATCCCACAGCCAATCACGTACCCCAAATAACGAGCCTCCTCTAGCCGTATGGTACACTTTGGAGGATTTGCAGTCAAGCCAGCATCTCGGAGTGAGTCCACGACTGCCTGCACATGGGACAAATGAGACTGCCAGTCGCCACTATGGATAATATCATCCAAGTAGGCGGATGTGTACTTCCGATGAGGGTTTAAGACTATGTCTATTAGCCTCTGGAACGTGGCGGGGGCCCCATGTAACCCAAAAGGCAAAACAACATAGTAGTAAAGTCCCTCTGGAATGACAAAGGTGGTCTCTTCCTTTGCTGACTCTGTCAGAGGTACCTGTCAGTAAACCTTGGTTAAATCCAACATCGTGAAGTACTGTGCCTGGCCCAGTCTTTCAATCAGCTCGTCAACCCAGGGCATTGTAGAAAGGTCAAACTTCGACACGTCATTCAATTTCCGGAAATCGTTAGAAAATCGTTTGGAATCAGCACAATGGGACTGGCTCACTCTCTCTTGGATTCCTCGATAACTCCTAGGCTAAGCATCTTCTGTACCTCTTCCGTAATGGCTTGTCTCCTGGCCTCTGGCACACTGTACAGTTTCATTCGGGTCGGTAACAATGTCATGCTGGACCATCGATGTACGACTGGGCATTTCTCAAAAGACATCGGTATTCTGCTGCACTAACTTCCTGACCTCCCGTTTTTGTTTTTTGGACAGGATTTTAGTTATTTTTACTCCGACCTCTGTTGGGACTGATGTTGGAGGTTTCTACACTAGTCCCAACCAGCGCCTCAGTGGCCCACAGGGATTCTCGGTCCTTCCACGCCTTTAGCAAGTTTATGTGATATATTTGTTCTGGTTTTCTCCTCCCAGGCTGATATATTTTATAATTAACTTCGCCCACTTTTTTCCGAACTTCATAGGGCCCTTGCCACTTGACCAGAAACTTACTCTCAGCAGTGGGTATGAGCACAAGCACTCTATCTCCTGGGGAAAAGGTCCTGACTGTGGCATTTCTATTATACCCCCGAATCTGAGCTGCCTGAGCCTCTACTAGATGTTCTCTCACAATGGGCATTACTGATGCAATCCGGTCCTGCATATCTGCAATGTGCTCTGTTACACTCTTATGGGGAGTAGGCTCCCGCTCCCATGTCTCTTTGGCAATGTCCAGCAGGCTTCTGGGATGTCTGCCATATAACAGGGGAAAACCCCGTTGAGGACTGGGGTACCTCTCGGATGGCGAACATCAAAAATGGCAACAACATATCCCAGTCCTTCCCATCTTGAGATACTACCATTTTTAACATACTCTTTAGGGTTTTATTAAACCTTTCCACCAGCCCATCTATTCGGGGGTGGTACACTGTAGTGTTGATCGAGCACCAAAGTGCTCGGGTGCTCTGGTGCTCGAGTAGAACACTTTGGGATGCTCGGGTGCTCTACCGAGCACCCGAGCACAATGGAAGTCAATAGGAGAACCAGAGCATTAAACCAGGCACCCCCTGCTCTGAAGAGGGGAGGGTGTCTGGTTCACAGGAAAAAGGTCAGAAATTGATGGAAACCCACTGAAATTGTTAGGGAACAGCATGGGGAGGATGTCTGGATGCATCTTGGACTCCCAGGTTGCCTCTGAGAACGATGTTGTCCGAGTAGTACGCCACTTTTACAGACTGACAATAATACGCACAAAACCGAAGATAAAATCGATTTTAGAGGAAAAATTGTTAGGAAACATTCTTTCCCGTATATTTACTTGTATATAAAGTGCAAGTGCTGCCAAAAATTTCAAGGAAGTGGTACTCCGATACAACCTGTATATCACATAAAGGAGGGCCTCATTCACATTGTGGTACAATTGTTCAGGTAGTGGGACTCCTACACTCATAAAGCCTATGCACTAAGTAAAAGGGCTGCCAAAAATTACAAGGAACCGACACTCCAATACACCCTTTATTACACATAAAGGAGGGCATCATACACAGCCTTGAAAAATTATGATTGATGGCCTGCTGGGGACCCTCAATAACATTATGAGCAAGGGCCTGCTGGTGACCCTCTAAAACATTAGGGGCGAGGGCCTGCTGCTGATCTGACCATCTAAAACATTAGGGGTGAGGGTCTGCTGCTGAGCTGACCCTCTAAAACATTAGGGGCGAGTGTCCTGCTGCTGATCTGACCATCTAGAACATTAGGGGCGAGGGCCTGCTGCTAGGCTGACCCTCTAAAACATTAGGGGTGAGGGTCTGCTGCTGAACTGACCCTCTAAAACATTAGGGGCGAGGGCCTGCTGCTGATCTGACCATCTAAAACATTAGCGGCGAGGGCCTGCTGCTGATCTGACCATGTAAAACATTAGGGGCGAGGGCCTGCTGGTGACCCTCTAAAACATTAGGGGTCAGGGTCTGCTGCTGAGCTGATCCTCTAAAACATTAGGAGCGAGGGCAGCCTAATAATCATGTTGATATGATGGAGGAGGAGGACAAGAAAAGGAAGATTGAACCATATACCCTTTTTTGTTGTGGAAGGGGTGCATGGGAATACAGTGTATTCAATACACCATAAAAGCCACATTTAAAGCGCCTTTCCTCTGGTGGAGTAGAGAAGTCAGGGGCAAACCAGGCCTCGTTCATTTTGATAAGAGTCAACCTGTCAGCATTTTCAGTTGACAGTCGGATGCGCTTATCAGTTATTATGCCCCCAGCAGCACTAAATACCTGCTCTGACAAAACGCTGGCGGCGGGGCAGGCCAGCACCTCCAAGGCATAGAGCGCCAGTTCGTGCCACGTGTCCAGCTTGGACATCCAATAGTTGTAAGGCACAGAGGGATCACTGAGGACGCTGACACGGTCTGCTACGTACTGCTAAACTTTTCCCTCCTTGTGACACTGGGCTGCGCATCAGGGTGAGGGTGCTGGCAGGGTGTCATGAAACAGTCCCAGGCTTTGGAGAGTGTTGCCTTGCCTCTGTTGGAACTGCTGTGTGTTCCCCTCAGTTGCCCAAGGAACTACGTACTCTGCCGCCAGCATTGTCAGCTGGAAATTTTTGGAGCTATCTTTCCACAAGGACCTTCTACCATTTTGCTAGTCCTATCCACCACAGGAATGAGAGATGAGAAGTTCTATTTGTAGCGGGGGTCGAGAAGGGTGAACAACCAGTAATCGGTGTTGGCCATAGTGCGTACAACGTGAGGGTCACAGGAAAGGCAGCATAATATAAAGTCAGCCATGTGTTCCAGAGTCCCAACAGACAAGACTTCGCTGTCCTCGTCAGGAGGATGACTCTCAATCTCCTCATCTTCTTCCTCCTCTTCGGCCCATCCACGCTGAACAAATGGAATAAAACTTCCATGGGTACTACCCTATGTAGCGGAGGCAACCGTCTCCTGCTCCTCCTACTCATCATCATCCAATTCGCGCTGAGAAGACAAACTGATGGTGGTCTGGCTATCACCCTGTGTACTGTCTTCCCCAATTTCCACCTCTTCCACATGCAAAGCGTCTGCCATTATTGTGATCAGGGAGCGTTTCAGTAGACACAGAAGTGGGATGGTTACGCTGATAGTAGCGGCATCGCTTCCCACCATCTGTGTTGATTCCTCAAAGTTGTGTAAAACCTCACAGAGTTCAGACATCCATGCCCACTCGTCGCTTATGAAGAGCGGAAGCTAACTAGAAAGGTGATGACCATGTTGCAGCTGGTAATCCACTACCTCTGCTTACAAAGCCTGGCCAACATGTGGAACGTGGAGTTCCAGCGCATGCTCACGTCGCACAACAGCCGGTGAGCTGGCAATTGCAAGTGCTGCTGCAGCGTTGCCAGACCGGCGGCAGCTGTAGATGACTTTCGGAAATGGGCATACACGCTGCGCACCTTCACCAGTAGCTCAGGCAAATTGGGGTAGGTTTTGAGAAACCGCTGAACCACTAAGTTGAACACGTGGGCTAGGCATGGTATGTGTGTGAGCTTGCCGAGCTCCAAAGCCACCACCAAGTTACGGCCATTATCAGACACAACCATGCCTGGTTGTAGGTTGAGTGGCGAGAGCCACAGCTCAGTCTGGTCCCTTATCCCTTGCCACAGCTCTGCGGCGGTGTGCTGTTTGTCATCTAAGCAAATTAGTTTCAGCATGGCCTGTTGCTGCTTCCCCACTGCAGTGCTACACTGCTTCCAGCTACTGACTGATGACTGACTGGTGCTGCAAGATGAGAATTCATAGGTGGAAGTGGAGGAGGAGGTGGAGGAGGAGAAGGGGGGTTGCAAGCACTAACGTAGGTGGTGTTGGAAATCCTGATGGAAGTACAGATGTAGCAGGGTTAGCACTCAAGCTCTTAACTCAAATTTCTTAACTCATCGGTTTATCTTGATACAAAAGCCATTGAAAAGCAATTGAAGGTGTTTGCTTAACGCATTTAGTCTAGATAACACATTTCATAAATCATGAGTGTTAACTCTACTACATCCGTAGGGCCCGCAATCCTTGGCGTGGGTAGCATCTGTGCCATCCCAGGGTACGACTCGCTCCCAGCCTCCACAACGTTCACCCAGTGTGCCGTCAGGGAAATGTAGCGTCCCTGGCCAGAAGCACTTGTCCATGTGTCAGTCGTTAAGTGGACCTTCCCAATAATTGCGTAGGTCAGGGCACGGGTGATGTTACGGGACACATGCTGGTGTTAGGCGGGGACGGCACATCAGGAAAAATAGTGACAGCTGGGGACTGAGTAACGAGGGACGGTTGCCGCCATCAGGCTGCGGAAAGCCTCAGTTTCCACAAACCTAAATGGCAGCATTTACAGGGCCAGCAATTTGGAAAGGTGCGCATTTAGTGCTATGGCCTGTGGGTGGGTGGCTGGGTATTTGCGCTTTCGTTCAAAGGCCTGGGGTATGGGGGCGCTGACACAGAAGTGGATGTGCTAGCTGATGGTGCTTGCGAAGGTCCAGGTGAAGGGCGGGCCTGCGTCTTGGACAGGGGATTGGCCAGCACGTAACACAGGGGAAGAGGAGGCAGTGGTGTGACCCACAGACACTGATTGTGGACCCAGGCATTTGGCCCACCTATTAGGGTGCTTTGATGCCATGTGGAAGATCATGCTGGTGGTGGTGAGGTTGCTAGTGTTCACGCCCCTGCTCATTTTGGTACAGCACAGGTTGCAAATGACAATTCTTTTATCGTCCGCACTTTCCTTCAAAAAAGCGCCAGACTGCGGAACTCCTACTCCTTGTCAAGGGAGATTGCCGCAAGGGGGTGCTTCAGGTACCAGTTGCAGGCCTGTTTGGTGTGGCCCGCGTTCTCCCTTTTGCCACCCCACTGCCTCTACCAGCCTGTTGCAGTGCTGCGGATCCCTCCCCCTCTGTGCTACTGTCCTCTCTCGGCTTGCCACTTTCCCAGGTTGGGTCAGTGATTTCCCCCGTCCACCACCTTCTCTTCCACTTCCTCACTCTAGTCATCCTCCTGACTTGTTGACCTAACAAGAACCTTACTCATTGAAAACTGTGTCTCATCCTCATCATCAACCTCTTGAGACACTAATTGCCGGTGACTTATTGGCAACTGTGTCTCATCATCATCATCCACCTTGTGAAACACTAATTACTGTTCCGCACCATCATCTTCTTCTGACTGTGGATGCTCAAGAGTTTGGGAATCAGTGCACAAGATCTCCTTATGTCCCTCTTCAAGCAGGCTTGGCGAGAGGACCAAATTAAGGAATGGGGATGAAAACAGCTCCTTGGAATATTCGAGTGTGGGATCACTTGTTTGCCAAGACTCTCCATGGTGGGAGGAAGGAAGATCAGGGTGAGGATTCTGTTGACCAGACTCTTAGCTACTGAGACTGGACTTTGTGGAAGACAGGGTGGTGCTTAACCGACTGGAAGCATTATCTGCTGCAATCCAACCGACCACCTGGTCGCACTGGTCTGACTTCGAGAGTGGTGTCCTGCACCACCCTGCAAACTGGGACATGAAGCTAGGCATCGTGGATGAGTGTGTTTCTTGTGCTCTGGCAGCAGGCACAGTTTCACCGCGCCCAGGGCCACGGCCTCTGGGTGCACCATCAGCAGCACGGCCACTTCCCCGTCCCTTACTGCTCGCATTGCGCATATTAAATGGTATAAATGCTTGCAAGTATGTCACATGTACAGTAGCTCAGGTTTTGTAAGTGTATGCGCAAATAAAGTACACAGAATGTCACAGATATCTTTAGGATGCGCACACGTTAAACAGGAGGTATAGCGCAAGTAATGTCGCTGTCACCACTGTCTAATAAAAAATTACACTGAATGAATGTCACTGATATTTAGGATGCGCACATGTTAAATAGGGGGTATAGCACAAGTAATGTTGCTGTCACCAGCGGCTAATAAAAAATTACACTGAATGAATGTCACTGATATTTAGGATGCGCAAACGTTATACAGGAGATGTAGCGCAGGTAATGTCGCTGTCAGCAGCGGCCAAACAATTGTGCTGAATGTCACAGATATTTAGGATGTGCAAATGTAACACAACAGATGTAGCAGAGGTTGTGTCACTGTCAGCAGCGGCCAAACAATTGCACGCAATTTAGCGCAGGTTGCGCTAATAATATACACTGCTCAAAAAAATAAAGGGAACACAAAAATAACACATCCTAGATCTGAATTAATTAAATATTCTTCTGAAATACTTTGTTCTTTACATAGTTGAATGTGCTGACAACAAAATCACACAAAAATAAAAAAATGGAAATCAAATTTTTTAACCCATGGAGGTCTGGATTTGGAGTCACACTCAAAATTAAAGTGGAAAAACACACTACAGGCTGATCCAACTTTTATGTAATGTCCTTAAAACAAGTCAAAATGAGGCTCAGTAGTGTGTGTGGCCTCCAGGTGCCTGTATGACCTCCCTACAATGCCTGTGCATGCTCCTGATGAGGTGGCGGACGGTCTCCTGAGGGATCTCCTCCCAGACCTGGACTAAAGCATCTGCCAACTCCTGGACAGTCTGTGGTGCACCTAACACCTTTCAACACTGAACCCTGAATGAAAAAAAATAATAATTCCTGTCCCTACACTATCTGTCCCTTCTGCTGCTGCTCTCCCTGACTAAGACTGAGCCGAACCACGTGTCATCGGGTGCTATATATCACCCGATGACGCGTTCCGGCCAGCCAATCACTGCAATACCAGTAACCAACATGGCTACAGCATTACAGTGAGTGCCAGTACTGAACCGCACGTTTATTGGCGACGTAGCAGCCAACAAACGTGCGGGGAGGAGACTCGAGCATCGCGCTCGAGCACACGTGGTGTTTGGCCGAGTCAAATTGGTGTTCGGCCGAGCATGCTTGCCCAACACTAGTACACTGATGTGCATAACTGCTTGATTCGAACCAGCTTGCACAACTCCTTTGTCACTTTGGACATAAAAGGAGTACCTTGATCCGTAAGGATCTCTTTGGGCAACCCAATGCGGCAAAACACGGCAAATAGTTCCCTGGCAATAAGTTTGGCTGAAGTATGGCGGAGAGCAATGGCCTCCGGATACCAAGTTGCATAGTCCAACACCACTAATATGTATTGGTGGCCCCGGGCTGACTTTACCATGGGCCCCACAAGATCCATAGCGATCCGCTCAAAAGGTACCTCTATAATGGGAAGAGGTACCAGTGGACTACAGAAATTCGCTGTGAGAGCATTAATCTGACACTATGGACACGACTCACAAAACCTCCTAAGGGTACTTTCACACTTTCGGCAGAGGATTCCGGCAGGCAGCGACGGAACTGCCTGCCGGATCCGTGAAAACGTATGCAAACTGATGGCATTTGTCAGACGGATCAGGATGAGGCTTTGAAATGCCAGATCCGTCTCTCCGGTGTCATCCGGAAAAACGGATCCGGCATTTATTTTGCCAGATCCTTCTTGCCGGAACACTCGGGGCCGGCATTAATGCATGTCAGTGGGAAAAAATGCCGTATCCGGCATTCCGGCAAGTGTTCCGGAATTTTGGACGGAGATAAAACCCTCGCAGAGTCCGCACATATGTATTGACCCCCATGCGGACCAGGACCTCACCTTTAAGCTTCCTATAGTTCTGGGCGTCCTCACGGCTGAGGTCAAAGTAGGCCTTCTGTGCGTCCCCCACCAGAAACGTAGCCACCACTTCAGCCCACTGGTCGGACGGCAGATTCTCCCGCTCTGTGGTTCTTTCAAAAACCGTGAGTAAGGTGGTGTCTCCCTCAGGGCCGCAATCTGCTATAGCAACAGGCTGTTGGTCTGTTGCTGTTGTGCATAGGCCTGCTGTTGCTGAACATTGGCCTGTTGTTGCTGCGCATTGGCCAGCACCAGCTGCTTCAGTATTTTATTTCCTCCATCTCGGCTGCTCACTTAGGGTACTTTCACACTAGCGTTTTTCGTTTCCGGTGTGAGTTCCGTCACAGGAGCTCAATACCGGAAAAAACTGGTCAGTTTTATCTTAATGCATTCTGAATGGAGAGCATTCCGTTCAGTATGCATCAGTTCAGTCCCTCTTACGTTTTTTGGCCTGAGAAAATACCGCAGCATGCTGCAGTTTTCTCTCCGGCCAAAAATCCTGAACAGTTGCCGGAATGCCGGATCCGGCATTAATTTCCATTGAAATGTATTAGTGCCGGATCCGGCATTAAGTGTTTCCGGCAAAACGGATCCGGTTTTCCGGTCTGCACATGCGCAAACCTTTAAAAATGCAAAAAATAAATAAATACCGGATCCGTTTTTCCAGATGACACCGGACAGACGGATCCAGTATTTCAATGCATTTGTCAGACGGTACCGCATCCGGATCCGTCTGACAAATGCCATCAGTTTGCGTCCGGATTGCCGGATCCGGCAGGCAGTTCCGGCGACGGAACTGCCTGCCTGAATCCTCTGCCGCAAGTGTGAAAGTACCCTTAGGTTGGAACTTTGGTGGTTTAATCCAAGACATGCGAACACTGTGTTTGCCTTACTGGTCTGCCCGCATCCTCCACCATATGTAATGCAGTGGGCTCCTATGACCAGTTTTAAAGACAGGCAGGGACACAATAAAGTCACTTCAATATAGTTTATTGCTTGTTCCAGCCAACTTACAGTTCAGTTCAGCCAGATCGCAGCCGGGACAAGTAATCAGTTCAAGTCTCGGGGCTCCTTTAGAAGCGTCCGCAGGCTAGTATGTGCTTCACATGCGCCTTGCAGGGTGTGATATGCAGCCTCTCACACAACAGACTGCCTCATGCTGCTGAATTTTAAAGGCAATCATGGACATGGGCCATGTCTAAACCCCAGAGTGGGGAGTAAGCGCCCACCCTGCTCTTTGCTTACTCCCAGTAAAAGCCAGGCCCGGATTAGCTGTTACCAGCTATACTAGGTAACAACAGTGTTCACTATCTATCTTGGTGGACACTCTAGCTTCTGGCTTTCACTCCACCAAGGCCGGGTACCTTGGTGGCAAATATCAGGTGCACCCCAGCAAATGACGATTTGCATCTCCTTAATAGGTTTCCTGCACCATTCAGAGATACATACCGTCCTTCATATATGAGGCCTGTAACTGCCTCACACTACATTGAGAAATATGGTTTTCAGAATAAGTACCATATTTATAATGCTCCTGTTCCACATTTCCTGACAAGCATGGTTCGGATATGGGTCGTTTACGTAACAACCATGCAGTAAATATAATATTTATATGTATTTTTGACACAATATATAAACAAATTTATTTATAAAGTGTAATGTGAACTTCTGGGCGGCATTGCTACTAAACATACAGTATATCATTCCCTGGTATTCTAGATTTCTAATCTGAGAATACTTCAGAACCAGCAGAGTGGTAGCTGACAGATGTGAGCTGGTGCCATGCCTGGGAAACTGGAAGCAAGTTCCGCAAGATCTGTGAACCTGGTGCACAAAATGCAGAAGTCCAATACAAAGCAGGACATCTGCTGAGGGAACCAAATAACTGTATGCTAAACGCACATATTCAACGCTGCTTTATATGAACCCATAAATCTGAACATTTGAAGGCACGCTAAAGGTAATGTACTATTAAGACTTGTTGATACTATCAAGGTCTTTCAGCCTGTTCGTCCCATATGGCAATCCATAGTCTTCTGTATATATCTCCCCATCCATATCTTCCCTCCATGTTTAACAGCTAGCTTGAAAATAGGATGGAGCTAAGGCTTATTTCAGGGGTTGGCCCATCTGGAACATTGGTATATGCATTCCATCAATGCCAGATAGGTGCTGGCCCCACCTCTGGGACCCACTCCTATCTCCTGAAGGGAGCCCCAAAGTGAACGGAGAGTAGCTGCACATGCGCGGCCACCCTCCGTTTACTGTTATGGTGGGAGTTCTGAAAAATAAATGAGCTCCGGCTCAGCTGTTTATGGCAGTCCCATAGCTGTTGAATGGAGACATGGCCGAACTTGCAAAGTGCGCTCTGCATTCACTGCTATGGGACTTCCATAATCACCTGAGGGAGCTTGCTTGGTCATTTTTGGAAGTCCCATAGCGATGAATGGAGATCACACCGCACATGCATGGCTGTTCTCCTTTGCTTCGGAGGCTTCCTTCTGGAGATAGGAGCAGGTCTCAGAGGTGGGACACCCACAACTATCTGACATTGATGGCATATCTTAGCAATATGCCATGAAAGTCCTAGATGGACCAGCCCTTTTAAAGCTCTTTGGCTAGATGCACTGGTCTCTTCTTTTGCGTTAAGTTCACTCTGGCATAAGGGGCAGTGTGTCTCAACACATATAGCTATGCTCCTTATTGATGTCTAGCCTCCTCTATTATGCTGTCTATAATGGTAGACCCAGCAGGCTAATCTCTGCCTTATTATCTAAGTCCTGCCCTTTCAGCCAATGGCCAGCCCAAAATGTAGAAGACCAAAGAGAGAAGGAACACTGTTGAATAAGGTTTATCTTAACCTACAAACAGTAGGCAAATGGAGATAGAAACACTTGACTTAAGACTACAGACAGTGTGTTTGTAGTCTGTAACCATGGAGACACATAGATCTTTTATAAAGACTAATGGTGGACCTACACATTAGATTAACATCCGCCAAACAAGCCTGGCCAACCATGTAATGTGTATGGAGGTGTCCCAACCCTCCTTCAACAACAGGTGTAGGGTAAATGGATGGTGAACGTTGGATTTCAACATCTCCAATCCTTTGTTCTCACAAGAAATAACCTGCCATCAGGAATGCCTGGCAACAGCTTAATATGGCCTTCTCAATGAGAACACAAGCACATTCAGCTGAGCCACACATGCAGTGTATGGAGGATAAGGTGGAATAGCTGTGGGCCGAATGTAGTGTAAGGCCACCATACTCAATAGCTACATATTGTTTTTTAGATGGATTTTGGATGGTTGTAAAATTATACATATCATTTAACAAATAAGGAAAATCTCAGGATCTGTTTGAGGAAGGAACCGAAGTAAAATTTCTCACATTCCATGGCATTCTGCATATACTGTATGAAGATGTCTTGAAGATATTGTCCTCCTGCTTAGTTGTGGTTGGAGACCACTGATTTAGAAAAAGTACCTTTTAATCGCTATTAGATGACGTAGATATTCATGTGTGATAGATTATAGGATCTGTGGGAAGGGACCTGTCCTGTGGAGGTTGCAGACCTCTTGGGGGAAGCTTCTCATGCTATAATGTTCCTTTCCTCTGGATGACATATGGAAAATGAAAGATTAATACATATGTTTTTATTACTTATTATATCGCTCGTGACAGCTGTGGGATGCAGGGGGTTGGGGGTAGGGAGCAGTCCTCAGGTCCTGTCACCACCGTCTATCCCCATTGTTGCAACTCACGTAATTGCACATTGATGATCCATTTCCACTCCTCAAAGCTGCAAAATCTCCCATATTCTGTTCCAGAAGGTTTGATGTACTTGGCTATGAAGTTCAGGTTTCTGGAAGTTTCCTCAACGCCCCAAGGCATCATGAAAACAAAAATAATATGGAACACGTGAAATAAAAATAATATGAAATGTTCGGCTGGAGACTCATAGAGGGAGACAGGATAATATGCAGGTGCTTATTAGTTGCATCCTTGTTATGATTTTTAACCTTTTATTTCCTTTTTTGATATATTTTGGGGCAATTCTGCAAAAACTCCACTACTTGCTCTTTTTCTAAGGCAGAAAAATATGCGGAAAAATGAGTGTAGCCTCTGACTACACAGAGTTTGTTTGTAGTCTTTGGAGACACATTGACCTTTATAGAAGCTGTAGACTCCAAATGATATAACCGGACGCGGTTAAAAGCAGAGTGTGCCTGGTGTTCATGCTGCACCTGCATTCCCTGGACTTTGTGTGGCTGTCATGGCCCATAAACAGGTAGGAACTAGTGTTAGGGACCACTCCATAGAGGCGACCTTGACGTGGTGAGTGACTTATTACGCTTTGGCCAAAATGTACACCAATGCCTCATCCAGCATAGAGGCAGGGCAGAATGCTGGTTGCAGAGTGCTATTGCATTTGTATTTTGCGTTTGTATATGTATTTCGCCATAGCGATGTGCACCTGCATACAGAGTTGCGCTGACTGAATCACCTACATTTTTTCCAAATGATATAAGATTGTTAATTAATGGGGTTTTCCAGGACTTAGATATTCATGACCTATCCTCAGGTCTACCCTCAGATTGGTGGGAGTCCAACACCCAGAAATCTCACCAATCAGCTCTTTCAGCAGCTACCGGTGCCAGAAACTATACAGTGGACAGAAGGTAGTTTCTGGAATTCTCTTGAATGGGAGTTGAGCTGCAGTACCCTGACACGGCCACTACACGGTGGACAGGTGATTAGTGAGCAGGGGTATCTGCAAATAGTTTAAGTAATGTGTTTTCTTGTTATGTATTGTCATGTTATCTATTATGCCCAGCATGGCCGTGTATGGATGGAACAGCCATGGTTAACAATCCTGGCTCAGCCCTTGCCGGTTACTAGGTGGTGGCTGGCTTCACACCTAGCTTTAGAGAGTGCTTAGAGAAAGTTCATGGAGGAAGGAAGCTGTTGCCTTGTGCTCCTTCTCTTTAGACTTCAAGCTTCAGAGACTAACATATAGCTGTGTAAATTACTGCAAGATCAACAGAGAAAGAGAGAGAAAACAAGAACTTGGAATCTGCCTGACTGAGCATTGGAGTCAGCAAAGTAACCTGCTACTACAGCTATTTAGCCTTTGCTGCTGTGAGGGACACCCTTCACACCTGGACCCGTCCTGTCCAGACGTGCCTTCAAAACTCTGTATCCCACAGTGAATATTACAGCCATTATTGCCAAGGTACTGTTAACAGCTGTAGATTCTACTGAGAAAGGTTTTGGCAAGATAGTGTACAAAGAGGGCCATAACTCCCATCCTTGCCTAAACACCAGTGTGAGGGTTTAGTCAGATTTGGTTGATTGCATCCACCACAGTAGTGCACCTATTCTTGGAAATGTTTTTTTCATATAGTCAATTACATTCACACATTTTGCTATCTGGTGTAGGATGTCCTTGTGGCACTTGTGGTCCGCTGCGGGCATTTCCCATTGCAAGCATTTTTTGCTGGGGATCGCCATTAGCAATGGACCACATGTGCAGGATTTGCTCCCCCAGGTATAGATGCATAACTGCATATGGGGTTGAGCATTTCCTGCCTCTTAAGACCACGTTATTTTGTCATATGTATGCCTGGAGATGTATAAACTCCAAATTTGAATGTGCCTTGATTTCCATCTATAGACAACATTTAGGTGCACCTGTAAAGGCCCGCAACATATTAGTCATCCATGGGTGGGACTCACAGCCTCCTCCCTACTCCCATTGTATGTGTGGTTTCACACTGGAGGCAACTGGGAGCTGTTTGCTGTGAGTCGGACCTTACGCTCCCGTAGGTCCCGTGCGTTAGGTCCCGTGCCACTTGAGATACTTTGATGAGGTGCGCGGGCTCCGGTATGTCCTTAATATAAGGATATATTAGCTAAAGTCTCATTTTAACATCTGTGTGAGGCTTTAGTCAGATTTGGTTGATTGCATCCACCACAGTAGTGCACCTATTCTTGTAAATGTTTTTTTCACCCAAGCACCTAATAGCAAGGGCCCTGAGCTACCATCAGGAAGGATCCCCAGAATTATTGTCTGCCCAGAGGGAAGAAAGATCCTGAGGATAGACCATCAATATCGATATCCTGGAAAACCCCTTTAATTGCTCTGCAGCACTGTATTATAAAATAATTTGTGACTACATATCATTATTATTCCAAAAGAGAATGGAGGCAAAATTTGTGTGGCAACATCATCCTAGAGAGTAATGATCTTGTGTTGTTTAATCACATATAAAGGAGACTCACAGTCCATCAAAACGACATCTCTGGCAGAGAACTGATTAAGACGTGGAATAATACATCACAGCCCAGTATTATGTGCAGAATGCATGTATATTTAGAACTAAAGGGACTAATAAAGGGGAAGACGTCAGAATCCTCACCCATTCATTAGACCAAAGACTGGCAACAAAGAATGTTGGGAGGACCCAGTTTATCCATGGAAATTCCATGGATTTTAATAGTAGATGTGTGATACTTAATTTCTCCTGTGGAGGCACTGATGGGGCATTGACTACCATCTGCCAAGTAATCCATAGATCATAGGTGATCACTGGGGTCACATGAGCAGTACACCCTGTGATCAGTTCATTATTGCAGCTCTGCATAGGGATTTTGCAGCTCTAAATCAGAAAAACAGGGCTACAAACTCATAAGATTACAGGGTAGATATGTATTTATTTATATTTTTATTTTTTGAATTATGACATATTATTATGGCATTAATAATTTTATATTCATGTTACTGTGTTAGCCAAAAATTCCTACACAGGAGTGTAATTATTGTACATGTAGTAGGTTCTGGATAGCTCTTCTTTAAGTAAGATCTCTCTTCAGAGAAATTAAACTTATGGCCCCACGGTTTTATGTTTTCTTTTTTTTTTTTCTGACTATAACCACATGTTCGTTCCAAAAACAGCAGCCATGTCCCTTGGCCAAAACCCCATGTCAAACACAAGCAGATCATGGGTGGGCAGCTTCCCTTCTACATTGTACGTATAGTTGGCAGCATCGACTCTTTCTCTGATGACTTCTTATGAAGTAAGAAAATACTGAAGAACGCACAGCTGTTGGCACACGTCTATACACGTCTATTCCAGTTATGCCCTGGGGTTTTGTCCTGCTTTGTGAATTACACAGAACTCACACAATTTCTTCAGGTCATTATCAAACTATAGGGAAGGGCACAAGGGGCATGTGTTCTAGAGCTTCCATCACTTTGAGGATCCAAGGTTCCTCCAACATGCACCTTCCCTGCCCAGGCTGGATCTTCCAATGAAGACTGCCTAGCATTTTTGAGTAATGCTCCTGACAGTCAATATATGGGCAGTGTGTACACCACTCGCATCAGGGAACTTCAGTTCTTGGGAAAATGGAGGTCCCTTGATGGCCATTTTGCTACCCTATCCAGTTAAGGAGAGGTGGCCAGCCATACATGAGGCTTTTTCTTTTGAAGCCGCTGGCTTGAATATCTCAATGACTCCGACAGACTTTAGTGCAGAGGGCCATGCACATAACAAGCCACCTTTTCTATTTGGGGCGGTGGGTCAAGTAGGATTGAATTTTGAGAGGTAGGATGGGGACCCATACCAAATTTGTTGCCCAAGAGCTTCAGCTCATTTTAATATGGCTCTCTCTACACTCTATGGGTTATAGTGGGTTGAGTTCTGAATGAATAGATTTACCTTATGTTTTAAGATCCCAAAATTTACAGAATGGTTCAAGGGACACTGAGTTTTCAAAATTGAAAAAGTTAAGATGTTATATAGACCTAGTAGAAGTTTTGATGGCGGAGGCATGAGTGCTGAGACCCCCACTAATCCCTAGAACAAGACAACAGAAGTGCTAATTTATCACTTTCTTCTGCAGCCTGTTTTCTGCAACCAGAAGAAAGAGCGCGATGTACAAGCTGATCTCTCTCCTCGTTCTAGGGATTGGTTGGGGCCTTAACAGTCACACTCCCACCGATCAAAACTTTTGATATGTCCCTATAACATATCAATTATTTTTTTTAAATCTCAGTGACCCTCCAAAGAAAAGTAGAATTATGGATAGAGATTGGAGAAGTCTGTGGCAAAATCAACACATACTGTTATTTCCTCTATAGTGCTGGCTTGTGCCCTTTGCTGGCCGTTATCCTGGTTTTCACCCTTTAACCCCTTACAGCTGCCATTAAAGGGTTTGACCCATCTCATACATTGCACATTGGTGGCATATCCTAGCAATATGCCACCATTGAATGAGATGGTAGCTGTAATTCCTATACACTAAGCTCGGAAATCTGTGCTTTGCCTGGGAGTGTTTGAGGCATGCACACTTGCAATCTCGGAAAGGGGGGAAGGGGGCATATTAGGTCTTGCTATGGGGCCCTATGATATGTTTGTATGCCCAACCATCTCGACTTCTGTCCTGCCATTGGAGCAAGATGTAATCTTGGAAGAGAGAGTGAGGCTGACTCTGCGCACCTCTCCCTCACTTAAATTCAATTCACGCGCAAGTCTTGACATCTCGATCAGTTCAAAGTCCTGTGGCGATAGGCGAGCGATGAACCAGCAGGTGTGGAATCACTGGGAGCTGTGGATGCGGACCTGCACACAGGAGGCTCAGGTCTAATGGTCGCCTTCATGCTGACGAAGCAACAGCTGGATTTGGCGTCTACCTGAGTGACTGAGCAGCCCTCTTTAGGATCACATTGCTCACTTCCGTAGTATAAGGAAGGGGCTAGAAAAGGTGCCCTAAACATTGTTGCTTCTCTCAAAACCCTGTGCAGATTACCGCGGCTGGAGGGAATCCCATTTCATGCGGTCGAAATACAAAACCCAAGATGAGACAAAAGGTATTACCACTTACTATTGGAACATGGAATGTACGTACGCTTCAAGACAACCCATTAGCAGATCGCCCAGAAAGAAGAACAGCGCTGGTAGCTAGAGAGCTTGCAAGGCTCGACATCGACATTGCAGCCCTGTGTGAAACTCGCTTAGCAAATGAAGGTCAACTCACAAAAACAGGAGGCGGTTACACATTCTTTTGGTGTGGACGTGGCAGTGACCAACGTTGTGAGTCTAAAGTTGGCTTTGCGGTTAAAAATCATCTTGTTTGCCAACTTGCCAATCTTCTTAAGGGTGTAAACGATTGGCTCATGTCACTGCAACTTCCATTACTACTTGGAAAACAAGCTACGCTGATCAGTGCCTAGGAACCCACAATGACAAATCCAGATGAAGTAACTTGGTCTTGACTTGGTCATTACTAACATCATCTTCCGCCTACCTACTAACACCTACCTTCCGCCTACTAAAAAGACATCCTGGATGTACCCACGCTCCAAGTACTTGCATCTAATTGATTATGTCATAGTGCGGAGAAAAGACATACAGGATGTAAAAGTAACTAAGGCCATGCCGAGTGCTGACTGCTGGACTGACCATAGTATCATCATATCTAAACTAAATATCTCTCGCAGGACTATACAGAGTAAACTCCGTAATATGCAGGACTCCTGGCTGAGTGCCAAAGCAGATGAAATTCAGAGGTTTGCTGATAGAAACAATACCAAACATTTCTATGAAGCCATCAGATCCCTCTACTGGATTTGAATGGTACAACTCTCATCACTGAGAAAACTCTGATTCTACAGCGTTGGGCTGAACATTCCCACTCTGTGCTGAACCGCCCATCTACCATCAATAATGAGGCAATTGACAGAAAACCCCAGGTGGATATCAACTATAGCCTGGATGTCCCACCATCAGAGGCTGAAACCTTACAGGCCATCAGTCAACTGTCCAGCAGTAGGGCGCCAGGATCTGATGGAATTCCGGCGGAAGTCTATAAGGCTGGTGGTGCAGTGCTTGTTGAAAAACTCACCCAATTGTTCCAGTCTTTCTGGAATCAAGGTTCCATACCTCAGGAACTGAAAGACTCGTCCATTGTATACCTTTATAAGAGGAAAGGAAATAGACAAATCTGCGATAATTATAGAGGAATATCACTTTTATCAATTGCATGCAAGATCTTGGCACGAATGTTGCTAAATCGTCTGATTGATCATCTGGAACGAGGTCTGCTACCTGAGACACAGTGTGGTTTTTGCAAAGAGCGTGGCACGGTGGACATGATATTTGCAGCTCGATAGATTCAGGAGAAATGTCAGAAGCTTACGGCTTCTGACATTTCAGAAGCCATAGTTAGTCGTGAAGGCTTATGGCGCATCATGTTGAAGTTTGGATGCCCAGACAGATTTATCCTGATGGTACAGCAATTCCATGATGGTATGGCGGCTCGGGTTCTGAGCAATGGTGAATCTTCAGAGGCCTTCCCTGTCACAAATGGCGTAAAACAAGGGTGCGTGCTCGCACCAACCCTGTTCAGCATAATGTTTTCAGCCATGTTGTCAGATGCCTTTCAGAACAGTTCACTGGGAGTCAATCTGAGGTATAGAACCGATGGGAAACTGTTCAACTTATGAAGACTCCAGGCTGTCACCAAGGTAAAAGAGACTGTGCTTCGTGAGTTTCTTTTTGCTGACAATTATGCCCTTAATGACAAATCTGGGCAGGAAATGCAAGCCAGTATGGACAAATTCGCAGCAGCATGTGACAACTTTGGCCTCATCATTAACGCGAAGAAAACCAAAGTGATGTACCAGCCAGCTCCGAAAGCCCAATATCAAGAACCTACCATCACAGTGAAAGGACAGAAGCTGCATGCAGCGGACCAATATACGTATCTTGGCAGTACCCTCCCGTGCAGTGACAATTGACATTGAGGTCAACTGCAGAATTGCAAAGGCAAGTTCTGCATTCGGCAGACTGCGGATTATTGCATGGGACCGCCGTGGAATAAGCCTTACTACAAAACTTAAAGTCTACCAGGCTGTAGTGTCAACCACCCTGATGTATGCTAGTGAGACCTGGACAGTATACAGAAGACATGCTAGACAGCTGAACCACTTTCACATGACTTGCCTCCGTAGTATCATGAGGATCCAGTGGCAGGATAATTTGCCAGATACAGAAGTCCTCTCCAGAGCATGTTTACCATCAGTCTACACCTTATTGATGAAAGCCCAGATGCGCTGAGCAGGCCACGTCGTAAGGATGCCAGACCATCACTTCCCTAGGCAGATCTTCTATGGTGAGCTGTCCAAAGATAAGCGATCGCATGGGGGGCAAAAGAAGCGATACAAAGATACAGTGAAAGCTTCTCTCAAGTGCCTGGTATCAACATCACCTCGTGGGAATCTCTGGCGCATGATCGTTATACATTGCGTTCCCTGATCCATCGGGGTTGCCAGACATTTGACTCCAGAAAGATAATCCTAGCACAGGAAAGCGTACACTTCATAAACATAAAGCTGCAAATGCTGAAACAAAAACATCCATATTTGTCTGTTCAGTATGTAACAAAACATTAAATGCTAACATAGGCCTTATTAGCCATCTAAGGATACATCGCTAATGGCCGAAGATCTATCTATCAGACGTCAAGGTCCTCATCATGATGGACAAACAACAACAATAGCACCTGTTCGGATTATTGTCTGAACCTCGCTGCATCGCTGTGTATACGGCAGGGCAGAGAAGGCGTTTCCTGCTTCCTTCGCACTTGTCCTTCACATCTAAAATTGAGAACTTGATATTTGTCAGCTTTTGGTTTATTATTCACACAGAGGAGAGCGCGTCCAGTAATAACTGAGGGCTGAGGTCAGCGGCTTCGCATAGCAAATACCCTGGAATTTGTTTTCGAAAGGAGAAAAAAATCTGCATACGGTTCCCACAGATTCTTCTAAGCAAAACCATGTGTGGTGGCGAGAAACCCTGCGAGCAGGAGAATCACCTAAGAGTGACTGCGGACGCTCCACCGCCCCCGACTAATGGAAAGCAAGGGAGGCATCAATTATTGCATTGGCCAAAACAAGCACAAATACATCAGGAGCGTCTCTATGTCCGCCACTTGTGACCGCTCTTATGTGATGTTGTTACGCTGGTGATTTGTGGTCAGCATCAACCTGGGTGAAATATTAGATGTGATCTGTAGGCGATTGACATATGGCTGCCCCGAGAATAGCAGGCCATACGTTATATATGATGAAAAGGCTGTAAGGAGCATTGTGGTTGAGTCCAGAATTGGGCTAAATGTCCCTTTTCACCCCCAAAGTAAACCTATAAGACCTTGACACATTAACATATGCAGACTGTTTTAGGATTCTGTTCAGAATGTCATGGCTGTATCTGATTCCAGGAAAGCCGGGTGACCTTCACCATCACAGCATTGTCACCCTGATTTCCTAGAGATTCAGAGTACCAAGTCTTCCCAGTCCCATTTTGCATCCTTCTACTTAGATCTCAGCAATCAGCTGTGGAGGAATTCAGCAGTGCCACCACTGGTGGAATGAAGCATTGCACAGTTCTTAATGAATGTCTATGTCATCTATTATTAATAGGAAGGGTGATTTTAATTGTCGAATGTTACAAAATTGTATTAAAGGGGTTATGCAGTTTTTTTAAACTGATCTCTTTAAATATCTGATTCTTTCCACAAATAACAGAATAGCTTCACCTGCAGACGAATCTCCCTGCTGGAGAAAACCGTGTACTGCAGCTCACAACTGATTTTAAATCAGTGCCGTATTGATGTTAGGACCTCTAAGAAAATACTCTAGTATAATCTAAATAAAATGACTTCTTGATTAGAAATGTGCTTCTTTTTTCTTTTCTTTTTGAGGTTTTCTGAAGTTACTCTATATTCACATATTTCAACCTTCATTGAATTTAAAATTGAACTGTCACCGTTCCTGACTAGTGTTGGGCGCGAATATTCGAATCGCGAATATCGGCAATTCGAGAAATCCCAAATATTTAGAACATAGTGATATATATATTCGTAATTTCGAATATTCTAGATTTTTTTTCCATCAGTAACCTCCCTTCTTGCTTGAAGGCCAATGAGAAGGCTGCAATGTCTTTGTCTGAGCTTAGCAACATCCCTAGCAACCAATAGGAGAGTTGCCTACCCCTTACTATATAAGAACCTCCCCAGCAGCCATTTTCTACAGTTTTAAAATTTCTTACAGAATTGTTATTAGATGGGGAATGCGTGAAGTTATTAAAATAGACATGTCAGGAGTGGTGACAGGTCCTCTATAATAGTTTACTACTAGAGCCGAATGGTTGAACCAATGGCATCACAAACTTTTCAATATGACATTATTAGCAAATTTTTTGTATACTTTGTGGTTCAATCCTCACCCCTTTCAAGATCTCGGCTTGCTGTCAGTGAATGTGCAATATAGCAGGGTACGGGTATACGCTGACGACAAATTATGCAATGGGCCAGAATATGGGTGGTTAATAGTCTATAGTTTGTTCGTGACGCCAATTGCAGAGTTCGCAGGGTACTATCACAGGGCCCTCCCAAGGTATTATAACGCACGTCCCAGGTTAGGAATGCCAGTGGTATAATGGCCTTTAATGTCTCTATAAGGTGGTGATAATTGTGTCAACGGTGTCTCCTACCTGGGTACGGCTGGACTCCTGGCTCACTTGCAATAAATTGAGTGTAGTGATAGTAGGAGTAATAGGGGGATTTTTCAGCAGAAATTGATGTCCAGACCTTTTGGTGAAATTCAAACTTTTCTTTACTGAAGATCACTTTCATCCAAGCAGAATACAGCTTTGGTCTTTGGTCCCAGCAGGTTTTGGCAATGGTTGGCAGGAATAAATCTTCTGCACTATAACTCTGGAGCTTGCAGGAAAGGACGTCTGCTTAGTAGCTCTGAAACTGTGGCAGGAATTTAGCTTCTGCACTTCTCTTTATCTTCTGCTTTGTAGGGACTGACTAGCTGAGGAGGAATATGGCTTCTCCTAGGTCTCTGGGCTTTACTTACAGATAGGCTCTCAGGGAATGCTTTCCTCCTGGAACTCTGGAGATTGTCTGCTTTCTTCATCCAGCCGAGGCTGAGGGTTCTCAGGTTGGGGAGGTGATCAATGTCTCAGCCGAGACAAGATCCTGGCTTTCTTCCCTATGCAGGGGGACTCCTGAACTCTATCACACAGCCTTCCCCAACAGGGGTGGCTGGCACACTGACCTAACTTCCTCCTCCTCCCAAGCTGCAGGATGTGGGAACAGTCCACACCTCCACAGAGGGGGAGCTAAGCTGGAATGATTCCAGCCTAGATTTACTAAACTAAAACTAATTCCTTACCAATCCATTGCTGCCACCTGCTGGTGAACATGGAAAATTACAAGGAAATTTACATTTAACATAGGTTTAAATGCACAGTTGTGAAGACATGAGCAAAATCATATCAGATGACAAATGTAAAGGCTCTTAGGAGATAGTAGCTGGGTAGAGGCGTGTAGTAACACAACTCTGGGGTGTTACATTCCCCCTTACTTTGAGTTAAGCCACCCTCGGCTTATGCTTAGGAGGGGAGGAACCAGCTCTGGGGTACCCAAATAAATACAAAGTGCTGCATGTATTACACATAAAGACAAACAAAGACAAACACAAAATGGCTACCCTGAGGTTCCTGCCCGCATGAGTAGGGTGTCCTAAATAACAGTTTCCCTCTCGGTATACCCAGTGAACCAAAGGTCTGCACTAAGCAATCACTACTGACTGACTTTGAAGTATTTTGGATCCGGAAATGGATTGTGTAGATGCTCACCCATCTAATATCATGCAAGGTGCTCTAGGTCTAACTGGCTCACCCAGCCAGTGGCAAGGTTACATGAAGATAGGTTTGATAAACAGACTGGCACACTAATATCTGGGATCTAGTGAAAAGTAAAGAGCGGATCGAGTAAGTGTACAAAATCTGGTTTATTTCCCTTAAAAAATGGGTTAAGTAAAAAGGATGATACAGTATTCCGGATTAAAATAGTACAGAGAATGATACAGTGTTCCGGATTAAAATAGTCTTATGGTGGTACAGTACTCCGGAAAAAATGAATGTACAGTATTCCGGAAGAAATGAAAGTCTCAGTGCATCAGCATTGCCTTAGTTAGTTGACAGTCAATTTAACCTGTACCTGTACGGCCAAGGATGATCCACTGTATAGTGTGCTGGAGCAGTGGGTTCCTTTCCACAGAGGTATTGATGTTGGCCGTATAAGAAATGGCTGTTTATAGTGCACAACATAAGTATTGATGTTGGCACTATGGGAAAATAAGAAGACAGGTTGGCATTAGCAGGAGGTGCTCAAACCCACATGCAGTTGTGCATATATATAGGGGAGCAAATCCTGCACTTGTGGCCCGTTGCTAATGGCAATCCCCAGCAAAATGCATACAATGGAGGATGCCCGCGGCGAACCACAAGTACCACAATAGACATCCTACACAAGATAACAAGTGCGGATGTCATAATTAATATAACAATATAACAAAACAATAACAAGGACAGGTGCACTCTGCAGTCTCACTAGACCCTCAAACTAATTTTAAAATTGAGAGATTAGTCAACATGTCCTACGGTGTAGAACATGTCTAAGCCCGGACACCACGCCAAGGTTTCTCAAGTAGCCCGGGACCTAACACTCTCCTACCTGAGCCATATGGGCGATACCAGGAGCCAGTGGGCAAATTACAGGAGCATAAGGCCGACTCACAAACAGCTCACCAGTTACCTCCAGCATGTAGCCATGCTTCCAATGGGAGGAGGGAGGAGTCTGCGAGTCCCACTCAAGACTGGCTGATATGTCCCAGGCCTCACAGGTGCACCTAAATGTGGCCTGTAGATGGAAAACAGGCACATTTAAATTGGAGTTTATACACCTCCAGAAATCTATATATATAAACTAAGAAGACAGCCATAACAAGTGACATCCGCACTTGTTATCTTGTGTAGGATGTCTATTGTGGTACTTGTGGTTCGCCGCGGGCATCCTCCATTGTATGCATTTTGCTGGGGATTGCCATTAGCAACGGGCCACAAGTGCAGGATTTGCTCCCCTATATATATGCACAACTGCATGTGGGTTTAAGCACCTCCTGCTAATGCCAACCTGTCTTCTTAGTTTATATATATAGATTTCTGGAGGTGTATAAACTCCAATTTAAATGTGCCTGTTTTCCATCTACAGGCCATATTTAGGTGCACCTGTGAGGCCTGGGACATATCAGCCAGTCTTGAGTGGGACTCGCAGACTCCTCCCTCCTCCCATTGGAAGCATGGCTACATGCTGGAGGTAACTGGTGAGCTGTTTGTGAGTCGGCCTTATGCTCCTGTAATTTGCCCAATGGCTCCTGGTATCGCCCATACGGCTCAGGTAGGAGAGTGTAGGGTCCCGGGCTACTTGAGAAACCTTGGCGTGGTGTCCGGGCTTAGACATGTTCTACACCGTAGGACATGTTGACTAATCTCTCAATTTTAAAATCAGTTTGAGGGTCTAGTGAGACTGCAGAGTGCACCTGTCCTTGTTATTGTTTTGTTATCACTATGGGAAAATGGCTGGTTATAGTGCACAACATAAAAACGAATACTAGTATAAGTCAAGTGGCAAACGTTTATAAAAGATCACATAAAAAGGTAGAAAGCTTTTAAGAAGCTATGTAGCAGGCAGGTAGATTGTGGATGTCTCCGGTGGCGTCCCACATGGAGGCAGTACTCTGCCTGCTATTACCTTTGCAACGTCTTCTTCTGGGTGCAGCCGATCCTTTCCTGTGCGCTGTTGGGGTGGATTCCCCGCTCCCGGTCTGCAAACGGAGTGCGCAGTGGACTCTATGTCCCACGTGGTGTTGGCGTCCCACGTGGTATGCGATCGGCGTCCCACGTGATCCAAGATTGCTAGTTGTGCGAATCTGTAGTGGGGGATATGCCGGCTGGTAGATTGATAGAGAAGCGCTTCCTATTGGTGGCCGATGTCCTCTGTAAGCGGGTCTTTCATCAGACGCGTTTCGGAGTCCTTGCTGACTCCTTCCTGAGGAATACCAAAGGAAGCATGGGGGTGTCCTTACTCCATAATTCCACCATGGTGTAATGAAATACTAGCAAATGGAAGGGTGGCTTTATTCTGTATTCCCTTCCCTGCACCAAAGTCAAAATATAAGACTTATAGCACGATCACTATGGTGACGATGGGTAGCAAAAAGTGGCTCTAAGATTGAGGCCTATACCTTAGGCAAAGGCAAGGAAGAGGAAGTCATGAGCTTCTCCAAATGCTTCTGGCAGTCACAGGAGGAGGGCATAGTAATCCCATGGAACTCCTAGAAGACACACCAGGATGGGGGTTTAGTAGTCCCATTACCAAACCTGGCACATATAACAAACAGGAAGGAGGGGTATATTATTCCTCTAGCCTTTCCCGAAGCAGCGGGGTTACCCTTGTAGTTGCTGGACCTGCCGGGACTTACCACTTGGTCCTACCCTGGGTACCTAGGATACATGATACCAGGAGTAGGCCATTAGTATTAAGCGTCCAGATAGGCAGTCCGTGTAAAGAGAACAGAGCTGTAAGGCAAGGCACACAAAAGTAAGGTGCTACTGATCTGGCTAAAGGCAAAAGTTAAGTGCAGTTTCACAAAAAGTGCATAAATTCACATTGCGGCATCTATAAAAGAGTCCATACAATGGGCATAAGTACTTAAACATTGCTCAACCTGTAAACAATTAGTCAAAATTAGTGCTAGATTAGCACAGTATATATCACAAAGAGCTCAGGTACACGTTTAAGTATTTTCTTTGGGTGCAAGCTTATAACGTTGCATAACCTGTAGACATATTGGAAAGATAGTGCAAAAACGTTATGCATTTATTAGTGCAATAATACGCACAAATATGACTTGAGTCCTTTTTCTTTGAAGTGCTTGATGTGGAATCCTCTGGAAACAGGTAAAAGCCAATTGTAATCCACAGGAACAATAAAGTTAATTGTAATCCAATAGAAGGTATAAAATGTTATATAAAAGCACATAAAACAGTAGCATAATGAGAACCATAGTTCCATGAGGCTCTCAAGTAACCTGAGAAAGGGGCTAAAACAATGTAAACTTGGATGTAAAGGGTTAAAGGGGTTGTCCGGGTTCAGAGCTGAACCCGGACAGATCCCCATTTTCACCTAGGCAGCCCCCCTGAGGCTAGCATCGGAGCATCTCATGCTCCGATGCTCTCCTTTGCCCTGCGCTAAATCGGGCAGGACAAAGGCATTTTTTGGAGATCCGGTGACGTACCGAGGCTCTCCATGGGGCTGCCAGGAACCCCAGTGATATCACCGGCACTGATGGGTGGGATTTAGCGCTGCCCTAGCCAGTAAAACGGCTAGGGCAGAGCTAAAGCCCGCCCATCAGAGCCGGTGACGTCACTGAACACACTGCCCGGCGGAAGTTTCCGCCCGGCAGTGTGTTATTGTAAACAAAAGAGCCTGTGCCCCATTAGATGCTCCGATGCTAGCCTCAGGGGGGCTGCCTGGGTGAAAATAAGGGTATGTCCGGGTTTAGCTCTGAACCCGGACAACCCCTTTAACGTAGTTGGGGGGAGGCCTCACAAGAGAAGCCATCCAGCTGAGGCTGTAACTAGTTGCAACGGGAAAACAGAACTGGCCAACAGTCTCTCAGTCTTCAAGACCAGTCCACACTGTGGCTCCCATTAGTCCTTTCTTTTTTTTGCAAAGGAGCATTTTTTGAGATGGACATGAAGGTCCTTCTCTCTGCTGGAGCTACTGAAGCTCATCAGGGGCGCTCTTGCCTTTGATAACTAAGGTTTGCGGCTGTAGTGGTGCGCCACTGCCCTCTAGTGGTGTCTTTTGGTAATGGCTGCGCAGTCAGCCTGGTGAATGCAGCTGTAACATGCTGTAAACCGGGATCCCTAGCTGGTGCAGAGGCGGATAAAACCTCCGGCTGAAGGGGTTCTGGCAGGCAAACTGGGGGTGCCTGTGGTAGCTTCCAGGGCAAAATGTAGGGTTGCACCCTGGGGTTAAAGGTCAAGACAGAATTGTTGATCTGGCCTACCCGTAGTGTCGGGGGTGTGGCCAGGTCAGGCTCTGGTTCTTGCTGGGCATCCTGCCGTCTGGGGTCTCCTGCAAACAACGGACTCTCCTGCAGAGCCTGGGTCTTCCTGCCAGGTCTCTGGGGTAAGTGCAGGGAATAATGGCTTGGCCAGTAAAGTCACTCCTGAAGCGAAGGGGCTCTGAAGGGACCTCATTGGAGTATACTCCACTTGATCGCCCACATACAGGCTGTGGCGGGCCTGCAGCAGGTAGGGGCGCTTAACAGAGCGGCGGCCCACAAATATCTCGGCTTCAGAATAATTGTCTTGGAGGAAGCCCACTCCTCGTTCTACAGAAAACCAGAGGACTGTCCCTGTGCATCTGATAAGCTTAGGGTCGCCGGGCCGAGTGTCATCTAGGACCTGCTTGACCCACTCCTCTATCGCAGTTTTGTATTCCCATGGGGTCTGGGTGTGAGCAGTTATTTCTAGCGGGACCTCCGGATTAAGGTGGCCTGGCCTGGGTCTCTCCTGGGCGGCGGAGTGGAAGCTCCTGCCGCCTCCGCTGCACCAGCAAGCATTCTGAGCGGTGCCTGTTCAGGCCTAGTGGCAGTGTCAGGGACCACCGGGTGCGGTGCAGGGGCAGCTACGGGCTGGATCGGGGCCTCGGGAGCGGGGCTGCTTCTACCTGATGTTACGGCCGGGTGTCCGGTTCCGATGCCTCCTGCTGGTGCGCGGGGACCTCTGTGGTAAGTGACGTCATCGCGACTGTCTCTGAAGCTGTAGTCTGCTCTGCAGGGGTCACGGCTTGCTTCTGGGCCGGGACTTCGGTGGCTGGTACAGACGGTAAGGTGGTTGAGTCAGTCGTCTCTTCCAGTGTCTTGACAGGGGTGGCAGCTGCTTCCGCGGGAGCAGGCCATCTTGGTCTTTTTTCAGGGTTTGGGTACAGTCTGTAGGCTTTGTAGCAGGGATAGGCATACAATGCAATCCTGTTGGCACACAGTTTGATCCTGTTATGGCAGGGATAGGCGCACAATCCGATCCTGTTATGGCACATAGTTTGATCCTGTTAGGCACACAATTCGATCCTGTTCCAATGATGCCAAATTTGCAATAGAGCAGGATACGGGTATACGCTGACGCCAAATTATGCAATAGGCCAGGATATGAGTGGTTAATAGTGTATAGTTTGTGACGCCAATTGCAGCGTGCGCAGGGTACTATCACAGGGCCCTCCCAAGGTGTTATAACGCACGTCCCAGGTTAGGAATGCCAGAGTGGTATAATGGCCTATAACAGGGATGACCAACCTGAGGCTCTCCAGCTGTTGCAAAACTACAACTCCCATCATTCCCGGACAGTCTACAGCTATCAGCCTACAGCAGGGCATGGTGGGAGTTGCAGTTTTACAACAGCTGGAGAGCCACAGGTTGGCCATGCGTGGCCTATAATGTCTCTATAGGTGGTGATAATTGTGTCAACGGTGTCTCCTACCTGGGTACGGCTGGACTCCTGGCTCCTGGCTCACTTGCAATAAATTGAGTGTAGTGATAGTAGGAGTCATAGGGGGATTTTGCAGCAGACCTTTAGATAAAGTTTAAACTTTTCTTTACTGAAGATAACTTGCATCCAAGCAGAATACAGCTTTGGTCTTTGGTCCCAGCAGGTTTTGGCAATGGTTGGCAGGAATAAATCTTCTGCACTATAACTCTGGAGCTTGCAGGAAAGGACATCTGCTTAGTAGCTCTGAAGCTGTGGCAGGAATTTAGCTTCTGCACTTCTCTTTATCTTCTGCTTTGTAGGGACTGACTAGCTGAGGAGGAATATGGCTTCTCCTAGGTCTCTGGACTTTACTCACAGATAGGCTCTCAGGGAATGCTTTCGTCCTGGAACTCTGGAGATTTTCTGCTTACTTAATCCAGCCGAGGCTGAGGATTCTCAGACTGGGGAGGTGATCAATGTCTCAGCCGAGACAAGATCCTGGCTTTCTTCCTGGCTTAGCTCCCCCTATGTGGGAACAGTCCACACCTCCACAGAGGGGGAGCTAAGCTGGAATGAACTATTCCAGCCTAGATATACTAAACTGAAACTAATTCCTTACCAATCCATTGTCGCCACCTGCTGGTGAACATGGAAAATTACAAGGAAATTTACATTTAACATAGGTTTAAATGCACAGTTGTAAAGACATGAGCAAAATCATATCAGATGACAAATGTCAAGGCTCTTAGGAGATAGTAGCGGGGTAGAGGCGTGTAGTAACACAACTCTGGGGTGTTACAAATGCAAACATTGCGGCCTGCATAGAAATTGAGAAGAATGATGGCAGCAAACGACCGCTAGTCTGCCCTTGAATTATTTCCTTTTTAAATTTTTTCTTAGGATAGATATATGTGTATTCCAGGCAAGTTCACATCCACTTACTGCTGATTTTCCAGACACATCTGCTGGCTGAAAAACCCTACAGACCTAATCATTCTTACAGCTGAGAGTTTGTTACATTGTATCCCAACAAGCCTCAGGGAGGTAAGCATCAGACTCCAGGTAATCAATTTTGCCTGAACTGTTACATTGTAGCAGACTCAGTACAGAAGTGAGATTTGTGCTGCTGTTGTATTGATAGGGGTTTTCTGACATCTGGGTCATAATCAGTTTGGATCTGATCACTTGGAACTCCATTGACCAGTGGCTCAAGTAAGACATGGTAGCCAAATTGTATTTTTTTTATTTTATTTTTTTGCAGAGAGACCATCATTAAAGAGGACCTTTCATTACAATAAAAAATCTGAAAAATATAGGCTGGTGGCAGAAGGATGTGAATCAGCATATATGTCCTCCTTAGTGAGGTGGAAAGAGAAATAAGGAATAGAACAAACAGCAGGTGGAGCTATACAGATACATCTTACTGACTAACCCAGCAGTTATATTAATTTTTTAATGACATGCAATTACAAAACTATTCAGATCCAGGTGCTGGTTTTAAAAATGTAGAATATTTTTTATTATAGCTCCACCTGCTGTTTGTTCTATTCCTTATTTCTCTCTCCACCTCACTAAGGAGGACATATATGCTGATTCACATCCTTCTGCCACCAGCCTATATTTTTTAGATTTTTTTTTGTAATAAAAGGTCCTCTTTAATGGTGGTCTCTCTGCAAAAAAAATAAAATAAAATAAATACAATTTGGCTACCATGTCTTACTTGAGCCACTGGTCAAAGAGCTGCAGCAGAAAGGGCATGCCCCCTGAGCTGTGATAAGGGGAGAGCTGCAGCAGAAAAGGCATGCCCCCTAAGCTTTGATAAGGGGAGAGCTGCAGCAGAAAGGACACACACCCTGAGCTGTGATAGGAAGATAGCTCCAGCAGAAAGTACACATTCCCTGAGTTGTGAAAGGAAGACAGCTGCAGCAGAAAGGGCATCCCCCCCGAGCTTCCAGTTTTAAATAAATCTAGCAGAGCAACCAAAGCAATGAATGCCCAGATCAATGTCTCCATGTAAGGTACAGGGCTGGCTCTAGCTTTGTTAAAAAGAGAGTATCATGTACTATATATGATGTCTGTTGCGGTCCACACGAGGTTGAACAGGAAACCCCCTCAATTTTGTTTATACAAACAGGGATTGTCCTGAGAGAAGCATTCCTTATATTCTCCACTAGGGGTCCTGTTTTTTGCTGTGGAGCACCAAGCTTCAGAGGGATGCTGTAACCTCTAGCGCCCTCTGCAGGTGAAGTGTCAGCTCTTGCATTCTCCTGATTGCAATGTAATGGAAATAAAGCAAAGTTATTCAAGGAATCTGTCATGTGGCACGACACGAATAAAACATCCGGCAGCATCTGCATAAGTATTATCCACTGCGCAGCTGCTTACAATACGTTCCTCATCTGCTCGGTGGCAGCGGAGCCACATGTGCTTTGCAATGAATCCCAATATATTCCATTGACTAAAAGGGACATCTGACAGGTTATCAAACACGCCAAATATTAGGTGGGCGACAGTGACATGTTCCGTAGGGCTGCGCTGAACCCCACAGCTGTAGTGCAGAGCCTAGGTAGGAAGTGCACCCCCCTACATAAACCTTAATGATCTGTTCATGATGTCGATGGCGGAGTCGTAATTATATTCAGACCTTCAAAGCTGGTTTGTGAATGGAAGCAAAAAGGAACAAAAGCCGGGAGGTCCAGGTGGGATTCACATCTGCTGTCATAGGGAAACTGGACCTGTCGATTGCAGCCACTTATAATAGTGCCAGCCAGGGAGTGCCCCCGGCCCCCAGAGGATATGTCCCTCTCTTCAACTCCAAGATAATTGGAGCATTCATGTTTCTATTTGTATTTATTTATTTATTTATTTGTTTATTTATTATACACACTTATATAGCGCTACTATATTCCGCAGCGCTTTACAGACATCAGCATCGCACTGTCCCCAATGGGGCTCACAGTCTATCCATATACTGTCCTAATCATGCACAACTGACACAGGTGCAGAGCTTGTTACTAGAGAGGAGTGAATCGAAGTTGACGAAGTGGAATTCGATCTGAATTTCAGGAAAAATTTGATTCATACCGAATCTGAATTTTCTCACGCTTCGTGGTAACGAATTGCATTTTTCCCTAAAATGGTTGCTGCACGTGTGAGGACATGGGGCAAGGAACTCTGGGAACGAGGGATCACCCACAATGCCATGCATGCAGCCAATCAGCAGCCAGCCAGCCCTGTGATGTCACAGCCCTATAAATAGCCTCAGCCATCTTGGATTCAGCCATTTTCCAGTGTACTTAGTGCAGGGAGAGACGTCAGCAGGCGCTAGGGAAAGTGCTAGGAAAGACTTTAAAACTTTTATTTTTCTGTATAGAAGTTCAGGGAAAGGATAGGGAGGAATTATTCCACAGTATTGAAGCAGAACAGGGTTCAGTAGGGGAGGTTACAGCCTGAGTAATAGAAACAATCCTATTACACCTTGCTGCACTGACTGCGGATCCAAATTGCCATTATACTGCTCTGTAATTCCAGCAAACCGTTCTTGTTATTGGGGTGCAAGTGCTGTTTGATGCAGCCATTAACAGGGTTTATTACAAATAAATATTTATATGTCTTATTTGCCCTTGTGCGGTGCAGTTATATGTTCTAAAGCATTTTTTGGCTAGTATTAGTGGGGGAAAAAGGGCTTATTAGCCGTTGTGCGAAAATTACAGCCCTTTTTGGCGTGTATTAGTGGCAAAAAAATATATATTTGCCGTTCAGCAGTGCTGTTATATGTTCGAAAGCCTTTTGTGGCGTGTATAAGTGGGGAAAAAAGGGGCTTATTAGCCTTTGTGTGGTGAAGTGAGAAAATTACAGACTTTTTAGGGTGTTTTAATTTCCTTTTTATTTATTTATTTGATCTAACAGTATGTCAGAAAGAGAAGTGCCAGGCCCTGCAAAGAGGAGTGGCAGAGGCCTAAATGTTTCTGGCAGCAGGAGTCGCAGTGAGAGGCCTGAGCTCCCGGTGTAATCCAGCGGTCGTGTCTTGACCAGCAACCCAGCGGTTCTTGAATGGTTGACTCGGTCATCCACTTCGTCCCAAGTGACATCTGACACCCCCAGCCAAGAGTCGGTGGGTTCATCAGACACAACCTTTAGTTGGCATGGCCCGGAAGCAGGCCCTGTGCCCTCACCTGTCCTCAACCTTCCTCTGTCCCTTTCTGTTCCCTCAGCCAGACAAGTATTATAAGCCCACAGCACAGAGCTCACAGCTCCACTATACAGTGAGGATGAGCTACTAGAGGACAGTCAGCAGCTACTGCTCAGCCAAGATGTGGAAGAGACATCCGCCGCTTCCTCCGGTAGGCGGGCAAGTAATGAGGAAGAGGGTGGCGTGGGAGCTGTTGTTGCAAGCGGTCAAGCTTCTGACCCAGAGACCGTTGAGGTGGACATCAGTAACGTGCAGACAGTACTCGATGATGATGATGATGTAGCTGATCGCACTTGGGAGCCGGTTGAATTTGGGGCTTCATCATCATCGGGAGAAGAGGGTGGCAGCTTGCCCTTGAGGCAGCGGTGGAGCCAGCAAGTCGCTAGCGTGGCCGGGAGTCGGCAGAGTGGCAGCAGTGGGAGGTCGGGAACCAAACATGCCCGGGGTAGACCACCCGCTTTGCAGGAGCCTACCTGCCCGGAAAGTAGTGTTGCAGGGGTCCACGGAAGCAGTGGCGGTAGCAGTCAGTCAGTGCGGAGTGTTGGGGGTAAAATCACCTACTCGGCGGTGTGGCAGTTTTTTTGTTAAGCCGCCGAAGGAAGTGAACATGGCCATGTGTAGAATCTGTGGGCAGAAGATGAAGCGTGGCCAGGGTGCCAATGTTGGCACCACGGCCCTGCGTCAACATATGCAGCGTCGACATAAAGTGGCCTGGGAGAACTGTGGCTCCAATGTGGTGGTCCAGCCTGCATCACCCAGTGGCACGCACCCGGTTTCAGGCAGTCAAGGCTCCACCACCTCAGCCAAAGGGAGCTGTCTGTCCTTCCCATCATCTGCTGGTCCTGATGCTCCTGCTCCTCTTCCTCCTACTCCTCGTCAGTCATTCCGTCAGCAATCGATTGCCAAGAGACAACAGTATGCGTGCACTCATCCAACAGCGCAGAAGCTGAATGTGCTCCTGGCTAAGTTGCTGGTCCTGCAGTCCTTCCCCTTTCAGAGAACTGATGGCTTGTGCCGAGGCCCCAAGCCATCATTTCTTTGCGAAAAAAGTCAGTACCAGCCCTGCACACGTGTGTAGAACAGAAGGTGGGCCAGTTCTTGAGCCTGTCGGTGTCTGCCAAAGTGCACGGCAGCGCCCACTGGGTGAATGTGGTTCCTGCACAGCCACACCAGCAACTTGGCCAGGTGACACCGCTTCCGCCTCCACGTTCTCACGTTATTGGTCCTGCGACAATGTCCGCCTCTGCCTCCTCATCCTCCACGTGTCCTCAGCCTCCACTGCAGGAACAATTCACAGTGCCCCTCCAGCATACCACATGTGCAGGGTACGGCAGTGTCACACTGTTCTGCACCTCGTTTGCCTGGGCGAACGGAGTCACTCAGGGGAGGAACTGCTCCGTGTCCTTCATCAAGAAATAGGATCCTGCCTTTCTCCGCGACAACTCAAAATCGTAACCATGGTGACCGACAACGGGAAGAACATGGTGTCGGCGCTGCGTCAAAAAGGGCTTAGCCATGCACCCTGCATACCACACGTGTTCAATCTGGTTGTCAAGCGGTTCCTGAAGTCTTCCACCCATCTGCAAGACATCCTAAAAATGGTCAGGAAACTTTGCATGCACTTCAGCCACTTGTACACCGCAAAGCACACCCTCCTTGAGCTGCAGCGGCAGAACGGCATCCCCAAACATAGGCTGATATGCGACATTTACACCTGTTGGAATTCCACCCTCCATATGTTGGACCGTCTATACGAACAGAGAAAGGTCATAAACGATTTCTTGATGATCCAAGCGGACAGGAGTACTCCCCTGTGCAACTTCGATGTCAGCCAGTGGCAGCTCATGCGTGACACCTGCCGTTTGCTCAGGCCCTTTGAGGAGGCCATGTGATTTGTCAGGACTACGGGATGAACAATGTAATTCCACTGCTTCATGTCCTGGAACAGATGCTGGCTGGCTGGTTAGGGGACTGGAGATGTGGTGCCTAGATCTCACAGTCACATGAGCCCTGTGGGGGCTGAACTGGAGGAGGAGGAGGACATTGGAACACAAAATGGGTGGTTTTTATACACAGGTGACAGGAGAGGAAGAGCAGGAGCAGCCAGAGGAGCTACAGGGTGATAAGGAAGATGAGGCAGAGGACCCAGACACACCATGGCAGTATGCAGAAGGGAGATGGAGGCAGGGACCCCCTCCGAGTCACTTGCACAAATGGCCCGCTTACGTAGTGACAGCTGAATTGTCAGCATTCAGCAGAGAAATGACTTCTGGCTCTCCACCTTGTTGGACCCTCGCTACCGGTCTAAAATGGGGGCCTGTTTTTACACCCGCTGACAGGGAGGACAAACTGAACTACTATAGAGACATCCTATATAGTCAGTTGGCCATTGCCTATCTGCGCCATCGTCCATCCTCTCGCAGGTCTGACCGAGGGGGTGGCCCTCTGCCCTCACGTTCCTCCGCCATGGCTGCTGTGGCTGGGTGGGGCGGTAGGAGCAGTTCCAGCCCTATCAACAGCAACGTGAGTCTAGAGTCGCTGATAAACAGCATTCTTCACTCACCTAGTGAAGAAACTACTCACCAGCAGCAGCTAGACCTGGAGCAGGACCTGAACCATTGGGTGGTGGCATACTTGGACAGCACCCTGCCACCCCACATTGAAGATCCGCTGGATTACTAGGCAGCCAAACTGGATTTGTGGCCGCAACTGGCAGAGTTTTCCCTGGAAAATCTTTCCTGCCCGGCAGTAGTGTGGCATCAGAGTGGGGGGGTTTAGTGCTGTGGGGGCCATAGTTACCCCAAGAAGAACTCGCATGTCCACCCAAAATTTGGAGAGAATGACCTTTGTCAAGATGAATCAGGCATGGATCAGCCAGGATTTCCACCCACCAGTGCCTGATGCATCAGACTAGATCATCCATGGTGCCACACCATCACTTTGACAAAAGAGACCGGTTTCTTCTGGCTACCTGCCTCAGCTACTATTTTGATGCTGCCACCCGCCTGATGCCACACATCTGATGCAAAGTGCTCCTTCTTTTACCCACCATCTTTAGCTGGTACTGGTATTGCCACCCACCTCCCCACTCTGTCAACTGATCACTCTGTGGTCTCCTGATGCTGCTGCCACCTCACCACTCAGATCTCCTGATGCTGTTTCTGCCACCTCCACACTGTCATTGTGCCACCCTGTGGCCTCCTCCTGATGCTGATGCCACCTCCACACTCTGTCATTGTGCCACTCTGTGGCCTCCTGATGCTGCTGCCACCTCCACTTTGTCATTGTGCCACTCTGTGGCCTCCTCTTGATGCTGCTGCCACCTCCAGACTCTGTCATTGTGCCACTCTGTGGCCTCCTCCTGAAGCTATTGCTGCCATCACCTCCACACTCTGTCATTGTGTCACTCTGTGGCCTCCTGATGCTGATGCTGCCACCTCCACACTGTCATTGTGCCACTCTGTGGCCTCCTCCTGATGCTGCTTCCACCTCCAGACTCTGTCATTGTGCCACCCTGTGGCCTCCTCCTGAAGCTATTGCTGCCATCACCTCCACACTCTGTCATTGTGTCACTCTGTGGCCTCCTGATGCTGATGCTGCCACCTCCACACTGTCATTGTGCCACTCTGTGGCCTCCTCTTGATGCTGCTGCCACCTCCAGACTCTGTCATTGGGCCACTCTGTGGTCTCCTCCTGATGCTGCTGCCACCACCTCCACACTCTGTCATTGTGCCACTCTGTGGCCTCCTGATGCTCTGCTGCCACCTCCACACTGTCATTGTGCCACCCCGTGGCCTCCACCTGATGCTGCTGCCACCTCCACGCTGTCATTGCGCCACTCTGTGGCCTCCTCCTGATGCTGCTGCCGCTTCCTCCAAACTTTGTCATTGTGCCACTCTGTGGCCTACTGACGATGCTGCTGCTACCTCCACATTGTCATTGAGCCACCCTGTGGCCTCCACCTGAGGCTGCTGCCACCTCCATACTGTCATTGTGCCACTCTGTAGCCTCCTGATACTGCCGCCACCTCCAGACTCTGTCTTTGTGCCACTCTGTGGTCTCCTCATGCTGCTTTCACCTCACCACTATGTCATAGGGCCACTCTGTGGACTTCTCATGCTGTTCCCACCCTCCCCACTTCATGACTGGGCCACTATTTTGCCTTTCGGCCTGGCTGACATCATCATTTATTTGACCCTTCTTCTGATCTGTCAGAAGGAAGGAAAAATGAGATGCACAACGGATCCTGTCTATGTAACAGCTGTAAGGCCTACATGACATGGTCCCTATTTTGCATCAGAATTGGCTTATGATTTGGTAGCCAAAAGCAGGAGTGGGTACAAAACACAGAAGACATGCAAATATTCCATTCACGTGTTATCTCTGTTTTGGATCCACTCCTGTTTTTTTTCGCATTAGCAATACTGATGGATTACTGACCAAATGCTGACAGAGTGAAGGCGGATGCTCCTCAGACAGGATCCGTTTTTTGGGGGTTATTGTTCTGACAGATCAGAGGAACGGCAAAATAATCTGTGACCTCAACACAAACTTACTGCTGACACCCTCTCCACTCTGTCGGGGGCGGGGGGTCTCTACTTGTATAAGCGTTTAATAGAACAGGTTCTGTAGAAATCTATGTGGAATCAGTGAATTGGTGTAAAACTAGTGCACTCTTTCACGCTATAGTAGGATCTTGGGCCTCTGCACGGTTCTTTATACCTGGTGCTAACATTGACCTGTAAGGCTGAGTTCACACTTGAGTTATTTGGTTAGTTTTGGCCCCATAACTGCCCAAATAAGTGAAGTGTGCAGTGATTCTAAGAGCGACGCCTGTCATCTGCATGTCATACTGACTCACAGTATTGATTCACTACCACAGCAGACTCCCTATGCATGTTACTGCAAGGCACAGTGTTCTACACCCATATATAGGCTCTCTGCAGCCAGGAAATGCGCTTCGAATCAAACCAAATTTTTTCAGAAAAATCGACGAGCCAGCCGAATCGAATTTTTGAGAAATTCGCTCACCTCTATTTGTTACAGTGTATCAGAGCACATTAGGAGCAATGCACTTTCTAAAGTATGACTATGGTATGTCTGAATTAAAGGGGTTTCAGGACCTACACAGAGGATCCGCCTGCATTATAGAAGTGATTGTTACTTACCTGTCAGACCCCGAGGCGCCACTTTAGTTCTCCTGGTCAGGATCTGTTTACCCTTCTGCAGAGGGGACATCACGTGACTGCTGCAACCCTTGGGGGACTTAAAGGGGTTCTCCGGGCTTTTAATATTGATGAGCTATCCTCAGGATAGGTCATCAATATCAGATCACCACCCAGCACTCCCACCGATCAGCTGTATGAGGAGATACGTGCTGTCTCCCGTCTCTCTCTTCCTGCTCGCCGCTGCTTTGCCGTACACATGCCAGATGTCAGACTTCCGTCGATCTGATATTGATGACTGAGGATAGGTCATCAATATTAAAAGCCCGGAGAACCCCTTTAAACTGCAATCTGTATCTGTACTGGAGATGAGCGAATTTCTTGAAGTTTATTTAGTGTCCTATTCAGCAATTTATTTTACAAAATTTGATTTGTAGCTGAATCAATTCTACACAAATCAAAAATGCTCCAATTGCCTTGAAAATTGCTATATACAGTAAAACATTGAGGCCCGTCTCTCAGTTATTGGCTGCGGTGGAGTATGTGACCATGCTCATGCAGCACTGGATGTAAACAGTGCGGGGATCGGCCCAAAAATGGATATACTAATGCAGTTATTGCAGTAAAATGCATTTGCTGTAATTACATGGAATCTTAAAGCAATACAACATGTTACTGAAATGTGCTGAAATGCCCAATTACAAATGGTAGATAAATTGAAGAAACCGTTTTTTAGCAATAAAAAGGGAGCAAATGCTCAGCGTTTGCAGCAGAACGTATGCTATTGATGCTGATCGTTCTGGCAATAAGCCTATGAACTGTATTAACTTCAGTTTTTTACAAACAAAAAAGGCTGGCTGGCTGTCCCTTTACAAAAATAAAAATAGTTTTTGGGGTTTTTGTAATGCAGAACTTGCTAGCCGTTGTAAGAAACTTTGAAACAGACAATTCTGTGTGTCTATGCTTTCCCTGATGAAACCCTAAATCTACCAAATCATATAACCATAATCTCCCTATACTCTCCCTATCACACCTAGATCACTGGCTTATGCTTTCAGATTTCAAGGTGGGCACAGAATAATAATTTTTATTATTCTGAGCAAAAGGGCCTGCCAGAATCCTGCCCCCTGATTGGCTAATCAGGCTGTCTGTCAGCCTCTGAGCCAATCAGTGCAAGCCCTCCCTCCCTCCATCTTCTTCTTTCCTGTTGCATGTGATAGACTGTATCATAAATGACTATAACACAGTCAGTTTGGGTCAGTGGAGCCGCGGTCGGTCCAGGAAATACGTCTGACACACGGACTGTGTTTCCCAGGCCGATCACAGCCGTGTGCATGAGCCCTAAGCATGTGGATAAATGTCTATGGTGGGAAAACACTCCATGAAAGAGCATCCATCAGCAGCATCAACCCTACTAAACCAGGCATAATACTCATCCAGGTGCAAAATGACATCATTGGCACATGAGCAGTAGTCAGCAGAGACCGATGCACTGTGCATGTACCAATAGTGTAGACTACATAGCAGGCACAAGATTACATATCCAGGTAAGATGTATGGCCCTGTCAACCAAGGGGATGGGGGAGTGGTTTAAGTGCAGCGTGGAGGAGCTCTAGTGCTCCAAAGAGCCTGCGCTAGGTTCACCAAACACTAAATGTACATATTAATTAAAAGTCATTTTTCTTTTAATAACATAACATAGATTAGGTACTGTTTTACTCAGCAGGAACAACCCTACATGTCTGGTTTTAAAGAGTTGATGCTGCTGAAAGTTGATTTTTAAGTTGGAATCAGAGACTGGATCAGACAGGAAGGAAACATGGAAATCTTTCCTCTTCTTAATGGGTCCATTCTTGACTTTGACATTAAAAATCCCACCAGAATTTAGTCATTCCAATAAATGAAGCCTACTAGGGACTTGCTATACATTATATGCAATTAGCTTCACTCTGTGACTTCACCTTAGAATGTGATCACATGTACCAAAGGTCCCACTGTCTACAGAAGACCCCAATGTCCTGAGCCTGCAAGGGCATAGACACATAAGGGATCCAGTGATCTTCAGGGATTTCCATATCCTCGCCTACGTTCTGTATTCAGGTCAAACTAGATCAGACAGATGGAATTACTGGAACCCACCATTAGTTGTTTTTTTTTACTTTTTTTGTTTTCTTGTACACTTTTACAATCTCAGCTGCCTGCTGTGACCACTAAAGGGCTGATCTGCATGGATCTCCTGTATGCAGGACACCCCCTAGTAGTGACAGCGGGTAACAAAGATTTTTAAAAACAGATTTGCTGATGTCTCCTTATTTGAAAAGGGGGCCATTGGGTCCCCCAAAGCACTAGGATTTGTGTGCATCTGTTACCTCTGCACCACCTATAGAAACACCCCTGTATATTACTATAGGAAGAAGCTGCAAATTCCATTTAAGGTTCAGAAGCAATAATCACTAAATATAGCGAGATAACATGAACCAGCTGCTCCAACCAAATCATTTCAACACCAGAGAAGTAATAAAAGTGATTTCACACTCAGCTTGATGGAAAGCATACATCTCTTCATACATTACCCGGCCCTCCACTGCAGTCTGCTTGCTGGCTGAGCCTCTCTTGCACCATCCTTTGGGTTTGCACATGTTCCCTCTGGCTCATGGGGGGTCAGCGTGCACACCCTAATCTTCACCAACCAATGGCTGGCCACCTTGAGGTACTTATGGCACCTTCCCCTGTGGGAGGGTGTCTGAGCAATGGGTTCTAGTCTGCTAGACTCCTGCAAAGATGTGCTGTTTTCACATGTTCTGACTTTTGCCTGTTTCCCAGAGTTGACCCTTCGCTGCCTGACCTGACCTGTGCCTGATATCCATACTGACCCTGAGCTCTCCGCCCTGACCTCAGATTGTTTATCGGATTGCACATACTTTGCTTGCTGTGACCTTGGCCTGTCCCTGACTACAGTTTTGCTTGACCCCATGGTGCTCCCAACCGTTAGTCTCTTGACCCGTCAATGAAATGAAGACTACTCCAGGGGGTAGCAACCTGGTGGTTCCCATACAAGTCCAGATCTCTTATAGGGCTAAAGGATGAAAACCAAGGGGCTGCCAGGTCTCACGTCCTTAGGAGTAGCCCTAGGTCAAATCTGATCAGTTGACACAGTGGCTCCACTTCCACTGCCAGAATTTCCATCGCAAACATTACGACTACTAGGTGGCAATTTAAATTATTACCTGAATACTAGTCCAGTGCCTCTTACATAGTGGTATTGTAAGTCAAACTAACTTGCAATGCAAAAAAAAAAGATTCCTTGGAAGCTATCATGGCGTATGATCTTCACAAGCAGACAAAACACCAAAGAGCTAAAGTCATCTTGATCGTTGGTTCATTAGTAACCCACAGCATGCATTTACGGGGTTTTTGTCCTTAGGATAAACCATACATGTCTAAATGGTAGGAGTTTGAATGGGACTGATCTACAGTATCCAGCACAGCCACATATACAAACAAGTTACTGTGAACAAGATCCAAGAGTCCAAAGTCCCAGAAAAATCCCCCTTTAATTTGTGTTCCTCAGGGGTGAAACATACCATACCCTTGCAGACAATTCAGCTGTGCAAGAGCGGTGAGTGGTCCAGAAGCCAACAATAAGGACAGCGTGGAAGGTTTAATAATAAAACTTAGTATGAATTCCTGCACACATTCCAACAATAAGTGGTGTAAAGTTGGACCAACACGCCTATAGATACACCAAATTTATCATCCAGCCTGGACCCCTGTGGTAAAACTGGCACATATACCCCTGTCTTAGGTTTCCCTTACAGGTCTTCCATGGATCTTTTTGTTTCTGACATGACCTGATTTCTTTCTTTGCCTATATATGTAAAGTCCTGTCTAAAGCCCACAGTCCGAGAAGATATAAGTGACGGACATGAACATGTGGAGTCACTGTGGGTAGAAATACATGGAGGCAAAAATAATAATAAAATGCTAATAGGAGTTTACTATAAATCACCTAATCTACCAGAGTCCACTGAAAATCTGCTACTAAACGAGAAAGACGAGGCGGCAAATCATAATGAGGTGGTTATTATGGGGGACTTCAACTACCCATATATAGACTGGGAAACTGAAACCTGTATATCTCATAAAGGAAACTGGTTCAGGACCCGACTAGTGGGACGGCCATACTGGACTTAGTGTTAACTAAAAGACCTGACAGAACAACAGACATGCAGGTTGGGGGACACCTGGGAAATAGTGACCATAAAGTAATAACCTTCCAATTATCATTCAAAAAAGTGTTTCTTCATGGAGGAACAAAAATACAAAAACTTCAAAAAAGCTAAATTTAGCCAACTAAGAGAGGCCATAGGCCTAACTAACTGGGACAAAGTCCTCAAAAATAGAAATACAGCCAAAAAATTTGATATTTTTAAAAGCATTCTAAAATCTAATTGTGAGAGGTACATACCTTATGGGAATAAAAGGTTAGGGAACAAGAAGAAACCAATGTGGATAAAAAGAACTGTAAAGAAGGCAATAAATGACAAAAAGAAAGCATTTAAATCACTAAAACAGGAGGGTAGCGAGGAAGCACTGAAAAAATATAAGGAAAAAAATAGAATATGTAAAGAACAAATAAAAGCAGCCAGGAAAATTAACTGTCAGATAATTCCCCATTAAAAGTGCCCTGTCTGACCCAGGAAGAAGTACAGAGGCGTCCTAAAAAGATTAAAATAGACAAATCACCAGGACCAGATGGCATACACTCCCATATCCTAAGAGAATTAAGTAATGTCATATCCAGACCCTTATTTCTGATATTTAAGGACTCTATACTGACAGGGAGGATTGGCGCATAGCAAATGTGGTGCCAATAATAAAAAAGGGTTCAAAAACAGAGCCTGTAAACTATAGGCCGGTAAGTTTAACATCTGTCGTGGGTCAACTGTTTGAAGATTTTCTAAGAGATGCTATCTTGGAGTACCTCAATGAAAATAAGCAAATAACGCTGTATCAGCATGGCTTCATGAGGGATCGGTCATGTCAAACTAATTTAATCAGTTTCTATGAGGAGGTAAGTTCCAGACTTGACAAGGGCAAATCAATGGATGTCATATATCTGGACTTCTCCAAAGCATTTGACACTGTACCGCATAAAAGGTTAGTATATAAAATGAGAATGCTTGGACTGGGAGAAAATGTCTGTATGTGGGTAAGTAACTGGCTCAGTGACAGAAAACAGAGGGTGGTTATTAACTGTACACACTCAGATTGGGTCACTGTCACTAGTGGGGTACCACAGGGGTCAGTATTGGGCCCTATTCTCTTCAATATATTTATTAATGATCTTGTAGAAGGCTTGCACAGTAAAATATAAATTTTTGAAGATGACACTAAACTGTGTAAAGTAATTCACACGGAAGAGGACAGTATACTGTGTATATATATGACAGAGGACAGTATACTGCTACAGAGGGATCTGGATAGATTGAAGGCTTGGGCAGATAAGTGGCAGATGAGGTTTAACACTGACAAATGTAAGGTTATGCACATGGGAAGGAATAATGCAAGTCACCCGTACATACTAAATAGTAAAACACTGGGAAACACTGACATGGAAAAGGACCTAGGAATTTCAGTGAACAGCAAACTAAGCTGTAGAAACCAGCGTCAGGCAGCTGCTGCCAAGGCCAATAAGATAATGGGTTTCATCAAAAGGGGCATAGATGCCCGTGATGAGAACATAGTCCCACCACTTTTCAAATCACTGGTCAGACCACACATGGAGGACTGTGTACAGTTCTGGGCTCCTGTGAACAAGGCAGACATAGCAGAGCTGGAGAGGGTTCAGAGGAGGCCAACTAAAGTAATAACTGGAATGGGTGGACTACAGTACCCTGAAAGATTATCAAAATTAGGGTTATTCACTTTAGCAAAAAGATGACTGAGGTCAGTACAGAGATATCTCCCATCATCTATTTATCCCCAGGACTGTGACTGTCACGAGGGGACATCCTCTGCGTCTGGAGGAAAGAAGGTTTGTACACAAACATAGAAGAGGATTCTTTACGGTAAGAGCAGCGTGACTATAGAATTCTCTGCCTGAGGAGGTGGTGATGGTGAGTTCACTAAGTTCAAGGGGGGCCTGGATGCATTTCTGGAGTGTAATAATGTTACAGGATATACAATACAGACCAAAAGTTTGGACACACCTTCTCATTCAAAGAGTTTTCTTTATTTTCATGACTATGAAGGCATCAAAACTATGAATTAACACATGTGGAATTATATACATAACAAACAAGTGTGAAACAACTGAAAATATGTCATATTCTAGGTTCTTTAAAGTAGCCACCTTTTGCTTTGATTACTGCTTTGCACACTCTTGGCATTCTCTTAAAGAGCTTCAAGAGGTAGTCACCTGAAATGGTCTTCCAACAGTCTTGAAGGAGTTCCCAGAGATGCTTAGCACTTGTTGGCCCTTTTGCCTTCACTCTGCGGTCCAGCTCACCCCAAACCATCTCGATTGGGTTCAGGTCCGGTCACTGTGGAGGCCAGGTCATCTGGCGCAGCACCCCATCACTCTCCTTCATGGTCAAATAGCCCTTACTTTCAAAGTTTTCCCAATTTTTCGGCTGACTGACTGACCTTCATTTCTTAAAGTAATGATGGCCACTCGTTTTTCTTAGCTGCTTTTTTCTTGCCATAATACAAATTCTAACAGTCTATTCAGTAGGACTATCAGCTGTGCATCCAACTGACTTCTCCTCAACGCAACTGTTAAAGATATGTGAATTTTATTCTATATTTTTTGTATATCTAGGACTGTAATGAGTTAAACTTTTTCTTCTCCAAGTGCCTCCCCCCCCCCCATCCCTCTCTTTGTTTCAAGGCTAGAGAGGAGAGAGGGGGGGGCAAAGTGCTGGGCTGTAAGAAGTGTCTGATTTCTCATCTTCTTGCAGGTGTCCCATAGAGTGTGGTAGAGATGCGTAAGCCAATCATATGGCTTGATGATATATATTATTCACTGCCTATAGAGAAGCACCTCTTTGAAGTGTCACATATGACGTATGCAGTATTATTGTTAGATTGTCCGCCATTACAAGATGGCGGACACCTAGATGTTTACATTAGTTCACATTCCAAAAAAGGTACTCACTGCGCAGATGTTGAGTGTTATCTATATTTCTCTTATCACTTTTTCTTTTTTGACCAATGAAACAATGTTTAAGCCTCAGAGAGGACTGCCCTCTTCTGAAGATGTATAATACGGCTTACCTGATGTAATAAAGTTAGAGATTGCTTTGACCAACTTCTGTGTCAGTGTCCAGTCTCTCAACCACGCGTGGATATTAACCCCCTGAGGGTACATTGATTAGGAACACCAGAGTGTATCTTAAATGCCCTAATTTAGGGCGTCTATAGCACAACTGATGGTCCCAACCCCATTTATAAGGCAAGAAATCCCACTTATTAAACCTGACAGCGCACACCTGTGAAGTGAAAACCATTTCAGGGGACTACCTATTGAAGCTCATCAAGAGAATGCCAAGAGTGTGCAAAGCAGTAATCAAAGCAAAAGGTGGCTACTTTGAAGAACCTAGAATATGACATATTTTCAGTTGTTTTACACTTGTTTGTTATGTATATAATTCCACATGTGTTAATTCATAGTTTTGATGCCTTTAGTGTGAATCTACAATTTTCATAGTCATGAAAATAAAGAAAACTCTTTGAATGAGAAGGTGTGTCCAAACTTTTGGTCTGTACTGTAGCTACTAGAGAGGGGTCGTTGATCCAGGGAGTTATTCTGATGCCTGATTGGAGTCGGGAAGGAATTTTTTTCCACTTAAGTGGGAAAATTGGCTTCTACCTCACAGGTTGTTTTTTTTTGCCTTCCTCTGGATCAACTTGCAGGATAACAGGCCGAACTGGATAGACAGATGTCTTTTTTCAGCCTTATATACTATGTTACTATGTTAGTGCAGGATATAACATTATTAAAGAATAAGATTGAGGCTGTTGTGTATGCCTTGTGTATAGCTGTTTTATTTGATGTGTAACTTGTGTGTTGTCAGCCATCTTGATTCTTTCTCCCTTCAGATATGGTTTTCCTAATGAATCCTACGTTTCCCATCATGTATGACTTTCGCAGAGATAGAGAAAGTGGAGTCTAACCACACTGAACTGTGTAAGGGCAGCCATGACACAGAACTGCTGTCCCCTCACACTGCAGGGTCTCCGTGTTTTCCGATGTGATGCAGCTTGTTCCTGTCTAGCCCTGTCATCTCTCTCTCTGTTACATGCAGGAGGTAGAGAGACCTAGATCTCATAGAGCTACACTGGAGAGTCAGCACACCCAGATGGTACAGAACAGCAGTGGGAGTCAGGTAATCACTGTATATACTCACCTAGACATTATACCTTCAACAGAATACAGGGATATACAGAGGAAGATAGAGAGTTGAGAGGGGCCTAAGACCTGCCATGAAGAATTTGATTGCTGATGATGTAATCCCTGTAGTTCACAGGAAGTCAGCCGCACAGGAGAGACTGACCTCGTGTTTACACATTAGCACAAGCTCTGGTCCGCTGGTCAGACTTGAGGTCACATGACCAGGTTCCAACAGTGAAAAGTTCTAAATGTATGGATGCAATATAAGTACTGGTGGTGAGTTAGCAATATACAGTATGTAAACAGGAGTGCTTCTTTAAAGGGGGTATCCAGTGTCTAGCTATGGATGACCTATCCTCAGATCATCAATATCAGATCTGTGTGGCTCCAACTCCTGGGGCCCCAATCTGCACTCAAGAGCCACTGGCAATTAGGGTCCATTGACATGACCATATTTCTGGGTCCGCATCCGTTCCGCAATTTTGTGGAACCGCTGCAGATCCATTCATATCCAATCGGGTCACAAAAGATACGGACAGCACATCATGTGCTGTCCACATCCGTAGTTCCATTCCGCGGCCGCCCAAAAAAGGTAGAGAATTTCCATATGAATAGAACTTTAAACAGCAGACGGAGCCAGAAGCAGACAGCGCCATCCACTGTGTTATCTCCAGCAGCTGCTGAGAACAGCTGATCAGTAGGGGTTCCAGGTGTCGGACCCCCACCAATCTGATATTGATGACCCATCCTGAGGGTAGGCCATTATCAACATATGGAAACCAGATAACCCCTTTAAGGACCACACAGTGTGAAATATCTGAAACTACCAAATTCTGGGATATTCGGCTGTACTTGTGTGGTTAGTCCAGTGCTCGGTGACTGAAGATGAGATCTGACAGAGAGAAACACTAGACTTGATTTACTCGTATAACATCACAGTGTAGATCTGCGCTCCCTCGAAGGTGAAACAGTTAGTGAGAAATAATTATACACAATGTTCTTTCTGTTTATACCGTATGTGTAAGGCCTGATTTCTGGGGAACATATGGTTGTATTTAACTGCAGTCGGATCCTGGAATGTTTCGTCATTCTCACTACATATAGCAGCGATGGACAGATCTGTACTGTACCCTCCACACAGTACCTGGCAATCAGCATTAAATAGAAAATCAATGTAAAATAAATAATTCACTGAAATATGGTACAAAGTAAATGTACCGCCCTCCCTGCTCTCAACTGTCCTCGGCAACACTTTTAATTTCTCCACTGCATCTAAAATTTAAAAAAATAAAGCAACTTTGTAAATATTTTTTGTTTAAAAATCTCCTACTGTTTTGTACATACAGCTCCTATACAGAACCATGTGTCTCCATACTTACAGCCTACAAACAAACCTGTTGTAGTCTGATGCTGAAACCAGGTGTCGCTTTATCATCTGACCAGTTACATCATCTGCTCAGAATGAGCAGAACGGGCAATGCACTGCTGCAGAGCTGGGCTGATTTGCCATTCAGAACTGTGACAAATCCGCAGCAATCTGCAGCAAATGCACGGCACAATGTAAGTTACCTGTGGCTTCTATGGTCGATTTGTAGCAAAATTCACCTTTGTGCTTTAGGGATTAGCGAATGTCATAATTTGAAGTTCGTGTGCGAGTTCGTGTTGTGGTATTTACTAAATTGCGTTATGGATTCCGTTACAACGGACCATAACGGAATGCCTTTAAAGGCATTCTTTTATTAATTCCGTCATAATAGAAGTCTATGGCCTGCATAACGGATCCATCCAGTTTTCGTTATGCTGGACGTCCTCTCTTGTATAACGTAAACCAGACGGATCCGTTATGCAGGCCATAGACTTCTATTATGACTGAATTAATAACCGAATGCCTTTAAAGGCATTCCGTTATGCATTCCGTCATGGAATTGCGTTATGGTCTGTGGTAACGGAATCCATAACGCAATTCAGTAAATACCACAACACGAACCCGAACTTCAAAATATGAAATTCACTCATCCCTAAAGGACATCTTACGGATATCTTACACTCCAGCTGAGTAAATCCGTACAGCGTCTCTCGAAATCCAAGTAAATCCGAAGGTGTTGTGAATATATACCTCCCAATCCCCCTCAAACAGGAGCCAAGACTTCAGGAAGGGGTAAAACGATCTCTTTTATTGATGGCCACAGCCCGGCCTTTTATGCAAGTCCTCCAGCAAGGGTTACTCCCACAGGGACCTTGTGGAGGACAGGCACACAAAATACAGTGACCAATAAATATACAGTAAGATATAACACACTCCCACATGAACAGTAAAAGCCCTCCTCTCTATCCTGGAGATAATTGGATAAAGGGGCCAGACATAGTTCCATGCGGTCAACGACCAAGCCCATTGTGTTTGCTAAATGTATCACAGGCAATGCCCATTGTGTTTGTCAATTGCGTCACAGGCAATACCCATCATGTTCGCTAACTGCGTCACAGGCAGAGAGAATGGTTTGTGTACATTTGTAACACCCCAGAGTTGTGTTACTACACGTCAGCGTCACAAACACATACAGACTATTATCCCCCTGACCTGGCCACTGCATTAAAGTGGCGTCAGCGTACCCATATCCTGGCCTCATTGCATTTTTCGGCATCACGAACAGGATCGAATTGTGTGTCTGACACTACTACAAGGCCTAAGAACTGTGTTAAAAACCCTGAAAATTGACTTTATTGCTTTTATTGATCCACCCTTACTTCCTGCACTCATCATGACAGAGGAAGCAAGAAAGATGGCCGTCACCCCAGAAACCAATATGGCCGCCGCACTCAAGCCCACTTCCGTGGAGGCGACGACTCTGACTGAGAAGGCCTCGGAGGGGACAACTATACTTGAGCCTCCACCACTTGTCCCAGGGACCAGAAACTGGATCAAGCCGCGACCGTGTCCGCTATGACAGCAGCACAGCAGGATGAGGCACTGGAACTGGCCACCCGGCCGCAGCACCAGGTAGTAACTACCCTATTACCTGAAGCCTTGGTCCAGCCCGCAGCTGCCCGACACCGTGCCCGGTGAATCCCCATATGTCCACTAGGCCCAGGAATGTCCGTAAGGTGTCCCTCATCATGCCGGTTGGCACGGCGGAGGCGGCTGGAGCTCCCACTCTGCTGCCCAGAGAGAGCGCTCCTTCCTTGTCGTCACCACCACTGGCGATACCTTTGCCAGAGCCACTACAGCCAGGAGTTCTGAGCCCTTCTGCCCTGGCAGGAGTTCCCGATGTACAGCAGCTCACCATATCTTTGACCAGTCTCACTACCTAGACAGTACCAGGAACTGCCACAAGAGGTCAGTGGAGATCCATCAAAGCAGCCAGCCTGAGTTACAAGATGCAGGAGCGCCCTCTTGTGTTCCTCAACAGTTCCAGCAGTGATAAGGAGGTCACCTGGCAGGATGATCTTGCCCGATGGAAAGCCCGCAAGTGGAATACATTACAGGACTTGCTAAAGAGAGCGGAAGAACGGAAAAAGATAGAGAGGATTTTTAGTGGAGAAGATAACTTTTCAGAAAGAAGAAAACGCATAAAAACATATAAAGAAATTGTGGAGGAAAAAGAGCACAGAGAAAAGGAATTGTATGAAGCCTCCAAGTCTTCTTCTCACCCGCCTGCTGAAGACAGCACACCTGATATGACTCTATCGGATCCGGCAGCCACTGAAAGTGACCTACCTACCAGTGAGGAGTCCACTGATACTGCTTTACGCACTCCAGAGCCGCCACCGAATCCGGAGCTCCTTGCTATGAAAGACCAAGGGTCCGTCCTTCATTGCTGTCCAGAGAACCTGTCACCTACAAGGAAAAGGCCAAGGCCTACAGAGGATCCTTCAGAAGAGGGTGAAGCTGCAGTTCCAAGTCCTGCCACAGAAAGTCACCAGGGGACCACAGATGAAGTTTCTGCTGGAGTTACAGCTGCTGAGAGCACACAGTTCAAAGAAGAACTTTTGCGTCCTCAAATATGGGACTCAGGAGGAAGATTTCCAGACTTTCCTGTGAGGAAAACTACCCACTGTGGCAATTACCCACTACCTTGTGTGGATTACAATTAACTCTATGGTTTCCCGTGGTTTACAAGTGACTTATTTATTTTCAGTGGATTACAAGTGACTTTTGTTTTGTTTCCAGAGGATTCCAATCTTAAAGCACTTCAAGAAAAAGGACTCAAGTCATATTTCAGCGTATTATGATAGTATTAATTGCACTAATAAATGCATAATGTTTTTGCACTGTTTTTCCCAACATGTTTACAGGTTTTGCAACGTTCAAGCACTTATGCCCATTGTGTGTATTCTTTTCCAGGTGCCGCAATGTGACCTCTATGCACTTTTTGTGAAATTGCACTTATTTTTGCACTTAGCCAGATCAGTATCACCTTTCTTTTCTGTCACTTTGCTTCACAGCTCTGTTCTCTTTATACAGACTGCCTCTTTGGATGCTTAATACTAATGGCCTACATCTGGTGTCATATATCCCGGGTACCCAGGTAGGACAAGTGGTAAGTCTCAGGCAGGTCCAGAAACTACAAGGGTAACCCCGCTGCTTCGGGAATGGCTAGGGGAGTCATATACCCCTCCTTCCTGTTTGTTATATGTGCCAGGATTGGTAATGGGACTACTAAACCCCCTTCCTGGTATGTCTTATAGGAGTTTCATGGGATTTTTATACCCACCTCCTGTGACTGCTAGAAGCGTTTGGAGAAGCTGATACCTCCCCCTTCTGTGCCTTTGACTAAGGTATGGCGCCTCCACCTTAGAGCCATTTAGCTACCCTTAGTCCCTATAGTGATCGTGCTATAAGCCCTATATTTTGACTTTGGTGCAGGGAAGGGAACACAGGATAAAGCCACCGTTCTATTTGCGGGCATTTCATTACACAATGGTGGGACTACAGAGTAAAGACACCCCATGCTTTCTTTGGTATTAATGGCCATAAGAACACTTCAAAGTCAGTCAATAATGATTGCTTAGTGCAGACCGTTGGTTCACTGGGTATACCGAGAGGGAAACTGTTAATTAGGACACCCTACTCATGCGGGTAGGAACCTCAGGGTAGCCGTTATATGTTTGTATTTGTATATCTTATATGTACTTCATGCAGCACTTTGTATTAAATTGGGTACCCCAGAGCTCATTCCTCTTACCCTAAGCATAAGCCGAGGGCGGCTTAACTCAAAGTAAGGGGGAATGTAACACCCCAGAGTTGTGTTACTACACGCCTCTACCCCGCTAGTGTCTTCTAAGAGCCTGTATATTGTCATCTGATGTAATTTATATTATGTCTCCACAAATGTGCATCTAAAACCATGTTAAACACCATTGTTCTTGTAATTTTCCAGGTTCACCAGTAGGTGGCAGCAACACTTTGGCAAGGTACTGTACAAGTCCCAGTTTAGTGAATCTGAGCTGGAATGGTTCTCTTTTAAAATAATGCATATGCAGGTAATGTGGAGCTTTCTATCAAGAAAATATACACTGACGAGCGAAAAGGTAACAATGTTTTGAACTTTTGACTTTCAGGCTCCATATCTCACCATCCACTACGGCTTAGAACGTGAGACTACCATCATTTTACAGACAGTCATCTTGGCTATCATATACATAAATTGGACTTGCAGCTATTTAGCATATGATTAGTTATGCAGATTCTTGTCATGTAACTGCATTGTTACTGTTCTGCTACTAAAATTCAAATTTTTATTATTTTGTAAATCCACCTTTGGCTTTCAGCACTGCCTGAATCTCGATCAGATTCAAGCATGTCTGGACCGAAATCTGTTCCCAGGTCTCTTCTACATGTTCCCAATGTTGGTGCATACTGGTTAATTCACTTGGGTATGAATACAGCTTTTTTTGGACTCTACCCACAAGTGTTGGATTGGGTTCAGGTCTGGGGAGGCCAATCCAGCACCGCTACTTCATTGAACCATTTCTTGGCCAATCTCGCCGTATGCTTCGGGTTGTTGTCCTTTTCATACCCATAGTACTCGAGTGTACAAAGTAACTCGTCTTGTAGGATACTCACATATTGCTCAGCATTGAGACCACCATCAATCCTGGTCAAGTATCCAATGTCTTTAGCTGTGAAACAACCCCATATCATCAGGCTTCCTCCACTGAACTTGACAGTTCCTTCCATTTCTTGATCCACTGGCCCCCTTTTCTTTTGTATCTTGTATCTTTCAGACCCATTTGCACCCATCAGAGCCCAGAGTTTCCAATCTTCTACTGTCCACTTTTTGTACTTATATTGCAAACTCAAGTCTAGGCTTCATCACCTTTTTTCGGGCCACCATTCCAGACTTTTGTAATGCACATCACATGGTGCTTGCATGGATATCTGTAATCTCACTATTACAAAGCATACGAGCCACCTCCACTGCTGTGTATGTTGCACCAGAACTGATAGATCTTGTGATGAGCCGACTCGTTGACTCCAATATTTTGCATGAACATCCACCTCTTGGCTTTGGAATGGATAGATGGACTTCATTTTGTATTCTTCGAGCTGTCATGGCGCTCACGATTTTCTTGGCTGATCAATGATCTAGATCAGGGATGCTCAACCTGTGGCCCTCCAGCTGTTGTAAAACTACAACTCCCACCATGCTGTTGGCTGATAGCTGATAGCTGTAGGCTGTTCAGGCATGCTGGGAGTTGTAGTTTTGCAACAGATGGAGGGCTGCAGGTTGAGCATGCCTGATCTAGATGATGTTGTTTCACTTTTCTTAGGAAATCTTCATGCCTGCTCCTGGATTCGAACCAGTGATCTTTTGCTTGGGAATCAACATAATAACACACTGAGCTATTAGGGAATGTGAGAACAGGTTGTAATTTGTAGTATACAAGAAGAAAAAGCTTGTTCCACCACCAGGAGCAAAACAGTAACAATGCAGTTACATGAGAAGAATCTGCAGAACTAATCATATGCTAAATAGTTGCAAGTCAAATGTATGTATCAGATAGCCAAGATGATTGCCTATAACATGACTGTAGTCTCATGTTTGAAGCTGTAGAGGACGGTGAGATATGGAGCCTGAAAGAACATTTTGCTCATCAGTGTAGCTCCCACAAATATAAAGATATTTTATAAAAATTTTAAAAAAAATTGGATCTAAAAACAACATGATGAGAATAGGAGGAAATTCACTTTAAGGTTAAAAAAAAGAAAAGGGGGAAAGGACACAAATGCTAAGGGTACTTTCACACTAGCGTTTTTCTTTTCCGGTATTGAGTTCCGTCACAGGGGCTCAATACTGGAAAAAATCTGATCAGTTTTATCCTAATGCATTCTGAATGGAGAGCAATCCGTTCAGTATGTTACAGGAGGTCTTCAGTTCAGTCACAGTACGGTTTTTGGATGGAGAAAATACCGCAGCATGCTGCAGTATTCTCTCCGGCCAAAAATCCTGAACACTTGCCGGAATTCCGGATCCGGCATTAATTTACATTGAAATGCATTCATTCTGGAAAAATCGATCCGGTTTAGCGGTCTGCGCATGCGCAGACCTTTAAAAATTTGAAAAAACTAAATACCGGATTCATTTTTTTCGGATGACAACCGGAAACGCGGATCCGGTATTGCAATGCATTTGTGAGACGGATCCGCATCCGGATTCGTCTCACAAATATATCCGTTTGCGTCCGGATTGCCGGAACTGCGACGGAACTGCCTGCCGGAATCCTCTGCCGCAAGTGTGAAAGTACCCTAAAATAAACATTAAGAGGGTTTTAAGTAATTGGAGGGGAGCTTTGAGGAAACATTGTCACAAACGATGATAATTATTGCTACAATTAGCTTTAGTTCTTAACTTCTACACCAATCTTCAGGTTTGCTACTGGTTTCAGGCTTCATCTTTGGTTCCTGGCTTCTGGTCTTATATTTATTGTTCATGTGCTCCTGGCTTCTGGTCTTAGTGTCCATGTGCTTCTGGTCTTATATTTATTGTTCATGTGCTCCTGGCTTCTGGTCTTAGTGTCCGTGTGCTTCTGGCTCCCATCCCATCTTTGTTTACAGTTGTCTCTGGTTTCTGATTTCAGGTTAGGGTTTCTTTTATTCTTGGTGAATGGTCCTATCAGAGTTCATGTGCTCAAATCTTCTAGTGCAATATTTTTTTTTATGTCCATGTGTTACTGGCTCATGGTCTCATATTTAATGTCATGTACTGCTGGGTCCTTGTTGCAATCTTTGTTGTTAGCTTTTGGTTCCGTTTTTAGTGTACACGGATGATGTGTGCTTTTCTTTTACTCTCATTTTCAGCATCCATAAATTCTTGACCTCTTGCCTCATCTTTGGTGTTTATGTTTTCTTATCTTCTGGACCCATCTTTTGTGTTTATGTGTTCCTGGTTACTGGTCTCATTTTGTTGTCTATGTATTTATGCTTTCTGGTCTCCTATTTGATGTCCTCCTTTCTGGTCCCATCTTGATTGTTCATGTATTCATAGTTTCTGGGCTCTTCTTTGGTGTTTATGTGACCCAGACTTCTGGGGTTATCTTTGGTGCTCCTGTGTTCCTCAATAATATCTCATAAGATTAATCCCCCTCTTCCAATCGTTACAAAAAGTTTATTATACACGATGACCTGGACCAGCAATGTGTCTTACTGTCAAGCACTGAAATCAATCACAAGTAAAAATCCACTTGTCCATTGTAGATTTCGGCCCCAGTTCCATCACTGAAAAATAAGACAAAACAATTATGCAAATTGCAGATACCTGTACAAGCCTTTTCCCCTCATTCATGCCACATTACCCCCACTCTTTGGAATTTATTTGGGCTTACGTCTGTGTTTGATAATCCGAGGCATCCTACAGAGATGTTTCACAAGATCCTTGCATTGCAATCTCTGTGAGGAATGTGTAAAACAACACCAGATAGCTGGAGGGAAGACGGAGGATTCTGGTGGAAAAATCCAAGGACATCGCTAGGAAATGTACAATTTTTTATTAAACTTCTGGTCTCATTCCTTCTCTTCTCCACAGGACAGTAAAAGCTGCACACTGGGAAGAAGATAATGTAGAAACTGCAAATTTAGCAATTTTTTGGTCCTTTTTAGGATTTACAATCCTTTACAAGATAATAAAGTCGTATGTTTCTTTTTTTGGCCTTAGAAAACTATCTTACTATCTTATGTATGTCATATCATCATTATAAAAAGAATATCTGGCTTGAGATTCCTACACTGTTAGGCCTCATGCACATCATGACTGTTGTGTGTTTTGCGGTCCGCAAATTGCGGATCCGCAAAACACGGATGGCGTCCGTGTGCGTTCCGCAATTTGCAGAACGGCACGGACAGCCATTGATATAACTGCCTATTCTTGTCCGCAAAACGAACAAGAATAGGACAGGTTATATTTTTTTTGCGGACCACGGAACAGAGCAACGGATGCGGACAGCACACGGAGTGCTGTCCGCATCTATTGCGGCCCCATTAAAGTGAATGGGTCCGCATCCGAGCCGCAAAAACTGCAGCTTGGATACGGACCAAAACAACGGTCGTGTGCATGAGGCCTTAGTCAGGAGGCAAACTCAGCATTGTGGCAAACAAGTAATCTGTAACGGACAGTGGGTGTGGACTCACTGTGCCAAATAACCAGTTTGACTTTGGGCGAAACCTAAGGGAGTTGGCCTGGCAGGTCCCTGGTATTCACCCTTTAACCCCTATACAGGGATCTGGATGTTATGACCAGCGGGTGAGAACCCACTGCCCCACTTGACCAACTTCCTCTGAGGGCCATGTCTGAGTACACCACTCGTTCTCCACACGATACTTCTGATGGTAAGGAGAGACTTTTCCGAGGGAAGTACCAGGTGCTACCTCAGAGGAGAATTGGAACACGAGGAAATTGGGACCAGAGTGTGAACCAACTGGACTGACCTCCTGATGACACAATACACCCACTGAATGCTGGGAGGCCAGAGGTTGATCAGACAGAAGCGTAGTCAGGGTACGAAGGCAGAAGTCATAAACGTAGATCGGAATCAGGGCAGGCGGCAATCTGGCAAAGTCTGTAAAACGTAATCCAAAGTCTGGTATACAGAATGACAAGAGCCAACAGAACACCATAGCTCAAACAGGAAACTAGACAACCTAGGACCCTAAGTTGCTCAGGTGTCTTCCTGTAGAAGGAGGCTTCTCTAAATACCTCCTGCAGGCCAGCCATAGGTTGGGGAAGATGGGAGGTGTGTGCATGCTGCCTCACATAAGGAAGAAAGACACGCCCGACACACTCCAAATACACACAAGGAACTCTGAGCCAGAGTGCAAGCTCTGCTCAGAGCCAGGAGGGAGATGCTGGTGTCAGGAGTGAAGACCACAGCTAAAAAACCCGCTGTCCACACCTGTCAACATGGCGTGCAGCAGCGGAAAGGAGTGAAGAAGCTGGGTGTCCGTACCCGCGTGTGGGGACAGAATCGCAGGCACGGAAACCCGGGTTAACACTAGACTTCGCTGCAGGGAACCAACCAGGTTGCTACCTCCTTGAATAGTTCTGGTGTAGTTGGTTGCTGACCCACGAGGGTCAGAGACACCGTTGCAAAGCACCAAGGACTGCAAAAAATGTAGTCTGAACACAGTCCAAAGTCAGGGCAGGCTGAGTACTTGCACATTCCAAATAATAATTCCAAGGTTTGGGCAGGCAGAATACATGCATCGTCCAGGTCACTGTTCCAAGGTCAGGGCAGGCAGCAATCAGCAGAATTGGTAGATAGAAAAGGTACGGTACATAGGTATTCAGACAAGATATCACACCTTCGATAGTTAATAGAAAACCTCATAGCTCAGGCAAGGAGGTGGATCCACAGCTCAGCTAAATAGCACTAGTCACAATTAACACAGGGAGAGTGGAGCAATGCCTGCGCTTGCCCGGGACAGCGGCAGACATGAGCCGGCAGCCTAACATAACGCTAAATTTCCCTTGCTGTGACTACATGTCACAATGCTTGAGAGGTGCAAGGATGTGACTAAAGCCAGACAACAGTGGCTGGTATTCTGGAGTGGTGCTCATGAACTGGTTGAACATCAGCTAGGAGACAGGTGGAAAATTAAGTGTCATTTGCAAGGTTAGGGTCAAACTGGATCACGTCATAAATTACCTCTTCTCTAGGGCCGTCTTTAACGCGGGGCAAAAGGGGCAGCTGCCCCGGGCCCAGTTGCTCCTGGGGGGCCCTGCCACTGCCCACAAATTCAATGACATCGTCCGGAGGACCAGGAAGCGGTGAAGGCTTTGTACTCACCTCTTCCTGGCTGCCGGCTGTGCAGGGCTGCGCACAGCGTGAGGCGCTCTGTGATGTCACGCTGTGCACAGCCTTCACAGCACAGCCGACAGCAGGAGGATGCAGATCGCGCTGGAGGAGAGGAGCGGCGGCGTCCAGGAGCAGGAGAGGTAAGTGTTTATTTTATTTTATATTTATAATGCTGATGGACACTTCTGGGGGATGGTGAGAGGCACTGGGGGCTGCTATGAGGCTACTAGGGGCTGTTGAGAGGCTACTGGGGGTTGCTATAAGGCTACTGGGGACTGCTATGAGGCTAATAGGGGCTGCTATGAGGCTACTGGGGGCTGCTATAAGGCTACTGGGGGCTGCTATAAGGCTAATGGGGGCTGCTATGAGGCTACTGGGGCTGCTATAAGGCTACTGGGTGCTGCTATAAGGCTACTGGGGCTGCTATGAAGCTAATGGGGGCTGCTATGAGGCTACTGGGGGCTGCTATAAGGCTACTGGGGGCTGCTATGAGGCTAATGAGGGCTGCTATGAGGCTACTGGGGGCTGCTATAAGGCTACTGGGGCTGCTATAAGGCTACTGGGTGCTGCTATAAGGCTACTGGGGGCTGCTATAAGGCTAATGGGGGCTGCTATGAGGCTACTGGGGGCTTCTATAAGGCTACTGGGGGCTGCTATAAGGCTAATGGGGGCTGCTATGAGGCTACTGGGGGCTGCTATGAGGCTACTGGGGCTGCTATAAGGCTACTGGGGCTGCTATAAGGCTACTGGGTGCTGCTATAAGGCTACTGGGGGCTGCTATAAGGCTAATGGGGGCTGCTATGAGGCTACTGGGGGCTGCTATAAGGCTACTGGGGGCTGCTATAAGGCTAATGGGGGCTGCTATGAGGCTACTGGGGGCTGCTATAAGGCTACTGGGGGCTGCTATGAGGCTAATGGGGGCTGCTATAAGGCTGTGAGTAAGAGTGCTGGGTGGTTGGAGAAGGGGAGGAGGGGTGGATTGAGGTGTTAGAAGTACAGCACTATCTGCACATTGTAAAAAAAAAAGTAATCTGCTAAATACTATGTATTTGTGTCAGAAGTTGGGCTTTTTTAATTTTTAGAATAATGATACAGCCATTTTATTTGATACTTTTGTGCTGATTCTTTTTTTCCCTCTATATTATGGGACACTATAGTCACCAGAACCACAACAGCTAAACGTAGTAGTTCTGGTGTCTATAGCATGTCTGTGCAAGCTTTTTAATGTAAACACTGCCTTTTCAGAAAAAAAGGCAGTATTTACATTACTGCCAAGGAACACCTCTAGTGGCCACATGCTAGGGTGTGGGAAGGCGGGATCTAGGAGCACAAGTAAATTCTTGCCCAGAGTCCAATCAATATTAAAGACGGCCCTGGTCCTTTCGTTAGACTTTATGGCAGATGGAACCATCAAAGAGATCTTGCCTTATGTTTGATTGATGCCCCCATATAGGGATACTGTCATAAAGTGCACAAGTAACCATACCCTTTAATGGCTAATTATAGGTGTCACACAGTATGATGCCCAAAAAATACTGCAAAAATTATACAGTGTGTCACCATCATACATTGATACACACAGTGTCCAGTTAAAAAACACCATAAAATAATAGAACAACAGTGCTATATTATGTATAACTAATATATGACATAACAATGTATAACTAACTTCCATGCAATTAATATTAAACTTCATGGAAGATGCAAGCGTCAGGTGCCAGGCCATCTGTAGCACCTACTTAGCTGGAGTGGTTCATATGCCCAAAAGCTAAAAAAATTAATATTAAAAAATAAAGATTCAAAGAAAATAAAAGTCTCCAAAAATTGTTCATATATGTCTGAGGGGAAATTCCCCCATAGTGCGGTTGTTAAAAGGACAGTGCAGCCCAGCAAGGGGTGCCCTGTAATATATGAGAGGGTATAACTTTTCTTCAATATCTTTGAAGTTCTAGCAAACAAGCGTTTGCACCCGGTTGACGTAGCGGCATCACATGTGATCATTTCTTTGCTCATCATAGTCATCATAATTACTAGTGTGTGTTTTCCATCAAACAATAGCATAGATGATCACAGGGCAGGTGAGCCAGCTGAAAGTTTACATTTTCCAGAGCAATTTTTGGAGAACTTACTCAGCTTTGACTAATCAATTGATTACTCTGTACAGATGAAACCACATGTTTCCCAACATTGACCAGTCCGCAAGAAGAACAGCAATTTTGCTGACACCCTTGGTACTTTTTGATAGATGGCTCCAATGAGTACAAACACAGCACGTGATGAAAGATGAAGCATATCTTTTAAATTGATGAACTGTAGTGTAAAATTCGGTTTAAAGTGGGCGCTTGTCTCGGTTATTCTTGAGTTTTTCAGTTTCAGCTGGGATGTACAGTACAATTAGTATTATGGGCTACAAATGAAGTGACTTCATTGTGGCAGCAATCCATGCCTCCATAGCTCCTCGCCCTAAGACAGGACAATTCATTGCTTGCATAACTTTAAGCACTTTGGCCCTAAGGACAAATCTATACCAGAGCCCCCAAATGTTAGCAAATTAAAAATTAAAAAAACAGGAGGAATATTAGAAAGGAAGATTTCACTGATGGACTGTTTGCTTGTTTTAAATATTATTAGGCAATCTTCTGAATTATTATATCCATAACCTCTACCCTCTACCATAACTCATCCATAATTTACTGCCTTATTTTATATATATAATCGTCTACCATATGTCATCCATAATCCTCTACATCTCATCCATAACTCTCTACCACATCTCATCTATGACCCTCTACCCCATCTCATCTCTAACCCTCTACTATATCTCATCTATAAGCCACTATCATATCTCATCTGTAACCCTCTACCACATCTTATCTATAACCCTCTACCACCTCTCATATATAACCCTCTACCACATCTCATCCATAACCGTCTACCACATCTCATCTATGCCCTCTACCACATCTCATCTTCTATAACCCTCTACCACATCTCATCTATGACCCTCTACCCCATCTCATCTATAACCCTCTACCACATCTCATCTTCTATAACTCTCTACCCCATCTCATCTATAACCCTCTACCACATCTTATCTATAACCCTCTACCATATTTCATCTAAAACCCTCTACCATATCTCATCTATAACCCTCTACCCCAGCGGTTCTCAACCTAGGGGTCGCGACCCCTTTGGGGGTCGATCGGCCCTTTCCGGGGGGTCGCCTGAGGCTTCCTATTGTGGGTCCAGGCCCGTTGCTAACAGACAGGCAAAACAAGCAATTGCTTGGGGCCCCGAGCTGGTTGGGGCCCCGAGCTGGCCCGGGGCCAAGCAGAGCCGGTGCTTGTTTTGCGGCTGAGTAACTCAGAAGATCCGATGGTATATTCTAACCCCCAGGCGTTCCCATGGTGACGGGGACGCTTGCCTGGGGGTTAGAATATACCATCGAATCTGAGTTTTACGAGCTCAGTGAGATCGTAAAAACTCAAATCCGAAGGTATATTCTAACCCCCAGGCGTTCCCATGGTGACAGGGACGCTTGCCTGGGAGTTAGAATATACAGGGCCATGCCGCTCACAGCAGTATATTTATAAACTAATCAGTAACTACTTTAACTTTATTCATTGCTCATTGCTGAGCTCTTTACTTGGATTATAATTTATTTGGATATGGGATATCTTACTTTGTCTTAGCTCCGGTAATAGCAGGCAGTGCGGGGGGCGGCGCTCACTCACTGACGTCACGCGCCTGCTCCTCCCACTAGGCGGCGCAGGCGCGTGACGTCAGTGAGTGAGCGCCGCCCCCCGCACTGCCTGCTATTACCGGAGCTAAGACAAAGTAAGATATCCCATATCCAAATAAATTATAATCCAAGTAAAGAGATCAGCAATGAGCAATGATTAAAGTTAAAGTAGTTACTGATTAGTTTATAAAGATACTGCTGTGAGCGTCGGGGAGGGAGATCTGTGGATGGCACTCTAGGGGGATCTGTGGATGGCAGTGCCTACAGATCCGCCTACAGTGCCATCCACAGATCCCCCCTCCCCTAAACAGTGCCATCCACAGATCTCCCCCCTAAACAGTGCCATCCACAGATCCCCCCTAAACAGTGCCATCCACAGATCCCCCCTAAACAGTGCCATCCACAGATCCCCCCTCCCCTAAACAGTGCCATCATGGCACTGTTTAGGGGAGGGGGGGATCTGTGTATGGCACTGTTTAGGGGGGATCTATGGATGGCACTGTTTAGGGGGGATCTGTGGATGGCACTGTTTAGGGGGGAGATCTGTGGATGGCACTGTTTAGGGGAGGGGGGATCTGTGGATGGCACTGTTTAGGGGGGATCTGTGGATGGCACTGTTTAGGGGGGATCTGTGGATGGCACTGTTTAGGGGGGATCTGTGGATGGCACTGTTTAGGGGGAGATCTGTGGATGGCACTGTTTAGGGGAGGGGGATCTGTGGATGGCACTGTTTAGGGGGGGATCTGTGGATGGCACTGTTTAGGGGGGATCTGTGGATGGCACTATTTAGGGGGGAGATCTGTGGATGGCACTGTTTAGGGGGGAGATCTGTGGATGGCACTGTTTAGGGGAGGGGGGATCTGTGGATGGCACTGTTTAGGGGAGGAGGGATCTGTGGATGGCACTGTTTAGGGGGGAGATCTGTGGATGGCACTGTTTAGGGGAGGGGGATCTGTGGATGGCACTGTTTAGGGGGATCTGTGGATGGCACTGTTTAGGGGGGGATCTGTGGATGTCTTTGTGATTAATTACTCTGCTTTAATTATGTTCAATTTGTAGCAATAAAAATACATCCTGCATATCAGATATTTTCATTACAATTCATAACAGTAGCAAAATTAGTTATGACGTAGCAATGAAAAAAATGTAATGGTTGGGGGTCACCACAACATGAGGAACTGTATTAAGGGGTCACGGCTTTAGAAAGGTTGAGAAACACTGCTCTACCACATCTTAGCTATAACCGTCTACCATATTTCATCTATAACCCTCTATCACATCTCATCTATAACTCTCTACCATATCTCATCTATAACCCTCTACCACATCTTAGCTATAACCCTCTACCATATTTCATCTATAACCATCTACCACATCTCATCTATATCTCTCTACCATATCTAATCTATAACCCTCAACCACATCTCATCTCTAACCCTTTACCATATTTCATCTATAACCCTCTACCATATCTCATCTATAACCCTCAACCACATCTTAGCTATAACCCTCTACCATATTTAATCTATAACCCTATACCACATCTCATCTATAACCCTCTACCACATCTCATCTATAACCCTCTACCACATCTCATCTATAACCCTCTACCACATCTCATCTATAACCCTCTACCACATCTCATCTATAACCCTCTACCACATCTCATCTATAACCCTCTACCACATCTCATCTATAACCCTCTACCACATCTCATCTATAACCCTCAACCACATCTCATCTATAACCCTCAACCACATCTCATGTATAACCCTCAACCACATCTCATGTATAACCCTCAACCACATCTCATGTATAACCCTCAACCACATCTCATGTATAACCCTCAACCACATCTCATGTATAACCCTCTACCATATCTCATCTATAAGCCACTACCACATCTCATCTATAACCCTCAACCATATCTCATATATAAGCCTCTACCATATCTCATTTATAATCCACTACCACTTCTCATCCATAACCCTCTACCACATCTCATCCATAACTCCCTTCTATATCCCTATACTGTATCATCCATAAATATCTACCATACCTTATCCATAAACCTCTACAATATGTCATCCATAACCCTTTACCATATATCATCCATAACGGCATAACCCTTTATAACTCATCCATGATCATCTAATATATCTCATCCATAACCCTATGCCATATCTCATCCATGCTCACAAATGTTGGAATGAGTTGGCTTCTTGTAAAATTGCCCATTGAGTGTAAAAAACCCACTGACCATGTATGTGTACTAAATAGGGAAATTATTTTGTAAAACTCCTCGGTCCACAGACTTAAAGGGAACCTGTCACCAGTTTTATGGTGTCCTAACTAAGGGTAACATAAATAAGTGACTGATTCTCTTAGCAAAATGCTGGGTCACTTTCTTTAATTGACCCAGTCAATCTGCCAACATCTTGTATTGAAAAGCTCCAGCTGATAATGATGAGTCCTGAATATTCACGAGCTCCTGACTCTCCCCGCCCACCTGCTGCTGAATGACAGTTATTTTCCATATGAATCAGCAGCAGGTGGGCAGGGGAGTGGCCATAGCTCTGAATTAAATATACGCTGGACTCAATGACATCACGCTGGACTCAAATAAGCTCATTGGCATGCGGCATCTTTGTGTGTATATTATGAGGTAACCATCTGTCACACCAGTAAGTGAATACATCTAAGGCACTTTTTAGTAGTTAATGATTGTATATAATTAGTTAGATTATAATCAAATATCCACATGACAGGTTCCCTTTAAGTTAACGAGTACATCCCTTATACTGTCTTTGCACTTTGATGTTTCTTCCTTTGTATATCTGGGGTATTTTGCTTTGACGACTAAGAATCCTAGCACACAATTATCTCTGGAGCCTGTTGCTGTGTTATGTGTAAATCAGATTATGTTGTCTCAATAGCAGCTGAAATCATGTTGGACATTTTAGGATAACAAATGTTCTCTCACATCATGGTATTGGAACATCCAGAAATATATTGGTAAAAAGTTGCAAGATATTTTATTTCATGTCGGACAAAACATTTAACACATCACAAGAAGAGGAATGTAGTCCATAGTGGCCAATATGTTTTCTTTAGAGATACAATATTTATGTATTGCATTTATTCAGCTGATTGAACCCAGGTTTTGGACAAGAGCTAAGAACAAGTCTATCAAGGACGTTTTTGCTAGAAGCAAGCAGACTTTGAATTTCCTGGAAGTAGGGGTAGGAATTTCTACAATTTTTTTTTTTTTTACAAAAATTGATTGTCTTGTTCAGGGGCTGTGTCTCCTTAATAGAGGTTATGCTATGGAAATATCATTATGAAATGCATAAGAGGATGTTAAAGGGGTTGTCCAAGTATTTAAAACTGACCTCAGTATAGGTCATCAGTATCTGATCAACGGGGGTCTGCCTCCTGACCCCTCCACCAATCAGCAGTTTGAAGAACCTGCAGAGCTCTGGTGTGTGCCGCACCCTCTTCCTAAATTTGTGATGTCTCGTTGATCAGTCATATGGCCTGGGTGCAGCTCAGTCCCATTCAAGCTGCGAGGAGGATGCGGCGCTCAACGGAGCATGGCAGCCTCTTCAAAGAGCTGATCGACAGGGCGACAGGTGTCCTGAGGATAGGTCATCAGTATTAAACATTCGGGAAAAAAAACTTTAAAATAAGCAATTTAGCACAGTGGCAGCACCCCCAATTTTTTTTTAGCTCCAATGTCTGTGTCCAACCCAGTGAATCAAGCTGTGGTGGACACACATGTGCTGTCCATCTTGGTCTGCTACCTTTAGTTAATCTAGTCTGGTGATTCATATTCTCTACTTGTCAGAGGAAGCACAGCATGCGCAGTTGCACTCTCCTCCTCTGACAAGTAGAAAAGAAACATCGTCACTCGAGGAAAATCGGACACAAATCCACAGCAAAATAAGTTACATAACAATTTGTATGCGATCTTGGTGCGGACTTGCTGGTGATTTCACCCTGTGTATTTCAAAATTGTGAAATTTGGTGTGGAAATCCACAATACAAATATTTCACTGCAGATATTTTTCACGTTGTGTGGATAACAGATCTTGACATTTCATTCTCTCTGTTGATACTGTAAAATGCTAAGGAGATGTGGCATGCAAATCCTTGGTGGACATACTGTGCACCCCAATGGTAGCTGCAGTGGCAGTGAGACAAGAAGAGAGACCCCCCAACTGCACAGATTACACTCAGTGGCCAGAGTCGCATTGGAAAGTTTAAATGGCTGCGGGCACCAATGCACCTTTGGGCGATGGGAATGTATCTGTCAGTCCGGACAGTATACTGCAGAGGAATTTTCCTTTATAGGATACCTGGCACATCTGATCTGCAGGCATCATGTAATACCGCAGGAGCAGCTGAGCAAATTGAGTCAGAAGAACTAATTAATTTATGCAAATATCGGCACTTTCCACGCTTAGGAGTCCAGTAGGTGGTCCGGCATACTGAGACAGCCCACTGGACTCCTAAGTATAGAAAGAGCAGAGATTTACCGTACATGAATAAAATCAATATTTTCCAACAAAGCGATATATCACTCTACTCAGCTCCTCCTGCTCTATAACCTGATCCCCATGGTGCGATGTGACTTGTTCTCTTCGTAGTGTAATACCTCAATGCCTCTCCCGCTACAGGGCTTAGCCAAAAGGACTCTGGGTATTCTGCGGGATGAGATGAAGCATTTACATTACACAGGGATAAGTTCATCTGAGTTTCTAGACAAACCAACCGGCGTATTCTTTATTGTACCCAGAGCAGTCCGTCCGTCATCCTTCATATCAGCCTCACATCTCCTGCCAAAGCCTTCCCCAAAAAAAACCTCAGACCCTACACCCGCTTCCATTAACACGCCATTGTTATACCGCTCGTGAAGGTTTAACAGCTCTGGAAGAATGACTTTAATATTTTCCTTATTACAGTGACGTACGGTGTAAACAGTCGAGCATTTCCAGGACATGTGCTGTTTATTTCCAGTCATTTACATTGCTGAAGTGTGAAAAGACGAGCTGCATGGATTTAATGATGTTAAACAAATTTCGACCAGTCAGCTTTAATTGGGCCAAATCTCCTTCCAAGAACAAGACGTCTTTAATGTAATATTTATTGAAGGTATTTTTTCTTCCTATAAGCAGTAGAGGTTCCCAAGACACTTTTCAGCTACTTGACTGCTGTGTATTTTATCTGTATGTTAACCTGATGGCGCACCGTGAGGTACAGGGGTGAGCTGCCCAGGGCTATTTTCAGGGAGTGGCAAACTAGTCAGTTGACAAGTACCTCCCTTTTTTAGGGGGGTCCAAATATAGGACTTCCCCAAAGGACCTGAGATTGGGGCAGCAAATTTGTGCGTGAAGGGGTCCAAGGATTGGAGTTTTATATTAAACTCCCCCATGCTTGTCTATATGAAAGTATTCCTATAGGGAGTCTATCAGCAGGAAATTCCCTGATAAACCAGGCACAATGCCTTGTAGGGCTAGCTCAGCTGAATGTAATGATACATTTCACTTAACGCTGCTTCATTCTGGAGAAAAGGTATTTTTAATCCATAGGCAGATGAAGAGTTAGGTGCACCAAGGGCGGGTCCAAGGCACTCTGTGCACCCTTACATCTCCTGATTCCTCTGCCAGCCTCTCCTTGTTGATTGAAGTCCAGGTGGGATGACTATGCAAAAACCTGGCCTTGACCCTGATTATAATTTATATATATCGTTAATGCATGGGCATACATATGTCTCATAGGGCCCCAAAGCAACACTTATTATGGGCCAATCAAGTCATGGGCTGAGTCAGTCAATCCCATGCAGTGTCCAGCACAAAGTGCAACGCCCCAGACTTCTGAAAAAATTTCCATTTTTTTATTGAGGAAGAAACGTTAACTAGTTTTGTTTGTAAAGTCAACCTCTCCCTCGCCCATTTTATATGACAGGTGCTTCATTCTGAACAGCATATTTCTCAGTGTGTTGACATCAGAAAACTGGCATAAATACACTAATAAATCTCCTCCATACAGGTCTAAATCACTGCTTCCCTTCACATATTACAAAACTGACTGCCTACAGCCAACACTAGGGGGAGCTCAGTGCATAAGAATTTAGACAGTGACCATTGTCTGCAATAGAAGCTGTAATACTCTCCTTGCGTTAAGCTCCCTGTAGTGGTGGCCGCATGAAAATTCAGTGTTTTCTTATTGAGAACAGAAGGAGGAGTTGAGCTCCAGGACCTTCTCCTGAGGACCATTAGTATTCGTTTGGTGGAGCACATCTTCATACATGTAATGTTAATCCTGCATACCACAGAATTGTCAATTCCTCAGATCCATTCTTGGTGATCAGGGTGACCAGGGGTTTTCCACCACTGGGGTCCTTTTCTGCAGACCCCATAGCATGGCCGGACCCGTGGTGGAAATCATACTTACCTGATCCCTGCCTGTGTGCTCCATTGCTCGCCCTCAGGCCTTCCCACATCAACATCCAGTTTGACGCGGGTCATGTGGTCGCTGCAGCCAATAACTGGCCACAGCAGAGTCGTGTCACCCATGCATCAGGTCACTGGGTCATGTGACACAGGATTACCACGTCACCGCTGTGGCCAGTCATTGGCTGCAGCAGCCGCTTGACCTGCGTCAAACTGGATGAGACACAGGGAGACCTAAGACCTGCTGCACCCAAGGGGGAACGAGGGAGTGACTAGATTCAAGTACGATTCCCACCGTGGGTCCAGCCACCCAGGGGGTCTGCAGAAACCACCCCCAGGGCTGAACACCCTCTTTGACAGTTGTCCAAAATATATATATTTTTTTTCCTTTAAATGGGTTTTCCAGTCTGAAAAAATTGCTGTTCCCAGAACCACCACAATCAACACACATCCCACCACAATTGTTAAACATATAAACCAAGGTTTGGAGTTGCAGGGGTTAAATATAATGGAGGGAGTGAAATTTCTATTCCTAACTCTGACCCTGCAAACTATGGCCCAGCCCTCAAAACGGAATAGCCGCCCTGATAGGGCCGATCCTATGTCAGGAACCTCCTAGATTGTCTTTGGGTTGTTACAAAGCCTCCTACATACTGAGCTCATAGAAAGTAAGTCCCAACGCGGTAAATTGTGGTGGTTCTCTCAATTCCAGTAAGTCGACACAACCGTAAGTACCGGACTTTCTGATGGTTACTGATCAGATCAGTGAATTTTATATTTTTTTTTAAATGGTGGAAGAAGGCTCAGAGTGGCTTAAATCCATTGCAAAAAATTGATACCTGACCAATCCCTTGACACTGTCCAGGTCCAGCTGCTCTCCACTTCTAAGAGCAGCAGGAATCCATGCAACATTGAAGGATGATTGAGGTGGGTATGTTTTTAGGCCACTCTGCCTCCGTCTAGAAAACCCCTTTAAATCTTCATGGGCATCTCGACCTCATTTCGACCTTCTCAACATGTGATGCTGAAGAATTTAAGGAGCCGTACGAAAAAACTCTTTTCAAACAAAGGGACCACAGCAAGCAAGGTCAGTCTGGTCCACCATAATACCAATGGATCAAGTGGACCAAGGTTCAACAGGAGACAACCCGATGACATTGGAACAATCGCTTGCCACTGGGGTCTATTTTATGTATGGCATTTACAAATAACCTACACATCTTCTGTGTAGTTGGAGGTAGGAGCTCATGATGATTTTCTCTGGTGGACCCAAGGAAGCCCAATCCAACACTGCTAGTATGTACCTGATCTGAGATGGAAGGGTTGTGTAGCTTGAATCCATATTTAACCCCATCTGTGCCAACCCATGCCTCTTAAAGCCTGAACTGCCCACTCAATCCAGGGCACATGCACTGCTCATCATAGTGCTACGTTGCCTCCAGAGACTACAATGAATGCTGTGAGATGCCTTATCCCAAGGCTCTGTCTTTCACACATATCAGATGTTGGGCGTTTTCGTTCAGTGCTCAGAGTTTATCATTCCATCTGTTTTGATTCTTCTGTCGGATCCAACTCAACGTCTGCATTATACGAGATCTTATGATACATTTCAGTTCTCATGGTCACTATGGACTATTACAATTGTTTATAACCCCAGGGCTCACGTAAGTGGAGTGCTTTGCACCATGTGTTTCTATATATCTCAGCATTGCCAGCGCTCTTATCTAATTTCAGCGAGCGAAACGCCGCGCTCCATGATAAACACAATATTGTTACTATTATCTGTAATATAATAACCATAGCAAACGATAATTTATAACAAGACTAAGTGCACCACAGAGACAAAATAGTACAATACTGACTTATTGTTGTCACATTGTGGGACTGCCATGCAAGAGATGCAGATTTTTGCCACCACTGCACTGCTTGTGATTAGATTCATTTATTTTAAATCTCATTCATATGATTTAGAAATAAATCCAAGTTTGGTTTTTAGTTATTTGTTCTATTTCGATTTAATAGAATTATTTCCATCTTAATCATAGTTGCTAACTCTTGAGAAGGTGGCAAGGCAAGGGATTCTGAAAAGTGGTGCAATTGCTTTGCCAAGTCCATTTATATAGGACACATGCACATGTTTGGAATCAAAAGAACCCCTTTCATCTCACCTCAAAAGGGATACAGTCTTCAGACTCCGACAGAGCCCCCAGAGCTAAAAATAAAATACAAAAAATAGAGCCCAGGCCTATCTATACTCCAGACCCCCTAAATACAGAGACCCCAGCTCTCTAAAAGAAATAAAGACCCCAGACCTGTCTAGACTCCATACCCCCTAAATAGAGAGTCTCCAGAACATCAAGAAAAAAGTAAAGACCCCAGAACATCCTAGACTCCAGACCCCTGGGTTCAAATGGCAACATCTGCATGAAGTTTGGATATTCTCCCCATGTTTTTGTGGGCTTCCTCCTGGTTCTCAAGTACCTTCCAACGCTCCAAAAATATACTAATGAGTTAATTGGTTTCCTTTGTATACTGCCTTAGTGTATGCGAGATCGGAAAATAAATTAGATTGAGTCCCACCGAGGACAGGCATCAATGTGAGTGATGACATTTGTACTGCACTGCCGAATATGTCGGTGCCATATACAGAAGTAACAATGTATCAGCTATAAATGCACCATATACTTCCTGACACAACTCGCCCTTCCTCCTCATTCAGTGCCAACCATGCACTTACCTACGGCACCACTGGGACTTTGAAATCAGGACATTTCGGATGGTGCTGGCATTCAGGACCTTCCAAGTTCTGGATCAGAGATCTCACAGCTTTTATACTAGTCAGTCAGCGATACATTGGAAGAATACATAAAAGGAGCACCAGAGGATTCTGATAAATCCAGCATTTTTCCACCATGCATTGGGGCACTTATGAGATCTGGAGCAAGGGGTAATTACTACGAGGATAACCTTGGACCTTTTCTTCCATGATTTTGAAGACACGTTCCTGACAGTTAATCAGATTTCACTCGTCTCAGGTGAGACTTTGCATGTTATGAGAGGAATGCTGGCAGCGCATCATGAAGGGACACCAGAAATCTGCAGCCAAGAAACGACATTGTCATGAGTGTAGAGGAATTTATATTCTGCCGATTTCTGGGAATACTCCTTCCCCTGATCTTAAAGCGTAAGTGTCTTTTCTGGTCATTTTTCGGAATAAGCTGCCTTGAGAAACAGCACTATTTCTGTCCATTATATGACTTGTATCTGTCATTTTTTGCAGTTTTTCCCTCTTCAGTCTGTCTGTAATTATCATTATTTTCAGAGCTAGTTGGCAGAGACTAGATGGAATCATGTCTTCCCATACACTACACGTGGAGAAACAGGGGCTTCTGCTTCCTAACCCTCTGTAGCACAACCTCAGAAGCAGCAGCAGAAATGGAGAACATTACACAGCAGTACCGAGTAAGTCTAGATGTAAATCACGTAATAATCAGCAGCAGTCTCTGTGTCAGTCTCTCTGCCTCTGCCTATCTCCAGCAGCCCCTCCCTTCTCCTACTCTCCCTCCCCTCTGTCTTCACCAAAGATGGATTTGAGTGATGAACTGAGAGTGAACGGGAAGGCGAGCAGGAAAAAAAACTAAATCACAGGGCCCAGATCAGTTTCTATGACAGCCTAGGGCCATGTGTATGTTCCCAGGTCATAGAGAGTAGCCTAAAAAGCGTGCCTGAGGCACAGCTTCACAGGAAGCCAGTGAAAATCCTATAGACTGCTATAGTATTCTATTGTAGTTTATGGGACAAGCGATCAGAAGATCAAATGTACAAGTCCCCTAGGGCAGTGGTCCCCAACCTTTTTTGCACCAAGGACCAGTTTCATGCAAGACAATTTTCCCAGGGACCGGGTGGGGGGGGCTTATGGTGGGGGGGGCTTAGGGGGTGCTAGTCGGCGCTGACTGATTCATGCACATAACAAAACACAAGGTGAATATTAAAATATATAACACTATATAACGACTATATAAACTGACTAGGGTCTCTGCTGCACTGTACCTTATTTTTCACCTTATATTAATGCACCTAGGTTTTATAGGAGAACAATAAGAAAAAAATATTTTCCATTACACCTCAGGTCAGACCAGCAATCAGACCCCCAATGTTAATCAGACCTCTGCTGACAGTCCTAATCAGACCCCAATGTCAATCAGACCTCAGATCAGACCCCCAATTGACTCAGATCAACCCCCCAACCTTTAGCCATCTATCAGCCCCCCATGTCAGCCATCAGCCCCCATGTCAGCCATCAGCCCCCCATGTCAGCCATCAGCCCCCCATGTCAGCCATCAGCCCCCCATGTCAGCCATCAGCCCCCCATGTCAGCCATCAGCCCCCCATGTCAGCCATCAGCCCCCCATGTCAGCCATCAGCCCCCCATGTCAGCCATCGGCCCCCCATGTCAGCCATAGGCCCCCCATGTCAGCCCCCAGCCCTCATGTCAGCCCCCAGCCCTCATGTCAGCCATAAGCCCCCATGTCAGCCCCCAGCCCCCAGCCCTCATGTCAGCCATCAGCCCTTATGTCATCGCCCAGCGCTAATAAAAATAAAAAAAACCACTTACCTCTCCTTCTCCTGGACGCCACCCCTCCTCACCATCGCGATCCTCTTCATCCTGCTGTTGGCTGTGTATTGTGGCGCACAGTGTGAGGTCACAGTGCGCCCTCACGCTGTGTGCAGCCTCTGCACAGCCGACAGCCGAGCTGAGGACCAGGAAGCGGTGAGTACAGATCCTTCACCGCTTCCTGGTCCTCCTGTACTAATGAACTCATTAGTACCGCTTTAAAGATGGCCCTGATTGCCGCGGCCCGGCAAACCATCTTCCAGGGCCCGGTCCTGTGATGCGGCCCGGCGGTTGGGGACCACTGCCCTAGGGGACCTTAAAGTACAGTAAAAAATATATTTTTCATGTTTAAAAAAAAACTAAATACTAAACATTCAAATCACCTCTTCAACCAATAAAAAAAATAAAGATAAAAAGGTGTCGCCCTGTCAGAAAAAAAGTCCCAACTATTAAAATATTTTTCCTGCACAGTGAACACTGTATCTAAAGAAAAAAAATTTAATGCACGATTCACCACTTTTTGATCATTTTGCCCTTGTGATCAAAAACTCATATGAACCCCAAAATGGTACAACCAATAACTTCAGCTCTGTAGATGAAAAGTTAAAAAAGTTATAGGTGTCAGAATGTGGCGATGCAAAGAAAATTCTTATTCTTAGGCTACTTTCACACTAGCGTTGTTGGAACTGCCTGCCGGATCCAGCAAACTGTATGCAAACGGATACCCTCTTTTCCGGATCCGTTATATACCCGTGACATACCAGATCCGTCTCACCCGGAATAAAAAAAAAATATTTAAGATCAAAAGGGAAACTAGCTCCTCCTTTTCACAATAAAAACGATAAAAAAATGTGGTATTGCTGTAATCGTACTGACTGAAGGAATAAGGTCATCATGACTGCTGGTAGGTCCAAATACCACTATAATCGTTGCCCGCTTCACTGTACCAACTAATCCCCCCCCCCCCCCTTTCCCAAAATAAAGACACTGGACACCTAGAACCTTTTGCTGGGTTTGTGGCAAAACAAAAAAACACATAACGAGCTCAAGTATCTGGAGCGGTATGCCAAAAACTGGACTCCCAGCGGGCAAGTCCGCCATCTGAGCTTTTCCACCTCTCCTGAATGTTAGGGCACTTTCACACCAGCGTTATTCTTTTCCGACACTGAGTTCCATCCTAGGGGCTCTATACCAGAAAAGAACTGATCCGTTTTATCCCCATGTATTCTGAATGGAGAGCAGTCCGTTCAGGATGCATCAGGATGTCTTCAGTTCAATTCTTTTTGACGTTTCAGGACGGAGATAATACCGCAGCATGCTGCGGTTTTATCTCCGTCCAAAATTCTGGAACACTTGCCGGAATGCTGGATCCCGCATTAATTTACATTGAAATGTTTTAGTGCATGCGCAGACCTTTAAAAAGGTGAAAAAAAATAGAAACGGATCCGTTTGTCTCTATGACAAACAGACAGACGGATCCGTTCTCGCAATGCATTTGTGAGTTGGATCCGCATCCGGATCCGTCTACAAATGCTGTCCGTTTGCATGCAGATTGCCGGATCACTCTGCAGCAAGTGTGAAAGTAGCCTTATTCAAATGCCGCCAACTGTGACTTCTGAAAACCGAACCGAAGATCCACCCTAAAATAGAAAACAATAGAACACATAACGACAGACAATCACAAGCCCTAACAGCCAGTAAAATCGGGAAGGGAGGAACAACAAAGCTTCTATGTTCTAAAGAGGCCGAACCAGGAAGTTGAGGGGCATAACTACCTGGTGGGCGTACCACCCAGGATGGCATCATACTAAGGGTCCATTCACACATCCGTGTGTGTTTTGCGGATCCACGGATCCTCAAAACACGGACAGCGGCAATGTGCGTTCCCCATTTTGCGGACCGCACATTGCCGGCACTAAGAGAATATGCCTAATCTTGTCCGCTATAGCGGACAAGAATAGGACATGTTCTATTTTTTTCAGGATCGGAATTGCGGACCCGGAAGTGCGGCCCCATAGAAATGTATGGGTCCGCAATTCCGTTCCGCAAAATGCGGAACGGAATTGCGGATGTGTGAATGGAGCCTAAGGGAAGGGTCAGGGGGAAACAGGCCAGTGTTAACCCTTTCCTTATAGGCACCGTATAAACTTCCTGGGGCCCTTGGGCATATAAAACTGCGTGGACGGGACCACCTTCAGTCCCTGATCACCTTCTAAACTGTTCGGGTGTTCTTCAGTCACAGTGAACACTGTAAAAAAAAAAAATTGTGGTGCTATAAAAAAAAAAAAAGACCTCATGAGTATTTGAATGAAAAAAATGTAAAAGTTACAGCTTTTGGATGGTGAGGAGTAAGAAATGGAAAAATAAATTGGGTGGGTCATTAAGAGGATAACAGAAAAATGTAATGTCCAGTTATACCTCTCTTCTCCCAGTGTAGTGTCGGCTACAGCAGGGACCATTAATCTACAGTAGTAATATAAACTCATAAGGGATATCATGTAAAAATAGCGTGTACATGGCTCCCCCTTGTGGCTGAATAGCAATTAGCTGCACAGCAAGCATTCACCAAAGGGCTCATGCACGCGGCCGTATGGTTTTTTCAGTGTTTTGCGGTCCTTTTTTTTAGGGATCCGTTGTTTCGTTTTTTGCTTCCGTTTCCTTTCCGTTTTTCCTTTCCGTTTTTTCCATATGCCATATACATTATACAGTAATTACATAGAAAACAATTGGTCTGGGCATAACCTTTTCAATAGAAGGTTCCGCAAAAACGGAACGGATACCGAAAACATATGGATGCATTTCCGTAGGTGTTCAATTTTTTTTGCGGATCCATTGACTTGAATGGAGCCAAGCACCGTGATTTGCGGACAAGAATAGGACATGTTCTATCTTTTCACGGTACGGAAATACTGAAACGGAATGCACACGGAGACACTTCATTTTGAAAACGGCCCTGAACGCAAAATACTGTTGTGTGCATGAGCCCAAATACTGATGTTTTATCCTCTGCACAGAATTAAATGTTGAGGGGGGGGGGGGGGAGACCACCCTAATGCCAAATCTGTTACACAACCAACCACACCCACCTACTGTTTGCTATTCAATATACTGATGACAGAGGAGTGACTGCCACCACTGCTACCCCTCTGGTGGGGGGCACAGCTACGAGTTAGGAAACTTAGGTTGCATGCCCGAAGTTGCTTGGGGCCACTGTCACTTTACTAGCAGTTGTGGCAGTGTTCAGCCCCTTTCTTTCTTTTCTTTTTTTTTATAGTATTCATTTTTCGCATTTTTAAGGCATACAATACAATAGCGTCCCAACCGGGATACTGAAAAGAAACAAAAGCATAAGACATCAATTAAAGACACAACCCCTGGTGTCGCAGTGGTCGAATCATGGGATAAGTCCAAGAAGATCACATGAGTTAGGCCTCATGCACACGACCGTGCTGTTTTTTGCGGACCGCAAACCGCGGATCCACAAAAAACAGAAGCCGTCCGTGTGCCTTCCGCAATTTGCGGAACGGAACGAGCAGCCCATTGTACACATACCTATTCTTGTCCACAAAACGGACAAGAATAGGAAATGCTATATTTTTTTTCGGAGCCTCGGAACGGAGCAACAGATGTGGACAGCACACGGAGTGCTGTCCGCATCTTTTGCGGCCTCACTAAAGTGAACGGGTCCGCACCCAAGCCGGCTTGGATGCGGACCCGAAAAACGGTCGCGTGCATGAGGCCTAAGTCCATGGTGTCAGCATCCCCGCAGGTAGTATTGAGCAATCACCAGACTACACTCACACACACGCCTGTGCACCCCCCAAGCCGATACCTAAACAGTGTTTTGTACATGAAGCCAAGCACCCAAATCTTCTCCAAACGGTCCGGAGTTCCTCTAGCAGCATATGTTAGCTTATACATGTGAAGGTCTGCATTTATCAGTTGTATCCATTGTTCAAGAGTAGGGGCCTTAGGTGGCTTCCAGTTAAGGCTACTTTCACACTCGCGTTTGGTGCGGATCCGTCATGGATCTGCACAGACGGATCCGTTCAGATAATACAACCGTCTGCATCCGTTCAGAACGGATCCGTTTGTATTATCTTTAACATAGCCGAGACGGATCCGTCTTGAACACCATTGAAAGTCAATGGAGGACGGATCCGTTTTCTATTGTGCCAGATCGTGTCAGAGAAAACGGATCCGTCCCCATTGACTTACATTGTGTGTCAGAACGGATCGTTTGGCTCAGTTTCGTCAGACGGACACCAAAACGCTGCAAGCAGCCTCCAAAGCGGAATGGAGAAGGGACGGAGGCAAACTGATGCGTTCTGAGCGGATCCTTATCTATTCAGAATGCATTAGGGCAAAACTGATCAGTTTTGGACGCTTGTGAGAGCCCTGAAACGGATCTCAGAAACGGAAAGCCAAAACGCCAGCGTGAAAGTAGCCTAAGGGTACTTTCACACTTGCGGAAGGAAGGATCCGACAGGCTGTTCACCCTGTCGGATCCGTCCTTCCGCTATTACGCCGTGCCGCTGCTCCGTCCCCATTAACTATAACGGCAGTTCGCGGTGAGAGGCCGCCGGACTAAAAAGTCGGACATGCAGTACTTTTAGTCCGGCGGCCTTTCGCCGTGCACTGCCATGCTGCGTCGGAGCTTCGCCCCCGTCCCCATTATAGTCAATGGGGACGGAGCAGCGGTCCGGCGTAACAGCGAAATAGCGGAAGGACGGATCCGACAGGGTGATCCGTCCTGCCGCAAGTGTGAAAGTACCCTAAGAAGAACAATCTTCCTCCCATAAAACATTAGCAGACGGAGCAGTTGTCTGCCATGTCTAGCAGGAACTAGATCCATCACGATCCCCCCGACTCCCCGCTTCTCGTGCATGAAGGATCCGGTAGTCTACGCATGTAGAACAGCCGCACTGGGCTCAGATATGCAGCACGCCAGACCTGCAGGGTATAGCGAAGCGAGGTCACGGTTATGGGCAATCGAGGGTTGCTCACTGTATTGGAGAACCCTGGGCAGGCATGCGGCAGTGAAGGAGAGGTAGACACAGTTCCTCTGGGGCACACTCGGTATGTAGGGACCAGGCCTGATGGTGGATGAGGTGCCCTGGATGTTACAGGTATTTTGAGTGCCTGGGGCAAGGTCCCTTTTGGATTCGTGACGCCAGTGCCTGTGACGGTGGCACACCGATTTGTAGTGGGAATAATTGAGGTACACAGATGGTATAGTGAAACAAACGTTTCTTTACTGAACAGTCCAACTTTATACAGTAAGGTAGTTATACAGTCCTTTGTATTACAGCTTGCAAGCAGGCTTATTCCACAAGATGGCAGGTATAAGTTATGCAAGATACTCAGAGGGTAAATCCACAACACACTCAGAATCAGGTTGTACCTTTCCTCAGAAATAGCGTACACTGTTCTTTTCTAGAACTCCTGTCTGGTTTCAATCCCAAGGCCCGGATGCCTAAATGGTGGCTTAAATCCTTGGTATATATATATATATCTTCCTCTCGTATTAAATCCTTGCTTTTCTTCCTAAAGCATCTGCCTATCAGGGTTACTTATCTTTGCCTGTAGTATGTTGGCTTTATTGCTGCAGGGCTGTGGTTTCTCCCAGGAGGTGACGTCCTGCAACCGGGGTGTCTCTACTGAGCTAATCCTAGCCTCAGGAGCTTCAGGTGGACGAAGTAACTCCTCTAGTCCCCTGGAATGAACTAACACTCCCCTGCCTGGGCCTTCCCATATATATCTAGGGCTCTCTAGCTCCCTCTAACGTCTGGGAGGCTAAACTACACCCTGACAGGCCTGACACCAGCTAACACAGGGAAATGAATACACATAACATTAAATGCAGTTCAGACACATTAACCCCTTTTGTGCAGTGCCCACCTTTATCTAGTGGGACACTACATACCACCACGCTATAACGTTGCCCGTCCTCGGCGCAACATGGAGGGGCCCTGCCCGGCTGGATACTGCAGCCTGAAAGACAAAATGAGAACCGGCATACATGGCAATTATCACAGCAACAATACAAACATTGTAATTGAAGGAATGGTGAAAAGGGGCGTCGTTCTCTTCTCTCATGATAATGGAAGGGAACAGGGGCGCTGACCTGGTGCAGCGTATCAATAAGCCAGGATAGTCCATAAGTGAAAATTGTCCATAACATGACAGTAGAACCATATAAAACAATTTAAAGTTCTTGGAGGCTCAAAGGAACACATGAGTCCGTACCCAGGCTTGCAACAGGGTCAAACAGGGGTTTCCCGTGAGGGGCTACCTGGGCCCATGATGTAGTCCTCAAACCTCACCGGTGGGTGTCCCCTGGTAGAACGTGTAGACCTCCTTAGTGGCAGAGATTCTTCCTGCCTGGACTCAGGAAGGTCAAGGGAGCTCACCGCCTCTGGAACTTCTTCAGGAGCTCTCTGAGGTAAGGTCTCCTGAGACGGGAGACCAACAGGAACAGGAGCAGGAACCAGCAAATTCAGCCAAGGCGTGAGGGCCCAGTGGAGTGGCTCTTTATCATAGATCAAGTTCTCCACAGCCTGCATAGGGTCCATAGGTGGAGCCGGCAATTCTTCCTCAGAAGGCTCAGGCTCCATCTCCTCCGCCGCTGGTTCTCCTTCTATACAGGACTTGAGACGGTTCCTGTGAACGACTTGGGGACCTTTTCCTTCTCTGGAGACCTGGTAAATGTGGGCTGCAGCATTGGGTATGGCAGTAATAAGGTAGGGAATCCTTTCCCATTTGCTGTCCAACTTGCTGGTCCGGTGGTTGTTTTTCAACCATACCTTGTCTCCCAGAGCCAGGGGTCCCGCATGGGCAGTCTGGTCATAGTCCTTTTGCTGCCTCTCACGAACAATCTCCATCCGTTCCTGGACAATCTCCTTAGCATTGAGGAGACGCCTTTGATGCTCCACTACCCAATCGGTCCTGGGCAGTGGGTTGATTACATCCGGTACTTGGACACCCAGGGAGTGGTCCGCAGGCAATCTCCCTTGTCGGCCAAACATCAAATAGAACGGGGTGTAACCGGTGGAACAATGGATGGTGTTGTTGTAAGTGTACATGAGCTGCGGCAACAGAGTAGGCCAATCACCCCTCGTCTCAGGGGGTACTGCTCTCAACATTTCAATGAGAGTCTGATTCATTTTTTCGCAGAGTCCGTTACCTTGCGGATGATAGGCGGTGGTCCGGACTTTCTGGCAGTTGTGCAGCAGACACATCTCCTGGAACAGCTGTGACTCAAACGCAGACCCTTGGTCCGTGAGGATCCTCTCTGGGCAGCCGTAGGGCAACAGGAAATGCTTCCAGAACGCCTCCGCTGTGGTCTTGGCTGTCAGGTCTTTCACAGGCACTGCTACGACAAACTTGGTGAAGTGATCAATTATAGTCATGGCATAAGTATACCCAGAGCGACTCAGCTCCAACTTCACATGATCAATCGCGACAAGTTCTAAAGGAGCTGTACTTACAATAGGATGGAGGGGAGCCCTCTGGTCATGGCGTTCAGTTCGCCCCACAGCACAGGCAGTGCATTCTCGGCACCATTTTTCGATATCCTCTCTCATCCCAATCCAATAGAATCTTCTCCGTATGGTGGCCTCCGTCTTTTGCACACCGAAGTGTCCGGACTGGTTGTGGTACATGTCCAGTACCAGGCTGGCATCCCGACGTGGCAGGAGAATTTGGTAAACTCTATCACAGGACACTGGATCCAGACTCCTTCTGAGCAACAGGCCTCTTTGAAGGAATAGTTGGTGGCGATGTCTCCACAGTCTCACTAGTTCTGGGTCTGCACTCTTCCTGCGGATTCTCTCAGGGATTTTCCCACTGGTAAGGAAGTCGAGCAGTTCACCGAGGACTCTACTTTCAGACTGGAGCTTAATCCATCTTTCTTGATCGCCTCTGGATTCAGGATCATCTGATGAGGGAGGATCAGCAGCAGGGAGACTTTCAGTACGGATATTATCCTGCTGGGCGAATTTATTGTAGAACGCGGGCATTTCCACTTCTTCCCAGGCATCTTTTAGCTCATCTGGGGCCTCTGTAGTGGGAAGCCGCGACAGGGCATCAGCATTATCATTGGAGCGGCCTGCCCGGTACTTCACAGTAAAGTCATAGTTGGCAAGGCGGGAGGCCCATCTTTGCTCCAGTGCCCCTAACTTGGCCGTGTTCAGATGCGCCAGGGGATTATTGTCCGTGAAGGCAACAAACGGTGTGGCAGCGAGATAGTCTTTGAACTTTTCAGTCACAGCCCACACTAAGGCAAGAAACTCCAGCTTGAAAGAACTGTAATTCTGGTCATTCTTTTCCGCTCCCTTCAGGGATCTGCTGGCGTAGGCAATTACCCTTTCTTTGTTGTCTTGCACTTGAGCCAACACGGCCCCCAGGCCTCTTTTACTGGCATCCGTGTAGAGGAGGAACGACTTCTGATAATCTGGGTAACCCAGAACAGGGGGTTCAGTCAACTTCTTCTTTAGGAGTTGAAAGGCAATTTCTCGTTCTTGGTTCCATTCAACAGGAATAGGGGTTTTCGGGCTCTTCTTTGGATGCCCCCTCAACAGTTCCTGGATGGGATCCGCAATTTGTGTGAAATGCGGGATGAAACGCCTGTAGTACCCTGCAAAACTGAGAAAGCTTCTCACCTCTTTCACGGTCGTTGGAGTAGGCCAGTTGCGGACAGCAGCAAGTTTATCAGGATCAGGCTGTATTCCTTCGGCACTGACAACGTGCCCAAGGTATTTGACCGCTGGTTTCAGTAGGTGGCACTTGGATGGTTTGATTTTGAGGCCATATTTAGCAAGAATTTGAAACACCTCACCCAGGTGCTTTAAATGGTCCTCATACGTCTTGGAGTATACAATGACGTCATCCAGATATAAGAGTACAGTCTCAAAATTCCTATGGCCTAAACAACGTTCCATCAGCCTCTGGAACGTTCCTGGAGCGTTACACAGTCCAAACGGCATATAATTGAATTCAAACAGGCCCATAGGTGTAGTGAAAGCAGTCTTTTCTCGATCTTCTGGGGCCATGGGTACTTGCCAGTACCCACTGGTTAAGTCCAAGGTAGAGAAATAGGCTGATGACCCCAGAGCAGTCAAGGACTCTTCAATGCGTGGCAATGGATATGCATCTTTGTGGGTGATTTGATTAATTTTTCTGTAATCCACACAGAACCTTATGCTGCCATCCTTTTTTCGGACGAGAACTAGGGGCGCAGCCCAGGGACTATGGCTGTCCCGGATTATATTAGAGTCTTTCATCTCTTTTATCATCTCTTTCACAGACTGATAGGTAGTAGGTGGTATGGGTCTGTGCCTCTCCTTAATAGGAGGATGAGAGCCAGTGGGTATGGTGTGTTTGATTACACTGACCTCTCCGTAGTCTGTGGAGTGTTTGCTGAAAGCCTGGTGGTGCTCCTTCACCAGCTTCAGGACTCCCTCTATCTGCTCCTTTGGGGTAGATTCGTCCCCCACATGTAGTTCTTCCCACCAGGATGTTGAAAGGGTGCTGCTGCATTGTGTGGTCTGGAACGCCTCCGTGGCAGGCAGACGGATCACATCCTGGAAAGACACCTGGAAAAGCTGAGCAACGGGGCAATGTTTAAGGAGAGTAACGGGATGATCACCAAAGTTAATTAAGCGGACAGGCACTTTACCTTGAGACACATGTAGTGTACGGGAACTGTAATACCCGTCACTACCAAAGTGTCACTTGGTGTGCTGTCGTCCCTCCTAATTATGGGGAAGTTGTTATATGTCAGTTTTATAAAATGTCATGTATTGTATGTATTTTTCTGTTACTGGAACTTGCATGTACAGGCCTGCTAGGGGTGTCATTTCAGCTTCTAGTCGATAGAGGGAGCTAGGGAGCCCTAGTTTATATAAGGCCCAGTCAGGGAAGTGCAAGGCAGACGGAGTCTAGTGTCTGTAATCTACAGTTGGAGATTAGACAATGTCTGAGACAAGTCCAGGCCTGAAGCCTGCTGTCCAGGAGAAGATTCCCTCCTGAATTCCCATATGCAGAAACAGGAATATGTTAGATCAAGAACCTGAGGAAGTTTCCAGAAGCTGAGAGAGACAGAGGCAAAGATCAGGAAAGCCAGAGGTACTCAGAAAGACAGAGGAGGTACTTATAAAAGCCATAGCCAAGGATATAAAGCCAGAATTAGGTTAATGGGCCTTGGTGAAGAATTGCTGTATTCCAGGATCAGACAGAATTAGAGTGCAAGCTCCTGTGCTGCAAGTCCTGTGTTCAACACTCTGTAATTACCCTGCTTTAACTGAATTGCCTGCATCGACCGAATTGCAAAATCGACTGTATGCTTAGGAACTGCATTTCCTATATTGTCTCTGCTTGCAAAACTACTAAAGTTGGAGTTCTGTTTTAAGACCACGTTTCCTCGATTTATTCCTGTATCCGCAAACGGCGTGCCACCGTTTACTTGGCACTGACGTCACGAACTATCTTTACCTATACCTGCCCTTGCAGAGAGTCAGCTGTACCAGGTTAGTGTCTATTGCACTACATCACCCAGAAACACCTACTACACACAACTTGAGTACGCTGCACCTCTCTTTTGGCGTCACGAACAGGATACGCACGCTTTCTAGTGCAAGAAGCGTGAACTTTGTGCCTTATACAGTTGCCCTGTGACCAAAGTGACAATTTGCCTGTTTATTCAAGTGGACTTTGTGGACTGAAAATCATACCCAAAGTGTACCAAAAAACTCTAAAAAGCGCTGTGCAGTGTTGCGCTACCAAGAGGAAGAAAGTCGCCGCATTGGAGTGTGGTTTTGTGGACTTTTTGCAATCCTGCTTGCTGTCAGTGAATAGACAGCGTTTATACCCAAAGATGGCTGCCGGGCTTGCTGAATTTACTGCTGCGTCACCTTCATCCCGAAAAGGCGGGAAAAACTGGCGCCTTTCTGAGGAAAAAGCGGGAGGAAGGTCAAGGGCAGGCGCCACGGCTTATCTGGACATTTGCATGTCTGCCAGCATGGACACCGCCTTCCATATACTGGAATACCTGGGGGGCGGCTCCCCAGTGCAGTGGGAGGAGCTGGCTACTCTGATTGACGCGACCCTATCGCTCTCCTCAGAAGGATCGAGCATGTTGGAAAGTGAACAGAGCGTTGCTGCAATGTCCGCACCTGAAATTGCAAAGATGTCCAGTGTTGATGTAGAGCCAGAGGAGGCTCCACCGGCCTACGCTCCGGGACCGGAGCAACCCGCCTGCCGCCCAAGGGAGAAAGAACCCGAGCCCTACTATGGCTCGTGGAGGGACTTTTTCCAACCATCTTTCAAATGGTCCTCCCTGATGGCGGAGATCCGAGAGGCCGCTATCAAGCGGAATACAAAGACCAAAATCATCTATGAGGAACTAACCAAGACCATACATGAGAAGCATACGCACACCCAACCCCGCCTGGAAAGGAGAAAGGGAGTGGTGCTGTCATTTGACAAATCCCGTGGCTACGGGTTTATTCAGGACTATCTAACTGGCAGAGACCTCTATGTTAATCGAAGGTCTGTCAAAAGAGACTACCTCCCTTCGTACCAGCACAGCCTCCGCGAGGGAGAGGAAGTGGAGTACACCCCTGCCGAGAGCCTACGAGGCCCTTATGCAACTGCCGTGACCCGTCCCAAGCGAGCTCCTGAGGACTGGGAGGCAGAAGAAGGAGAAGACTACTCTGGCTGCGAGCGGGAACCTGAACGCTCTCCAGAGCCGGCCCATCACGCCTTCCAGGAGCGGAGCTCCTTCATTGGGCCTAATGTCTTCTGGCAGCCAACCGTGTTGGAGAAATGGGTGAGCCCCTATCCTTCCCCCGAGCTGCCTCGTCGGGAGAAGACAATATCGGAGCTGGAGCAGTTAAAAGGACTTAGTGCTACCTTTCAGAACATCCGGATGGGACGGAGACCGGACGCATCGCCAGAACCTGCAGAGGCCGAGTCCGCGTCATCGGTGACTGTACCTGCGCCGGCGGCGCCAGCAGAGGACAGCGACTCCGACACAGAGAGTATCGGTGAGCAGATCGTCCGGCTGGAGGAGAAGTTGCGGGAATTGCGCAAGACATACACCGCCAGGATCGAGACACCGCCAGGGAAGGATGAGGTAAGGGTGCCTGTCACCACCCGTAGACCACCTTCTGTTGCCACCGCTCCGTCAGTGCCCCAGACCGGACCCGCGATTGCCGTAAACTGCTGCACCCAGAGCACCGGACCACTTGCTGCGGCGGTGCCAAGCACGTTACACCCTGCAGTGATCAGGTCAGGACCGGCATGGTCCACCAGAGGGTTCACCCCTAGGCCTATGGGGCCAATACCTATTAGGGGCCCCTTTACTCTACAGCTGCCCCCTGACACTGTTATGTGGGCCCATCCTCCTGTAGAGGACTACTACAGACGATACTTGCCAGCGGAGCCGGGTGGTTATGAGATGCCACTGTAATCAGCCTGCTAGGCCTTTGATTTATTTCCTCAATGAATGAGGGTATTAACCCTTCCAGGACAGGAGTCCTACGTTTCTGGTCCTTTGTTGCGGCTGCCAGTTTGTCCACGGCTCAGTGGTAGGTGTTGACCACTGAAATCACAAAGTCAGCGAGGCCACGTTTGTTTCCAGGACCTCCTGCCTGCTTTTGTACCCCACACCAAGTTGTGCCTGTTCCTTTGGTTGCACCTTTTACCCTTCACCCCCTTTTCAGGTTGATCAGGGGTATTACAGCACTTGTCTTTGCTGTCCTTTTATTGTGCAACTTCATACTAAGGAACCGTGCCCGGAGACAGACTCAAAAGTACCTGAGCCTCTGAGATTCTTATTCTTTTAAAAGTAATGTGCCCAGAGATGGACTCCACCGCATGAGAGCCTCTGTGAGGTAATAGGGAAATAACCTGGGTACAGACTCATGTTTGTTCTTTGAGCCTCCAAGAACTTTTATACTGTTTTATCCATTTTGCTGTTCTATCATGGACTTATTCATTGTCATGGACTATCCTGGTTATAATGTTACGCTGTGCCAGGTCAGCGCCCCCGTTCCATTCACTATCCTGAGAGAAGAGACCGACGCCCCTTGTCACTACCCTTCACTTTTGCCAATTGGACCTGATGTAAATGTAAATGCAGATGAATTACATGTATGTATGCCTGCATGTCTCTATTTTCTATTTCAGGTAGAGATTCCAGTTGGGCGACCCATGATGGAGTACGAGGTCGTACTCAGCTTAAAGCAGTGGGGTATGTAGTGTACGGGAACTGTAATACCCGTCACTACCAAAGTGTCACTTGGTGTGCTGTCGTCCCTCCTAATTATGGGGAAGTTGTTATATGTCAGTTTTATAAAATGTCATGTAATGTATGTATTTTTCTGTTACTGGAACTTGCATGTACAGGCCTGCTAGGGGTGTCATTTCAGCTTCTAGTCGATAGAGGGAGCTAGGGAGCCCTAGTTTATATAAGGCCCAGTCAGGAAAGTGCAAGGCAGACGGAGTCTAGTGTCTGTAATCTACAGTTGGAGATTAGACAATGTCTGAGACAAGTCCAGGCCTGAAGCCTGCTGTCCAGGAGAAGATTCCCTCCTGAATTCCCATATGCAGAAACAGGAATATGTTAGATCAAGAACCTGAGGAAGTTTCCAGAAGCTGAGAGAGACAGAGGCAAAGATCAGGAAAGCCAGAGGTACTCAGAAAGACAGAGGAGGTACTTATAAAAGCCATAGCCAAGGATATAAAGCCAGAATTAGGTTAATGGGCCTTGGTGAAGAATTGCTGTATTCCAGGATCAGACAGAATTAGAGTGCAAGCTCCTGTGCTGCAAGTCCTGTGTTCAACACTCTGTAATTACCCTGCTTTAACTGAATTGCCTGCATCGACCGAATTGCAAAATCGACTGTATGCTTAGGAACTGCATTTCCTATATTGTCTCTGCTTGGAAAACTACTAAAGTTGGAGTTCTGTTTTAAGACCACGTTTCCTCGATTTATTCCTGTATCCGCAAACGGCGTGCCACCGTTTACTTGGCACTGGCGTCACGAACTATCTTTACCTATACCTGCCCTTGCAGAGAGTCAGCTGTACCAGGTTAGTGTCTATTGCACTACATCACCCAGAAACACCTACTACTCACAACTTGAGTACGCTGCACACAGTCACCATGCTCTTGGCTGTCCATACGAAGGGATGATTTTCAAAGAGAATAGGTTCCACTAGGGCTTGATAGTCCTGGCCCTGGATCCCTAACAGCGCACGGCACCACAGGATGATCTGGGAATTTGGAGGCAGAATTACCGGCCGGTTATCCCGGATCCGGACAGTGCAAATTTCTCCTTTCTTGTTGGCGAACCTTTGTTGAGCACACAGCACACTAATAGTCTTTTGAATAACCCTTCTGGAAGCAGTTGAGGCTGAAGATATAGTTTGATTCAATGCTTCAAGCACTTCGGGGTAACAATTTTTTAGAACGTTAGTCCCTAAGATCACAGGGTGTCCTCCTTTATCTCCTGCTTGTACCACAATCACGCCTTGCTGTGGCAGGGTGGCATCTCCCACCTGCAGGGTAGGTTCCCAATACCCATGCACTTTCACGGGCTTACCGTTGCTGGCAATGATATCAAGCCAGGACTCTGGTGGCTGGGTGAGGAGACTTGGATCCCAGAATTTGTCAAAGGCAGGCCGTTGAATGGTGGTGACCTGTGACCCAGTGTCCAACAGGGCTTCAAAGGATATCCCGTTGATACATATATTAATTTTCGGACGGGATCCTACATACTTAGGCATCCAGCTTGGATCCTTTGGACCTACTGTTCTACCTCCCGAGGGGCGGTCCTCTGCCTCAGGGGTTGCCCGGTTTAACTGCCAGCACATTGATTCAGTATGTCCATATTTTTTACAATGATGGCAGACAGGCTGCTTTCTACTTCTGGACCGGTAACTCGGTCGCCCATCAGGTTCTTTTGGATATACATCCCTATAGGCAGGTGGGAGCCTTGGAGGAAAAGGGCCTTCATCCTCTAGTAACAGTGGTGTCTCCCACTCCGCTATCTTCTTACACACCTTCTCTAAGCTGAGAGTAAGATGGTTCACTTGCTCCATTAGTGCTGCCACTACATCTGTGACTGGAGCCTGGGTGGCCTGACTGACTTCTGCAGGCCCCACATTAACAGTCTTGGGCTGACAAGCCTGGGGTTCATAGGAGGCTGCTGGCCCTGGAGCAGGGTGCTGGCCCAATATACTGATGGCCAATTCTTTAAAGTCCAGAAATGACACCGTTCTGGCCTCAAATGTGGTGCCCAAGCGATCAAAGATCTGTTCCAGGCTACTTTTCTCAGTGCGGGGCCACGACATGACTTCCCTGTGGGCGGCCCCTTCTAACTGAGCTAAGAGGATCTCCATTTGCTGTTCAGCAGTTATGGGGTAAAGCCGGAACAAGGCCAATATCTGCTCCCTAAAGTCCTTTAACTTGTGAGCTTCCCCGGAATAACGTGGGAACCAGGGGGCCCCAAAATAGTACGGCATAGTTAGCGGCATCAGGCTTGGCGGTGCCGCGGCGGCAGGGGCCCTAGGGTCGGCTGGGGATACTTCAGGAGACACGGCTGGGGCCACCTGTCCGATTTCCTCAGGGGTGGACATGATGCTGCTAGGTGGGTATGGCCCTTTAAATGTAGCGGAGCGGACCGGAGTGGCAATGGTAATAACCCCTTTTTTTTTTTTTTTTTTTTTTTTACAGGAAAGTCTTTTATACCTAACGGGAGTCCCTCCGGTGCCCTGGCAGGGGTCGGGAACGTTCCGGTAAGGTAAATAGAAGAGCCGACAACAGTTCTACGTTGGTACTCACTCCGGTGGTGCTCGCTCCAAGTCTCGCGAGATGCGTGGCTACGGGCGTCGGACGTCTCGCGTACAGCGTCAGCAGGTGGGCGCGGCCTCTCGTAGCTCCGGGACTCAGGTAGGCGGCACCTTTTTCTCCAGACAGGGCGGCGTTCTTCCTCCTCGCCGGCTGGGTGATGACTCCGCCTGGTTCTTTTCGCGCCAAAGTCCTCTTTTTCACGCCAAACAGTTCACCGGGCGCACTTGTAATCCACCTCAGGTTTAAGTGGCAAAATGGCTGTCTATTCACTGACAGCAAGCGGTGGCTTAAACAAGCAGCGCACAGTCCAGAAAACACTATCTTCACACCGCTAATTATGACAGTTCTTTGGCCCAGCAATTTTGAATAAAACAATAGGGCTTGGTCACTTTAAGGCAATCTTTAGCACACAGTTGTATATCCGCAATGGCGCAGGAATGTTCCGTAAATCCTGTTCGTGACGCCATTTTATGCAGCACGCCAGACCTGCAGGGTATAGCGAAGCGAGGTCACGGTTATGGGCAATCGAGGGTTGCTCACTGTATAGGAGAACCCTGGGCAGGCATGCGGCAGTGAAGGAGAGGTAGACACAGTTCCTCTGGGGCACACTCTGTATGTAGGGACCAGGCCTGATGGTGGATGAGGTGCGCTGGATGTTACAGGTATTTTGAGTGCCTGGGGCAAGGTCCCTTTTGAATTCGTGACGCCAGTGCCTGTAACGGTGGCACACCGATTTGTAGTGGGAATAATTGAGGTACACAGATGGTATAGTGAACCAAACGTTTCTTTACTGAACAGTCCAACTTTATACAGTAAGGTAGTTATACAGTCCTTTGTATTACAGCTAGCAAGCAGGCTTATTCCACAAGATGGCAGGTATAAGTTATGTAAGATACTCAGAGGGTAAATCCACAATGTACTCAGAATCAGGTTGTACCTTTCCTCAGAAATAGCGTACACTGTTCCTTTCTAGAACTCCTGTCTGGTTTCAATCCCAAGGCCCGGATGCCTAAATGGTGGCTTAAATCCTTGGTATATATATATCTTCCTCTCGTATTAAATCCTTGCTTTTCTTCCTAAAGCATCTGCCTATCAGTGTTACTTATCTTTGCTTGTAGTATGTTGGCTTTATTGCTGCAGGGCTGTGGTTTCTCCCAGGAGGTGCTGTCCTGCAACTGGGGTGTCTCTACTGAGCTAATCCTAGCCTCAGGAGCTTCAGGTGGACGAAGTAGCTCCTCTAGTCCCCTGGAATGAACTACCACTCCCCTGCCTGGGCCTTCCCATATATATCTAGGGCTCTCTAGCTCCCTCTAACGTCTGGGAGGCTAAACTACACCCTGACAGGCCTGACACCAGCTAACACAGGGAAATGCATACACATAACATTAAATGCAGTTCAGACACATTAACCCCCTTTGTGCAGTGCCCACCTTTATCTAGTGGGACACTACAGATACACCCCGAGCGATAATCACCGTAGATCTCCACACAGAGCTCAGCTCCTTCAGAGGAGACGCATCTAAGTCAGGAATATCCACACACCAACGCTCAAATGATCCTGAATAACCAATATCTCCCTATAGAAAGAAGAGATTGGCTTGTATGGTCGGGCCCTTCTAGCGATAGACTCGAGGGGGCCACATTTCAACTGCAAAGGCAAAGTGTTAAACTGTGTCCCACAGGCGTGTCTCCACTGAAGGTACTGATAAAAGCCCATGCGGTTGAAGTTGTAGTCTCGTTGGAGAATTTCAAAAGTACGGAACAACCCATCTTGGTAAAGGGCAGCGCTAAAGCCCGTCCATTAGTACCGGTGACGTCACCGGTCTCACTGCTAGGCGGAAGCCCCTCGCCCATAGTACCCCTACAGTGCCCTCAGTACTAATAAGGCACCCCTAATAGAAATAAGGCCAATCTATAAGGCAGTCCCATAGAGGCCTCAGTAGTAGTAATGCCCCCACCACTGCCTACAGTATTTATAATGTTCCCTGCAGTGCCCCCTATAATTATATTACCTCCTGCCGTACCCCCTGGAGTTATAATCTTCTCTGTAGTGCCCCCATACATTATAATGCCTGTCCTCTCCCTCCAGTCTTCTATACAATACAGTCCCATATAAATAACACCAGTCCTCTCCCACCAGTCTTCTATATGATACAGTCCCATGTAAATACCCTCCAATTTGTGTTTAAACTCCAATTTAAATGTGCCTGTTTTCCATCTACAGGTGCACCTGCAAGGCCTGGGCCGTATCAGCCAGTCTTGAGTGGAACTCGCAGACTGCTCCCTCCTCCCATTGCAAGCATGGCTACATGCTGGAGGTAACTGGTGAGTTGTCTGTGAGTCGGACCTCACGTGCCTATAATTCGCCCACTGGCTCCTGGTATTGCCCATACGACACAGGTAGGTGAGTGTTAGGTCCCGAGCTACTTGAGAAACCTTGGCCCGGTGCTCGGGCTCAGACATGTCCTCCACAGTAGGATATGTTGGCTAATCTCTCAATTTTAACATTAGTTTGAGGGTTTAGTAAGACCGCAGAGTGCACCTGTCTTTGCAAATGTTATTATATTGTTATCACATCCACATAATTGCTATCTTGTGTAGGAAGTACTGTATATTGTGGTACTTGTGGTTCGCTGCGGGCATCCTCCACTGTATGCATTTTTGCTGGGGATCGCCATTAGTGCAGCATTTGCTCCCCTGTATACACATGCACAACTGCATATGGGTTTGAGCACTTCCAGCCTGTTTAACACCACGCCATTTTTTCTGCTGGTTTGTAGCTATGAAGTATGGGCAGAACGGGCAGCAGATTCACAGTAAGTCCTAATCAGCACCCCCCCCAAGGTGACCAAGTTACCCTGGCAGAGGAAGGGAGGGAAAAATAATAATAAAAATAAAAAAAACACCTCAGCTGGCACTGGTTAGGGCCCCCCTCCCTCTCTGGGCCCCTGAACCAGATGCACAGGCGATATGTCCGCCCCTGGGTGGATACAGCAAACACATTTTACATCAGTAATGCAACTTATAACTGTGTTACTGAAGGCATTACTGCATCAGAGGGTGTAGTTCAAAGTCATTGTCAATGCCCCAAATTTACCAACTTAAATGTTGGTAAGTTTGAAAAGGTGGATAAAATTGATAGTGGTGACTGCCAGCCTGGGGCACTGGGCAAACTATGTATGGCACAGGCTCCTGGTGCCGGGGCCTAGCTGCACTACTAGAGGCCATATTTGTAGATGCTGAATGATCATACTCAGGCCTCATGCACACGACCGTAGTTATGGTCCGCATCCGAGCCGCAGTTTTTGCAGCTCGGATGCGGACCCGTTCACTTCAATGGGGCCGCAAAAGATGCGGACAGCACTCGTTCCGTTCCGCAAATTGTGCACGCGGGCGGCTTCCGTTTTTTGGGGATCCGCTGTTTGCGGACCGCAAAAAAAGGCACGGTCGTGTGCATGAGGCCTTAGTCAACCATCCTATATTAGTGCACACAGGCAGCCATGTAAACATGAATGCATTATTGTTGGAAGCCACTAGAGGGCGATGTCAGCTTAACATGAGCACAGCCTTGGAGATTTAGAAAAATTGGTGCTATATAGAAAACTGAACTGACATAGTTGCCCATAGCAACCAATCAGATTGCTCCTTGCATTTTTCAGAGCTCCTTCGAAAAAATTAGAAGCTCAATCTGATTGGTTATATAGGCAATTCAATTTTATCAAAACCAATACAATGAGACAACTACCAAGATTGAATGTGTGCGACACAACGTTAATAAATACCAAAAACAAGACACACATATAATATAGTAACATATTTTATTACAAATCAGTTTGACAATACATATCACAAAATGATAAAAAGTTAGCAGCAATGTTAGAGGTGCTGATACACTGGGTGTACCCCCTTAGACCCACCAGGTCAAAAGATGACATAAAAGATGACACTAAGTCATAGTAAATACCTGGTACCAAATACACTATCTTACCCCAAGTATAGCTACTACACAATGCTATATATATACATAATACCTGAAAGGTTAATGTCATGGATACAGGTATAACGAGGAACGTACATCCTAAACATACAATAATCAAAATATAAACCTAACCAACAGGACAACCATATAAACACATCTATGTGAGCAATAGCTGTAATATCATACAGACCGGGAGAACCGCAGGACGCACCAATCCCAACGCACGTTTCGCCTACGCTTCTTCTTGGGGGCTAACTTCAATTGCTGCTAACTTTTTATCATTTTGTGATATGTATTGTCAAACTGATTTGTAATAAAATATGTTAATATATTATATGTGTGTCTTGGTTTGGGTATTTATCAATTCAATTTTATGTTGCATCAGTTTTGATCAATCACCCCCGTCGTGTTGTGTAATCATTAGGCTACTTTCACACTAGCGTTCGGAGCGGGTCCGTCTGATGTTTCATCAGACGGATCCGCTCCGATAATGCAGACGTTCGCATCCGTTCAGAACGGATGCGTCTGCATTAAAACTTAGAAAATTTTCTAAGTGTGAAAGTTGTCTGAGCGGATCCGTCCAGACTTTACATTGAAAGTCAATGGGGGACGGATCCGCTTGAAGATTGAGCCATATTGTGTCATCTTCAAGCGGATCCGTCCCCATTGACTTACATTGTAAGTGTGGACGGATCCGCTCGCCTCCGCACGGCCAGGCGGACACCCGAACGCTGCAAGCAGCGTTCAGGTGTCCGCTCACTGAGCGGAGCGGAGGCAGAACGCTGGCAGGCGGATGCATTCTCAGCGGATCCGCCTCCACTGAGAATGCATTGGGGCCAGACGGATGCGTTCGGGGCCGCTCGTGAGCCCCTTCAAACGGTGCGCACGAGCGGACACCCGAACGCTAGTGTGAAAGTAGCCTTAGCTGTGCAAAATAATGGTCTAAAACAGAATAGATTAGTTTTGAAGTTTGGGTGACTAATGAATATATTACTATATGAAAATGTATTTAGAATTCACAACTGGCTTCAAAGCCCATCTGTCAGCAGTTCTGTACCTATGACACTGGCTGACCTGTTACATGTGCGCATGGCAGCTGAAGGCATCTGTGTTGGTCCCATGTTCATATGTGTCCTCATTTCTGAGAAAACTGATGTTTTATTATATGCAAATGAGCCTCTAGGAGCACTGGGGGCGTTACCGTTACACCTAGAGACTCGGCTCTCTCTGCAACTGCTGCGCTTTCTGCACTTTGACAGGGTCAGGAAATGTAAATGGCATCATGCCTGGCCCTGTCAATAAAAGTACGAGGGCGTGGCAGCTGCACATAGAGCAGAGCCTCTAGGTGTAATGGTAACGCCCCCGTTGCTCCTAGAGGCTCATTTGCATATATTAAGACATCACTTTTCTCAGCAATGCGGGCACATATGAACATGAGACTAACACAGATGCCTTCAGCTGCCAAGTGCACATGTAACAGGTCAGCCAGTGTCAGAGGTACAAATCTGCTGACAGATGGACTTTAAGTAATTGAATGCATACATGCATTTTACAAAATATTATTTATATATAATTATTATTATTTTTTTATTTACGTTTGCTACAAAATTTACTACCTAAACATAGTCACTAGAGAAGAGCGAATTTCATACTTTGAAATACGTTCACGCTTCGTTTACTGGTAAAAGCAGAATTGCGTTATGGATTCCGTTACCACGGACCATAACGCAATTCTATGACGGAATGCCTTTAGAGACATTCCGTTATTCATTCCGTCATACTAGAAGTCTATGGGCTGCAAAACGGATCCGTCCCGTTTCCGTTATGCAGGGTAGTCCTCTCCCCCATAATGGAAACGGGACGGATCCGTTAGGCAGCCCATAGACTTCTATTATGACGGAATGAATAACGGAATGCCTCTAAAGGCATTCCGTCATAGAATTGCGTTATGGTCCGTGGTAACGAAATCCATAACGCAATTCACCTTTTACCAGTAAACGGATCGCAAACGAATTTCATAACCGGAAATTCCCTAATTTCTAATAGTCACCAATAGGGATGAGCGAATCGACTTCGGATGAAACATTCGAAGTCGATTCGCATAAAACTTTGTTTCAATACCGTACGGAGCGAGCGCTCCGTACAGTATTAGAATGTATTGGCTCTGATGAGCCAAAGTTATTACTTTGTGAAGTCTCGCGAGATTTCGCATAATAACTTCATAATAACTTGGAACCGAACCCGAGTTCGGGAAATTGATTTTTACAGTATAAATCAATTTCTGAGCCAATACATTCTAATACTGTTGTATAATCAAAGTGGATAGCTCCCCACCTTTTCTGGATGAGACAGGTGCTCTAGTCTTTACTGATCACCCAATCAGTAAAAGGTAGAAGTAAGGAAAAAAAGAATGTAAGACTGGCACTCAAATATGTGGATCATATGAAAAGTGGCATTTAATATCTATAATATCTATAATGTAATAAAATCCGCACACAATAAGGAAAAAAAGAAATAAAATATCACACAATAAAATATAACAATTCTGAAAAAATAATAAAAGCCGCAGGATAATCGCACACAGGTGGTGACGTATCGAGTAATAAAAGATGCAGTAACAATATCAATCAATTGCGCTCGCTCCGTACAGTATTGAAACAAAGTTTTATGCGAACCGACTTCAGATGTTTCATCCGAAGTCGATTCCCTCATCCCTAATCGCCAACCATTACAGATTTCAAATTTTTATCATAGGCTGTGTTATTAAAATTAGCCACTAGAGGGCAGTGTTAGCTTAATGTAGGCATAATATGGAAGACTGAATCTAAGAGCAGCGATCACACCACAAAAATCTGTGATTACAGGAACATGTACAATGTGGTCTTCAAAATGTACAACTTGCTATATTGTTGTTCTTCCCTTGTGAATGGCTCTTACCCTAAATCTTCCCATGTGTAGAAACTGATACATTGTAACAAACCCTCAGCTCAGAGAATAGGCCTAGATCTGATTTTCAGCCTTTAATATAAACAATACACTCTTTCACAGACAATTTTGTAGCTATATAGTTACAAATGATGCACATATACATTAAAGAAGCACTCCAGCCAAAAAAATATATATAATTACCTCTGTAGTGCAGCATAGGCTATTAATACAGAATAATCTGTATACCTCTTTTAATTCATGTACCATTTATGGGTCCTCTGCCATCTCGATTCATTTTCCCCTTCCATATGGTTCCCCTAATTAGTGATAGACGAACATCTGCCGGGACGGTTCGCAAGTTCGTGGCGGGTCCCATTCATTTTAATGGCAGGCGAACCTGAAAAACCTTCAGCTCATATTTGCAGCCAAGAAGTAATTACTAGAAGTGCACAAATAGTCCCACAGCATGGACAGTGACATACCAGATGCATTATTCGAATTTTCGATCTATATAAAAAAAATAATTCTATGCGAAATATCAGCAATTCAATTTTCGCGTACGCGCATGCGCAAATGCACTATACTGTACCCAAATGCACTATAAAGAAAGTATATTGGTATATAACACCCCGCTTCAATCTGTTTTTTTGGGGGGGCGACTGGTATATCACACCAGTAGAAATGATTTGTTCCAATAACGCTCGTCCCTCTATATACCTGCAGTATCGCAGCAGAACCGCACACAACAGCCGCACAATACAAGTGCACTATAATATACTGTCTAACATAGAAAGTATATTATAACATTGTACAAGGAAGGCAATCCATTAGAATATACATGAAGATAAAATGTAACCTTTAATAATTTTACTATGAGGGTCCATTCACACATCCGTAAGTATTTTGCGGATCCGGCAATGTGCATTCCGCAATTTGTGGACCACACATCGCCGGCACTATAATAGAAAATGCCTAATCTTGTCTGCAATTGTGGACAAGAAAAGGACATGTTCTAGTTTTTTGCGGAAACGGAAGCACAGATGCAGAAGTGCGGATCCGCAAATGCAGATGTGGATCGCAAATGCGGACAGCACATTCCGGCCCCATTGAAAATGAATGGGTCTGCACCCGTTTTCGCAAAATTGCGGAACAGATGCGGACCCATTTTGCGGACGTCTGAATGGAAAAGATATCCCTTAAAATTAAAATATACTGCTCAAAAAAATAAAGGGAACACTTAAACAACACAATGTAACTCCAAGTCAATCACACTTCTGTGAAATCAAACTGTCCACTTAGGAAGCAACACTGAGTGACAATCAATTTCACATGCTGTTGTGCAAATGGGATAGACAACAGGTGGAAATTATAGGCAATTAGCAAGACACCCCCAATAAAGGAGTGGTTCTGCAGGTGATGACCACAGACCACTTCTCAGTTCCTATGCTTCCTGGCTGATGTTTTGGTCACTTTTGAATGCTGGCGGTGCTTTCATTCTAGTGGTAGCATGAGACTGAGTCTACAACCCACACAAGTGGCTCAGGTAGTGCAGCTTATCCAGGATGGCACATCAATGCGAGCTGTGGCAAGAAGGTTTGCTGTGTCTGTCAGCGTAGTGTCCAGAGCATGGAGGCGCTACCAGGAGACAGGCCAGTACATCAGGAGACGTGGAGGAGGCCGTAGGAGGGCAACAACCCAGCAGCAGGACCGCTACCTTCGCCTTTGTGCAAGGAGGAACAGGAGGAGCACTGCCAGAGCCCTGCAAAATGACCTCCAGCAGGCCACAAATGTGCATGTGTCTGCTCAAACGGTCAGAAACAGACTCCATGAGGGTGATATGAGGGCCCGACGTCCACAGGTGGGGGTTGTGCTTACAGCCCAACACCGTGCAGGACGTTTGGCATTTGCCAGAAAACACCAAGATTGGCAAATTCGCCACTGGCGCCCTGTGCTCTTCACAGATGAAAGCAGGTTCACACTGAGCACATGTGACAGACGTGACAGAGTCTTGAGACGCAGTAGAGAACGTTCTGCTGCCTGCAACATCCTCCAGCATGACCGGTTTGGCATTGGGTCAGTAATGGTGTGGGGTGGCATTTCTTTGGAGGGCAGCACAGCCCTCCATGTGCTCGCCAGAGGTAGCCTGACTGCCATTAGGTACCGAGATGAGATCCTCAGACCCCTTGAGAGACCATATGCTGGTGCGGTTAGCCCTGGGTTCCTCCTAATGCAAGACAATGCTAGACCTCATGTGGCTGGATTGTGTCAGCAGTTCCTGCAAGACGAAGGCATTGATGCTATGGACTGGCCCGCCCGTTCCCCAGACCTGAATCCAATTGAGCACATCTGGGACATCATGTCTCGTCCATTCCACCAACGTCACGTTGCACCACAGACTGTCCAGGAGTTGGCAGATGCTTTAGTCCAGGTCTGGGAGGAGATCCCTCAGGAGACCGTCCGCCACCTCATCAGGAGCATGCACAGGCGTTGTAGGGAGGTCAGACAGGCACGTGGAGGCCACACACACTACTGAGCCTCATTTTGACTTGTTTTAAGGACATTACATCAAAGTTGGATCAGCCTGTAGTGTGTTTTTCCACTTTAATTTTGAGTGTGACTCCAAATCCAGACCTCCATGGGTTGAAAAATTTGATTTCCATTTTTTTATTTTTGTGTGATTTTGTTGTCAGCACATTCAACTATGTAAAGAACAAAGTATTTCAGAAGAATATTTAATTAATTCAGATCTAGGATGTGTTATTTTTGTGTTCCCTTTATTTTTTTGAGCAGTGTATATTAAATTATTAAAGTTTAGCAAAAAGCATAAATGTGGTCGGCAATAACAAGTGCTCGGCGGCACCAAATCAGAAACCATATGTCCTACCATAATCCGGGGGGTTCCAGTGCACATCAATGAATCCAGGAGGGAAAGCAAAAAACATCCATCCCTGGGCTAGATGATGATGTGGTATTGAAGGACAGGGTGGGCAAAGAACTGTCCCTGATATTGCCCTACAGGGGGTTGCTATTCTGGCCCTGATAGCCTAACCACAGACCACCCGCCCTCATAAGAGTGACCCCGTCCGGAACCTTAGCCTATATAAAAATGGCCCTAGTAAGCCCCTAGCCCCTAGGCCCCTGACTTCTAGGTGATCACTATATAGATCTATGTGTTTTTGACTCATTATAAAAGTATATTATAAGTATATCGCACCCCTCTGTGTATCACACCTATCGATAGCACATCTTTACTAGTGCTTAAAATGACTTTTGTGGCCCTATTAGCTAGCGTTTGGTGTCACTAACAGCCTGTCCCTGCTCACACAGCAACCTCTCCCTACACTGGCAAAACACTGAATGTAAAATGGCGGCCATATCAGGTTTATTTATAAGGTAGGGGGTACGTCCATGGGCTGAAATGTCTCAATTGGCTGTCCTGTACCACCTGATGGATGTGTCATGGTTCAAAGTTCTTCACAATGTAAAAGAATATGGCGGGCGCGAATTTCTCCATATGTTCGCATGTTCAGCGAATCGCGAACACGCAAAGTTCGCCGCGAAACGACCGCCGGGCGAATCGCAAGGCCACCTCTACCCCTAATATAGCTTACATTTCCCATCATTCCTCCATCTTGCCTGTGACAGAGTGGGTGGCCTCCTCACACTGCGCTTGCTCTGCTCTGAGTCCTATCTAACTGCTAACTCACGCTGCAGAGTCTCAGGTAGGGCTGGGACCCACGCCATTGCCACCATCATCATCCATGTCCCCCAACCAGTGCCATCAGCCCCATGCCGTTGCCATTTGCCATCATCCATCTCCCCCAGCCAGCGCCATCAGCCCCATTTCATTGCCATATCATCCATGTCCCCCATCCAGCGCAATCAACCCCTTGCCATAGCCATCCACCACCCCACCCCCCAGTAGATTCAGGCCCCTGCTAAAATACTTACCTTTCCTGCAGGGTGTGCGGCTGGCTGATGGAGTCTGCAGGAGACAGACTGCGTCTTCTTCCCAGCATGTACTGGGAGGGACATGACATCATACACAGCGTCAGCCAGCGCGCTGACGATGTGTTCACGCAGCGCGGTGCAGAGTCGGGAGGCAACGAAACGGTGAGTGAGAAGCTTATTCAATTCACTACCGCTCCATGGTCATCTATCACGATATAGCGATATAAACAAAATCTATGTCGTTGCCCGAATTTATATCATTCCTATCGTATATAGTTTATATCGCCCACCCCTAGTCTCAGTGTATTCAATGTGATGCAGCTTCAGCCTGTTTCTCCAGCCTCCTGCTTATGATAGATTTATCCTTGTCACCTCTCATAAGCAGGAGGCGGGGAGAGCAGTGTGAAGCTGCATTTCATAGGAGAACCCAGAGATTCTATACATGGCAATGACAGATAGTATAGACAGGCAGCGTGAGACAGAGGAGTATGGACCTATAGCAGTGCACCCTTGTTTTCGGTAGTCCCACAGCAGAGCGCCGTTCTAGAGATAAGGTAGTGCTCCGTAGTGCTTCCATGGGGTTCCGATCAGTGCTTCCATTCCGCATCTCCGTGATTGCAGACCCATTCAAGTGAATATGTGGAGAGCACACGGGCCGGTGCCCGTGTATTGCGGACCCGCCGAATGCAGGCCGCAATATGGCCACGGACACACAACGTTCGTGTGCAAGAGGCCTAACATTGAGACCGCGATTCATATTCTCAGACAGTGTAAAGTGCAACACTTCTGGTAACTCTGCCCCAACGCTGTTGATTCACATACAAATCATGACTCACTGAAGGATCTGTCCGTGTTTGCTACCAGGTCATGTGATTTAAGAGAAACCCACACCTTCTCGTATAGGGAAGGTGTCGCTTTCACTTTCTTTCACATGTGGTGATACCAATTAATTAACCTCTTACTGCTGCAACCAATTTTGACGCTGTTATTTTCGTTTTGTTTTTTCATTTCGTTTTGTTTTTTCATCTGTGCTTTCCAAGAGCCGTATTTTTTATTTATAATTTACCAGCAATGTAGTGTTTTTTTGGTTTCTTTTAGGACAAATTGTGTTTTTAAGGCTATTTTTGCAGCAATGGAGGATAGAACAAAAACAGCAATTCCGCAAGTGTTTTTTTTTTTTTTTTGCAGCATCCGCCATTCAGTATAAGGGTCCATTTAGACGTCCGTAAGTGTTTTGCAATCTGAAAATTGCGGATCCGTAAAACACGGATACAGGTCGTGTGCGTTCTGATTGCGGACAAGAAATGCCTATTCTTGTCCGCAATTGAAGACAAGAATAGGACATGCCCTATGTTTTTTGCGAGGCCGCGGAACAGAACTACGGATGCAGACAGCACATGGTATGCTGTCCGCATCTTTTGCGGCCCCATTGAAATGATTGAGTCCACAAAATTGTGGAACGGATGTGGACCTAGAACTACGGATGTGTGAATCGATGTGTGAATCGACCCAAAAAGGCGTGTAAACTTTAGTTTTTGATACAATTACCACGATACCAGGTTTATATAGGTTTTTTTGTTAGGTTTTGCAAGTTTTGAAAGTTTTTGTCGTGCCGCCAGTTGCATTTCAGCAACGAGGGAATAAATCCCCCTATGTAGAAGGTGATGTTGGAACCCAGGTGTAGGAATGCCAGAGTGGTGTAAGGGTTGCCTATAGTGTCCCTTAGGTGCGGCTTTTGCACTTGTCACGGTGCTCCTACCTGGATATCCGAAACCTCAAGTGTGGTCGTCCGAAGCAGTGAAAAAAGGGTCACTTATTCGCTGATTAGCGTATCGCTAATCAGCATTTGTACTTTTATAGTATCTGTAAGTGATCAAAACTGATCACAGTCAGATCTATAATTGTATTAGTGTCACCTTAGCTCGCCCTCCACCCAAAACGCAGTGTTTGCCCGATCAGGCCTGATCGGTCGCCCACACGTGCGTTCACCCACGCCCGCCCCACCGCAGTGACAAAAAATTATTATTTTTTGATCACTGCACAATCCCTTTACAAGCGCTGCGGCGATAAAAAAAATCTGTTTTGATATTTTTTATCAACCGCAGTGGCCTCCGGTACTTCGCTAGCCTCTTATTTGTAAGACAGGCTTGCTTTTTTTCTTGGGTAGTCTCAGGGAATACCCCCTAAATTTAGTTGACCAAATGTCAAACAGGGGGTATTCTTCTGAAGAGGCCTACAGGATTCTGACCCAGTCGGATGAGGAATGGGAACCCTCATCTGATGAATCTAGCGGGTCAGAATATGAACCTGTAGAAAGCAGTGGCTCTCTGACCCAAAGTTCGGACAAGGAGGTTGAGGTCCCTGATGGAACCAGGCGTACCCGGCCCCGTGTCGCTAGACCACAGGTTGTGCAGGATCCGTTTCAAGAGCAGCAGAGTGGGGCTGGCGCTGTCGGATCACGTGGTGAGGCATACACCAGCAGCGCAGCCCATCCTGGACCTAGTACCAGCACTGCCGTACAACATGGTGAAGTGGCAAGCACCAGAAGGGCAGTTGAAGCTGGTACGGTGGCACGTGCACTAGTTACCCCGTCGCAGCCACCGCACAGACAGGCCCGTAGAGCCCCTAGAGTCCCTGAGGTGCTGGAAAACGCTGATTGGCAGTCACCAACTTCAGCCGCACCATTAGTTCCCCCTTTCACCGCCCAGTCTGGAGTTCGGGTTGAGACAGCTCAGATCGGTTCGGCACTGGGATTTTTTGAGCTGTTCTTGACTGCGGAGCTCTTGGATTTAGTCGTGGCAGAAACAAAATCGGTATGCCACTCAATTTATAGCCGCCAACCCGGGAAGCTTTTATGCCCAGCCTTTCCGGTGGAAACCAGTCCAAGTTTCCGAATTTAAAACTTTTCTGGGCCTTCTCCTGAACATGGGTCTAACCAAAAAGCATGAATTGCGGTCATATTGGTCCACGAACCCAATTCATCACATGCCCATGTTCTCTGCTGCTATGTCCAGGACACGTTTTGAGACCATCCTGCGTTTCCTGCACTTTAGCGACAACAGCACCTCCCGTCCCAGAGGCCACCCAGCTTTTGACCGGCACTACAAAATTCGGCCCCTCATAGACCACTTCAACCAGAAATTTGCAGATTTGTATACCCCTAAGCAAAACTTCTGCGTAGACGAGTCCCTTATACATTTTACCGGGCGCCTTGGCTTCAAACAATACATCCCAAGCAAGCGCTCCCGGTATGGGGTCAAATTGTATAAGCTCTGTTAAAGGGCCACAGGCTATACCCACAAATTTCGGATCTATGAGGGAAAAGATCAGACCCTGGAGCCGGTCGGTTGCCCTGACTACCTGGGGAGCAGTGGGAAGACAGTCTGGGACTTGGTGTCACCCTTATTTGGCAAGGGGTACCATCTTTATGTGGACAATTTTTACACAAGTGTGCCCCTCTTCAGGCATTTGTTCCTAGAACAGATTGGCTGCTGTGGCACGGTGCGACCTAGTCGCCGGGGCTTCCCCCAACGGCTCGTTACCACCCGTCTTGCAAGAGGGGAGAGGGCTGCATTGTGTAACGAAGAACTGCTTGCGGTGAAATGGAGAGACAAGCGTGACGTTTACATGCTCTCCTCCATTCACGCAGACACGACAATACAAATTGAACGGGCAACCCGTGTCATTGAAAAGCCCCTTTCAGTCCACGACTATAACCTTCACATGGGAGGGGTCGACTTCAATGACCAGATGTTGGCTCCTTATTTCGTTTCCCGACGTACCAGATGCTGGTATAAGAAGGTGTCTGTATATTTGATTCAATTGGCTGCATATAATAGTTTTGTTCTCTACAGTAAGGCTGGGAGAACAGGATCCTTCCTCAAATTTCAGGAAGAGATCATTGAGAACCTCCTGTATCCAGGAGGTTCCGTGGCCCCAACCACCAGTGTAGTGAGCCGTCTACACGAGCGACATTTCCCCAATGTCGTTGCTGGTACCTCAACCCAACCGTCACCCCGAAAAAAAAATTGTGTCTGTAGCAGGAGTGGAATAAGGCGTGACACCCGCTATTTCTGTCCTGACTGCCCTGACCACCCTGCCCTATGCTTTGGGGAGTGTTTCCGGAAGTAACACACACAGGTACACTTAGCATAGGGATTGCATCTCACAGGACAGGCACACAGGGCTATTAGGGCCCTTTTACTCACAGCTGCTGCAAACCTCTCCTTTCACCTGGGATAAAATGCATAATGTACTTCGCCACATCTTTGGGCGATTTGCGCTTTGCACATTGTGGAGAGGTTTGTCCTATAAAGGTAACAACAAACAAACAAAAAACACCGGTAAGCAAAAAAGTTAACGTTCAGTTCAAAAAGTTAAATAAAGTTTATATGTTCTGTTCAAAAGTTATTATAAAGTTAATAAATTTATTGTGTTGCAGCCTATTGTGTTTTTTCTTTTTTGTTTTTTTTACCTTCCAGGTGGACCAACCGATGAACCAGCTGCAGCACTGATGTGCATTCTGACAGAAGCATTGCGCTGCTGTCAGATTACACGTAAGTCGGTGTATGCGGCGCTGCAAGACGAGATTTCTCCTCTGCAGTAAAAGATACGTTTGCCGAGGCATATGAGCTGAGGAGGCGGCGGTGTTCATATACTTTGGCAAACACTTTGTATATTAAAAATTTTAAAAAAATCCCGGCAATGATTTATTCATTCACATTGATTGATGTAAATGGAGAAATCTGGTTTGCCAGGGCATACGGGCTAAGTGGGTATGGATGTTGGGTGGAGCTCCTATGTCCTGGCAGACGCCTTTCCCCTCCTTTTTGTTTTTGGCAGAGATTTTTTCATCCACATTGATCGATGCGAATGAAGAAATCTGTGCCGTTCATTTTGTCTTTCAGCCCAGAGGCTGAACGGAAAAAAAAAATCTCATTACCCGTATGCTCAATATAAGGACAATAGCAGAAACTCCTAATGCTGGCCATACATGTAATGATTGCGGAGACCCTCAAATGCCAGGGCAGTACAAACACCCCACAAATGACCCCATTTTGGAAAGAAGACACCCCAAGGTATTCGCTGAGGGGCATATTGAGTCCATGAAAGATTGAAATTTTTTTCCCAAGTTAGCGGAAAGGGAGACTTTGTGAGAAAAAAAAAAAAAAACAATTTCCGCTAACTTGTGCCAAAAAAAATAAATTTCTATGAACTCGCCATGCCCCTCATTGAATACCTTGGGTGTCTTCTTTCCAAAATGGGGTCACATGTGGGGTATTTATGCTGCCCTGGCATTTTAGGGGCCCTAAAGCGTGAGAAGAAGTCTGGGATCCAAATGTCTAAAAATGCCCTCCTAAAAGGAATGTGGGCCCCTTTGCGCATCTAGGCTGCAAAAAAGTGTCACACATCTGGTATTGCCGTACTCAGGAGAAGTTGGGGAATGTGTTTTGGGGTGTCATTTTACATATACCCATGCTGGGTCAGAGAAATATCTCGGTCAAATGCCAACTTTGTATAACAAAAATGGGAAAAGTTGTCTTTTGCCGAGATATTTATCTCACCCAGCATGGGTATATGTAAAATCACACCCCAAAACACATTGCCCAACTTCTCCTGAGTACGGCAATACCAGATGTGTGACATTTTTTTGCAGCCTAGGTGCGCAAAGGGGCCCACATTCCAAAGAGCACCTTTAGGATTTCACTGGCCATTTTTTACAGATTTTGATTTCAAACTACTTACCACACATTAGGGCCCCTAGAATGCCAGGGCAGTATAACTACCCCACAAGTGACCCCATTTTGGAAAGAAGACACCCCAAGATATTCCGTGAGGGGCATGGCGAGTTCCTCGAATGTTTTATTTTTTGTCACAAGTTAGCGGAAAATGATGATTTTTGATTTTTTCTTTCTCTTACAAAGTCTCATATTCCACTAACTTGTGACAAAAAATAAAAAATTCTAGGAACTTGCCATGCCCCTCACGGAATACCTAGGGGTGTCTTCTTTCGAAAATGGGGTCACTTGTGGGGTAGTTATACTGCCCTGGCATTCTAGGAGCCCTAATGTGTGGTAAGTAGTTTGAAATCAAAATGTGTAAAAAATGACCTGTGAAATCCTAAAGGTGCTCTTTGGAATGTGGGCCCCTTTGCCCACCTAGGCTGCAAAAAAGTGTCACACATCTGGTATTGCCGTACTCAGGAGAAGTTGGGGAATGTGTTTTGGGGTGTCATTTTACATATACCCATGCTGGGTGAGATAAATATCTTGGTCAAATGCCAACTTTGTATAAAAAAAATGAGAAAAGTTGTCTTTTGCCAAGATATTTCTCTCACCCAGCATGGGTATATGTAAAATGACACCCCAAAACACATTCCCCAACTTCTCCTGAGTACGGCAATACCAGATGTGTGACACTTTTTTGCAGCCTAGGTGGGCAAAGGGGCCCACATTCCAAAGAGCACCTTTTGGATTTCACCGGCCATTTTTTACAGATTTTGATTTCAAACTACTTCGCACGCATTTGGGCCCCTAAAATGCCAGGGCAGTATAACTACCCCACAAGTGACCCCATTTTGGAAAGAAGACACCCCAAGATATTTCGTGATGGGCATAGTGAGTTCATGGAAGTTTTTATTTTTTGTCACAAGTTAGTGGAATATGAGACTTTGTAAGAAAAAAATAAATAAAAAATCATTTTCCGCTAACTTGTGACAAAAAATAAAAAGTTCTATGAACTCACTATGCCCATCAGCGAATACCTTAGGGTGTCTACTTTCCGAAATGGGGTCATTTGTGGGGTTTTTCTTCTGTCTGGGCATTGTAGAACCTCAGGAAACATGACAGGTGCTCAGAAAGTCAGAGCTGCTTCAAAAAGCAGAAATTCAAATTTTTGTACCATAGTTTGTAAACGCTATAACTTTTACCCAAACCATTTTTTTTTACCCAAACATTTTTTTTTATCAAAGACATGAAGAACAATTAATTTAGAGAAAAATTTATATATGGATGTCATTTTTTTGCAAAAATTTCGTTAAATTTCGATTAATAACAAAAAAAGTAAAAATGTCAGCAGCAATGAAATACCACCAAATGAAAGCTCTATTAGTGAGAAGAAAAGGAGGTAAAATTCATTTGGGTGGTAAGTTGCATGACCGAGCAATAAACGGTGAAAGTAGTGTAGTGCAGAAGTGTAAAAAGTGGAGTTTAAGCTAGGGGAGCTGAGGTGGTTAAATAGAACTTTTCTTTTTCTGCTGTAGGCTGCAAATTTGCTTTCTGTGGTCTGACTCTGTCTTTATCTTGCTTTGTATCTTTGTCTTTATCTGTCTTTATTTCAGGGTATCCTTCTTCCTGACTTCAAGCTCACTTAGCTTGGCTTTAGGCAACGCAAGCCCAGGAGGGGACATGCAACCTCTAGAACTCACAGGCAGGGCCTGTCCAGACAGGGCAAGGCCTGCTTCCTTCCCCAGCAGGGGACAAGCTGGACCTCAACCTCTCCCCAAGAGAGGTAGGCTGGAACTGACTTCCACTATCTAGACAGCACTAAACTCCTCCCTCTCTAGAGAGGGCTGAAATGGAACTAGGAGGTTCCTCTCCAGGGAAACTAACTCTGCCAACATCGCCGCCATCTGCTGGTGAACCAGGCACATTACATTTTAACACAACTGTTTCATAGAAAATACATACACATTATGCAGGACATGATATTAGATGTTTAAAATGACAAAGGATGCACCATTAAAGATAGTGGAGGGGTAAAAAGAGTGGTCACATGCATACTTTCATCACATTTACTAACCATTTTATGGACTTTTCTAAGCTTTTTTTTTAGGCCTCATCCGAGAAGGGGCATAACTTTGTGGTAAAGGGGCGTAACCTTAATGTGCCAACATTTTATAGTATTTTTGGAGTAAAACTACACCAACTTATAAGTGGTGTAAACAGACTAGACCAGTTTTTTTGGTGCACGTAAAAAATAGTAACATAAAGTTGGTCCGTGCACTAGAATAGCACCTTTGTCTAACATTAAGACCGTAAATCATATTCTCAGACAGTGTGAGGCTACTTTCACACTTGCGTTTTGTGCGGATCCGTCATGGACGGATCCGTTCAGATAATACAACTGTCTGTATCAGTTCAGAACGGATCCGTTTGTATAATCTTTAACATAGCCATGACGGATCCGTCTTGAACACTATTGAAAGTCAATGGAGGACGGATCCGTTTTCTATTGTGCCAGATTGGGTCAGTGAAAACGGATCCGTTCCCATTAACTTACATTGTGTGTCAGAACGGATTCCGTTTGGCTCAGTTTCATCAGGCGAACAAAGCGGAACGGAGGCAAACTGATGCATTCTGAGCGGATCCTTTTCCATTCAGAATGCATTAGGGCAAAACTGATCCGTTTTGGACCGCGTGTGAGAGCCCTGAACGGATCTCGCAAACGTAAAGCCAAAACGCCAGTGTGAAAGTAGCCTAAAGTGCGACACTTCTGGTAACTCTGCCCCAACGCTGTTGATTTACTCACAAATCATGACTCACTGAAGGATCTGTCCGTGTCTGCTACCAGGTCATGTGATTTAAGAGAAACCCACATCTTCTCGTATAGGGAAGGTGTCGCTTTCACTTTCTTTCACATGTGGTGATACCAATTAATTAACCTCTTACTGCTGCAACCAATTTTGCCATTCATGACACTGTTATTTTAGTTTTTTCATCTGTGCTTTCCAAAAGCCGTATTTTTTATTTTTTTATTTTACCAGCAATGTAGTGTTTTGGATTTTTTTTTAGGACAAATTGTGTTTTTTAAGGCTATTTTTGCAGCGATGGGGGATCAAACAAAAACAGCAATTCCGCAAGTTGTTTTTTGGCAGCATCCGCCATTCAGTACAAGGGTCCATTCAGAAGTCCAAAAGTGTTTTGCAGTCTGCAAATTGCGGATCCGCAAAACACGGATACCGGTCGTGTGCGTTCTGATTGCGGACAAGAAATGCCTATTCTTGTCCACAATTGCGGACAAGAATAGGACATGCTCTATATTTTTTGCGGGGCCGCGGAACAGAACTACGGATGCAGACAGCACACGGTATGCTGTCCGCATCTTTTGCAGCCCTATTAAAATGATTGAGTCCGCACCCGTTCTGCAAAATTGTGGAACGGATGTGGACCCAGAACTACGGATGTGTGAATGGACCCAAAAAGGTGTGTAAACTTTAGCTTTTGATACGATTACCACGATATCAGGTTTATATAAGTTTATTTGTTAGATTTTACTACTTTTACACAAAAATACTTCTTTAAAAAATCATTTTGTGTCTCCGTATTCCGAGAGCCTGCCATCTTTGCCTTGGGTGCTCAGACACCTTGTCCCTCCTCTGTTCTCCTCTCGTCTTTCCTTCCATCATTATTTCAAAGATACTTCCCACACATTCTCCATAGAACACAGACTTTCTCCTACCAGCAAAACCTTCAAAAACCACCACAAAACCCAAGAAGACCACCCTGCACGACTCCACTGCCATCTGAGCAGCTTCTACTGCCACCTACCATCTTTTACCCCTTCCCTTGTAGATTGTAAGCCCTCATGGGCAGGAGCCTCTCTCCTCACTGCCAGTCTGTCACTCAGTAACCCCTACCATAGGGAAACAACATACTGCTGCTATGGGGCCCACACTCCACCTTGAAGACCAAAGGGGCCTCCACCGTATATGACAATATTTTAACACTATGTGACACTATTATTTTGGGCAGGGCGATATTAGTGGGGCACTATAATTTTTTAGGACAATGTGGGAGCACTATATACAAAACAACTGTTTGCTGGTTTTGTGGGCACCAGAGCAGTAGCATGAACCTGTAAAGGGCTCAGACCTTACCCTGTCCAGTGAGTGGTACACCTGGCTTCACACTTTAAGGGGTTGTCCTACGGAAAATATTCTACAGGTTTCAAACCAGCACCTGGATCTGAATACTTTTGTAATTGCATGTAATAAAAAAAAATTGCATAGTCACTGAGTTATTCAATAAAATGTATCTGTATAGCGCCACCTGCTGTCTATTTTTTTCTTATTTCTATGTCCGTCTCACTGAGACACATGCTCATTTTCGTCCTTCAGCTGGCTCCTGTGTTGTGATAGGAAGAGAGCTGCAGCAGAATGGACACGCCCCCTGAGCTGCAGCAGAGAGGACACTCCCCTTGAGCTCTCAGATTGATATAAATCTAGCGGAGCAATGAATGGGGAGATCTCTGGATCCATGAGAGGTACAGGGCTGGTTCTAGCTTTGTTAGAATGAGATTGTCAAGTTCTATATGATTTTTATTTTTTACATTAGTCATGGGATAACCCCTTTAAGGTTAGTGGAAGGGAACAGGCAGACACAGTAATAACTTTGAGCAACGTCTGATCACACATGGGGCAGAAAGCTTACAGCACAATCCCACAGATTTTGCACCCAGCCTCCTCAGGTGACAATATATCTGCCTTGAAGTCTCCCTCCCAATGGCTAATGGTCACATGTGTTGTTCAGTTCTGTTTCCTTGAGCAGGAAAATGAAAAAAGAGGGACAATATATTTTTTTTTATTGTGGTGTAATATACAGGTATTGGTATGACTGTACATCTCTTATTGCTGTGATACACTTATGATTTGTACGTCGCATAGTCTTTTTCTCTTTTTTGAATAAACGTTTCTTTACAAAAAGAAAATTGCTGATGTTGGTTGTTATAGGCGATGGCAATTCTCCTCCTGGCGCACTCCGCGTGCCAATTGCCAAGCGCCACACACTCCACTAGCTAGCTAACTACATGCAGTATGCTGCTGGTTTTTCTCTCCACCATAGGCTGCTACTCACTCATTGCAGTCTGCATGCTTCTGCCATGAGGTCTTCAAGGGCATCTCTATTTATAAATACAGAGTAGTCCAAAAATGGAGACTGTTTGTGGCAAATCTATGAGGGGCGGTATCCAAGGTGGCTGCCATCTTGAAACAAAATTCATATTTTTTAATGGGAAGGAGTGCATGTGACGTGTGTATCTGATGGAGAATTTGATGAGGAATCCAAATTGGTGCTTAATATGTCTTTATTCCGGACAAAGTTATTAACAATTTTCTCCTTGATACAGACACAGATATGGCTGTGAGATTAAAGGGGTTGGACACTCTCTAAGTACTTTCCACTACTGTGTGGCAAGCAGGGAAAAAATTCAGTTCCTAATATACTAATATACATTTTTCTTCAGTTTTAAGCCATGCACACTGAGCCCAGCTCTACCTTGCAGCCAAGTTCGTCCATGCCTGTAGTGTAGCTGGGGTGGCTACTCAGTCCATCACCCCCAACCCGCTAAGCAACGCCCCTGACTCTGTTAGGCCACGCCCCCTGCAGCTACCCCAGAAAGCCGGACATCAGGCCACCCTGACCTGTACAGTACGTTTTTTTATATAGTTACACGGAAATGTGGCATATATATATATATATATATATATATATATATATATATATATACACAGTGGATATAAAAAGTCTACACACCCCTGTTAAAATGTCAGGTTTCTTTGCTATAAAAAAAAAATTAGACAAAGATAAATCATTTCAGAACTTTTTCCACCTTTAATGTGACCTATAAACTGTACAACTCAATTGAAAAACAAACTGAAATCTTTTAGGTGGAGGGAAGAAAAAAAAAACTAAAATAATGTGGTTGCATAAGTGTGCACACCCTCTTATAACTGGGGATGTAGATGTGTTCAGAATTAAGCGATCACATTCAAAATCTTGTTAAATAGGAGTCAGCATACACCTGCCATCATTTAAAGTGCCTCTAACCCCAAATTAAGTTCAGCTGTTCTTTCCTGAAATTTCTTAGTCGCATCCCACAGCAGAAGCCATGGTCCACAGAGAGCTTCCAAAGCATCAGAGGGATCTCATTAATAAAAGGTATCAGTCAGGAGAAGGGTACATAATAATTTCCAAGGCATTAGATATACCATGGAACACAGTGGAGACCGTCATCATCAAGTGGAGAAAATATGGCACAACAGTGACATTACCAAGAACTGGACGTCCCTCCAAAATTGATGAAAAGACGAGAAGAAAACTTGTCTGGGAGGCGACCAAGAGGCCGACAGCAACATTAACCACCTCAGCCCCCAGTGCTTAAACACCCTGAAAGACCAGGCCACTTTTTACACTTCTGACCTACACTACTTTCACCGTTTATTGCTCGGTCATGCAACTTACCACCCAAATGAATTTTACCTCCTTTTCTTCTCACTAATAGAGCTTTCATTTGGTGGTATTTCATTGCTGCTGACATTTTTACTTTTTTTGTTATTAATCGAAATTTAACGATTTTTTTGCAAAAAAATGACATTTTTCACTTTCAGTTGTAAAATTTTGCAAAAAAAACGACATCCATATAGAAATTTTGCTCTAAATTTATAGTTCTACATGTCTTTGATAAAAAAAAAATGTTTGGGTAAAAAAAAAATGGTTTGGGTAAAAGTTATAGCGTTTACAAACTATGGTACAAAAATGTGAATTTCCGCTTTTTGAAGCAGCTCTGACTTTCTGAGCACCTGTCATGTTTCCTGAGGTTCTACAATGCCCAGACAGTACAAACACCCCACAAATGACCCCATTTCGGAAAGTACACACCCTAAGGTATTCGCTGATGGGCATAGTGAGTTCATAGAACTTTTTATTTTTTGTCACAAGTTAGCGGAAAATGATGATTTTTTTTTTTTTTTCTTACAAAGTCTCATATTGCACTAACTTGTGACAAAAAATAAAAAGTTCTATGAACTCACTATGCCCATCAGCGAATACCTTGGGGTCTCTTCTTTCCAAAATGGGGTCACTTGTGGGGTAGTTATACTGCCCTGGCATTCTAGGGGCCCAAATGTGTGGTAAAGAGTTTGAAATCAAATTCAGTAAAAAATGACCTGTGAAATCCGAAAGGTGCTCTTTGGAATATGGGCCCCTTTGCCCACCTAGGCTGCAAAAAAGTGTCACACATCTGGTATCCCCGTACTCAGGAGAAGTTGAGGAATGTGTTTTGGGGTGTCTTTTTACATATACCCATGCTGGGTGAGATAAATATCTTGGTCAAATGACAACTTTGTATAAAAAAATGGGAAAAGTTGTCTTTTGCCAAGATATTTCTCTCACCCAGCATGGGTATATATAAAATGACACCCCAAAACACATTCCCCACCTTCTCCTGAGTACGGAGATACCAGATGTGTGACACTTTTTTGCAGCCTAGGTGGGCAAAGGGGCCCATATTCCAAAGAGCACCTTTCGGATTTCACTCATCATTTTTTACAGAATTTGATTTCTAACTCCTTACCACACATTTGGGCCCCTAGAATGCCAGGGCAGTATAACTACCCCACAAGTGACCCCATTTTGGAAAGAAGACACCCCAAGCTATTCCGTGAGGGGCATGGCGAGTTCCTAGAATTTTTTATTTTTTGTCACAAGTTAGTGGAAAATGATGATTTTTTTTTTTTTTTTTTTTTTTCATACAAAGTCTCATATTCCACTAACTTGTGACAAAAAATAAAAACTTCCATGAACTCACTATGCCCATCAGCGAATACCTTGGGGTCTCTTCTTTCCAAAATGGGGTCACTTGTGGGGTAGTTATACTGCCCTGGCATTCTAGGGGCCCAAATGTGTGGTAAGGAGTTTGAAATCAAATTCTGTAAAAAATGACGAGTGAAATCCGAAAGGTGCTCTTTGGAATATGGGCCCCTTTGCCCACCTAGGCTGCAAAAAAGTGTCACACATCTGGTATCCCCGTACTCAGGAGAAGTTGAGGAATGTGTTTTGGGGTGTCTTTTTACATATACCCATGCTGGGTGAGATAAATATCTTGGTCAAATGACAACTTTGTATAAAAAAATGGGAAAAGTTGTCTTTTGCCAAGATATTTCTCTCACCCAGCATGGGTATATGTAAAATGACACCCCAAAACACATTCCCCACCTTCTCCTGAGTACGGAGATACCAGATGTGTGACACTTTTTTGCAGCCTAGGTGGGCAAAGGGGCCCATATTCCAAAGAGCACCTTTCGGATTTCACTCGTCATTTTTTACAGAATTTGATTTCAAACTCCTTACCACACATTTGGGCCCCTAGAATGCCAGGGCAGTATAACTACCCCACAAGTGACCCCATTTTGGAAAGAAGACACCCCAAGCTATTCCGTGAGGGGCATGGCGAGTTCCTAGAATTTTTTATTTTTTGTCACAAGTTAGTGGAAAATGATGATTTTTTTTTTTGATTTTTTTTTCATACAAAGTCTCATATTCCACTAACTTGTGACAAAAAATAAAAACTTCCATGAACTCACTATGCCCATCAGCAAATACCTTGGGGTCTCTTCTTTCCAAAATGGGGTCACTTGTGGGGTAGTTATACTGCCCTGGCATTCTAGGGGCCCAAATGTGTGGTAAGGAGTTTGAAATCAAATTCAGTAAAAAATGACCAGTGAAATCCGAAAGGTGCTCTTTGGAATATGGGCCCCTTTGCCCACCTAGGCTGCAAAAAAGTGTCACACATGTGGTATTGCCGTACTCAGGAGAAGTTGAGGAATGTGTTTTGGGGTGTCTTTTTACATATACCCATGCTGGGTGAGATAAATATCTTGGTCAAATGACAACTTTGTATAAAAAAATGGGAAAAGTTGTCTTTTGCCAAGATATTTCTCTCACCCAGCATGGGTATATATAAAATGACACCCCAAAACACATTCCCCACCTTCTCCTGAGTACGGAGATACCAGATGTGTGACACTTTTTTGCAGCCTAGGTGGGCAAAGGGGCCCATATTCCAAAGAGCACCTTTCGGATTTCACAGGTCATTTTTTGCTGAATTTGATTTCAAACTCCTTACCACACATTTGGGCCCCTAGAATGCCAGGGCAGTATAACTACCCCACAAGTGACCCCATTTTGGAAAGAAGAGACCCCAAGGTATTCGCTGATGGGCATAGTGAGTTCATGGAAAAAAAAATTTTTTGTCACAAGTTAGTGGAATAGGAGACTTTGTATGAAAAAAAAAAAAAAAAAAAAATCATCATTTTCCACTAACTTGTGACAAAAAATAAAAAATTCTAGGAACTTGCCATGCCCCTCACGGAATACCTTGGGGTGTCTTCTTTCCAAAATGGGGTCACTTGTGGGGCAGTTATACTGCCCTGGCATTTTCCAGGGGCCCTAATGTCTGGTAAGTAGGTAAATGACCTGTGAAATCTGAAAGGTGCTCTTTGGAATGTGGGCCCCTTTGCCCAGCTAGGCTGCAAAAAAGTGTCACACATCTGGTATCTCCGTACTCAGGAGAAGGTAAGGAATGTGTTTTGGGGTGTCATTTTACATATACCCATGCTGGGTGAGAGAAATATCTTGGCAAAAGACAACTTTTCCCATTTTTTTTATACAAAGTTGGCATTTGACCAAGATATTTATCTCACCCAGCATGGGTATATGTAAAATGACACCCCAAAACATATTCCCCAACTTCTGCTGAATACGGAGATACCAGATGTGTGACACTTTTTTGCAGCCTAGGTGGGCAAAGGGGCCCAAATTCCTTTTAGGAGGGCATTTTTAGACATTTGGATACCAGACTTCTTCTCACGCTTTGGGGCCCCTAAAATGCCAGGGCAGTATAAATACCCCACATGTGACCCCATTTTGGAAAGAAGACACCCCAAGGTATTCAATGAGGGGCATGGCGAGTTCATTGAAAAAAAAAAATTTTGGCACAAGTTAGCGGAAATTGATTTTTTGGATTTTGTTCTCACAAAGTCTCCCTTTCCGCTAACTTGGGACAAAAATTTCAATCTTTCATGGACTCAATATGCCCCTCAGCGAATACCTTGGGGTGTCTTCTTTCCAAAATGGTGTTATTTGTGGGGTGTTTGTACTGCCCTGGCATTTGAGGGTCTCCGCAATCATTACATGTATGCTCAGCATTAGGAGTTTCTGCTATTCTCCTTATATTGAGCATACGGGTAATGAGATTTTTTTTTTCCGTTCAGCCTCTGGGCTGAAAGAAAAAAATGAACGGCACAGATTTCTTCATTCGCATCGATCAATGTGGATGAAAAAAATCTCTGCCAAAAAAAGAAAAAGGAGGGGAAAGGCGTCTGCCAGGACATAGGAGCTCCGCCCAACATCCATACCCACTTCAGCTCGTATGCCCTGGCAAACCAGATTTCTCCATTCACATCAATCGATGTGGATGAATAAATCATTGCCGGGATTTTTTTTTTTATATATACAAAGTGTTTGCCAAAGTATATGAACACCGCCACCTCCTCAGCTCATATGCCTCGGCAAACATATCTTTTACTGCAGAGGAGAAATCTCGTCTTGCAGCGCCGCATACACCGACTTGCGTGTAATCTGACAGCAGCACAATGCTTCTGTCCGAATGCACATCAGTGCTGCAGCTAGTCGATCGGTTGGTCCACCTGAAAGGTAAAAAAAACAAAACAAAAAAGAAAAAACCAGGCCGCAAAGCAATAACTTTATTAACTTTAGAACAGAACATATTAACTTTTTTAAACTTTTTTAACTTTTTTACTTACCGGTAATTTTTTTTTTGTTTAGTTTTTTTTACCTTTATAGAACAAACCTCTCCTTCCCCATGGGACAATGTGCAAAGCGCAAATCGCCCAAAGATGTGGCGAAGTACGTTATGCACTTTATCCCAGGTGAAAGGAGAGGTTTGCAGCAGCTGAGAGTAAAAGGGCCCTAATAGCCCTGTGTGCCTGTCCTGTGAGATGCAATCCCTATGCTAGGTGTACCTGTGTGTGGTACTTCCGGAAACACTCTCCATAGCATAGGGCAGGGTGGTCAGCACAGTCAGGACAGAAATAGCGGGTGTCACGCCTTATTCCACTCCTGCTACAGACACGACATCTTTTTCGGGGTGACGGTTGGGTTGAGGTACCAGGAACGACACTGGGGAAATGTCGCTCGTGTAGACGGCTAACTACACTGGGGGATGGGGCCACGGAACCTCCTGGGTAAAGGAGGTTCTCGATGATCTCTTCCTGGAATTTGAGGAAAGATCGTGTTCTCCCAGCCTTACTGTAGAGAACAAAACTATTGTACAGCGCCAATTGAATTAAATATACAGACACCTTCTTATACCAGCGTCTGGTTCTGCGGGAAACTAAATACGGAGACAACATCTGGTCATTGAAGTCCACCCCTCCCATGAGCGCATTATAGTCGTGGACACAGAGGGGCTTTTCAATGACACGGGTTGCTCGCTCAATTTGGATTGTCGTGTCTGCGTGAATGGAGGAGAGCATGTAAACGTCACGCTTGTCTCTCCATTTCACCGCGAGCAGTTCTTCGTTACACAAGGCAGCCCTCTCCCCCCTTGCAAGACGGGTGGTTACAAGCCGTTGGGGGAAGCCCACGCGACTAGTTCGCGCGGTGCCACAGGCGCAAATCCGTTCTAGAAACAAATGCCTAAAGAGGGCCACACTTGTGTAAAAATTGTCCACATAAAGATGGTACCCCTTGCCGAATAAGGGTGACACCAAGTCCCAGACTGTCTTCCCACTGCTCCCCAGGTAGTCAGGGCAACCGACCGGCTCCAGGGTCTGATCTTTTCCCTCATAGACACGAAATTTGTGGGTATAGCCTGTGGCCCTTTCACAGAGCTTATACAATTTGACCCCATACCGGGCACGCTTGCTTGGGATGTACTGTTTGAAGCCAAGGCGCCCGGTAAAATGTATTAGGGACTCGTCTACGCAGATGTTTTGCTCGGGGGTATACAAATCTGCAAATTTCTGGTTGAAATGGTCTATGAGGGGCCGAATTTTGTGGAGCCGGTCAAAAGCTGGGTGGCCTCTGGGACGGGAGGTGGTGTTGTCGCTAAAATGCAGGAAACGGAGGATGGCCTCAAATCGTGCCCTGGACATAGCAGCAGAGAACATGGGCATGTGATGAATCGGGTGCGTTGACCAATATGACCGCAATTCATGCTTTTTTGTCAGGCCCATGTTGAGGAGAAGGCCCAAAAAAAAATTAATTTCGGAAACTTGGACTGGTTTCCACCGGAAAGGCTGGGCATAAAAGCTTCCCGGGTTGGCGGATATAAATTGTGTGGCATACTGGTTGGTCTCTGCCACGACTAAGTCCAAGAGCTCCGCAGTCAAGAACAGCTCAAAAAATCCCAGGGCCGAACCGATTTGAGCCGTCTCAACCCGAACTCCAGACTGGGCGGTGAAAGGGGGAACTACAGGTGCGGCTGAAGTTGGTGACTGCCAATCAGGGTTTGCCAGCACCTCAGGGATTCTAGGGGCTCTACGGGCCTGTCTTTGCGGTGGCTGCGACGGGGTAACTAGTGCACGTGCCACCGTACCAGCTTCAACTGCCCTTCTGGTGCTCGCCACGTCACCATGTTGTACGGCAGTGCTGGTACTAGGTCCAGGGAGGGCTGCGCTGCTGGTGTATGCCTCACCACGTGATCCGGCAGCGACAGCCCCACTCTGCTGCTCTTGAAGCGGATCCTGCATAACCTGTGGTCTAGCGACATGGGGCCGGGTACGCCTGGTGCTGTCAGGGACCTCCACCTCCTCGTCCGAACTTTGGGTCAGAGAGCCACTGCTTTCCACAGGTTCATATTCTGACCCGCTAGATTCATCAGATGAGGGTTCCCACTCCTCATCCGACTGGGTCAGAATCCTGTAGGCCTCTTCAGAAGAATACCCCCTGTTTGACATTTTGGACTACTAAATTTAGGGGTATTCCCTGAGACTACCCAAGAAAAAAAGCAAACCTGTCTTACAAAGGGGAGGCTAGCGAAGTACCGGAGGCCGCTGCGGTTGATAAAAAATATCAAAACTGATTTTTTTATCGCCGCAGTGCGTGTAAAATGAATGTGCAGTGATCAAAAAATATATTTTTTTTGTCACTGCGGTGGGGCGGGCGTGGGTGAACGCACGTGTGGGCGACCGATCAGGCCTGATCGGGCAAACACTGCGTTTTGGGTGGAGGGCGAACTAAAGTGACACTAATACTATTATAGATCTGACCGTGATCAGTTTTGATCACTTACAGATACTATAAAAGTACAAATGCTGATTAGCGATACGCTATTCAGCGAATAAAAGTGACTGCGGTGCGGTGGGGTGGGCGCTAACTACCTAACCAAGGGGCCTAAACTATCCCTAAAACCTAACAGCCAATACTAGTGAAAAAAAAAAAGTGACAGTTTACACTGATCACTTTTTTTCCTTTCACTGGTGATTGACAGGGGCGATCAAAGGGGTGATCAAAGGGTTAATTGGGGTGCAGGGGGGTGATCTGGGGCTAAGGTGTAGTGTTGGTGCTACTCACAGTTCAGTCTGCTCCTGTGCTGGATCCAACCGACGAAAAGGACCAGCACAGGAGCAGAGAAGCCATATAACAGATCATATTTACTAATATGATCTGTTATATGGCTTGTGATTGGATTTTTTAAAAATCGCCAGCCTGCCAGCCAATGATCGTTGCTGGCAGGCTGGTGACGAACTTGTTCTTTAACTTTTGCCGGCCCGCGATGCGCATGCGCGGGCCGGCTTGGAGCGAAATCTCGCGTCTCACGAGATGACGCGTATATGCGTGACTGTGCGCAGCGCTGCCACCTCCGGAACGCGAATCTGCGTTAGGCGGTCCGGAGGTGGTTAAAGGGGCTGCAGGAATATCTGGCAAGTACTGGCTGTGTGGTACATGTGACACCAATCTCCCGTATTCTTCATATGTCTGGGCTATGGTGTAAAGTTGCAAGACGAAAGCCTTTTCTTACGAAGAAAACATCCAAGCCAGGCTACATTTTGCAAAAACACATCTGAAGTCTCCCAAAAGCATGTGGGAAAAGGTGTTATGGTCTGATGAAACCAAGGTTGAGCTTTTTGGCCATAATTCCAAAAGATATGTTTGGCCCAAAAACAACACTGCACATCACCAAAAGAACACCATCCCCACAGTGAAGCATGGTGGTGGCAGCATCATGCCAAGGGCTGTTTTTCTTCAGCTGGAACTGGGGCCTTAGTTGAGCTAGAGGGAATTATGGACAGTTCCAAATACCAGTCAATGTCGGCACAAAACCTTCAGGCTTCTGCTAGAAAGCTGAACATGAAGAGGAACTTCATCTTTCAGCATGACAACGACCCAAAGCATACATCCAAATCAACCAAGGAATGGCTTCACCAGAAGAAGATTAAAGTTTTGGAACGGCCCAGCCAGAGCCCAGACCTGAATCCAATTGAAAATCTGTGGGGTGATCTGAAGAGGGCTGTGCACAGAAGATGCCCTCGCAATCTGACAGATTTGGAGTGTTTTTGCAAAGAAAAGTGGGCAAATCTTGCCAAGTCAAAATGTGCCGTGCTGATAGACTCATAACCAAAAAGACTGAGTGCTGTAATAAAATCAAAAGGTGCTTCAACAAAGTATTAGTTTAAGGGTGTGCACACTTATGCAACCATATTATTTTATTTTTATATTTTTTCTTCCCTCTACCTAAAAGATTTCAGTTTGTTTTTCAATTGAGTTGTAGAGTTTATAGGTCACATTAAAGGTGGAAAAAGTTCTGAAATTATTTATCTTTGGCTAATTTTTTTACATCACAGAAACCTGACATTTTAACAGGGGTGTGTAGACTTTTTATATCTACTGTATATATATATATGTTTCTATCTATCTATTTATTAGTTAGGAGATGGAGATACATATAGATAAACAGATAAACAGACAGGTAGACAACATTAGATAGATAGATAGATAGATAGATAGATAGATAGATAGGAGACAGATAGACATGAGATAGATAGATAGATAGATAGATAGATAGATAGATAGATAGATAGATAGATAGGTGCAGTACGCCAGTCCTGCAGGGTGAGCGAATGTGAGGTCACGGGGGTCAGTTAGCAGACCGAGGGTTACTCTTGGTACTCACAATTTGTAGAAGACCCTGGGCAGGCATACAGCAGTGATGGAGAGGCTGGTACATGGATACTCTGGGGCACTCTCTGTATATAGGGACCAGGCCGGGTGGTAGGTGAGGTGCCCTGGGTGTTGGAAGTTTAGTGTGTCGGTGGCAAGATCCCTTATAGTTTGTGACGCCAGTGCCGGTAACGGTGGCACACCAATTTGTTGTAGGAATAATTGAGGTACACACAGTTGTAGTGAACCAGAACTCCTTTTTAAGGTGGCCTCTCCGGTCCCGGAGTATAGGCATGAGGTGCTTCTCCCTCTCCAAGCATTTCAGGCTCTGGGGTCTTGTTCGCAGGTAAGGCCATTCCGGCAGGAGACTCTCCACTCTGCAACATGCCCGATCCTTCTACTGCACACAACTGGACGGCACGCAGTACTTCACACAAGACCTCCCACTGCTCCGGGAGGCCGCCTCCTAGGTACTCCAACATGGGGAGGCGGAGTCCATATTGGCATATATGCAAATCAAATTCAGAGGCGGTGGCGCGAAGATACAGTCCTCCCCGCTCTTTCAGTAGAAGGCGCCAAATTCTTCCCGCCAACAAAACACAGCAATGGCGCAGCAATAATTCCAGTCAGCTTAGGCGGCCATCTTTAAGCATAAGGCTGTCAATTCACTGACAGCAAGCGGTGACTCAAAAAGCAGCTAACAGTCCACAATATACAGTTTTTCACACCGCGATTGTCCACAGTTCTTTGGCCCAACAATTTTGAAATAAACAGATAGGGCATTTATCACTTAATAGGCAATTATGGCACACAGTTCAGATTCCACTATGGCGTAGAGATATTGAGGTACACACAGTTGTAGTGAACCAGAACTCCTTTTTAAGGTGGCCTCTCCGGTCCCGGAGTATAGGCATGAGGTGCTTCTCCCTCTCCAAGCATTTCAGGCTCTGGGGTCTTGTTCGCAGGTAAGGCCATTCCGGCAGGAGACTCTCCACTCTGCAACATGCCCGATCCTTCTACTGCACACAACTGGACGGCACGCAGTACTTCACACAAGACCTCCCACTGCTCCGGGAGGCCGCCTCCTAGGTACTCCAACATGGGGAGGCGGAGTCCATATTGGCATATATGCAAATCAAATTCAGAGGCGGTGGCGCGAAGATACAGTCCTCCCCGCTCTTTCAGTAGAAGGCGCCAAATTCTTCCCGCCAACAAAACACAGCAATGGCGCAGCAATAATTCCAGTCAGCTTAGGCGGCCATCTTTAAGCATAAGGCTGTCAATTCACTGACAGCAAGCGGTGACTCAAAAAGCAGCTAACAGTCCACAATATACAGTTTTTCACACCGCGATTGTCCACAGTTCTTTGGCCCAACAATTTTCAAATAAACAGATAGGGCATTTATCACTTAATAGGCAATTATGGCACACAGTTCAGATTCCACTATGGCGTAGAGATATTCGCATCCTGTTCGTGACGCCAAAATATGCAGTTCGCCAGTCCTGCAGGGTGAGCGAATGTGAGGTCACGGGGGTCAGTTAGCAGACAATTTGTACTCACAATTTGTAGAAGACCCTGGGCAGGCGTACAGCAGTGATGGAGAGGCTGGCACATGGATCCTCTGGGGCACTCTCTGTATATAGGGGCCAGGCCGGGTGGTAGGTGAGGTGCCCTGGGTGTTGGAAGTTTAGTGTACCGTTGGCAAGATCCCTTATAGTTCGTGATGCCAGTGCCGGTAACGGTGGCACACCGATTTTTTGTAGGAATAATTGAGGTGCACACAGTTGTAGTGAACCAGAACTCCTTTTTACTGAACAGTTCAACTATTTACAGGCTTCAGATAAAGTTCCATAGGCAGGGTAATGGTATCAGGCAGGCTTGACATAAATGGCAGGTAAAATCCTAGCAAGATAACTCAGAGGGAATAAACTCACAGATCAGGCTGTACTTTCTGCAGAATCCTGTCTGACTTTCTCCAAGGCCGGATGCCTAATAGCTGGCTTTATCCTTGGGAGGGGAACCTTCCTCTGGTATGAATCCACTTGCTGCAAATAACCTTCTGCCTTTCAGCTTTCTACTTTGCTGGTTAAAATGATCACTGCTCTGTACTTGGTAAGCTGCAGGATAACTTCAGGAGGGAACCTCTTCTCCTGGGGCAAGCTAGGAGCCTGGGCTATCTAGCTGCATGTTAGAAGCTGCACTTCAGCTAACACCTGGCTAAAGTCAATACTGGCTTCTGACCACACTCTCCTTCTCTCTTGAACTGGACCTGACTATATATATTAGGGGGTTCCCTAGCTCCCTCTACTGCCTAGGAGGAGGAATTACACCCCTAACAGGCCTGGTACACAGGAAATAACATGAAATTATACATTACAATGCAATATAAAATACAGGGCCAGTGCAAGGATTTTTGCCGCCCTAGGCAAGATAAAAATTGCTGCCCCCCCCCCCTTATCAGATGATCTGCCCATATCATGACATCACATATGTTCCACCCCTTTCTCAGCTTTTAAATTAAAAGAACTGCAATGTTTCCCTTACAGTTAATCCAGCTTCTTGTAGCAGCCTCTTTTTGCGGAACGTAATTGCAGACCCATACATTTCTATGGGGCCGCACATCGTGCGGCCCCGATCCGGAATTGCGGACCCGAATCCGCAATTCCGATCCTGAAAAAAATAGAACATGTCCTATTCTTGTCCGCAATAGCGGACAAGAATAGGCATATTCTCTTAGTGCCGGCAATGTGCGGTCCGCAAAATGCGGAACGCACATTGCCTCTGTCCGTGTTTTGTGGATACGCAAAACACACACGGATGTGTGAATGGACCCTAAATGTGAGGTAAATTAGTTTCCAATGTAGTATTAACCACCTCAGCCCCCAGTGCTTAAACACCCTCAAAGACCAGTCCACTTTTTACACTTCTGACCTACACTACTTTCACCGTTTATTGATCGGTCATGCAACTTACCACCCAAATGAATTTTACCTCCTTTTCTTCTCACTAATAGAGCTTTCATTTGGTGGTATTTCATTGCTGCTGACATTTTTACTTTTTTTGTTATTAATCGAAATTTAACGATTTTTTTGCAAAAAAATGACATTTTTCACTTTCAGTTGTAAAATTTTGCAAAAAAAACGAGATCCATATATAAATTTTGCTCTAAATTTATTGTTCTACATGTCTTTGATAAAAAAAAAATGTTTGGGTAAAAAAAAAATGGTTTGGGTAAAAGTTATAGCGTTTACAAACTATGGTACAAAAATGTGAATTTCCGCTTTTTGAAGCAGCTCTGACTTTCTGAGCACCTGTCATGTTTCCTGAGGTTCTACAATGCCCAGACAGTACAAACACCCCACAAATGACCCCATTTCGGAAAGAAGACACCCTAAGGTATTCGCTGATGGGCATAGTGAGTTCATAGAACTTTTTATTTTTTGTCACAAGTTAGCGGAAAATGATGATTTTTTTTTTTTTCTTACAAAGTCTCATATTCCACTAACTTGTGACAAAAAATAAAAAGTTCTATGAACTCACTATGCCCATCACGAAATACCTTGGGGTCTCTTCTTTCCAAAATGGGGTCACTTGTGGGGTAGTTATACTGCCCTGGCATTCTAGGGGCCCAAATGTGTGGTAAGGAGTTTGAAATCAAATTCTGTAAAAAATGACCTGTGAAATCCGAAAGGTGCTCTTTGGAATATGGGCCCCTTTGCCCACCTAGGCTGCAAAAAAGTGTCACACATCTGGTATCTCTGTATTCAGGAGAAGTTGAGGAATGTGTTTTGGGGTGTCTTTTTACATATACCCATGCTGGGTGAGATAAATATCTTGGTCAAATGCCAACTTTGTATAAAAAAATGGGAAAAGTTGTCTTTTGCCAAGATATTTCTCTCACCCAGCATGGGTATATGTAAAATGACACCCCAAAACACATTCCCCAACTTCTCCCGAGTACGGAGATACCAGATGTGTGACACTTTTTTGCAGCCTAGGTGGGCAAAGGGGCCCATATTCCAAAGAGCACCTTTCAGATTTCACTGGTCATTTTTTACAGAATTTGATTTCAAACTCCTTACCACACATTTGGGCCCCTAGAATGCCAGGGCAGTATAACTACCCCACAAGTGACCCCATTTTGGAAAGAAGACACCCCAATGTATTCGCTGATGGGCATAGTGAGTTCATGGAAGTTTTTATTTCTTGTCACAAGTTAGTGGAATATGAGACTTTGTAAGAAAAAAATAAATAAAAAAAAAATCATAATTTTCCACTAACTTGTGACAAAAAATAAAAAATTCTAGGAACTCGCCATGCCCCTCACGGAATACCTTGGGGTGTCTTCTTTCCAAAATGGGGTCACTTGTGGGGTAGTTATACTGCCCTTGCATTTTCCAGGGGCCCTAATGTGTGGTAAGTAGGTAAATGACCTGTGAAATCCGAAAGGTGCTCTTTGGAATGTGGGCCCCTTTGCCCACCTAGGCTGCAAAAAAGTGTCACACATCTGGTATCTCCGTACTCGGGAGAAGTTGGGGAATGTGTTTTGGGGTGTCATTTTACATATACCCATGCTGGGTGAGAGAAATATCTTGGCAAAAGACAACTTTTCCCATTTTTTTATACAAAGTTGGCATTTGACCAAGATATTTATCTCACCCAGCATGGGTATATGTAAAAAGACACCCCAAAACACATTCCTCAACTTCTCCTGAATACAGAGATACCAGATGTGTGACACTTTTTTGCAGCCTAGGTGGGCAAAGGGGCCCATATTCCAAAGAGCACCTTTCGGATTTCACTGGTCATTTTTTACAGAATTTGATTTCAAACTCCTTACCACACATTTGGGCCCCTAGAATGCCAGGGCAGTATAACTACCCCACAAGTGACCCCATTTTGGAAAGAAGACACCCCAAGGTATTCACTGATGGGCATAGTGAGTTCATGGAAGTTTCTATTTTTTGTCACAAGTTAGTGGAATATGAGACTTTGTAAGAAAAATAAAAATAAAAAAAAAATCATCATTTTCCACTAACTTGTGACAAAAAATAAAAAATTCTAGGAACTCGCCATGCCCCTTACGGAATACCTTGGGGTGTCTTATTTCCAAAATGGGGTCACTTGTGGGGTAGTTATACTGCCCTGGCATTTTCCAGGGGCCCTAATGTGTGGTAAGTAGGTAAATGACCTGTGAAATCCGAAAGGTGCTCTTTGGAATGTGGGCCCCTTTGCCCACCTAGGCTGCAAAAAAGTGTCACACATGTGGTATCTCCGTACTCGGGAGAAGTTGGGGAATGTGTTTTGGGGTGTCATTTTACATATACCCATGCTGGGTGAGATAAATATCTTGGTCAAATGCCAACTTTGTATAAAAAAATGGGAAAAGTTGTCTTTTGCCAAGATATTTCTCTCACCCAGCATGGGTATATGTAAAATGACACCCCAAAACACATTCCCCAACTTCTCCTGAGTACGGCGATACCAGATGTGTGACACTTTTTTGCAGCCTAAATGCGCAAAGGGGCCCACATTCCTTTTATGAGGGCATTTTTAGACATTTGGATCCCAGACTTCTTCTCACGCTTTGGGGCCCCTAGAATGCCAGGGCAGTATAAATACCCCACATGTGACCCCATTTTGGAAAGAAGACACCCAAGGTAATCAATGAGGGGCATGGCGAGTTCATAGAAATTTTTTTTTTTTGGCACAAGTTAGCGGAAATTGATTTTATTTATTTTTTTCTCACAAAGTCTCCCTTTCCGCTAACTTGGGACAAAAATTTCAATCTTTCATGGACTCAATATGCCCCTCACGGAATACCTGGGGGTGTCTTCTTTCCGAAATGGGGTCACATGTGGGGTATTTATACTGCCCTGGCATTCTAGGGGCCCTAAAGCGTGAGAAGAAGTCTGGAATATAAATGTCTAAAAAATTTTACGCATTTGGATTCCGTGAGGGGTATGGTGAGTTCATGTGAGATTTAATTTTTTGACACAAGTTAGTGGAATATGAGACTTTGTAAGAAAAAAAAATAATCCGCTAACTTGGGCCAAAAAAATGTCTGAATGGAGCCTTACAGAGGGGTGATCAATGACAGGGGGGGTGATCAATGACAGGGGGGTGATCAATGACAGGGGGGTGATCAGGGAGTCTATATGGGGTGATCACCACAGTCATTGATCACGCCCCTGTAAGGCTACATTCAGACGTCCGTGTGCGTTTTGCGGATCCGATCCATCTATCAGTGGATCCGTAAAAATCATGCGGACATCTGAATGGAGCTTTACAGGGGGTTGATCAATGACAGGGGGGTAATCAATGACAGGGGGGTGATCAGGGAGTCTATATGGGGTGATCACCACAGTCATTGATCACTCCCCTGTAAGGTTCCATTCAGACGTCCGTATTCGTTTTGCGGATCTGATCCATCTATCAGTGGATCCGTAAAAATCATGCGGACATCTGAATGGAGCTTTACAGGGGGGTGATCAATGACAGGGGGGTAATCAATGACAGGGGGGTGATCAGGGAGTCTATATGGGGTGATCACCACAGTCATTGATCATGCCCCTGTAAGGCTCCATTCAGACGTCCGTGTGCGTTTTGCGGATCCGATCCATCTATCAGTGGATCCGTAAAAATCATGCGGACGTCTGAATGGAGCTTTACAGGGGGGTGATCAATGACAGGGGTGTAATCAATGACAGGGGGGTGATCAGGGAGTCTATATGGGGTGATCACCACAGTCATTGATCATGCCCCTGTAAGGCTCCATTCAGACGTCCGTGTGCGTTTTGCGGATCCGATCCATCTATCAGTGGATCCGTAAAAATCATGCGGACATCTGAATGGAGCTTTACAGGGGTGTGATCAATGACAGGGGGGTAATCAATGACAGGGGGGTGATCAGGGAGTCTATATGGGGTGATCAGGGGTGATCAAGGGTGAATAAGGGGTTAATAAGTGACGGGGGGGGGGTAGTGTAGTGTGGTGCTTGGTGCAACATATTACTGAGCTACCTGTGTCCTCTGGTGGTCGATCCAAACAAAGGGGACCACCAGAGGACCAGGTAGCAGGTATATTAGACGCTGTTATCATAACAGCGTGTAATATACCTGTTAGGGGTTAAAAAAATCACATCTCCAGCCTGCCAGCGAACGATCGCCGCTGGCAGGCTGGAGATCCACTTTCTTACCTTCCGTTCCTGTGAGCGCGCGCGCCTGTGTGCGCGCGTTCACAGGAAATCTCGGCCATCGCGAGAGGACGCGCCGGCGCGTCCACTCGGAATGAATCAACCACCTCCAGGACGCATCTGTGCGTACAGCGGTCCGGAGGTGGTTAATAACTAAACAATTACATAATAAACATATTGCATTGTCTACTTACCACCAGGACAATAAGATGATCTGGTCTCTGGCTGCAGTCTGGCTCTTGGTCTGGCTCTGGGGACTCCCTTGTCACTCTCTCTCCCCCCCCTCCCTTGTCACTCTCTTCTCCCCCCCCCCTCCCTTGTCACTCTCTTCTCCTTCCCCCTCCCTCCCTTGTCACTCTCTTCTCCCCCCCTCCCTTGTCACTCTCTTCTCCCCCCCTCCCTCCCTTGTCACTCTCTTCTCCCCCCCCCTCCCTTGTCACTCTCTTCTCCCCCCTCCCTCCCTTGTCACTCTCTTCTCCCCCCCTCCCTCCCTTGTCACTCTCTTCTCCCCCCCTCCCTCCCTTGTCATTCTCTTCTCCCCCCCTCCCTCCCTTGTCACTCTCTTCTCCCCCCCTCCCTCCCTTGTCACTCTCTCCCCCTCCCTTGTCACTCTCTCCCCCCTTCCTCCTCTGTCACTCTCTCCCCCCCTTGTCACTCTCATTCTAACCCCCCTCCCTTGTTACTCTCTCCCCCCTCCCTCCTTTGTCACTCTCTTCTCCCCCCTCCCTCCCTTGTCACTCTCTTCTCCCCCCTCCCTCCCTTGTCACTCTCTTCTCTCCCCCTCCCTCCCTTGTCACTCTCTTCTCCCCCCCTCCCTCCCTTGTCACTCTCTCCCCCTCCCTTGTCACTCTCTCCCCCCTTCCTCCTTTGTCACTCTCTCCCCCCCCTTGTCACTCTCATTCTAACCCCCCTCCCTTGTTACTCTCTCCCCCCTCCCTCCTTTGTCACTCTCTCCCCCCCTCCCTCCTTTGTCACTCTCTCCCCCCTCCCTCCTTTGTCACTCTCTCCTGCCCCTCCCTTGTCACTCTCTCCCCCCCTTGTCACTCTCTCCCCCCCCCTCTCTTGTCACTCTCATTCTACCTCCCCTCCCTTGTCACTCTCTCCCCCCTCCTTTGTCACTCTCTCCCCCCTCTCCCTCCTTTGTCACTCTCTCCCGCCCCTCCCTTGTCACTCTCTCCCCCCTCCCTTGTCACTCTCTCCCCCCTCCCTTGTCACTCTCTCCCCCCCTCCCTTGTCACTCTCATTCTACCCCCCCCTCCCTTGTCACTCTCATTCTACCCCCCTCCCTTGTCACTCTCATTCTACCCCCCCTCCCTTGTCACCCTCATTCTACCCCCTCCCCCCCTTCCCCTTGTCACTCTCATTCTAATATCTATAAGAATTATAGAATTATATAACCAACTTTTTTTCTTTTTCTTTTTTTTACACAGCAACGGGCGCCCCCTGCTAAATCATCAAATATAACAAACAAAGAAGTCCCTCAAAGGGGTTGCTACGCAATTATTTCCCAAATTTTTAATTTTTAACGGTCACTAGGACCAAGCGTATTTTTGCAACTCCTCCGACTAGTATTAAAACTCAATTTTATTATAATCATTTTAAAACCGACATATCACCTGGGAACAAAAAAGGTTAAAACTATCAGGAGTGACAGTTGCAGAGTCAGTGGCCAGTGTTCATGTGTATAGCTAGTATCCAAACTTTGTGGACTTGCCTAGTTGTTTATATCAATCAATGGTATAGAATCTCATATTCCAGAGACCTATACATATCGCTCTGTCTTGCTCCTGCCTAAAAAACAGCGCCCTGTGTCCCTACATGTTTCGCCGAGCCTGTCGGCGTCTTCAGGGGAAACTTTTTTTCTTTTTCTTTTTTTTACACCGCAACGGGCGCCTCCTGCTAAATGGCGCCCTAGGCGACTGTCTAAGTCGCCTTACTGGTGGCGGCAGCCCTGATAAAATACCATAACCATGTTCCACAGGAGGTTGAGAACAACATGACCCAATTGACGCTTGAGTAGTGCCCACCCTTACGTAGTGGGACACTACATATGTATTTACTGTACATATCACATTCTTTTGTGGGAAAGGTAATAACCTTTATTCACTTGGCTGTGTAGTTATTTGACTCATACAACATGCGTCAGTCTTGCCCGTGCTGCAGGTCGCAAACTGCGGTCTGCAATGTATGGGCACCGACCATGTGTCCGCTGTTTGCAGACGCGAACCCATTCACTTGAATGGGGTCCGCAATCTGCAACCGACAGTCCACACCACTGGATATGGACAGAGAACCCGTGGAAGCACTCCGTAGAGCTTCCATTCCACACCGCACAGTATCTTTCGGATTGTGGATTCACACGGGCCACAATACCGGCACAGACAGGCTATGGTCATGTGCATGAGGCCTAGAGCACTGATGAAATGACACCTGAGCTGCTGTTGTTACTATGGTATCCCAGTTGTCCAGGGATGTCATGTGACCGCTCCTCTAAAGATGCCTGCTGTGATGCATGCTGGGACTTTTACTTTCACTTTGCAGCTGCTCCGCCCACACAGCCTGCTATGCTGAACACATTAGAAAAATGATAAATACCTCTTGGCTTTAGTTATTGTCTGGGGCACATTATTATTATTATTATTATTATTATTTTTATATATTTATGGCCAACCCCTTTAACCTCCTCAGGACCGCCGTACGCAGGATTGCGTCTTTGCGGCGGTCCTGTTGTTCTGGGTGGACGCGCCGGTGCGTCCTCTCGCGAGACGCGAGATTTCCTGTGAACGCGCGCACACAGGCGCGCGCGTTCACAGGATCGGAAGGTAAGCGAGTGGATCTCCAGCCTGCCAGCGGCGATCGTTCGCTGGCAGGCTGGAGATGTGATTTTTTTAACCCCTAACAGGTATATTAGACGCTGTTTTGATAACAGCGTCTAATATACCTGCTACCTGGTCCTCTGGTGGTCCCCTTTGTTTGGATCGACCACCAGAGGACACAGGCAGCTCAGTAATATGTTGCACCAAGCACCACTACACTACACCCCCCCCCCTGTCACTTATTAACCCCTTATTCACCCTTGATCACCCCTGATCACCCCATATAGACTCCCTGATCACCCCCCTGTCATTGATTACCCCCCTGTCATTGATCACCCCCCTGTAAAGCTCCATTCAGATGTCCGCATGATTTTTACGGATCCACTGATAGACTGATCGGATCCGTAAAAATCATGCGGACGTCTGAATGGAGCTTTACAGGGGGGTAATCAATGACTGTGGTTATCACCCCATATAGACTCCCTGATCACCCCCCCTGTCATTGATTACACCCCTGTCATTGATCAACCCCCTGTAAAGCTCCATTCAGACGTCCGCATGATTTTTACGGATCCACTGATAGATGGATCGGATCCGCAAAACGCATCCGGACGTCTGAATGAAGCCTTACAGGGGCATGATCAATGACTGTGGTGATCACCCCATATAGACTCCCTGATCACCCCCCTGTCATTGATCACCCCCCTGTAAAGCTCCATTCAGATGTCTGCATGATTTTTACGGATCCACTGATAGACTGATCGGATCCGTAAAAATCATACGGACGTCTGAATGCAGCCTTACAGGGGAGTGATCAATGACGGAGGTGATCACCCCATATAGACTCCCTGATCACCCCCCTGTCATTGATCACCCCCCTGTAAAGCTCCATTCAGATGTCCGCATGATTTTTACGGATCCACTGATAGACTGATCGGATCCGTAAAAATCATACGGACGTCTGAATGCAGCCTTACAGGGGAGTGATCAATGACTGTGGTGATCACCCCATATAGACTCCCTGATCACCCCCCTGTCATTGATTACCCCTCTGTCATTGATCACCCCCCTGTAAAGCTCCATTCAGATGTCCGCATGATTTTTACGGATCCACTGATAGACTGATCGGATCCGTAAAAATCATACGGACGTCTGAATGGAGCCTTACAGGGGAGTGATCAATGACTGTGGTGATCACCCCATATAGACTCCCTGATCACCCCCCTGTCATTGATTACCCCCCTGTCATTGATCACCCCCCTGTAAAGCTCCATTCAGATGTCCGCATGATTTTTACGGATCCACTGATAGACTGATCGGATCCGTAAAAATCATACGGACGTCTGAATGCAGCCTTACAGGGGCGTGATCAATGACTGTGGTGATCACCCCATATAGACTCCCTGATCACCCCCCTGTCATTGATTACCCCTCTGTCATTGATCACCCCCCCTGTAAAGCTCCATTCAGATGTCCGCATGATTTTTACGGATCCACTGATAGACTGATCGGATCCGTAAAAATCATACGGACGTAAGAATGCAGCCTTACAGGGGAGTGATCAATGACTGTGGTGATCACCCCATATAGACTCCCTGATCACCCCCCTGTCATTGATTACCCCTCTGTCATTGATCACCCCCCTGTAAAGCTCCATTCAGATGTCCGCATGATTTTTACGGATCCACTGATAGACTGATCGGATCCGTAAAAATCATACGGACGTCTGAATGCAGCCTTACAGGGGGGTGATCAATGACAGTTGGGTGATCACCCCATATAGACTCCCTGATCACCCCCCTGTCATTGATCACCCCCCTGTCAGGCTGCATTCAGTCATTTTTTTGGCCCAAGTTAGCGGAATTTTTTTTTTTTTCTTACAAAGTCTCATATTCCACTAACTTGTGACAAAAAATAAAATCTCACATGAACTCACCATACCCCTCACGGAATCCAAATGCGTAAAATTTTTTAGACATTTATATTCCAGACTTCTTCTCACGCTTTAGGGCCCCTAGAATGCCAGGGCAGTATAAATACCCCACATGTGACCCCATTTCGGAAAGAAGACACCCCCAGGTATTCCGTGAGGGGCATATTGAGTCCATGAAAGATTGAAATTTTTGTCCTAAGTTAGCGGAACGGGAGACTTTGTGAGAAAAAAATAAAAAATATCAATTTCCGCTAACTTGTGCCAAAAAAAAAAAATTTCTATGAACTCGCCATGCCCCTCATTGAATACCTTGGGGTGTCTTCTTTCCAAAATGGGGTCACATGTGGGGTATTTATACTGCCCTGGCATTCTAGGGGCCCCAAAGCGTGAGAAGAAGTCTGGTATCCAAATGTCTAAAAATGCCCTCCTAAAAGGAATTTGGGCCCCTTTGCGCATCTAGGCTGCAAAAAAGTGTCACACATCTGGTATCGCCGTACTCAGGAGAAGTTGGGCAATGTGTTTTGGGGTGTCATTTTACATATACCCATGCTGGGTGAGATAAATATCTTGGTCAAATGCCAACTTTGTATAAAAAAATGGAAAAAGTTGTCTTTTGCCAAGATATTTCTCTCACCCAGCATGGGTATATGTAAAATGACACCCCAAAACACATTCCCCACCTTCTCCTGAGTACGGAGATACCAGATGTGTGACACTTTTTTGCAGCCTAGGTGGGCAAAGGGGCCCATATTCCAAAGAGCACCTTTCGGATTTCACAGGTCATTTTTTACAGAATTTGATTTCAAACTCCTTACCACACATTTGGGCCCCTAGAATGCCAGGGCAGTATAACTACCCCACAAGTGACCCCATTTTGGAAAAAAGAGACCCCAAGGTATTTCGTGATGGGCATAGTGAGTTCATGGAAGTTTTTATTTTTTGTCACAAGTTAGTGGAATATGAGACTTTGTAAGAAAAAAAAAAAAAAGAAAAAAATCATCATTTTCCGCTAACTTGTGACAAAAAATAAAAAGTTCTATGAACTCACTATGCCCATCAGCGAATACCTTAGGGTGTGTACTTTCCGAAATGGGGTCATTTGTGGGGTGTTTGTACTGTCTGGCCATTGTAGAACCTCAGGAAACATGACAGGTGCTCAGAAAGTCAGAGCTGCTTCAAAAAGCGGAAATTCACATTTTTGTACCATAGTTTGTAAACGCTATAACTTTTACCCAAACCATTTTTTTTTTACCCAAACATTTTTTTTTTATCAAAGACATGTAGAACAATAAATTTAGAGCAAAATTTATATATGGATGTCGTTTTTTTTGCAAAATTTTACAACTGAAAGTGAAAAATGTCATTTTTTTGCAAAAAAATCGTTAAATTTCGATTAATAACAAAAAAAGTAAAAATGTCAGCAGCAATGAAATACCACCAAATGAAAGCTCTATTAGTGAGAAGAAAAGGAGGTAAAATTCATTTGGGTGGTAAGTTGCATGACCGAGCAATAAACGGTGAAAGTAGTGTAGGTCAGAAGTGTAAAAAGTGGCCTGGTCTTTCAGGGTGTTTAAGCACTGGGGGCTGAGGTGGTTAAACACCCGAGGACAGAGATGGACCATCCATCCACCATGGCACAGTTGCCAAATTTTGTCAAACATGTTCTGTGTTGGACCTGCCAAAATTGGGTGCCGTTGCGATTGATGTGACAGCCATTTCGCAAATTCAAAGCGGTGATCATCAAATTCTCTATCAGATACATATGTCACATGCACCCCTTCCCATTTGAAAATATTGACTTGGTTCTAAGAAGGCGGCTTTCAAAATGGCCTCCGTGTTGGACACCATGCCCCTCACAGATTTGCCCCCTTCCCCTTAGCAGCATGGTACACACAGGATGGGGTTCCCAACCACCGTTTTATTCAGTTGCCTCCATACTTTTGGACCACCCTGTACTAGGAAGGTGGGGACGTGGTAGGCCTAACCGCTATGCTGACCCCTTACTCAGCCTAGAGTTACCCCATTCATGTCCTCTTATCAACTAGCTGTTTACAGTGCAGTATCTTCACGTTCACAACGCGTTTCTCACCACAATCAGTGCATTTTGCCTCACACATACTTGCAGCATCCATTGATGTCCCGCTTGATAGTATATGGATCGCTTAGGCATACCTACCTGTGGCCTCACCGTTACCAGTATATCCAGTACACCGGCTAGTCCTGTGATGGCTAACCTCCGGCACTCCAGCTGTGGTAAAACTACAACTCCCAAGATGTACACTTGCTTGGCTGTTCTCAGAACTCCAAATGAATGGAGCATGGTGGGGGTCTTAGTTTCACCACAGCTGGAGTGCCGGGGGTTACCCATCACTGGGCTAGGCTATAGCCACCATATACAGGGTGGTTAACACACAGTAGTGCCTGTATTACTCAATACCTCACTGGCATCTCGCAGCAGTATAAGGCCTCATGCACACGACCGTTGTTTTATTCCGTGTCCGTTGTGCCGTTTTTCGTGATTTTCTGCGGACCCATTGAGTTTCGATGAGTTTGTTGAAAACTCGGCTAATGCACCGTTTGCCATCCGCGTCCGTGATCCGTGGTTCCAGTCCGTCCAAAAAATATAACCTGTCCTATTTTTTTCACGGAAAACGGTTCGCGGACCCATTCAAGTCAATGGGACCGCTAAAAAACGCGGAGGCACACAAGATTGTCATCCGCGTCCGTTTATTTCCTATCATTTGCATGGCAAACTTGTCTTAGACTTTTTTTTACTTTCCTTTATGTCTGGTGGTCCTCCGAAAATAAAGGAAGACACACGGAAACGGAAACGGATCACGGAAAAACGGAACAACGGAACCCCATTTTGCGGAACGGAACACAACAACGGTCGTGTGCATGAGGCCTAAGGCACATCATCAGAAGATATTCTGATATTCATAGATTGTAAGCTCTTGCGAGCAGGGCCCTCATTCCTCTTGTAATAATTGACTTGTCTGTTGCTATGTTAGTTATCACTGTTTGTACATGGACCCCTGAACTGTAAGGCGCTGCGGAATATGTTGGCGCTATATAAATAAAGATTATTACTATTATAAGATAGCAATATGGCATATCTCCCATGGCACACCTGAGGTATCATATCACCTAATAAGGACATCAGTGGAGAGGATCATTTCTTCTATATACGGCTGTGACAGTGAGGTAGGTATTTAGCCCCGCGGTGTACGCCACTGCTTGCGTTAGAGATTTACGGATAAACAGGACTTTGTTTGCACCCCCCCCCCCCCCCCCACTAGCTTCAAACCATTGCGTTACACAGTCTCTCAGGAATCTGTAACCTGATACCTCAGCTGTCAAACTTGAAGTGGAGACGGGTGACGTGTGCGGCGATCAGTGAGCGTCTGAGTAACTCGTGTGTCGGGGATCTCCAAGAAAAAGTGTTGAACTATGTAGGAGAAGCTCGCATCGGCATCTCAGCGGAAAGGAATCTGTGTGCGCGCTAAAAAGTGTGAGGCCTAATGAGGAGCTGATGTAACAAACAACACCTGACCGCTGAGCGAAGCGCCTCAATGCTGACTCAAGTATTCCTTATATTCATGATAAATCCCCCCCATCCCCGCATGTTCACAATAGCGGTGTGTCCAGCGGATATGTCACAGGCTTCCACCGCAGATATAGAATCCTTCTAAGGGTCCATTCACACGTCCGTAGAATGGATCCTCATCCGTTCCGCAGAATTCGGACCCATTCATTCTCAATGGGGACGGAAAGGATGCGGACAGCACACGTTGTGCTGTCCGCGGCTCCGTACTTCGGGTCCACAGCTCCCTAAAAAAAATAGAACATGTCCTATTCTTGTCCGCAATACACTACGGACGTGTGAATGGACCCTAACATATACCTCCAGACACAGGCTCTTAACTGAACAGCGACTAATTCATTTTTTATTAAATTAATAATAGATATACATGAAGATAGATAGATATGAGATAGATAGATAGATAGATAGATAGATAGATTGATAGATAGATAGATAGATAGATAGATAGAGGCTCGGACTGGCCCACAGGGGTACAGGTAGGGTTGCCAGACAGTCCGGTTTTCTGGTTCCCTGTCCTCCGTCCGGCGCAGGGCCTGGATGGATATAGGAATGTCCTCCTTTTTAGGCTACATGCACACGAACGCTGTTTGTTTCAGTGTCCGTTCCGTTTTTTTTTTGCGGATAGGTTGCGGACCCATTCATTTCAATGGGTCCGCAAAAAACGCGGACAGCACACCGCGTGCTGTCCGTATCAGTATGTCTGTTCCGTTGCCCCGCCAAAAAAATAGTGCATATACTATTTTTTTTCTAGTTTGCGGACAAGGATAGGCATTATTACAATGGATCCGCCTAAAAAACGGATCCACAAAAAAAAAACGGATGCCATGCGGAATGTCATCCGTTTTTTTGCAGATCCGCAATTTGCGGACCGCAAAACACATATGGTCGTGTGCATGTAGCCCTAGAGGCTCACAGCACTGCGCTTTCTGAGCGTGAGCTGCAGCAACTGACCGAGGCTTCTCTCACCCCCAGTCAGTCACCAGAGCCGCGGACATGGCTCCCCTGGGCTGCGTCCCGCTCACCTTCCCTTCTGAAAGTTCTTCCCTCTCCTCCTCACCGGTGATGGGGGCGTGGCTTCATGGAGCCGGGGGCGTGGTTTATCCATTTAGGGACGTGGCAGGTGAGGTCCGGCTTTCTAGGGTGAAGCCAGTGGCCACCTTAGGTACAGGGGAATCCCCCGGTGGGCTCCTGAGCAGGGTGGGCCCCTAGTCTCCGACCCCCTGCACAAGTGGCACATTACACAGCAGACGTACTGCACCACATACATATATTCAGTGCACGGCCGCTCAACCAGCCGGTGTTCATATAAAACTCCCCACTTTATTATTATAGACACGATCAGAGCTGAGATGACTTCTAGCTATAGAGGAAAGCCACCAGTGTCCTCTTCTCCCCAGGACCTACCTTCTGAAAGTTGCTGCAGGGACCCCCATATTAATCCTCTGGTAGCATCTTGCTGCTGTGTGAGCAGGTAATATATGAATGTATCCGTACAGTGGGCCCCCAATATACATTTTACTGGTGGGCCCTATACACTCCAGTCCGACGCTGAACAGATAGATATAAGATAGATAGATAATACGCATATCGGCCGTTAGTTCGCTCATGCAGCTTAATATCTGCTCCCCTATTGTGTTAAGACGGCCGGAACATTGTACAAATCCAGCACTTGTTACTCCCGGTCTCACCCCTACCTCCTCATAGATTGTAAGCTCTTGTGAGCAGGGTCCTCATTCCTCTTGGTTTAATTGTTGACCTGTTGCTATGTGATTGATGACTCTGTTTGTACTTGAACCTCCTGATTGTACAGCGCTGCAGAATATGTTGGCGCTATATAAATAAAGAGTATTAGGGTCCATTCACACGTCCGCAATTTCGTTCCGCAAGGAATTGCGGACCCATTCATTTCTATGTGGCATCACGATGTGCTGCCCGGATCCGGAATTGCGGATCCGCACTTCCGGGTCCGCAATTATCGATCCGGAAAAATATAGAACATGTCCTATTCTTGTCCGCAATTGTGGACAAGATTAGGCATTTTCTATTAAGTGTCGGCGATGTGCGGTCCGCAAAATGCGGAACGTACATCGCGGATGTCCGTGTTTTGCGGATCCGTGGATCCGCAAAACACACACGGACGTGTGAATGGACCCATAGGGTACTTTTCACACTAGCGTTTTTCTTTTCCGGCATAGAGTTCCGTTCTAGGGGCTCAATACCGGAAAAGAACTGATCAGGCATATCCCCATGCATTCTGAATGGAGAGTAATCCGTTTAGGGTGCATCAGGACGTCTTCAGTTCAGTCTTTTTGACTTTTCAGTACGGAGAAAATACCGCAGCATGCTGCGGTTTTATCTCCGGCCAAAATTCCGGAACACTTGCCGGAATCCTGATCCGTCTGACAAATGCCATCAGTTTTCTTCCGTATAGCTGGATCCGTCGCCAGAACTGCCTGCCGGAATCCTCTGCTGCAAGTGTGAAAGTGCCCTTATTAGATAGATAGATAGATAGATAGATAGATAGATAGATAGATAGATAGATAGATAGATAGATAGATAGATATGAGAGAGAGAGAGAGAGAGAGAGAGAGAGAGAGAGAGAGAGAGAGATAGATAGATAGATAGATAGATAGATAGATATGAGAGAGAGAGAGAGAGAGAGATAGATAGATAGATAGATAGATAGATAGATAGATAGATAGATAGATAGATAGATAGATATGAGAGAGAGATAGATAGATAGATAGATAGATAGATAGATAGATAGATAGATAGATAGATAGATAGATATGAGAGAGAGAGAGATAGATAGATATGAGAGAGAGATAGATAGATAGATAATAGATAGATAATAGATAGATAGATATGAGAGAGAGAGAGAGAGATAGATAGATAGATAGATAGATAGATAGATAGATAGATAGATGATAGATAGATAGATAATAGATAATAGATAGATAGATAGATAGATAGATAGATGATAGATAGATAGATAGATAGATAGATAGATATACAGCAAAAACGAAGGCAGCACTCCAAGTTTGTGAAAAAGGTGGAAGGTTTATTCACCCAACCAGCAGCAACGTTTCAGCTCTCTCTATGGAGCCTTTGTCCAGCTGAGTAACATGTGCATGATGGCATACATAAATAGTGGCAGTGATTAACATGATTACAAATCAATTCCAATGGTCATAAACATAAATAAGATGAAAAAATTTACAGTCATATAAAGAGTATAATTCATCCATACAGCTAGTGTACATATAGTGGCGAATAGGCGCATACATAAAAATTCATAGTGTAATTCATACTGTGTACAATATGCCCCAATCTTACATAATCAGTGATTATTGCAGAAGTGAACAAATATGTGAATAAATTAAAGAAAATACTTAAAAACCTTTGAATGGGTAAGAGGCTGAAGCACCATGGTGGAGACTGCTGGCGTCCGGAAACAGCAGCTGCGCATGCGCCGCGCCGCATATTATCGCGAGACTTGCATCAAAACTGAGTGACGTCGCTGGCCATAACAAAGATGGCCACAATGGAAAAAATGGAGTGAGGGCGCCTGCGCCACCAGGCGTTAACGCCCATCCAGCTTCACAGAGTACTAGTTGATAAGATATATACCGCATTTTCAGCAGAGAAGCCGATCCATAGATCGGGGGCCGGCGGTTCAATGCCGGTCACCGTCAGGACATCCGTCATGAAAGGGGGGCGTGGTTCTCATACCAACTCCACCCCATCGTCCAGATATATCGGCGCATCCGCTCCAAAGCGCTCGTGCCTGTCATGTAGTAGCCGATCCAAATCAAGGATCAGTCATAACAGACTGCAAGAGCGCAAGGATCCAATGCATCGGTAAACTTGCAATAACAAAGATATATGAAAAATTTATAAAAAAATGAGGATAACAGCAGGATTATCCAACCGTCCGTGTGGTGTGACCCCAGTCCCACTTACAGGGGCTAGAGCCACAGCAGACAGACAGGGACAATCACTTCACCATTCAGCATCGCAGATAAGTACAAGCGTATAAATGAGGATCGCCGACACAGTTCCTCCAGTCTTCACCCCAACTACCATTCATAGTATGAAGTCATAATAAGATCCTGTATAAAACAGAGGAGATAAGGAGAAAACCAATTAGATAAATAGCACATGTTATTTTCCGTAAACGTAATCAGAAAAAGAAAGGACATGCATAGTCAGCAGTCAGACTATCCTGAACTCCACATTTAAGCCCTGGGGTTTCAGGGTGCCCAAAGTATAGATCCAGTATAGTTCACGTTTTTTTAAAAGTTTGACACGATCACCCCCACGTCTGGAAGGGGTTATTTGTTCCAGGATTCTAAATCTTAGGTCATTTTGTGTGTGTTTGGCATCAGCAAAATGTTTTGACACTGGGAGGTCCATTTTTTGTTTCCGAATGGAATAGCGATGTTGGTTGAGACGGGTTTTGACGTCCCAAGTAGTCTCCCCAATGTATAGAAGGTTACAAGGGCAAATCAGCAAGTAAACAACATAGGACGAGTCACATGTTAGGTACTGTCTGATTTTCACATTCTGTCCTGAAATTGGATGGGGAAATGTATCACCTTTCAGCATCAGCTTGCAGTTAATGCAATTATAGCATGGGTAGCAACCCTTCCTGGTGGACCCAAAGTAAGACTCGCATGTCTCCCTGGATGTGCCAATATCTGATTTAACCAGTCTGTCACCTAGATTGCGACTGCGTCGATAGGAGCAAAGAGGTAGGGCCTTAAATTCCTCAATATGTTCAAAGTTACTGGCCAGAATGCGCCAGTGTTTTCTGATAATTGCCGCAATAGTCGTACTATTAGTATTATACTCAGAGACAAACGGGATCCGGGGCTGTGATCGTTTAGGATCACCTAGTCCCGCCTTAATAGTCTCTTTAGTAAGGGGTTTCACCCTATTGGTGTGTTCTTGAATAAGCTTTTTAGGGTAACCGCGTGTCTGGAATTTCTGGCCCATCTCTTTTAGTCTAACATCAACTAGTGCTGGATCTTGTACAATTTTCTTCACACGAAGGAGTTGACTAAAGGGGAGTGACCTAAGCATGGGTTTTGGATGGTGGCTTTCGTAACGCAACAGTGTGTTTTTGTCGGTTGGTTTTACATATAGGTCGGTTATTAGCTTGTCATTTTGGATGCTAACCTGGGTATCTAAAAATTGTATTGTGGATTCAGAGTGGGAGAGTGTAAATTTCACACTGGGATCAATAGTATTAAGGAAAACGTGGAAGGCGATGAGGTCCTCCGTGGCGCCGACCCAAATCAGGAAAATGTCGTCGATGTATCGCCACCACCCCAGCACATGGCTGAAGTGGTGGCACACATAGACGACAGACTCCTCAAGATGGGACATGTAAAGATTTGCGTAAGTCGGCGCCACGTTGGACCCCATCGCGGTACCACGCAATTGTAGGAAAAAGTCATCCTGAAATAGGAAATAATTCCTGGTCAGGATGAACCTGAGAAGGGAACTTAAGAACTGTTGACAGTCAGTACTGTATTGTGTCTTTTCTAGTGTCTGTTCGATAACTCGTATACCTAACTCATGTTCTATAGAGGTATAGAGGCTTACCACATCGAATGAAGCCAATATTGCCCCCTCTGGTATGGACAGATCTGCAATTTTGGTTAAAAAGTCATTGGTATCTCTGATATGGGAACATGATGCTGTTGCATAAGGACGCAAGATTTTGTCAAGGAAAATAGCTACCTTACAAAACAATGAGTCCACGCCCGAGACGATGGGGCGTCCCGGGGGTGGAGTCAGGGATTTGTGTATTTTCGGTAAAGTATATAAAATGGGCGTTGTCGGCTTGTCACAATATAGAAATGAAAAAATATTGTCATCAATTATACCTTTTTCTTTTGCTCTAATCAAGATATCCTTTAATTCTCTTAGCAGCACAAACTTCGGATCATTATAGATTCTCTCATAAACCTTAGTATCAGCCAATTGCTCTCTAATTTCGGCCACATAGGATCCGGTGTCCATGACCACAACCCCACCACCTTTGTCGGCGGACTTGATGGTGAGGCTGTGGTCCGAAGCCAGATCTCTAAGCGCCGAAATTTCTGCTGAAGTGATATTGGCAAATTTCAATGGGTGCTGAAGTGTATCCCGTTTGAGGCCTTCGATGTCGCGTTTGACCGCGAGACCAAAAGCCTCAATGGCAGGATGGTCAATAACAGGAGTAAAGTCACTTTTAAGAAATAACCCCAAATTTTTCAAATTCAATTCGCTGATACCTGTATTCTCAGACAAAGGTCTAGCATCCTGCTTCGCAAAAAATACCTTCAACTTAATATTACGTATGAATCTCTGCAGATCCATTTCTAAATCAAACCATTTGGTGGCATTTACAGGGCAGAATGATAGACCTTTGTTTAACAAGGACAATTGTGCAGCACTCAATTGTGCCGAAGAAATATTTACCACTGTGTCATGCCCTATATCTTGCGTCTTAAAGTCCTGCCCTGTTGGGGCTGTACATTTTTCCCTTTTCTTCTGTTTGTGTTGTCTCCTCCCCCCTCTGCGAGTCCTGTTGACTCGGGGGTTGCCCCTAAAAAAGGAACAGGGGGCATGGTATCCAATTGTGAATTTGTAGCAATGTCCCGAGCAGAGTGTCCCTGTGACTTTCTATTCCTAGATGGAGAGATAGGACCATATTTCTCTCCCGGCATCCTGCGATTTCTCCTTTGGTCTCCTTGCCAATTGTAAATAAATCCTGTTGCGTAATCATTCAGGTCTCGTATCCATTTGCCACGTTTTTTACTTTGCAGATCCGCCTTAAATTTATCAAAGTGTGGTACACTATTGGTCATATACGAATCAAAGTCCTCTGTAGATAGCACATTTCTCAATTTCACTATCAATTCATCCAGAGTTCCCTGTACTGTCATTTTCTCTTTTTGCAAAAATTCAACATTGAGTAAAATAATATCAAAAGCATATTTGTTCGAAATCTGAACAAATCTGGAACAAAAATCAGCATTATTTGAAAATAAATCAGGTCTTAGATGCGAACGCATCCCTCTTGGGATCCTATGTGCAAGATGGTACTCACTCAAAGTGATAAGATGCAAATCCAGGCTAATAAGGCGCTTATTTTCATTTTCATATTTCTTTTTGAGATCAGTGGCAGAAAATGTGGACAGAAAAGAGACGTCTCTCACCGACTCCTGCAATATCCTCTCTCCATCTTCAGGCGTATAGGAAAATACATCAGGGTGTAGACCTTCATTGGTGTGATCCATATTGCAGGTGCTTGGCTTCTTAGGGTCCAAATATAGAAGAGAAAAGAAAAGAAGCAGCACTCAAAAAAATAATAAATGTGGGTGCAAAAAGTCCTCCTTATAAGACCTGTGACCAAGGTCCAGATTGTAGACATACAGCAAAAACGAAGGCAGCACTCCAAGTTTGTGAAAAAGGTGGAAGGTTTATTCACCCAACCAGCAGCAACGTTTCAGCTCTCTCTATGGAGCCTTTGTCCAGCTGAGTAACATGTGCATGATGGCATACATAAATAGTGGCAGTGATTAACATGATTACAAATCAATTCCAATGGTCATAAACATAAATAAGATGAAAAAATTTACAGTCATATAAAGAGTATAATTCATCCATACAGCTAGTGTACATATAGTGGCGAATAGGCGCATACATAAAAATTCATAGTGTAATTCATACTGTGTACAATATGCCCCAATCTTACATAATCAGTGATTATTGCAGAAGTGAACAAATATGTGAATAAATTAAAGAAAATACTTAAAAACCTTTGAATGGGTAAGAGGCTGAAGCACCATGGTGGAGACTGCTGGCGTCCGGAAACAGCAGCTGCGCATGCGCCGCGCCGCATATTATCGCGAGACTTGCATCAAAACTGAGTGACGTCGCTGGCCATAACAAAGATGGCCACAATGGAAAAAATGGAGTGAGGGCGCCTGCGCCACCAGGCGTTAACGCCCATCCAGCTTCACAGAGTACTAGTTGATAAGATATATACCGCATTTTCAGCAGAGAAGCCGATCCATAGATCGGGGGCCGGCGGTTCAATGCCGGTCACCGTCAGGACATCCGTCATGAAAGGGGGGCGTGGTTCTCATACCAACTCCACCCCATCGTCCAGATATATCGGCGCATCCGCTCCAAAGCGCTCGTGCCTGTCATGTAGTAGCCGATCCAAATCAAGGATCAGTCATAACAGACTGCAAGAGCGCAAGGATCCAATGCATCGGTAAACTTGCAATAACAAAGATATATGAAAAATTTATAAAAAAATGAGGATAACAGCAGGATTATCCAACCGTCCGTGTGGTGTGACCCCAGTCCCAGTCAAATGATTTAGAAATGGATCTGCAGAGATTCATACGTAATATTAAGTTGAAGGTATTTTTTGCGAAGCAGGATGCTAGACCTTTGTCTGAGAATACAGGTATCAGCGAATTGAATTTGAAAAATTTGGGGTTATTTCTTAAAAGTGACTTTACTCCTGTTATTGACCATCCTGCCATTGAGGCTTTTGGTCTCGCGGTCAAACGCGACATCGAAGGCCTCAAACGGGATACACTTCAGCACCCATTGAAATTTGCCAATATCACTTCAGCAGAAATTTCGGCGCTTAGAGATCTGGCTTCGGACCACAGCCTCACCATCAAGTCCGCCGACAAAGGTGGTGGGGTTGTGGTCATGGACACCGGATCCTATGTGGCCGAAATTAGAGAGCAATTGGCTGATACTAAGGTTTATGAGAGAATCTATAATGATCCGAAGTTTGTGCTGCTAAGAGAATTAAAGGATATCTTGATTAGAGCAAAAGAAAAAGGTATAATTGATGACAATATTTTTTCATTTCTATATTGTGACAAGCCGACAACGCCCATTTTATATACTTTACCGAAAATACACAAATCCCTGACTCCACCCCCGGGACGCCCCATCGTCTCGGGCGTGGACTCATTGTTTTGTAAGGTAGCTATTTTCCTTGACAAAATCTTGCGTCCTTATGCAACAGCATCATGTTCCCATATCAGAGATACCAATGACTTTTTAACCAAAATTGCAGATCTGTCCATACCAGAGGGGGCAATATTGGCTTCATTCGATGTGGTAAGCCTCTATACCTCTATAGAACATGAGTTAGGTATACGAGTTATCGAACAGACACTAGAAAAGACACAATACAGTACTGACTGTCAACAGTTCTTAAGTTCCCTTCTCAGGTTCATCCTGACCAGGAATTATTTCCTATTTCAGGATGACTTTTTCCTACAATTGCGTGGTACCGCGATGGGGTCCAACGTGGCGCCGACTTACGCAAATCTTTACATGTCCCATCTTGAGGAGTCTGTCGTCTATGTGTGCCACCACTTCAGCCATGTGCTGGGGTGGTGGCGATACATCGACGACATTTTCCTGATTTGGGTCGGCGCCACGGAGGACCTCATCGCCTTCCACGTTTTCCTTAATACTATTGATCCCAGTGTGAAATTTACACTCTCCCACTCTGAATCCACAATACAATTTTTAGATACCCAGGTTAGCATCCAAAATGACAAGCTAATAACCGACCTATATGTAAAACCAACCGACAAAAACACACTGTTGCGTTACGAAAGCCACCATCCAAAACCCATGCTTAGGTCACTCCCCTTTAGTCAACTCCTTCGTGTGAAGAAAATTGTACAAGATCCAGCACTAGTTGATGTTAGACTAAAAGAGATGGGCCAGAAATTCCAGACACGCGGTTACCCTAAAAAGCTTATTCAAGAACACACCAATAGGGTGAAACCCCTTACTAAAGAGACTATTAAGGCGGGACTAGGTGATCCTAAACGATCACAGCCCCGGATCCCGTTTGTCTCTGAGTATAATACTAATAGTACGACTATTGCGGCAATTATCAGAAAACACTGGCGCATTCTGGCCAGTAACTTTGAACATATTGAGGAATTTAAGGCCCTACCTCTTTGCTCCTATCGACGCAGTCGCAATCTAGGTGACAGACTGGTTAAATCAGATATTGGCACATCCAGGGAGACATGCGAGTCTTACTTTGGGTCCACCAGGAAGGGTTGCTACCCATGCTATAATTGCATTAACTGCAAGCTGATGCTGAAAGGTGATACATTTCCCCATCCAATTTCAGGACAGAATGTGAAAATCAGACAGTACCTAACATGTGACTCGTCCTATGTTGTTTACTTGCTGATTTGCCCTTGTAACCTTCTATACATTGGGGAGACTACTTGGGACGTCAAAACCCGTCTCAACCAACATCGCTATTCCATTCGGAAACAAAAAATGGACCTCCCAGTGTCAAAACATTTTGCTGATGCCAAACACACACAAAATGACCTAAGATTTAGAATCCTGGAACAAATAACCCCTTCCAGACGTGGGGGTGATCGTGTCAAACTTTTAAAAAAACGTGAACTATACTGGATCTATACTTTGGGCACCCTGAAACCCCAGGGCTTAAATGTGGAGTTCAGGATAGTCTGACTGCTGACTATGCATGTCCTTTCTTTTTCTGATTACGTTTACGGAAAATAACATGTGCTATTTATCTAATTGGTTTTCTCCTTATCTCCTCTGTTTTATACAGGATCTTATTATGACTTCATACTATGAATGGTAGTTGGGGTGAAGACTGGAGGAACTGTGTCGGCGATCCTCATTTATACGCTTGTACTTATCTGCGATGCTGAATGGTGAAGTGATTGTCCCTGTCTGTCTGCTGTGGCTCTAGCCCCTGTAAGTGGGACTGGGGTCACACCACACGGACGGTTGGATAATCCTGCTGTTATCCTCATTTTTTTATAAATTTTTCATATATCTTTGTTATTGCAAGTTTACCGATGCATTGGATCCTTGCGCTCTTGCAGTCTGTTATGACTGATCCTTGATTTGGATCGGCTACTACATGACAGGCACGAGCGCTTTGGAGCGGATGCGCCGATATATCTGGACGATGGGGTGGAGTTGGTATGAGAACCACGCCCCCCTTTCATGACGGATGTCCTGACGGTGACCGGCATTGAACCGCCGGCCCCCGATCTATGGATCGGCTTCTCTGCTGAAAATGCGGTATATATCTTATCAACTAGTACTCTGTGAAGCTGGATGGGCGTTAACGCCTGGTGGCGCAGGCGCCCTCACTCCATTTTTTCCATTGTGGCCATCTTTGTTATGGCCAGCGACGTCACTCAGTTTTGATGCAAGTCTCGCGATAATATGCGGCGCGGCGCATGCGCAGCTGCTGTTTCCGGACGCCAGCAGTCTCCACCATGGTGCTTCAGCCTCTTACCCATTCAAAGGTTTTTAAGTATTTTCTTTAATTTATTCACATATTTGTTCACTTCTGCAATAATCACTGATTATGTAAGATTGGGGCATATTGTACACAGTATGAATTACACTATGAATTTTTATGTATGCGCCTATTCGCCACTATATGTACACTAGCTGTATGGATGAATTATACTCTTTATATGACTGTAAATTTTTTCATCTTATTTATGTTTATGACCATTGGAATTGATTTGTAATCATGTTAATCACTGCCACTATTTATGTATGCCATCATGCACATGTTACTCAGCTGGACAAAGGCTCCATAGAGAGAGCTGAAACGTTGCTGCTGGTTGGGTGAATAAACCTTCCACCTTTTTCACAAACTTGGAGTGCTGCCTTCGTTTTTGCTGTATGTCTACAATCTGGACCTTGGTCACAGGTCTTATAAGGAGGACTTTTTGCACCCACATTTATTATTTTTTTGAGTGCTGCTTCTTTTCTTTTCTCTTCTAGATAGATAGATAGATAGATAGATAGATAGATAGATATGAGATAGATAGATAGATAAATAGATGATAGATAGATAGATAGATAGATAGATAGATAGATAGATAGATAGATAGATATGAGATAGATAGAGAGAGAGAGATGATTGATAGATAGATAGATAGACAGACAGATATGACATATATATGAGATAGATATTAGACAGACAGACAGATATGACATATATGCAGTATACTGTAAACAAGAAATGGATGACAAAAACAGAAGACGGAAACGGGAAGGTGAAAGGCGCAGCGGCTCTTCCTGCCCGGTGTCTGTGGCCGCGCTGGAGGTGCCTGTGCTGGAGGTGAGACGTCTGAACATGTCAGGAGGCGGCTGCCACTTCCTGATTCACTTTCCTGCCTCAGTCCTGGAATTACCCACTGGGTGGAGAGAGCTCTCAGATGATCTCCACCTTCCTCCATAAGGAGCCTACTTCTTCTCTGGATGCACAGAAGAGCTGTGGTGTGTGTGGTGGCCCTCGTCACAAGCCTGGTCCTTATACCTGTCATCTGCGTCGCCCGCTCTGCCAACATACCCACTTCACAGAAAGCAACTATGAAGCCCGGAAGACCCTCCTGGAAAAAGCTGCAGCCCCCAGGTGAGTAATCAGCCCCCTCATAGCTATAGTGTAGTCGAGTTCGGATGTGCTGGACCCTTCATTAAGATGAAGTTCTACATTTAACCGAGAATTGGTGGTAGTGTTCTACAGATGTAGCAGAGTTGAATATGTCATTTTCTACCTTTTGACTGCGGTGTGATGAGATAATGCTGTCGGATTGCCTGCTGTCCTACGTACGACTACAGGATCTCACCGTCCTGTGCTACCTCTTCGGGACATGTTCATACACAGCAGATCCGCTCGGTGTTTATTTCATTATACTGTGCGTTTTGTATCCGGGAAGGTTGTTACCGCTGTTTAGACTTAGGCCTCCTGCACACGACCGTATGGCTTTTTCAGTGTTTTGCGGTCCGTTTTTCACGGATCTGTTGTTCCGTTTTTTGTTTCCGTTGTGTTTCCGTTTCTGTTCCGTTTTTCCGTTCCGTTTTTCCATATGGCATATACAGTATACAGTAATTACATAGATAAAATTGGGCTAGGCATAACATTTTCAATAGATGGTTCCGCAAAAAACGAAACGGAAACGGAAGACATACAGATGCATTTCCGTATGTGTTCCATTTTTGTTTGCGGACCCATTGACTTGAATGGAGCCACGGAACGTGATTTGCGGGCAATAATAGGACATGTTCTATCTTTAAATGGAACGGAAAAACGGAAATACGGAAACGGAATGCATACAGAGTACATTCCGTTTTTTTGGCGGAACCATTGAAATGAATGGTTCCGTATACGGACCGTATACGGAACGCAAAAAACAGCCAGTAAACGGGGGAAAAAAACGGTCGTGTGCAGGAGGCCTGAGGCTGGGTTCACACTTGAGCATATTTGATATGCGCGTTTAACGCGCGTTTTTGTCGCGCGTTTTATGCTCGTTTTTGTGCGCGTTTTTGGCCATAGTCAACACGCGTTTGACGCGCGTTTGTGTGATTGACAGCAGTGTCCTATGGCCGCAAACGCGCGACAAAACGCCCCAAAGAAGCTCAAGAACTTTTTTGAGCGTAGGGCGTTTTTCAGCGCGTTCAAACGCGCTGTAAAACGCTCAAGTGAGAACCAGGGCCATAGGGAAGCATTGGTTTTCATGTGTTGAGCGTTTTACAGCGCGTTTGAACGCGCCGTAAAACGCTCAAGTGTGAACCCAGCCTTAAAGGGATTTTCCAGTTTTATGTCTATACAACATAATCACAGTATAATAAAAAGATATCAAAATTGTTGACAAGATCTCTGTTTGCTGTCAGTGAATGAGATCACTCCTAGACATACCCAGGAGCTGAAACTGTTTCGAGTTATCCAGTCTGGGCAATCGTTTTGTCCTGATGTTTTGCTACAATGTATCAGTGCAAGTAAAAATGTATCTGTTTGGAACTGGATACAATTGTAAGGCCTCTTTCACACGACTGTTTTTTGTTTTTTTCCATTTACGGGACGTTTTTTGTGTTCCGTATAAGGTCCGTATACGGAACCATTCATTTCAATGGTTCCGCAAAAAAAAAAAAAACTGAATGTACTGCGTATGCATTTTGTTGCCGTTTTTCCGTTCTGTTGAAAGATAAAACATGTCCTATTATTGCCCGCAAATCACGTTCCGTGGCTCCATTCAAGTCAATGGGTCCGCAAAAAAAATCGGAACACATACGGAAATGCATCCGTATGTCTTCCGTATCCATTCCGTTTTTGCGGAACCATCTATTGAATATTTTATGCCCAGACCAATTTTTTCTATGTATTTACTGTATACTGTATATGACATACGGAAAAATGGAACGGAAAAGGAAACACAACGGAAACAAAACACTGAAAAAGCCATACGGTCGTGTGAAAGAGACTTAACAGAAACCGAGTTGTTGAAAGTATGTATCTTTTTAGCCTCTGAATGCAAACAAAAAGTTTTTGTGCATTGACAGCAAACAGAGATATTGAAAAGGATAAGGAATTGATACCCAAAATATATTAGAAAGTTCCAGAGCTTTTTATTTCACAGTGATTAGGTCCCTTAAAGGCCAGGGTCATTCGCCATACATTCTGCTGCACGTTTTTTGTTTAGCTTTTAACCTCTTGTTGTCAGATTGTGGATCTGCCATTTATCGTGGTGCTCCATTAATTCATTTACCCCCCCCCCCCCCCCCCCCCACTGAGATCCTGGCTCTTGCAATGGGCCCCCCTATACAGGGGCCCACATCAGTCTTGTAAGGTGGGCATCATTTACATTACTGGACCTAGGAAGCTCTTGTCTTATCTTACATTATAAAATGGACATAGCTGGTCATTTGTACACAAAGCAGAAAAAAAGGTCCAAAATCATGACAAGCCCCCCACCCCCACCCCTCATGGACCACTCACCCCCTACCCATCAAATTCTGATGACCGAGCAGGAGCTCCCTAAATTCTGGTAGGTCAACGCAAGATATACCGTAAATGCATAGAAAAAAAATAAATATATCTATATTTTTTTAAATAAGATACTGTGTCTTTAAATATAATTTAAAGCTACAGGCACCTAAATTAAAATAAGCTAAGGATCTGAAAAGCTACTGTCAGTAATAACAAAAAAAAATGTGTGAAAAAAATGCCTATTAATGATGATGTATCACGCAGAGTCCTATGCGTATCGCATATTTGGCATATTCATCGGAGAGATATGTGGGTAGTTCATTATTCTGACATCAGATGTATATGTAGGTCACCTGACTAATTATCCCAATATGTAAGTGTGACGTCAGCAGTAATTAATTGCTGTGACCCAGTTATTCTAGGTGTGAAACCCGGTCACGTGGCCTTAATAACAGAGAATAATCCTTAGGATAAACTTTCCGGTTTTCAGTCATAAGTCCCGTGAAGGGCGTAGACGCCGGTTACCCGCCGTATCCCTTCATTGCCAAGTAGAATTCGGAATGCTTATGCGTAGGTGAGGATTCCTTAGTTTTTTTGGCCGTACTGCTCCTTTGTGAACGGGCGTTCGCCGCCTAATATAAAAAAATTATACTAATAACTTCTTCTTCTCATGGCAGACAAAGAAATCGTAGCGGAGGTGGCGAAGCAGCTGCGCCTGATCGGCGACAAATACAATATGAAGCAGAAAATTCTCAACATCGTGACCAAGATCCTGAGTCCGGGAACCTGATTGTGCGTCACCAGTATGGATAAAAAAGCAAAAATGGAATGAAAATGCTACAAAAAATTATCAAAATGGGATACACGCTCTACAGGGGGGCGCCCGAGGAGGCACCTGCTCAAACGGGATACTCGTTGATGGGATGAGGCCTACGTGCCGCCATGATAAAAGCTGTTTTTATTTACAAGCCGGAGTGTATATAGAAGGAGCAGTTTCGGGGGATCAAGAGTGGCCTCAATTGCCGAGCAGTGGTGGAAACGAAACTTCGGAAAACAGACTGGACTTTAGACGGGAGATTAACCATTAACCGTCTGCCTGAACCCTACTGTATGTAGTCACCTATACTGGAGCGAAATCGCAACAAATGACTTACATTACAGTCTGTGAAATGGATACAATGTTTCTATTGATGTACAGGACTTAAAGGGGAACTCCACCAGAGTCACTCCAGATGTATAGTTTCATTATTCCGGCTCGTCTTTGAAGAATTAATGTTTGTTTCTATTCTCGAAGACTCTCGTCAGTTCAGGTTTCTTAGACATTATTTAACTTCCTGTCTCGGTGACCACCCTTTGGGCACACGTGGCTAGGAGAAATAGTCCCAGGAAGTGCTGTCTAATATACTATATCAGTTTGTTCTAAGTTCCTTGGTACAAGACAAAACAAAACATATTGAGGATTTCGGATAGAACAAGGGGGGGGGGAGGGGGTGCTATCAGTGTACGGGGAGGGAGGCCTAGGAGGACATGATGGGAGAGATGGCGGTGCTAAGCTTAGAGGATGTTTATATGATATTAAATAAAAAACGTATTTCTACATTTCCATGTTATTATGAGAGCGTCTCATCTATTTATTGTGTTATATTCTATGTTTTTGTTGTATTAATGGACTGTTTTGTAATTTTCTACATTTGTATGCTAAAAATCGTTTCCGTGTGTTTACAAAAATAAAAGAAATTTAGTGGAATTTCGAAAATGATTACCTTTTTCTGTACCTTTTACAAAAACACAAGTACCTACTATACTAACATCCCCCAGTATCTACAGTAAAATTACTTTAACCCCTTCTACCCTTCACCCTCCTGTCCAGGCCGTTTTTTACAAATCTGACATGTGTGACTTTATGCGGTAATAACTCTGGAACGGTTTTGCCGTTCTGAGACTGTTTTCTCGTGACACATTGTACTTCATGACAGTGGTAAATTTGAGTCGATATTTTCCACCTTTAGGCTTCTCTCACACTGGCGTGTGCGCGTTTTTTGCGGATCCGCAATACACGGGTACCGTTCCGTGGGCATTCCGCATCACGGATGCGGACCCATTCACTTCAATGGGTCCGCAAATCCGGAGATGCGGAACCGAAGCACGGAACTGAACCCTACGGAAGCACTACGGAGTGCTCCCGTGAGGTTTCGTCCCGTACTTCCGTTCCGCAAAAAGATAGGACATGTTCTATATTTTTGCTGAATGGCCGGATCGCGGACCCATTCAAGTGAATGGGTCCGCGATCCGCTGCAGCTGCCCCACGGACTGTGCTCGTGCATTGCGGCTCGCAGCACGACCACGGGGGGCGCACACGCCCGTGTGAAAGAGGCCTTAGGCCTCATGCACACAGCCGTAGCCCCTATTGCAATACACGGGCACCGGCTGTGTGCTCCCTGCATCACAGATGCGGACCCATTCCCTTGACTGGGTCCGCAATCCTGAGCTATGGTGCGGAACGGAGGCACGGAACCCCACGGAAGCACCACGGAGTTTCTGTCCGTGCCTCCGCACCGCAAAAAAATAGAACTTGTTAAATTTTTTTTATGGTGTGGATGGATCACAGACCCATCTCGATCCCTCGCGGCTGCCGCACAGATGGTGCCCGTGCATTGGGGACCGCAAATTGCGGTCCCCAATGCATGGAACGGCCGTGTGTAAGAGACCTTATTTATAAAAAAAAAATCCCAAATTTACCAAAAATTTTAAAAATTAGCAATTTTCAAAATTTCAATTTCTTTTCTTTTAAAACAGTGATACCTCATAAAATATTTATTACATAACATTCCCCATATTTCTACTTTATGTTGGCATCATTTTGTAAATGTCATTTTATTTGTTAGGACGTTAGAAGGCTTCGAATTTTAGAAGCAATTCTTAAAAATTTCCAAAAACCCACTTTTTTAAGGACCAGTTTCAGTTATGAAGTGACTTTGTGGGGCTTACATAATAGAAACCGCTCCATAAAAAACCGCTCCATTTTAGAAACTACAACCTCAAGTTATTCAAAACTGACTTTACAAACTTGGTTAACCACAAAGGGTTAATCCACCGGCATCGGCTTTTACATCGGATACAGCAGGGGCTCGGCTATCAGTGACTGCCGGGCCCCTGCACCGCTCCGGTGCCTGACCAATGAGCATGACGACGTAATAGTACGCCAAATTGCGGGAAGTTACTTCCCGCTATGATGTACTATTACGTCATATGTCGGGAAGGTGTTAAAGGGGTGTTTCAAAAATAAAATATTGATAACCTATCATCAAGATAGGTCATGAGTATCTGACCGGTGGGGGTCTGACTCCTGGCACCCCATCCAATCAGCTCTTTGAAGAGGCCACGACGCTCCGGTTAGCGCTGCGGCCTCTTCCTAGGCCAGTTACGTCACATTCATCGGTCACGTGGCCTATGAGCAGCTCAGTTCCGTTCAGGTGAATGGACCTGAGCTGCAATACCAAGCACGGCCACTATACAATGTACGGCGCTGTTCTTGGTATGCTGTGAGGAGGTCACAGTTCATCTGCTGGGGTAACGGGAATCAGACACGCATTGACCTGATAATAGGTCATCAATATTGTACTCCTGGAAAAATCCCTTTAATGCAGCATCTGGTAATCCAGAAATGCTAATAATTTTGTGGGGGGTTTTTTTCACAGAAGTGGATGAGTTCAAGGGTCCACAAATTGCAGATCCACAAAACAAGGATACCGCATTTTGTGACAGGGAAAGGCCGGCTCATAATAGAACGGTCCTATCTTAGTCCATAATGCGGACAATAATAGGACATGGATTGCACGCTTTTTTGCAGCCCCATTAAAGTGAATGGTTCCGCATACGGGCCGCCAAAAAAAAAACGGAACGGAGACAGACAAAAAATACGTTGAACCTTATACGTCCACACAAACAGGTAGAACATCTGATAATCCATCTATTAGTTCCTGATTAAAGGAATTTTTCTTTATATTATTTTTTTTTAAAGAGGCTTTATGGGATTTAAAGGGGGATTCCCAAGTCACTAGGATATGCCATCACTTTATCATTGGTGGCAGTCCAACCTCTAGCACCCCCCTGATCCTGAGAATGAAGGGGTAGCAATACTAGTTTAGCGCTAAATCATGAAGCCCCTTTACTCTCAAGATTTGTGGGGTCCCAGAGGATGGATCCCCATTGATTATAAAATAATAGTTTATCCTAGCATGCCCTCATTTTATCAGATGGGAATACCCCTTAGCACTTAAGTAATTGGGATAGGACAGCGCCATACATACAGTTGTGGCTGTGTTTGGTACTGCAGTCTCAGTCTCATTCAAGGTAATGGGCTGGGTACCAGGCACAGCCACAACCATATGCATGGCGCTGCACCCACATAAACAATGATGAGAAGGGGGTGACTTTATGCAAATGTTCCCTAAAGTGGGCATTCATGGTGACATTGCTTAAACCTTTCTCACAGATGTGGAATCAAATCTTGCAGTATATGCATTGTTCGCCATCCATCCACCCCCCAGGACTTACTTGACAGCAACTCAACATGAAGCCACCTATGAAATTAACATTGTCTGTGTCCAACGTGGTGATTCCATAATTTTGGCCAGGGGTTGTACAAGACAATCAGCAGTGAGGAGCCCATGTACCAAGCTCTTGGGAGAGAGATCCAGGAGGACATCTTCAGGCTGGGGCCTTCTGGTATCACCCTAGCCCTGAGTATATGCACAGCCGGCACTGTCTCCAGGACTTCTACTACAAGCAGCAGGAAGAGATGCCAATAAAATACTGGACAAGAGACCACCAGTGGAGGATGTGGAAATTCACGTGGTTCCAGAACCAGCGTCATCTATGAGGTGAACTGAGCAGGAGAAGTTGGTCTGAGCTGGTTAAACAGACACTCTCGGGGTGATGGTGAAAAATAGGGGTGGCCAACCTTACAAACCCAAAGAGCCAGTTTTCACAATGTGTTTCAAATCTGGCTTGTATTCAGTCCGCCCCATGCTCAGATGACCGCCTCATGCTCAGATGGCCGCCCATGCTCAGATGGCCGCCCCGTGCACAGATGTCCGACCATGCTCAGATGACCGCCCCATGCTCAGATGACCGCCCCGTGCACAGATGACCGCCCCATGCTCAGATGACCGCCCCGTGCTCAGATGACCGCCCCGTGCACAGATGACCGTCCCATGCTCAGATGACCACCCTATGCTCAGATGACTGTCCCATGCACAGATGACTGCCCATGCTCAGATGACCACCTCGTGCACAGATGACCGCCCCATGCTCAGATGACCGCCCATGCTCAGATGTCCGCCCTGTGCTCAGATGACCGCCCCATGCACAGATGACTGTCCCATGCTCAGATGACCACCCCATGCACAGATGACCGCCCCATGCTCAGATGACCGCCCATGCTCAGATGGTCGCCCATGCTCAGATGACACCCCCACCCCCATTCTGAGATCATGTGGGGGGGGGGGTGATTTGACATAGCAGAGATGTGAGCATGGGGTGTCTGATTTTAGGTGTCTTATGTGGGCACTGGGGGGGGGCTTATTTTGTGGGTCTGATGAGGATTTGGGGGTCTTATCTGAGCTGGCACCCCCCCCCCCCCCCCTTCTCAATACTGTACCCCCTTACAGTAGTATTGCCCTTATTGTACAACCTTCACGGTAGTTTTGTACAGATGTGTGCCCCCTCACAGTAGTTATGCCCACCTTGTGCCCTCTCACAGTAGTTATGCCCACATTGTGCCCTCTCACAGTAGTTATGCCGTCTTTGTGCCCCTTCACAGTAATAATGCCCATTGTGCCCCCTTCACAGTAATAATGCCTATTGTGCCCCCTTCACAGTAATAATGCCCATTGTGCCCCCTTCACAGTAATAATGCCCACTGTGCCCCCTTCACAGTAATAATGCCCTCTGTGCCCCCTTCATTGTAGTAATGCCCTCTGTCTCTGTGCCCCCTCCATAGTAGAAATGGCAATTGTGCCCCTTTGTCATTATTAATGCCCTCTGTGCCCCCTCCATAGTAGTAATTCCCTCTGTGCCCCTCCATATTAATAAAGTCCTCTGTGCCCCCTCCATAGTAATACAGACATATGTGCCCCCTTCATTGTAGTAATGCCCTCTGTCTCTGTGCCCCCTCCATAGTAGAAATGGCAATTGTGCCCCTTTGTCATTATTAATGCCCTCTGTGCCCCCTCCATAGTAGTAATTCCCTCTGTGCCCCTCCATATTAATAAAGTCCTCTGTGCCCCCTCCATAGTAATACAGACATATGTGCCCCCTTCATTGTAGTAATGCCCTCTGTCTCTGTGCCCCCTCCATAGTAGAAATGGCAATTGTGCCCCCTTCACATTACTAATGCCCTCTGTGCCCCTCCATAGTAGTAATGCCCTTTGTGCCCCCTCCATAGTAATAAAGTCCGCTGTGCCCCCTCCATAGTAATAAAGACATCTGTGCCCCCTCTGTATTAAAAACAAAAAAACACAATAACTACTCACATTGTCCCGCTCCTGAAGCCCACAGTCCTCTCTCCCCTGCAGGCACAGATCGCTCTGCAGCACTGTGTGGGCGGAGCTTATGAGGATTACCGGGATAAGGCTCCGCCCACATATGCAGGCAGCGCGATCCGTGTCTGCAGGCTGAATGGTGGAGCTGGGAGAAGAGCAGTGAGTGACAGGACTACAGCAATGAGTGCTTCCATTTGTATTGATGAAAGAGCTCATTGCTTCTGTGTTCGGGCACCTCCTGAGAGCGGCACCCAGGGCGGACCGCCCCCACGCCCCCCTAGCACGCTATTGGAGAGCGCTGCTGAGACAAGCGCAAAGTAGAGGAATAGCTGGCCTGCTCCCCGGCGAGACGCATATGTAGACAGAGAAGAGTAAGAGCTGGCCGGACCGCTCCCCTGCGAGCCGCAAGTAAAGATGCAAGGAGCCGCGGGTTGGCAACCCCTGGTGCAAAAGAAAGCAAAAAACTAAAGAGTTCACCTGTGTACATCTATAGGTTTAAAATTTCACTGCAAAAAATTATATTAAAAGGAATGGATTGTCAGAAAAATTCTATTTTATACGTTTTTAAAAACATTTTTGTGGCCTCCATATAAAAAAGTTTAAATTTTGCCATTTTCACACTAATCACTAGAGCAGGCGCTAAAGGCTGGCATGTCCTGTGTTCTGCAGCTCACTTGTCAGCTTTGCTGTACAGACTGAGACAGAATGAACAGAGTGATTTCGTTATCTTTAAGCCTCATTCACACGCCAGTGTTTTGGTCAGTGATTTCCATCAGTGCTTCTGAGCCAAAACCAGGACTGGAGCCTCCACAGACATAAGGTATAAGGGAAAGATCTGCACCTGTTCTATCTTAGAAGTCACACGGATGGAAATCACTGACCAAACACTGACATGTGAATGAGGCATTAGAAGGTGGATGAGTTAATGATGGGCCTATTGTATTGCTAGAGATTTGATTCTGTACAGGGGCAGACTGGTCATGGACCTTACAGGGAAAATTCCCAGTGGGCCGATGCCTAAGGGGCTATCTGAGCTGCAAGGTGCTCAAAAGTTGAACTTAAGAAGTTGTCATGGCAGCCTGGGCCGAATGAAGAAGATGAGGAATGAGAACTTTTACATCAGAGGAGACTATACTGGAAGTAAGAAGCATTTAGAGCTGTATTTTCCTATATGACGCTGGCCACCACAGAGGGGCAGCTTCTGGGCAGTATTTTTGTGCTGCATTGTGGTACTTTGTTCTGTTGGGGTGATATTTTGTGCAGCACTGTGGTATTGCTGGTCTTACCTACTTGAGCTGGACATGGGGCCACTTCAAGTGTTTTTTTTTTCTAGGGCCACTTTAAGTTCCCAGTCCCGCTCCTGATTCTGTATGCAGCTCCCCTGTCAGTCCCTGGTCTCGCATTTCTCTGTCACCTCCCATACACTGCAGCTGCTGCACTGTCTACACAGAAAATATGTGAAAGAAGTGTGTATCTCCAATATAGCCTCCCCCAGGGGCGTTTCTAAAAATTAAATATGAATGGCAATATATGGGGGAAAAAAACACTTTTTTTTTTTTTTGTTACAAAAAAGTTATACTTACCCAGTCCCCACTGTTCCAGGAATCCAAGGGGGTTTCCACTTTAATAGCAATAAAATGTAATCATTGTATAATGCAATGTTCTCCAACTTTCCAATCGACCTTGTGCCCCAATCCATCAAAATTTTCAAAAATAGCTGCTTGCTTTCAACGAATGGAGGCTTTCTTGTTTCCCTCCAAACATGTCCATTACATTTTATCAGAGACCATTTTTGTTTTTGCTCTTTCTAAGGCTTCATGCACACGGCCGTTGTTTTGGGCCGTTTTGGTGGGTCGGATGTGGACCCGTTCACTTCAATGGGGCCTCAAAAGATGCGGACAGCACCCTTGAATGCCTTCTATATCCCCCCCCCCCACCCAGCTTTCCTACAGTCCTGAATGACATGTCTAATTCCACGGGAATTTACACTTATTCACCTGCTAGTCAGGAGTATGGGAAAGCTGGGTGACAACCCGAGGAGGAGGGCTGTTATGGCAGCCATATTGCCATTGTATTGCAGTAAATACGGTAGTATATGGTGCAGGAGGAAAGGCGGGAGTTTTTAGTAGCGTGTAGCTGCAGAGTCATTGCGTGTAGCCTGCGTGTTACTAAAAATAGTCAGGTAAACATGAAGTGGCGGGATGATAACATGTTCCATTGTGTCACACGGCTGACATCTGCGGCTCGCAGTGTAATGGGTATTCCGACATTTCTGACCGGTCCTATCATCATTGCATCAGTCAGGGAAGGCTTTTCAGGGGTTATTTAGGAAAAAAAAAAAAAAAAAGCGTCCCCCTCCCCTCATTACTTTGCATTTCACTTGGTAGCATCATCCTTTACTTAAAGCAATGGAAATTCCTTATTTCGAAACCTCATGGGTGATCACTGATGGATGCCGTTCTGGTATGGACAACACATTTTCATTCGAGAGGTCCTGGCGCAGACTGAACCAGTGGCGTAGCGTGGGGGAAGGGGGCATCTATGGGGGCACTTCTTACTGGCATTTTATTGGGGAGCACTATGAGGGCACTTTTTACTGGCACATTATTGGGTGGCACTATGGGGCACTTCTTACTGGCACATTATTAGGGGGCACTATGGGGGCATCTACTGAGGCCACAAAGAAAGGGTATTTTATATGGGGGCTCTGTATACGGGCATTTTATACTGGGACACATTATGGTGGGTACTATGGGGAAGGGGGGAGAGGAGTACTATGGGGTTATCCACGGGGGGCACTAAGAAGGGGTATTTTATACTTGAAAATTATGGGGGACACTGAGGGCATCTACTGGGGCACTATATATGGGGCATTTTATACTGGTACATTATGGGGGCACTAGGAGGAATGGGGAGAGGAGCACTATGGGGGCATATACTGGGGCACTATATAGGGGTATTTTATACTGGGGCACTATGGGGACATAAGCTCAAATGGGGGCATTAAAAGGGGGTATTTTTGCACTGGCACATTATGGTAGGCTTTATTATTACTGGGGTATATGGGGAACATGATGACTAGTATGGGCACTATGGGAGCATTATTACTTCTGGGGCACAGTGGGGACATCTTGCAGGCACAGTGGGGACATCTTGCAGGCACTACCATGTGTGCTCTAGCAGGTGGGACTTTTGGGAGCACTATTACTGTGGGGGCACCTTGGCACAGTATCAGCCTACCACAATTATTTTTGGGGGACGTTATGTTTACACTATTAGTGTCAGGGGCACTATTTGTTGGGCGCAGTTATTTTAGCGCACTGCGTGCCAATAATTGAAGGGGGCATTATCTGTGTGGTACTAGTATTATCAGTTTTTTTTCTGTTTCTACAGTATAATATTGGGGAGCACAACGGCACAGTATTGGGGGTGGTAGGATGATTTTTCCAGAAAATGGGAGGATGATGGAAAAGTAGTAAACTAAGATTTTTTTTTTTGTCAAACTGCAAAGACGAGAAATGGCTGAAAAATGGTGGACTGGTCTGAAGGTAGAAGATAAGGAAAGAGAACATCTACATCAAAGGAGACATCACTGGATGTAAGAGGTATTGGGCACTGTATTACCCTGTATGTTCTGTAGTGATGGGAGGGTGGATATAGAATTTGGCCCACCCTGCCGCATCCTGGCCCCAGACTTTAGGTCACACTGAGCGTTTTCTGAATTCTGGGGCCTCACACTCATCTACTACATTATCTGTACTAAGAGAGTTATCACTGTGTTATCTGTGGTGTTACATAGGACTGCAGGTGATATCTACTACCTTATCTGTAAAAGGGGGCGTGGCCACAGGTTGGGGGGGTGGGCGCAATACTTGGCTTGGCACGGGTGCTGGCAACCCACACTACGCCATTGGACTGGACATAGACCTTAAAGGGAAATTTCCAGCTGGGCCAATGCTCAGGGGTCCTCCAGAGCCCTTTTTGCAGCCGTCAGCCGAATGCACAAAGATCTGATGCTCTAAGCATTAATTCATGTAGGAGCATCAGGTACTTATGCACCTGGCCAGCGGATTGATCTGTATTGCCATCCTCAGGACGGTGGTACAGTTGGATACTGCAGTGGGGTGGCAGTGTTTTGTGCTGCACTGTGGTATTTGGTTCTGCTGGGGTGGTACTTTGTGGTCCACAATGTTACTGCTGGCCTCGCCTACCCCTGTTGTCCCTGCCTACTTGTGTCGCCCTGCCTTCTCTCAATTTGGACCTGCCCACATGGGGTCATGTTTGAGTTTTTTTCTCCAAGTCCATCCCTGGAGAGATCCCACATATTCACCTAATAAAATCAGTGACCCATCCCTGGACTTGTCAGTATTTATTTACATAGGCCCATGTAGATGTTGTCCTTGGTCAGATTCAAATTCAGAACCCCAGTGGTAACCACAGAGCCACCAAGCTGCTCTTTATAACAGAGACTGATCATAAAGAGGGGAACCCACTGACTACCCTTGTAGGGCAAAGGTTCTCTTACTGGGTTTCTTTCTGGAATCTCCTGCGTTCCTTTTCATCTTCATGATGGGTTCTTTTCAAGGAAGCCTTCTTTATCAGTGGGTCTCCATGTCCATGCTTTGCGATGTAACATCCCTCTACTGACAACATACAGTAGGAGGAACCAATGAAGAGTGCTTCAGTGGTGAAGTCTCAGTCTCAAGATCTTCGAGGTAGACAAGTTGTGAAGACCAAAGAATCAAGAGGAACCTTGGTGGTCTATACAGAATAAGTGGTGGAGACAGCAAGTGATTGAAGGGGACGTAGAAGAGGAAAATGCAGAGATATCAGTCATGCCCAGAAACCGATGCCTGAGGGGGCTCAAAGGCCCCTCTTCACAACAAAAGATACCAATATGATACATCACACATAGTAGGTGAAGGGCTTGGTACACAGTCTACATTAGGGCCCAGGAGCTCCAAGTTACAGCTAATAATAAAAACAGCAAATAATATTCCAACTGCCCCCACCCCACACCTGAGCGGGACAACTACAACAGACCTGTGTTACGCCGGACAATACAGAGCTGATAAATAGTTACAGTAACTATACACACAAACCAAAGAGGTCAAAGTCAGTTCTTAGCTGAAACACATAATAAACAGGTTATACACACTCCTTAAAGGGAACCCGTCATCACTTTTATGTTGCCCATACTAACGGCAGAATAAAGTAGAGACTGGTGAGTTGATTTCAGCGGTCTGTCATTTAAAAGTTAAAAGTAAGTGGTTGCCGAGAACCAACATCACAATCATTGCAGACTGGGCCTTAAGTCAGGGCCACCTGAGAAGAGTCCTGGTTATTCATGAATTCCTGCTCTCCTGCCCACCTGCTGATGACTGACAGTCTTCTACCTAGTTTTCTCCCTTTTTCTCTAGGAGAAAACTGCCAATTGTCAGCGGATGAGGGGGGGGGGGGGGGGGGGCAGGGGACTATAATAACCATGACTCTTCTCAGGTAGACTTGACTCTTTTCAAGGCCTGGGCTGCAATGATTATGATGCTGGTTCTCAGTGACCACTTACTTTTAGCTCATGAGTGACACACCTCTGACATCAGCATTTCTGTCACTACTTTATACTGCCCTCAGTGAGGTCAGCATAAAGTTGATGACAGGTTCCCTTTAAAGGGGTTTTTAAGGGAAATTTTTCTTTTTTTTAAAGGAAGCCGCTTCTGTATTAAATTATTACTTTTTTTTTCCGATTAGAAGAAAGACATAATGCAGCCTGCTGATCATTTGTATAAGGCCTCATGCACACGACCGTTGTGTGCATCCGTGGCCGTTGTTCCGTTTTCCGTGATTTTCTGCGGACCCATTGACTTTCGGAAAATACACCGTTGTTCATCCGCGGCCGTGATTCGTGTTTCCTGTCTGTCAAAAATATATGACCTGTCCTATTTTTTTGATGGACAACGGTTCAAGTCAATGGGTCTGTGAAAAAACACGGATGCACACAAGATTGGCATCCGCGTCCGTGATCCGTGGCCGTAGGCTACTTTCACACAGACGAATTACTGTACATTCATTGGTGGCCAGTGCGGCCCCCCCTCCCTCCCCCTTCTAATTAAAATCTCCCCCCCCCCCATCACTGGTGGCAGCGGAGAGTTCCGACCGGAGTCCCAGTTTAATCGCTGGGGCTCCGATCGGTAACCATGGCAACCAGGACGCTACTGCAGTCCTGGTTGCCATGGTTACTTATCAATTTTTTGAAGCATTATACTTACCTGCGATGTCTGACCGGCCGGGCGCTCCTCCTACTGGTAAGTGACAGGTCTGTGCTATCAGCAATGCGCCGCACAGACCTTTCACTTACCAGTAGGAGGAGCGCCCGGCCGGTCACAGACAGCAAAGGTAAGTATAATGCTTCTAAAATTGCTAAGTAACCATGGCAACCAGGACTGCAGTAGCGCCCTGGTTGCCATGGTTACCGATCGGAGTCCCAGCGATTAAACTGGGACTCCGATCGGAACTCTCCGCTGCCACCAATGATGGGGAGGGGGATTTTAATTAGGAGAGGGAGGGAGGGGGGGCCCACTGGCCACCAATGAATGTACAGTAATACAGGGGATGGAGGGGGGGCCGCACTGGCCACCAATGAATGTACAGTAATACAGGGGAGGGAGGGGGGGCCCACTGGCCACCAATGAATGTACAGTAATACAGGGGAAGGAGGGGGTCCGCACTGGCCACCAATGAATTTAAAACTGGGGAGGGAGGAGGGTGTGCCCCCTCCTGCCTGGCAGCACCTGATCTCTTACCGGGGGCTTTGATACGCACAATTAACCCCTCAGGTGGGGCACCTGAGGGGTTAATTGTGCTGATCACAGCCCCCTGTAAGAGATCGGGTGCTGCCAGGCAGCAGGGGGCAGTCATGTACACAGTTCGTAGTATATTCTAGCTTGAAGTGTCCCCATCACTATGAGAACGCCTCTGTGTTAGAATATACTGTCGGATATGAGTTTTCACGATCTAACTCAAATCCGATGGTATATTCTAACATAGAGGCGTTCCCATGGTGATGGGGACGCTTCAAGTTAAAATATACCATCGGATCTGAGTTTTCTCCTGACTTTACATTGAAAGTCAATGGGGGACGGATCCGTTTGCAATTGCACCATATTGTGTCAACGTCAAACGGATCGGTCCCCATTGACTTGCATTGTAAGTCAGGACGGATCCGTTTGGCTCCGCACGGCCAGGCGGACACCAAAACGACTTTTTCCTTCATGTCCGTGGATCCTCCAAAAATAAAGGAAGACCCACGGAAGAAAAAACGGACACGGATCACGGACCTAAGGACCCCGTTTTTGCGGACCGCAAAAAAAAAACGGTCGTGTGCATGAGGCCTAATGCTGCTGTAATACGTGACATGGCCGAATAGGCATATAGGCACGGCAGTACTGGAGGCCTTTGTCAGGTTGCTGGCTGCCATGGCAGTTCGATCATGGTGCCCCTATGCAGGGCCGTCTTTAGCGTGGGGCAAAAGGGGCAGCTGCCTCTTGAACCCCGCTGGCCACTGGTGACATGGGGGGCGGCAGGGTACAGGGAGATGAGCGCTTCCATTGTGGAAGCGCTCATCTCCATAGTCATCTGTATCGCCATCCTCAGGACAGCGATACAGATGGATGTGCTGTGGGGCAGGGGAGAGGCGTCTCCCTTCCCTGTTCCTCTGATAGGCCGGTGCAGGCGGCGCGATGACATCATTGCGCCGCCTGAACCGTACAGCGCGGGACACAGGCCAGAAGAGGCCTGCATCGCATCGCTGCCAGCCTGATGGAGGTAAGTATAAGTGTTTATTTTTTTATATGGTACTACTACTGGCACATGATTGGGGGCATCTATGGTGGCACTTGTTACTGGCACATGATTGGGGGCATCTATGGTGGCACCTGTTACTGGCACATGATTGGGGGGCATCTGTGGGGCACCTGTTACTGGCACATGATTGGGGGGCATCTATGGAGGCACTTGTTACTGGCACATGATTTGGGGGCGTCTATGGGGGGCACTTGTTACTGGCACATGATTGGGGGCATCTATGGGGGTACTTGTTACTGGCACATGATTGGGGGGCATCTATAGGGGTACTTGTTACTGGCACATGATTGGGAGGCATTTCTTCCTCGAATACGATGGGTCCCCACTGTCCTTCCAGTTTTTAATAATGCGTTGGACAGTTCTTAACCCAATGTTAGTAGTTTCTGCAATCTCCTTAGATGTTTTCTCTGCTTGATGGATGCCAATGATTTGACCCTTCTCAAACAGACTAACATCTTTTCCACGACCACGAGATGTGTCTTTTGACGTGGTTGTTTAAGAAATGAGAAGCAACCTAAATGTAGTAGTTCTGGTGTCTATAGCATGTCTCTGCAAGCTTTTTAATGTAAAAAAAGGCAGTATTTACATTACTGCCAAGGAACACTTCTAGTGGCCACTCATCATTATTAAAGTTTACTACTCTACGAGGTGTGTGGATTTTTTTTTTGTGTGTGTGTTGTGGTGGAGGGCGTGATTGCATGCTAGGGTGTGGGAAGGCGGGATCCAGGGGGCCCAATTAAATTCTTGCCCAGGGTCCAATCAATATTAAAGACGGCCCTGCCCGATTCTGCATTTGTAAAGGGTCATATCACTGGGACCCTTACCGATCACAAGAACGAGAACCTCATACCCCTCGGAATCCGCACCCCCCATCTGTACAGGAGTTTCAGAGACAGCTGAGAACATCGTTCAGCTATTTCCAGAACTCCCATAGAGATAAAAAGAGGAAATTAATTTTGGGGGGCTCCAAGGTGTACGGGGTCACCATTCTTGTGATCAGTTAGGGTCCCAATGGTAGGACCCCCACAATCTAATAGTTATCCTCTATCCTTTTGAAAACCACTTTAAGATGCAGATAGTGACATGCTTGCCTACTTTTCGACTGTAGTCTCCAGGAGAGGGCAATACTTTGACCGTTTTAACATGAAATGCCCCTTTTCTTACAATTCTCCACCCCTTTCTTACAGTGCCTCACCCTTTTTATACTATGCTCTACCCCCTCTATCCACATTTGTGCCATATAAAACAAAAATAGTGCAAAAGTTCAAAAAATATACCAATATACGCCAAATTTTGCAATTTTTTTTACACCAAAAAACAGATATAAACATAGAAACATAGAATGTGTCGGCAGATAAGAACCATTTGGCCCATCTAGTCTGCCCAATATACTGAATACTATGGATAGCCCCCGGCCCTATCTTATATGAAGGATGGCCTTATGCCTATCCCATGCATGCTTAAACCCCTTCACTGTATTTGCAGCTACCACTTCTGCAGGAAGGCTATTCCATGCATCCACTACTCTCTCAGTAAAGTAATACTTCCTTATATTACTTTTAAACCTTTGCCCCTCTAATTTAAAACTGTGTCCTCTTGTGGTAGTTTTTCTTCTTTTAAATATGCTCTCTTCCTTTACCGAGTTGATTCCCTTTATGTATTTAAAAGTTTCTATCATATCCCCTCTGTCTCTTCTTTCTTCCAAGCTATACATATTAAGGTCCTTTAACCTTTCCTGGTAAGTTTTATCCTGCAATCCATGTACTAGTTTAGTAGCTCTTCTCTGAACTCTCTCTAGAGTATCTATATCCTTCTGGAGATATGGCCTCCAGTACTGCGCACAATACTCCAAGTGAGGTCTCACCAGTGTTCTGTACAGCGGCATAAGCACTTCACTCTTTCTACTGCTTATACCTCTCCCTATACATCCAAGCATTCTGCTGGCATTTCGTGCTGCTCTATTACATTGTCTTCCCACCTTTAAGTCTTCTGAAATAATTACTCCTAAATCCCTTTCCTCAGATACTGAGGTCAGGACTGTGTCAAATATTCTATATTCTGCCCTTGGGTTTTTACGCCCTAGGTGCATTATCTTGCACTTATCCACATTAAATTTCAGTTTCCAGAGTTTTGACCATTCTTCTAGTTTTCCTAAATCCTTTTCCATTTGGCGTTTCCCTCCAGGAACATCAACCCTGTTACATATCTTTGTGTCATCAGCAAAAAGACAAACCTTACCAGCGAGGCCTTTTGCAATATCACTTATGAAGATATTAAACAAAATCGGTCCCAGTACAGATCCCTGTGGAACCCCACTGTAACATGACCTTGTTTTGAATGTTCTCCATTGACTACAACCCTCTGTTGTCTGTCACTCAGCCACTGCCTAATCCACTCAACAATATGGGAGTCCATGCTCAATGACTGCAGTTTATTGATAAGTCTTCTATGTGGGACAGTGTCAAAAGCCTTACTAAAATCTAGATATGCGATGTCTACTGCACCTCCACCGTCTATTATTTTATTCACCCAGTCAAAAAAATCTATAAGATTTGTTTGACATGATCTCCCTGAAGTAAACCCATGTTGTTTTTCATCTTGCAATCCATGGGATTTTAGATGTTCCACAATCCTATCCTTTAATAGGGTTTCCATTAATTTGCCTACTATTGATGTCAGACTCACTGGTCTATAGTTGCTCGATTCCTCCCTACTACCTTTCTTGTGAATGGGCACGACATTTGCCAATTTCCAATCTTCCGGGACGACTCCTGTTACTAATGATTGGTTAAATAAATCTGTTAACGGTTTTGCCAGCTCACCACTAAGCTCTTTTAATAATTTTGGGTGTATCTCATCAAGCCCCTGTGACTTATTTGTCTTCACCTTAGACAGCAAACTTAGAACATCTTCCTCTGTAAAGATACATGCATCAAACGATTTATTAGTCATTCTTTCTAGTGGAGGTCCTTCTCCTTTTTCTTTTGTAAAAACTGAACAGAAGTATTCATTAAGGCAGTCGGCTAGCCCTTTATTCTCTTCTACATACCTTCCGTCCTTTGTTTTTAATTTAGTTATTCCTTGTTTTAATTTCCTTTTTTCATTTATATATCTGAAGAATGTCTTATCCCCTTTTTTCATAGACTGAGCTAGTTTTTCTTCTGCCTGCGCTTTAGAAGTTCTTATAACTTGCTTGGCCTCTCTCTGCCTAATCTTGTAGATTTCCTTATCTTCATTGCTCTGGGTTTTTTTATAATTACAAAATGCTAGCTTTTTATTTTTAATGATTTGGGCCACTTCTGCTGAGTACCACAGTGGTCTCCTCCTTTTTTTGCTTTTACTGACAAGTCTAATGCAATTTTCTGTTGCCTTCAATAATGCACCTTTTAAGTAGTCCCATTTCTCCTGGACTCCATGTAATCCGTTCCAGTCTGATAAGGACTCATTTATGACTAATTTCATTTTGAAAAGTCTGTTTTTCTAAATCTAAAACTTTTGTTTTTGTGTGGTGGGACTCTTTCACAGTTCTTATATTAAACCACACTGACTGGTGATCACTAGATCCCAAGGTTTCGCCTACAATGACATCATATACCGAATCCCCGTTTGTGAATACGGGGATTCGGTAAGCCTTTGTAAATAACCCCCATAGTGTCTGTTTTTGGCTAGGTCACTTTCTATTTGACTGCAATTACATTTGTTAGTTGCCCATCATTTGGTTCAAGTGAATGGGACCAAACTGCAGTACCTGGCACAGCCACAGCCAAATGTGTGGTGCTGTGCCTGGTAAACACAAGGCTTACTAGATTGCTGCAGCCCCTTCATCCAGCTGATTTCTCGGGGGTTTCTTTGAGTTGGACCCCCACTGATCAGATATTGATGTCCAGGGGCAAACTGACCTAGACCCTACAGGGAAATTTCCAGGTGGGCCGATGCCCAGCAGATCACCTGAACCCTCTTTATAGCCGCCAGCTGGAGACATAATGATCTCCTGCGCTCAGTAGTAAGGAGTGTTAGGAGCATTAGGTACTTATGCACTTGGCCTGTAGCCACAGGTGCCCTCCTGAATTCAGCTGTATCGTCATCCTCAGGACTATGATACAGTTGAATACTACAGTAGGAGCATTGGTATTTTATGCTACACTGTGGTATTTGGTTCTGCTGGGGCAGTATTTTGCGCTACATTGTGATATTTGGTCCGGCTGGGGCGGTATTTTGTGCTGCACTGTGATATTTGGTCCTGCTGGTGCTGCATTACGGACAAGGATAGTACTGTTCTATCATGGGCCAGCTGGTCTGTTCCGCAAAATACGGAATGCACACGGACGTCATCCGTATATTTTTTGCGGATCCGTTTTTTGCGGACTGCAAACTACATACGGTCATGTGCATGAAGCCTTATAGAGGGGCAGGAGTAACTTGTATAGGGAACCCCACCCTAATGGTTCCGTGTGCCATACTAGGGCATATGGCTGGGGGTTCGAATCTCAGTTGTGGGGGATCCGCTAGCACGCTAGATTGACCTAAAGAACCGGCACGCTTCTAAAGCTGTACCCATAGTCCTCCACAGAGGAGAGGACTCTGCTCTGTGCTGATGAGGCCTAAAAGGGAGGAACAGACCTGACCATAAATGACAATTTCAGATCAGCGAAATTTACCAGAATGGATAGAAGAAAACATAAAAGGGAATTTCCATAAAGGAAAATATTGTTTATGTCTCTGAACCACACAATGAATGAGGAAGGTGCAATAAATGTAATGTAATAACTGATTCGCAGACCCTGAAACAAGGAGAGACTGAGTCACCGCCTGACGCCGCTAAGTAAACAGTGCAGCAGTATAACTGGTCTGTCAGGTGACATACGGGTACAAAGTAATAGTGAAAATGACAAGTACCATTTGTTTTAGCCAATTTTTTCACTCCACTAGATAATGGGGCCTGGTTTAGCGGGAAGGGGTGTGACCTGAAATGCGGCATCGCGTGGCAAAATTTCATTGCGCCACCAAAAAGTGCCATAAAGTTAGACAAAAGTGTAACGCGCCAAATTTAATAAATGCGATACATTTGGCGCATCTCCTAAAATAGCGCTATAGTCTATATATTAGACAGGATGATGACCTCTCTCCCAGCCTATATTGTATTGAAGTGAGTTTATACTTTTTGTTAGAAGTGTATTCCAAAAAAAAAAATGATCTCAGGACGATCTGCTGTTGAAGCCCCTGGAGATCGTCTGTGGAGCATCCTTATGGGAAGCGTTCAACTCCCCTGCAGTGCCGCCACAGGAGAAAAGCGGCATTGCAGTCTGTCTATGTAGGGGTGTAGCTAAAGGCTCATGGGCCCTGGTGCAAGGGTGCAGCTTGAGCCCCCCTTCCCTCGGTGCTTTGTTGCAAGGGCAGGGGTGCACCTCGCCTCACCCCCATGCCAAATTCTCAACCAAACCCCTTCCCTCCAGCCCTACTGTTAAATACATACTTGGAAAACATTACATACAGCCCTACAGAACATACAGGGTAATACAGCGCCACATACCTCTTCCATCCAGTGATGTCTCCTCTGATGTAGATGTTCTCTTTCCTTATTTTCTCCATTCGGACCAGACCGCCATGAGGATTTCTTTTAGTCATATCCTCTCTCTGCAGAGTTTAACAGACATCTTAGTTTTCTACTTTTGCATCATCCTCCCACCTTATGAACAACTCATCCTGCCACCCCCAATATTGTGCCCACTACTATATTTACTATACATAGGGTCCCCCAAAAATAATTCTGCTAAGCTGATACTGTAATAGTGCTCCCCAAAGTCCCACCACCAGAAATAATTCCCTGCCAGAGTGCCCTTAGTGTTAACATTGCCCACAATAGTAATAATGCCCCCAATGTGCATATACTAGTAATCATGTTCCCTGTAGTTTCCTGTAGTATTTATTTTCTACCACCTTATAATGTGCACCAGTACAAAAAAATCCCCTTTACAGTGTGCGCTAGCACAAAAAATGCCCCTTTTAATGTGCCAGTGCAAAAAATACCGTCTTATAACGCGTGCCAGTGAAAAAAAGGCTCCATCTGTGTGCCAGTACAAAAAATGTCCCCTCTTAGTGTTCCATTAGAGGCATGTCCCCATAGTGCCCCCCATAATGTGAGCCAGTATAGGAACATGCCCTCTTATGTGTGCCACTACAAACTGCCCCTATTTAGCTCCCCCAGTAGATGCCCCCATAGTGCTCCTTCTCCCCCCATGGTGGCCCTACAGCATGGTGCTAAATAAAAAAAGACAATAAACTCAAATACTCACCTCCGTGTGGCTTTCAGCGATGCGGTACAGGTCTCTTCTGGCCTGTTTGCTGAGCTGTACGCTGCCCGACTCAGGCGGCGCAAAACAGAAGGCGATACATAATTGGCAGTATACACCTGGCAAAGGGGGTCCCTGTGGGCCCCCCTGGCTTAGGGGCCCAGTTGCAATTGTGACCACTGCAACCCCTATAGCTACGCCCCTGAACACAGAACAAGCTGGGCCCTCCAGAGAGGGAGCTGTTCTCTATGCTGTGTCATTGATGGAAGAGTCCCAAATCAGGGGCCCCAAATAAGACGATATTTAAAAATTGATTTCTTAAAGGTGTTTTCTGGTTTCAGTAGGGGTCCCCCCGCCGATCAGCTGCTTGAGATGGCACTGATGCTCTCAGTAGCACCGCTGCCTTCTTCAGCTATTTCTAGGCCTATTGACAAAACGTTCATCGGTCACAAGGCCTAGGCGCAGCTCAGCCCCATAGAAGTGAATAGGGCTGAAAAGAACCAGATTTATGTCCCTATAGGGCCCTCAGGAGATTATAACAAAAATCAAACCACGGTCACCTGACCAAAAACTCCTTTACCCCTGTGGGCCAGTCCGAGCCTGCCTATATCCCATTCATTCACACATCTCACACGCTGGGAGATCAGGCAGTTTGCCTCCGAACATTTGCACAATATGTATTGAGCTGGGCAATGATTGCGACCCTGCTGGTTGCGGATCTTGCCCTATACTGCAAACTGTCTAAAAATGTAAGTATGCAGCTTCATCAGGGGAGTTGGGGTAATAGCGTGTATTTTTAAATTACCTTGTAGTATTGGTTTCTCTAAGTATTTTTGTTTTAAAAGTAAATAATAAAGGTTAAAGTTTTAACATATAGATAGGACCCGTAAAAGGAGTTTTTGGTCAGGTGACCGTGGGTTTGATTTTTGAATAGGGCTGAGCTGCAATACCAAGCACAGCCACTATACTATGTAAGGCGCTGTGCTTGGTAAGCTGAAAGAAGGGCACGGCGCTACTGCAAGCACCGACGCCTTCTTAAACAGCTGATTGGTGGGCTGGACAACTATTTTAGTTTCACAGTCTGTAAGCAGGCTACTTAATATTGACACTTGTCAATCTCTTGTTCTTGCCCTGTATATGATGCTGTTATTGGGGACCTACAATGTCATGCCATGGGGCGTAACTAGAAGTGACTGGGCCCCACAGCAAATATTTGTAAGGGCCCCCCCCCAGCGTGCTTCGCACCTCCCTCCTCCTGTGTAAACCCCACTCCTTTGGCACAGTGTAGCGGTATACTGTATATTGTGGGGCACAGTGTAGCGGTATACTGTATATTGTGGGGCACAGTGGATGCTATATGTGTATAACATAAACATATTTCACATGAAAACTTACAGTTACTTGACCCTTGGGGATCTCGGACGCCACTTCCACACTTTGGCCGGGGGCTCGGCGGAGCTGATGTTGTGCTTTATCCTAATGAGAGATTTCATAATAAGGATTTGGAGAAGGGGCAGTGGGGTCGCAGAGCAGGGAGAGGCTGGTGCTGCTACTAGGGGGTCCTACCATGGGGGAGTAATAAAGCCCACCACAAAGCCCCCCCCCAGTAGTAATAATTCTCCTTATAATGTGACAGTGCAAAAATAACCCCTTGTAATGCCCCCAGTTGAGCTAATGTCCCCATAGTGCCCCATAATGTGCCAGTATAAAATACCCCTATATAGTGCCCCCAGTAAATGCCTCCATAGTGCTCCTCTCCCCCCTTCCTGCTAGTGCCCCCCATAATGTACCAGTATAAAATGCCCCATATATAGTGCCCTAGTAGATGCCCCTCAGTGTCCGGCCTCTGATAGGCTGCCGGCCTAGTGTCCCCCATAATGCCCCCCCACATGTCCCAGTATCATAGTGCCCTCCCCCCCCCCCACAAAAAAAGTGCCAGTATCAAGTGCTCCCCCCCATGTGCCAGTATCAGGTGCCAACCCCCCCTCCCCCCCAGGTGCCAGAATCAGGTGCCAACCCCTCCCCCCCCCATGTGCCAGTATCAGGTGCCTCTCTCCCCCCCATGTGCCAGTATCAGGTGCCAACCCCCCTCCCCCCCAGGTGCCAGTATCAGGTGCCAACCCCTCCCCCCCATGTGCAGTATCAGGTGCCTCTCCCCCCCATGTGCCAGTATCAGGTGCCTCCCCCCCATGTGCCAGTATCAGGTGCCTCTCCCCCCCCCCCCCAGGTGCCAGTATCAGGTGCCTCCCCCCCATGTGCCAGTATCAGGTGCCTCTCTCCCCCCCCCATGTACCAGTATCAGGTGCCAACCCCCCCTCCCCGCCAGGTGCCAGTATCAGGTGCCAACCCCTCTCCCCCCCCCAGGTGCCAGTATCAGGTGCCTCTCTCTCCCCCCCCCATGTGCCAGTATCAGGTGCCAACCCCCCTCCCTCCCCCCAGGTGCCAGTATCAGGTGCCAACCCCTCTTCCCCCCCATGTGCCAGTATCAGGTGCCTCTCCCCCCCCATGTGCCAGTATCAGGTGCCAACCCCCCCCTCTCCCCCCAAGGTACCAGTATCAGGTGACAACCCCTCTCCCCCCCATGTGCCAGTATCAGGTGCCTCCCCCCATGTGCCAGTATCAGGTGCCTCTCCCCCCCCCCATGTGCCAGTATCAGGTGCCAACCCCCCCTCCTCCCCAGGTGCCAGTATCAGGTGCCAACCCCTCTCCCCCCATGTGCCAGTATCAGGTGCCTCTCCCCCCCATGTGCCAGTATCAGGTGCCTCTCCCCCCCCCCATGTGCCAGTATCAGGTGCCTCCCCCCATGTGCCAGTATCAAGTGCCCCCCGCTCCCCCCATGGCAGTAACAGTCGGGTATTAAAAAAAATAAAATAAACACTTCTACTTACCTCCATGTCAGCGATGCAGCCTCTTCCTGTGTCCCGCCCTGTATGTCCATATATGGAGTCAGTGCTTGTATTTCAGAAAAGGTTTCTGCTGGGATTTGAAACCATGACCTTCTGTATCAGAAGTAAAGCATCTATCCACAAGACCATAAGAGATGCCTTGCTGCTGACTGAAAAAATATGAGACTTCTACTGTTATAGCTGGCTAAGTGTACATCTATACACATGACAGCTGCTCATATATAGAGATATAGCAGAGCTGAGTGTGCTGGGACAGCTGTCATATAGAGATATAGCAGTGCTGGGTGTGTTGGGGCAGCTGTCATGTGTATAGATGTACACTTAGCCAGCTATAACAGTAGAAGTCTCTTTTTTTTTTTCAAACAGTTGTAATGCAACCTTTATGGTTGTGAGGGTAAATGCTTTGCCTCTGATACACTCAGACTTTGGAGGTTGTGGGTTCAAATCCCAGACACATTAGGAGACAGTAAGATTAGATCACATTAGCGAGGGGGCCTGGTCAGCTGCTGTGAAGGGGCCCTGAACAGTAAGACATCGATATTTAACGAACTTGAAAATAAACTGTCACACACGCTGCCGGGACGCCGGGCCCCGAAGCAGCTGCTTTCCCTGCTTCCCCGGTAGTTACGCCACTCGTCATGCCGACAACCCTCATTATGCCCCAATAGGACAACTTTAGTTTAAAAAAAATCTGCACTGCATGGGGTGGGCGGCAATATGCTCTGGGTTGACTCTGCAGGGGTCCCTTAAAGAGCATCTGTCAGCAGTTTTGTACCTATGACACTGGCTGACCTGTTACATGTGCACTTGGCAGCTGAAGGCATCTGTGTTGGTCCCATGTTCATATGTGTCCGTATTACTGAGCAAAATTATGTTTTATTATATGCAAATGAGCCTCAAGGAGCAACAGGGGCGTTACCATTACACCTAGAGGCTCAGCTCTCTCTGCAACTGCAGCTCCATCTGCACTTTGACAGGGCCAGACGTGAAAACACCATCACACCTGGTCCATTCAAACAATGCGGAGAAAGCGTGGCAGTTGCAGAGAGAGCAGAGCCTCTAGGTGTAAGGCCTAGTTCACACGATAGTTTTTTTTGCGAGTGTACGGGCCGTCTTTTTGTGTTCCGTATACGGTCCGTATACGGAACCATTCATTTCAATGGTTCCGCAAAAAAACCTGAATGTACTCCGTATGCATTCCGTTTCCGTATTTCCGTTTTTCCGTTCCGTTGAAAGATAGAACATGTCCTATTATTGCCCGCAAATCACGTTCCGTGGCTCCATTCAAGTCAATGGGTCCGCAAAAAAAATGGAACACATACGGAAATGCATCCGTATGTCTTCCGTATCCGTTCCGTTTTTGGTGAACCATCTATTGAAAATGTTATGCCCAGCCCAATTTTTTCTATGTAATTACTGTATACTGTATATGCTATACGGAAAAACAGAACGGAAAAACGGAACAGAAACGGAAACACAACGGAAACAAAAAACTGAACAACGAATCTGTGAAAAACGGACCGCAAAACACTGAATATACGTTCACATACGTTCGTGTGAACTAGGCATAAAGGTAACGCACCCGTTGATCCTAGAGGTTCATTTGCATATAATAAAAAATCATTTTTCTCAGCAATGAGGGCACATATGAACATGGGACCAACACAGATGCCTTCAGCTGCCAAGCGAACATGTAACAGGTCAGCCAGTGTCATAGGGACGGAACTGCTGACAGATGCTCTTTAAGCTGCCGAGTCTGAAACTTCTCTTATTGTCCTACACAACTGTCCAATCTTGCAATATTTTCACTCAGAACGTCATAAAGGACATTAAAAATAGGAAACTGTAACCAAAATCAGACATCATAGGAACTGCGCAATCTGCATAAACAGGAAGATGAGGCATTCAGTTGCCTTGGAAACCTGGGGGGGAGCAGTAATGGCGGCCATATTGGATGACACACAGACCTCCATCTGCTGTGTGTGGGAAGGAAGGGATGCCGATTTCCACTGTGGTTCACATTCATACACTTCTTGTTTTTGATTTTCAGAGTCACGTGGAATTTGGAAACTGATATCACACGTGTCCGGGCGATGACATACAAACCTATATTACTCATAGTACTACATAAACAAGGCACAAGGAAGTGAGAGAAAACTGAGACAGAATGATACTGAGGGCGTGTCCTCCATCACCTGCCGGGCCCTTATTGTACAGACCAAGCAATGAGACAGGAAGACAGATGGATAGATAGATTTATTATTTTCACACTTTTTTACATTCCACACACATTTTTTACATTCCATATGTATTTTATTGGGATTTTATGTCATAGACCAACATAAAGCAGTATGTGTGAAGTGGAAAGAAAATGATACATGGTTTTCAACATTTTTAATAATTAAAATTCTGGAAAGTGTGACGTGCATTTGTATTCAGCAATACAAATGGCGCAGAGCCAATAAGAGTCGCAAATTTTTGCGCAGTTTTAGCGATTTTTCACTCCATTATTTTGACTTGAGCTAATGATAAATATGGCACATATAGTGTTTTGCATTTTGGCCAAAAAGTTCAACTTTGGTCTCATCTGACCAGAGAACCTTTTTCCACATGTTTGTTGTGTTCCTTAAATGGCTTGTGGCAAACTGCAAACGGGACTTCTTATGACCTGCTTGCAAAAATACTTTTCTTCTTGAAAGCATAGAAGTAATACAACAACAGAACGGCTTAGGCTGGGTTCACACGGGCGTTGCGGAAAAAGGTGCGGGTGCGTTGCGGGAACATGCGCGATTTTTCCACGCGAGTGCAAAACATTGTAATGCGTTTTGCACTCGCGTGAGAAAAATCGCGCATGTTTGGTACCCAAACCCGAACTTCTTCACAGAAGTTCGGGCTTGGGATCGGTGTTCTGTAGATTTGAATTATTTTCCCTTATAACATGGTTATAAGCAGGGCCGGTACAAGGCAGGGGCCGAAGGAGCGGGTGCCCTGGGCGCTACCATTTGCGGACAGGAGGGGGGCGCAGGTGAAGTGCCAGCAGTGTACAGCTTCACTGTACCACATTAGCCAAGCGCCACTTGCTGTGCTTGCTGTGCTGAGTGCGCTCCTGCACCCGCCTACACCGTCCACACCAGCCATGTCAGCGCTGCTCCTTCTCTCCCCCTATGAATTTTGTGCCGACTGCGCTCCTGGCTCGGGCTCCCTTTCCTCCTCTGCGTTTCCTCGCCCCCCCCCCCCATGGAGGATTCATTTGGTTGATACCACCGGCGTGCGCCGTGTGACGTCACGCGGCTCACGCCGGAGGCGAGGTGTGAGGTGAGAGAGGGAGGACTCGCGCAGCCTACAGGGAGCTGTGTCGGCGCGTGAAGAACAAGCCACGAGGAGCCTGCCTTCACTAGCTGCTACTCACACACAGACTGTAAAAAGTAAGAAAATAATGTAATACAAATAACAAACTAATTTTTTTCTTAAAAACGGGGGGGGGGGGGGGGTGCAGTTTGCCATCTTCGCCCTGGGCACCAAATGGCCTTGTCCCAGCCCTGGTTATAAGGGAAAATAATAGCATTCTGAATACAGAATGCATAGTACAATAGCGCTGGAGGGGTTAAAAAATGTATAAAAAATAATTAAACTCACCTTAATCCACTTGCTCGTGCAGCCGCCATCTCTTCTGTCTTCATCTGTGCTGTGAGCAATAGGACCTTTGATGACGTCACTACGCTCATCACATGATCCATCACCATGGTGATGGATCATGTGATGGACCATGTGATGAACGCAGTGACGTCATCAAAGGTCCTATTGCTCACAGATGAAGACAGAAGAGATGCCAGCTGCGCGAACAAGTGGATTAAGGTGAGTTAAATTTTTTTATATTTTTTTTAACCCCTCCAGCGCTAGTTTACTATGCATTCTGTATTCAGAATGCTATTATTTTCCCTTATAACCATGTTATAAAGGAAAATAATAATGATCGGGTCCCCATCCCGATCGTCTCCTAGCAACCGTGCGTGAAAATCGCACCGCATCCGCACTTGCTTGCGGATGCTTGCGATTTTCACGCACCCTATTCACTTCTATGGGGCCTGCGTTGCGTGAAAAACGCAGAATATAGAACATACTGCGATTTTCACGCAACGCACAAGTGATGCGTGAAAATCACCGCTCATGTGCACAGCCCCATAGAAATGAATGGGTCAGGATTCAGTGCGGGTGCAATGCGTTCAACTCACGCATCGCATCCGCGCGGAATACTCGCCCGTGTGAAAGGGGCCTTAAACAGAAGAAAATACGCCTTCTGTAGTGGCCCAGTCAGAGTCCTGACCTCAACCCGATTGAGATGCTGTGGCATGACCTCAAGAAAGCGACTCACACCAGACATCCCAAGAATATTGCTGAACTGAAACAGTTCTGTAAAGAAGAATGGTCAAGAATTACTCCTGACCGTTGTGCACGTCTGATCTGCAACTACAGGAAACGTTTGGTTGAAGTTATTGCTGCCAAAGGAGGTTCAACCAGTTATTAAATCCAAGGGTTCACATACTTTTTCCACCTGCACTGTGAATGTTTACATGGTGTGTTCAATAAAAACATGGTAACATTTAATTCTTTGTGTGTTATTAGTTTAAGCAGACTGTGATTGTCTATTGTTGTGACTTAGATGAAGATCAGATCACATTTTATGACAAATTTGTGCAGAAATCCATATCATTCCAAAGGGTTCACATACTTTTTATACTGTATATACACTGTGTGCAGAATTATTAGGCAAATGAGTATTTTGACCACATCATCCTCTTTATGCATGTTGTCTTACTCCAAGCTGTATAGGCTCGAAAGCCTACTACCAATTAAGCATATTAGGTGATGTGCATCTCTGTAATGAGAAGGGGTGTGGTCTAATGACATCAACACCCTATATTAGGTGTGCATAATTATTAGGCAACTTCCTTTCCTTTGGCAAAATGGGTCAAAAGAAGGACTTGACAGGCTCAGAAAAGTCAAAAATAGTGAGATATCTTGCAGAGGGATGCAGCACTCTTAAAATTGCAAAGCTTCTGAAGCGTGATCATCGAACAATCAAGCGTTTCATTCAAAATAGTCAACAGGGTCGCAAGAAGCGTGTGGAAAAACCAAGGCGCAAAATAACTGCCCATGAACTGAGAAAAGTCAAGCGTGCAGCTGCCAAGATGCCACTTGCCACCAGTTTGGCCATATTTCAGAGCTGCAACATCATTGGAGTGCCCAAAAGCACAAGGTGTGCAATACTCATGGCCAAGGTAAGAAAGGCTGAAAGACGACCACCACTGAACAAGACACACAAGCTGAAATGTCAAGACTGGGCCAAGAAATATCTCAAGACTGATTTTTCTAAGGTTTTATGGACTGATGAAATGAGAGTGAGTCTTGATGGGCCAGATGGATGGGCCCGTGGCTGGATTGGTAAAGGGCAGAGAGCTCCAGTCCGACTCAGACGCCAGCAAGGTGGAGGTGGAGTACTGGTTTGGGCTGGTATCATCAAAGATGAGCTTGTGGGGCCTTTTCGGGTTGAGGATGGAGTCAAGCTCAACTCCCAGTCCTACTGCCAGTTTCTGGAAGACACCTTCTTCAAGCAGTGGTACAGGAAGAAGTCTGCATCCTTCAAGAAAAACATGATTTTCATGCAGGACAATGCTCCATCACACGCGTCCAAGTACTCCACAGCGTGGCTGGCAAGAAAGGGTATAAAAGAAGAAAATCTAATGACATGGCCTCCTTGTTCACCTGATCTGAACCCCATTGAGAACCTGTGGTCCATCATCAAATGTGAGATTTACAAGGAGGGAAAACAGTAGACCTCTCTGAACAGTGTCTGGGAGGCTGTGGTTGCTGCTGCACGCAATGTTGATGGTGAACAGATCAAAACACTGACAGAATCCATGGATGGCAGGCTTTTGAGTGTCCTTGCAAAGAAAGGTGGCTATATTGGTCACTGATTTGTTTTTGTTTTGTTTTTGAATGTCAGAAATGTATATTTGTGAATGTTGAGATGTTATATTGGTTTCACTGGTAAAAATAAATAATTGAAATGGGTATATATTTGTTTTTTGTTAAGTTGCCTAATAATTATGCACAGTAATAGTCACCTGCACACACAGATATCCCCCTAAAATAGCTAAAACTAAAAACAAACTAAAAACTACTTCCAAAAATATTCAGCTTTGATATTAATGAGTTTTTTGGGTTCATTGAGAACATGGTTGTTGTTCAATAATAAAATTAATCCTCAAAAATACAACTTGCCTAATAATTCTGCACTCCCTGTATATATATTGTGAAAGAGTGACTGGAAAAGTAGCAGAGAATCGTTATATTTCCCCTAGGTTTCTTTCGTATACCATGTACTATGCTACAGGAGGTGGATATCTCAACTAGGAAACCTGGGTGAGATATCAGAAATCCAGGAAAAGATGGTCTGCTTTAGCAAAGCATAGTTTGCTGAGGACTTTGGTAAATTGTGTTGTCGGGCCTGGAATGAGGATGCAGGTTGGTAGCGGGGCTCCTCATTCCCTTCCTGTCCAGAACAGGTTTCTTATCGAGCTCTCAGCCAGGTGATGGAGCTCAGCTCATTTCTGGGCTATAAAGGTTTGCACTATGAGCATGTCTGGGTGGGGACTGGTTGAACTGACTGGCTTTCACCATTGCTGCTGAAGTCTGTGCAAACAACAAAAAGGACACTGAGTTTATTTTGAATTGTGTCGTGTGGCTGGTAGTAGGCCGCCCGTATAGAAAGGGTGATTTTATGTTTAGTTAGTGCTCAGCCGAGCAGGAATTTATTTTGTATCTTTGCCTGAATGTAAAGGCCTTATATTTTGTTTGTGGACGAGAATAAAGAAAACAGGCAAACCCCTGTGTGAACTGTGCCATTGTGTCACTGTCTCTGACTGCTGTGCCTACTACTATTGAGCTGATCCCCACATATGGTGTCGGATGCGGGCAACTGGATCCAAAAATGCAGTCTTAAAGAGACAGACACCTAAAAAGTTTGTTGCACAGACCTGCCAGTTCACTTCACGGCTGGTGTAATGGAGGACTTTGGCAAACAGTTTGGACAAGCCATTCTTCAACAGCAACAGCCGATTTTGCAGCAGCAGCAAACCTTTGCACAGGCTGACAAACGACAGCCCCAGGCACAGGCCAGGCAGGATGATATGAATCGCCAATTAATGGAGAAAATGGCGGTGCTGAGTGAGGCAATGGCAGCTTTGCGACTTACCGGTGAAAATGCTGCCGTGTCAGGAAGCCGGGGAGCGTTGCCAACAGCACGGGCTGCGGTACAAAGTTCACTCCAAAAGATGACGCCCACAGATGATGTGGAAGCCTATCTCATGGTCTTTGAGAGAGTAGCAGAGCGTGAAAAGTTACCAGTCGACCAGTGGGCGGATGTGGTGGCGCCTTTCTTAACTGGGGAACCGCAGAAGGCCTACTACGATTTGGGTGAGCCAGAGGCGAAAAATTATGCAAAACTTAAGGGTGAGATACTTGCTCGACTTGGAGGTCATCTTGGGTCTGAAAAGACCAGAGAACGCATCCTCCAGCGTTTTTTTTGGCCAGGGATTTTTTCTGAGGTACAGAGGTTTTGTGAATCCTGCCCAGAGTGTCAACTAACCTCTCCTGTGTCACGTTTTAGAAGTCCTTTGGTACCCTTGCCCATTATAGAAGTACCATTTGAAAGGGTGGCCATGGATTTGGTAGGCCCTGTTGTAAAATCTGCACGGGGACATCAACATATACTTGTAGTGCTAGATAACGCCACACGCTATCCTGAGGCAGTGCCTTTACGAAACACCTCTGCTAAGCTTATTGCCAAGGAGCTTTTTTACATGTTTTCTCGCACAGGCATACCAAAGGAGATCCTTACGGATCAGGGGACTCCTTTCATGTCTAAGGTCACTAAAGAAATGTGTAAGCTCTTGAAGATTAAACACCTGCGTACTTCCGTGTATCACCCTCAAACTGATGGCCTAGTTGAAAGATTTAACAAGACACTGAAGGGCATGTTAAAAAAAAGTGGTTAGCAGGGATGGAAAGGACTGGGATTGTTTATTACCTTATTTGATGTTTGCAGTTCGGGAAGTACCGCAGTCCTCAACAGGTTTCTCCCCATTTGAGCTCTTATATGGCAGACACCCACGTGGTCTCCTTGACATTGCTAAGGAAACTTGGGAACAGGAACCCACCCCTTACCGAAGTGTAATAGAGCATATTGCTCTCATGCAAGACAGAATAGCTGCTGTCATGCCCATCGTCAAAGAACACTTAGAGCAGGCTCAAGAGGCACAAAGTTGTGTCTACAACCGGTCAGCTAAAGATAGAACCTTTAACCCCGGTGACCGAGTGTTGGTGCTAGTGCCCACTGTAGAAAGTAAATTCATGGCTAAGTGGCAAGGGCCATACGAGGTAATAGAAAAAGTGGGAGAGGTAAATTATAAAGTTTACCAGCCTGGTAAAAGAAAGCCTGAACAGTTGTATCATATAAATTTGCTCAAACCCTGGAAGGACAGAGAGACTCTGTCAGCAGTGAGTTCCCCTGGCAGTGTTGCCCCAGATTTATCGGCAAATAGGATAAACAACCCTTGTAATAATACTGTAGGTGTGCATATTTCAGAGTCCTTGTCCAAGTTTCAAATGCAGGAGACAAAAGAATTTGTCTCAAGAAACACTGATTTGTTCTCAGATTTGCCTGGGCGCACTTCAGTTATCAAACATGACATAATCACTGAGCCGCATGTACGAGTTCACTTGAAACCATATAGGGTACCTGAAGCTCGGAGACAAGCTATATCTGAAGAAGTAAAAAAGATGTTAGAACTTGGGGTGATTGAAGAGTCGCAAAGTGAGTGGTCCAATCCCATAGTCCTAATCCCAAAGCCAGATGGTACAGTGAGGTTCTGTAATGACTTCCGAAAATTAAATGAAGTGTCAAAGTTTGACGCATACCCAATGCCACGAGTAGATGAATTAATTCAGAGACTTGGCCATGCAAGGTATTTCTCTACCCTTGACCTAACCAAGGGGTACTGGCAAGTGCCCCTTACTGACAGTGCTAAAGAAAAAACGGCTTTTGTCGTTCCAGAAGGCATTTTTCAGTATGTCACCATGCCCTTCGGGTTACATGGGGCACCAGCAACCTTCCAAAGGTTAATGGATGTCATCCTCAAACCTCATCGTAGATATGCCTCTGCTTATCTAGATGATATCATCATTTTTAGTGATGACTGGGAAAGTCATTTACCAAAAGTGCAGGCGGTGTTGGATTCCCTCCGGGCAGCCGGGTTAACAGCAAACCCTAAGAAGTGTGCTTTAGGTCTTGAGGAAGCACGTTATCTAGGGTATATAATTGGGAGAGGTGTAATAAAACCTCAAGTGAATAAGGTAGAAGCCATCCAAGATTGGCCCCGGCCCATAACCAAAAAGCAAGTGAGAGCCTTTTTTTGGAATTGTGGGGTATTACCGTAGGTTTATCCCAAACTTTGCTAGTGTAGCAGTACCCTTGACAGACCTCACCAAGGGAAGTAAGTCGGCCATGGTAAAATGGAGCACAGAAGCTGAGAGTGCATTTCAGGAGTTAAAGTCTGCCCTTTGTAGACAACCAGTGTTGATGACCCCAGATTTCAAAAAGGTGTTTACTGTATAGACGGATGCCTCTGATGTTGGTTTAGGGGCAGTCCTGTCACAGGAGGTTGGGGGAGAAGAACACCCTGTGACATACCTGAGTAGAAAACTTACTCCTGCGGAGAAAAATTATAGTATTGTTGAACGGGAATGTCTGGCAATTAAATGGGCTCTAGAGACTCTAAGATATTACTTGTTACAGTTCAGGTTGGTGACAGATCATTCCCCCCTTACATGGATGAGTCAGGCCAAGGAGAAAAACGCGAGAGTCACAAGGTGGTTTCTGACTTTACAAAACTTTAAATTTTTGGTTGAGCACAGGTCAGGCAAACTGCAAGGGAATGCCGATGCCCTGTCCAGAACACACTGTTTGGTGAGTAAAAGTGTTCGGCCCCACAGGTTCGAACAAAGGGGGAGGGTATGTGAGAGAGTGACTGGAAAAGTAGTAGAGAATCGTTATGTTTCCCCTAGGTTTCTTTCGTATACCATGTACTATGCTACAGGAGGTGGATATCTCAACTAGGAAACCTGGGTGAGATATCAGAAATCCAGGAAAAGATGGTCTGCTTTAGCAAAGCATAGTTTGCTGAGGACTTTGGTAAATGGTGTTGTCGGGCCTGGATTTCAATGGAATGGGGATGCAGGTTGGTAACGGGGCTCCTCATTCCCTTCCTGTCCAGAACAGGTTTCATATAGAGCTCTCAGCCAGGTGATGGAGCTCAGCTCATTTCTGGGCTATAAAGGTCTGCACTATGAGCATGTCTGGGTGGGGACTGGTTGAACTGACTGGCTTTCACCATTGCTGCTGAAGTCTGTGCAAACAACAAAAAGGACACTGAGTTTATTTTGAATTGTGTCGTGTGGCTGGTAGTAGGCCGCCCGTATAGAAAGGGTGATTTTATGTTTAGTTAGTGCTCAGCCGAGCAGGAATTTATTTTGTATCTTTGCCTGAATGTAAAGGCCTTATATTTTGTTTGTGGACGAGAATAAAGAAAACAGGCAAACCCCTGTGTGAACTGTGCCATTGTGTCACTGTCTCTGACTGCTGTGCCTACTACTATTGAGCTGATCCCCACAATATATATATATATATATATATATATATATATATATATATTTACTGCAGCAATACACAAGGTGTGGCAGCAATCTGCCTGTGTGTATTAAGTTAAAATTGAGCGTCATGCCTCAGTTGCCCGTTTACGTATTTTCATTGTCCACATGGTTAGAATTAAATTTTTGGGGGGAATTGTTAAATGTAATTAAACCAGCATACATACATATGTGATTACTAGAATACACAAAGTATGAGCGAAAAAAATAAATGATTTAGATTAATGGGAGTACTAAATAAAAAAAAATATTTGTGCTAACTAAAATAATTTTAATATAAAAAAAAGGTATATTATAACACTTTTTATTTTGGACATTTTTATGAAGCCTTTTTTAGCTTTATTTTTGTAACCCCACTAGGGAATACAATGTTGCATCCATTTAATTGCTATTGAAAACGAACTCTGCCACCATGTTGCAGCCACCACAGGGCTTCTCAAACATTTGCAATTCGTTTCAAAAACTGCAACATACCCACAATGTACAATATCCCCTAGGTATAGGTGTATCTGGTGTACCAGAGTATGAAGGACCTTTTCAATAACGTAATGGGCACATGAAAACAGGTCCTTTAGCCTCCAAAAGACACCAGAGAAGGAGGATGGAGAACCTGAAGAGTGTGTATGTGTGTCTTTGTGTACCTGTGTCAACATCTGTTTATTCTGTATATAGGAGATAGCACCAGTGTCCTAAATATCTGGATATGAGTAGTAGTGCTCTTAGATATGGGGAACATTTATCAAGACCGATGTTTTGAGCGCCAGTCTTGATTCCTTCGGATGCTCAGGCGCAGGTCTCTCATGAATTTGTCGCATCCTCCAGCAGGCTACACAACATACTTAGGGCTCATTCAGACGCCCGTTTGAATGAGTCCGCATCCGTTCCACAATTTTGCGGAACGGGTGTGCAACCGTTCATTTAAATGGGGCCGCAAAAGATGCTGACAGCACACCGTGTGCCGTCAGCATCCGTGGTTCCGTGGCTCCTTGGAAAAGATAGAGCTTGTCCTTTTCTTGTCCGCAATTGCAGACAAGCATAGGCATTTTCGATTAGGGTTGCGGCAAATTGCGGAATGCACACGGTCGGTTTCCGTGTTTTGCGGAGCTGCAATTTGCAGATCCGCAAAGCACTACGGCCATCTGAATGGGCCCTCAAAGGGGTTGTGCAGGCAATATATATTGATGACCTATCGTCAGGATAGGTCATCCAATGGTGGATTATAATAGGGGCTTTTGGGTCGGCAGCCCCAGGCCCCACACTTGAGGCAATTGCACAAAACAGCATGTAACTTTCCAGTCTTGGTGTTAATTCACACACAATGGAGAGTTCATATAACACAAGTCACCTTGCTGGCAGTTATGCCTCCAGTAGTCCACAGCAGGCTTTAGGGGGCCTGTTTCCCCAGCATGCGGCTCTCAGCCCTCCAGCACGGCACAAAGCCTCAGATCCCAAAAACAGAGACCTCTCTGCTGAGCCCAGCTGCCTATTTAAGGACAGCCAGGTGCTGCCAAAACCCGGCCTGGACCGTGAGGAGTAGTCAACCACCCAGCACTTTGACTACTCCCAGTAAGAGCTGTCCCGGATCAGCTATTTACAGCCATACTAGCTAGCAAGGTGTCAAACAGCAACTGCTGCTGACACAGAAAACTGTCTCTTAGTCCACCGAGGCCAGAAACCTCGGTGACACATACCTATCATCTACGATGATTCCTTGTACCTTCTTACAATATACACACTGCATACATTGCACGCTATTATAGATGCAATATGTACAGATATATACTATATACAGCAGTGTACTGATATGTGAGGTATGAGGTATAATATATGCAGTGTGTAAAAGTATATAGTATATACAGCAGTGTTCTGATATGAAAGGTACGAGGTATAATAGATGAAGTGTGTACAGATATATTGTATATACAGCAGTGGACTGATATGTGAGGTACGAGCTGTAATTTATACCTCATGTCAATACACTGCTGTATTTACTATATACCTGTACACACTGCATATATTATACCCTGTACCTCATATATCAGTACACTGCTGTATATACTATGTATCTGTGAGATTGTACACACTGCTTCTATTATACCTCATACCTCACATATCAGTACACTGCAGTATATACTATATACCTGTACACTCTGCATATAATATACCTTGTACCTCACGTATCAGTACACTGCTCTATATACTATATATCTGTACACACTGCATCTCTTATACCTCGTACCTCACATATCAGTATACTGCTGTATATACTATACATCTGTACACACTGCATCTATTATACCTCGTACCTCACATAACAGTACACTGCTGTATATACTATGTATCTGTACACACTGTATCTATTATACCTCGTACCTCACATAACAGTACACTGCTGTATATACTATGTATCTGTACACACTTCATCTATTATACCTCGTACCTTTCATATCAGAACACTGCTTTATATACTATATACTTTTACACACTGCATATATTATACCTCGTACCTCACATATTACACTACAGTATATACTATATACCTGTACACACTGCATATATTATATCCTGTACCTCACATATCAGTACACTGCTGTATATACTATATGCAGCCAGCCAGAACCGCAGGGGCGACACGTGAGGTGCACGGTGGGCCGATGAGAGAAATAGTAGTACAGTTTATCAGTTTACTCACGGTTAGCAGAAAGCCTCCCTGGGCTGGCAGCACAGTGTTGAGGTGGACAGCACGAAATCCTCCGGGGAACGCTCTGTGGTAGGAAGCATCAGCCAAGATGGAGGTTGAGGTGCCCTTGATGGCAGTGGTGTTTAGGGCTCTTGTGGCGGCTGGTTCCCTTGGTGGTATTTGTCGTGACGCCAGTACCGTTAATGGTGGTACAACCAGTTGTAATTAAATTGAAGAATGAAGTAGACAGTGGTAGGATACAACTCACAACTTTTACTGATGTTGGTTCCAGTTGCGGCATATACATCCAGACAGAATACAGTCCTTTGTTCTTTAGAAGAATTCTGTTGATCCACTGTTAATAGGTTTGGCTGGGTTTTAACTTCACTTCTAGGTCCTTTTTAAACCAGTGTAATTTGGTGAGGTTGGTGAGGCCTGTAATACTTATTGGTATGCTTAGTCCTATTGTTTCTGTATATTCCAAGCCCTTGAACAGGTAGCTTATCTGTATTCTTCAATGTATGGTGAGGCTGCCTGTAGCTAGATTGTCCTCCACCATGTGCAAAGGTGCCCATTAAGCCTTAGGTAGTGGCTGTTATCACCGATGTCTCTCTTTAGCTTGGTTTTCTTCCAGGGATGCAAACACTATCCTCTGGTTGTAGGATGTAGGAACTAAGAGGATCGCAGGAGGAAAACGCTCTCCTGCCCCTCATACCTTGGCTCTACCTCATTGCTGCATCTGACTTCACCCACTACTCTGTGGTGTGTAGCCTCAGCCTAACAACTGACTCTGCTCCTCTACCTTCTCCTCTCTACACTAGGCCTGACTAAAGTATTTATATGGGCTAAGTGCTATCCCCATCTAGTGGTGGGATGTATAAATTGCACCTAACCAGCCTATGAACAGGGATACAACAGATGATGTAATGCAAATAACATGCAACACAGTAATGCAGTTTTACAGTAATTTTGCAGTTCCCACGTGTCCTGAGTGGGACGCTGCATATATACCTATATATACACTGTATATATTATACCTCGTACCTCACGTATCAGTATACTGCTGTATATACTATACATCTGTACACACTGCATCTATTATACCTTGTACCTCACATATCAGTACACTGCTGTATATACTATATATCTGTACACTGCATCTATTTTACCTTGTACCTCACATATCAGTACACTGCTGTATATAATATATATCTGTACACACTGCATCTATTATACCTCGTACCTCACATATCAGTACACTGCTGTATATACTATACACAGGGGCGTTGCTATAGGGGGTGCAGAGGTAGCAGTCGCTACCGGGCCCAGGAGCCTGACCCTTGTGCCACATAAGAAGACACTGGTATTATAGAAAGTGTATGCAAGTTACACCTATGGCTGGACAGAAGGGGTTAGGTTAAGAATTTGGTATGGAGGAGGGGGGGGCAGTTTAAATTTTTGCCTCATGCAGCACAAAGGTTTGAGGGAAGGGGGGCCCAAGCTGAACTCTTGCACCAGGCTCCATGAGCCTTTAGCTACACCCCTGACTATATACCTGTACACACTGCATCTATTATACCTCGTACCTCACATAAGAGTACACTGCTGTATATACTATATATCTGTACACTACATCTATTAAACCTTGTACCTCACGTCAGTACACTGCTGTATATACTATATATCTGTACACACTGCATCTATTATACCTTGTACCTCACATATCAGTACACTGCTGTATATACTAAATATCTGTACACACTGCATCTATTATACCTTATACCTCACATATCAGTACACTGCTGTATATACTATATATCTGTACACACTGCATATATTATACCTTGTACCTCACATATCAGTACACTGCTGTATATACTATATATCTGTACACACTGCATCTATTATACCTTATACCTCACATATCAGTACACTGCTGTATATACTATATATCTGTACACACTGCATATATTATACCTTGTACCTCACATATCAGTACACTGCTGTATATACTATATATCTGTACACACTGCATATATTATACCTCGTACCTCACATATCAGTACACTGCTGTATATACTATATACCTGTACACACTGCATCTATTATACCTCTTTTGTGTGCCAGGGCTGTTTTGTAATCCCACTCCGGCCCTGATGGCATAAATTATAAAACGCTGCAGCAAGCACAGTTCATGGAACAAAGGGAGAGGCCTGGAATGGGTAGTGGGAGGGGCTATAAAATGGGAATGGGGCCCAATTTAGATTCTTGCTATGGGGCCCAGTGATTTCTATGTACTCCCCTGATTGCCAGTCTTCATAAGCAGGCTGTGTTACTGAACAAACAGAATACTGGAGAGAAAGGGAGGGGTGAATGAGGAAGGTCAGGTGACCTCTGGACTTCAGGTCACGTTCTGACATTGGGGTCATTTTCACAGACTGTTCCCGCAATGTTGGGGTACATGCACACATTCAGGATTCATGTGCGGAGAATCCGCACTGAAATCCGCAGGTGTTCGCAGGCAAATCCGTGCGGTCAATCCGCATCAATTGGTGCAGATTTGCATGCGGATTTGGTGCGGACTTTACTAAGTGAATGAAGAAAATTCGGTCAGGAAAAATAAACTAAATTGACATGCTGCGGATTTTAAAATCCACATCGCAGGTCTAAATCCGTGCGGAAAAAATCTGCATCGTGTGCATTGAGAATTTCAAATTCTCATTGAATATTATGTATATGACCTACGGTGCGGATTTTCCGCACGCAATCCTGATCTTGTGCATTCAGCCTAAAGCTGAGCGTCTGTTGACTGTAACTAAATATAGCCACAAGTGTTGGAGAGCGAATCTGGAGGAATCCAGGAGACCGGTCATCTGCTCCCCCCAGAAGTTCTCCCTGTATAAAAAAAACATGAAAAAAAAAAAAAAGAAGCTCTGTCCTTCTGGGATGGGGTAGCAAGGTTAATGGCCCCTTCACCTAACCAGGCTTCATGACAGAAGATAGCAAGAAATGTGAAAAAGAACTCCAGAAATATCACAATAAATCGTAGCTTAATGAATCACACGTGTTTTTATTGAATCTGCGGCTGATGTTACATTTCGGCCAATTTTGGCCTTTATCAAACTATAACAGAATAGAGAAAATAACATAGATATCATGATTTGTCAAAGTACATAATGGCAGTGGTCAGCTTTATATAAGGACAATTAGTCACATGAATTAAATATTCCAAATCACATGATATGACAGAATTGTACTTGAAATAAAACTAAAAGTGAAAATGAACATGGCAATAATGCATGAAAATAAAAGAAGGTATGATTTCTTCCAAAGGTCGTTACATGTCAATTATATCTGTCTGGTCCACTGGATCACATGGTAAGTATTGATTGTAGGGAGGTCCCATGGTGGGCAGAGATGATACTGTGTTATTTAAATATTGTGATATTGTGTCTATATAGGCACTATCATATGGTAGTATATATAAACATGTGATAAACAAAGGTAAGATAAGAATAAGAGATAACAGCAGTCAGTTAGGATAAATATTATCATGTAAGGGAATACCTGGTGCCGCTGTGGGAAGAGAGTAGGTAGGTATTAGGCAGTCAGTGCTAAAACAAAGGTAGGCTAGTCCTCACCAATAATTTCTTTATGTTTGGCGACGATTTCTTCCTTCAGAGACAGGGTACCGCAATGGGGTCCAATGTAGCGCCCCCCCCCCCCCATGCTAACTGTTATGTAGCACATTTTGAGGATACTTTCCTTTATTCTGATCCGTCCTTTAATTCTCATGTCATAGTATGGAAACATTATGGACGATATTGTGCCAAAACCAACCTCGCCAGTGGGTTTTGGAGAGACCTGTTTATCAGCCTCTTGCCTCAGGATTATGGCCCATACTAACTTTTAAACCCCTGAACCTATTCAAGTGAATTTTGGATAGGTTTGTCCCCAAGTTATACTATTTAAATTGGGTGTGTTTCTATTGTGCCATTGTCCCATTGTGTGTTTAAATGGTGATGTCTGTCCTGTTGTCTGCACATGTGTATTGGTGATTTCTCTTTGTCTTGAGAGATAATTGGATTACGCTTCGGTTGTCTCCGGGACAGAGAGGAGGAAACCATGATGCATTGTGGGGATATGTTGTATCTGTCCTATGTCACAGTCTTCATTCTGGTCCCCTAGGGGCGTGTACACCAGATGGGCTTGGTTGTTTTATACCTCCCTGTGGGCGGACCTGTAATTGCAACAACTGTAATAAAAAAAAGGCTGGGTGTGCCAGGACCTCAGACCACTGCTTGACCCTCAACACGGAGCCTTGTCTCGTTATTGGGGGGATCCGCTGTATGCTGTTAGAGACTGATTGCCAGGAGTATAAGCTGATTCCTGTTCGTCTGCTAGCAGCTATTCGTGAGGTTCCAGTTTGGAGTGCTACTTTGTATCCAGTTCGGGAGGTTGGTGTATCCTGCAGTAGCTGTGCCTGTCTCTCAGAAAAGGGGCATATCGCCTAAACGGATTTTAACCCCTTGTCTGCTGAAACGGTCTGTTACAGATATATTTTGCATTTGGGAGGGCACTGTGGACTCCCTCCTACAGTTCCACACATTTCTTAACTTGATTTACCCTGAGCTCCAATTCACTATCCATCATCACTCCAATACCATCAATTCCCTTGACACAACAGTTATGAAGACCACGACCGGTACTCTTACCACTGGCCTCTATCGTAAACCCACTGATTGTAATAACCTTCTAAATTTTTCCAGCTTTCACGCATCAAACACCAAGAAATTCCTTCCGAACTCCCAATTTGAGAGTGTTAGACGTATAGTTAAAGGCAACTCCAATTGCCAGGTGAGACTAGCCGAAATGGGACAATGTTTCCTAGACAGAGGATATCCCCAACGGCTTCTACAGATTTTTGACCAACCAAAAGAACCTAGGCCCAAGAACTCGGAAAAAACGCATTGCCTTTGTACACACTTTTCACCCAACTACTAATAATGTCCTTAACAGTGTCAGAAACCATTGGCCACTTTTACATAAAGCCTATCCGACCATAATGGAATTCTGAAATCCCATTTTACCCTGCACTCACTGCACACAAAAAAAAAAATTACACAATCTATTGGTGAAAGCAGATATTGGTCCCCTGAGAACCATTCCAAAGCAGATATTTTTATGTACCCAAAATAAAGGTACATTTCCTTGCATACACTGTTTCCAATGTTCCAATGTACAAAAGGGCTCCCACATATATCACCCTCAATCAGGCAGGAGTTTCCCCATCCACAATTTTTATACCTGTGACTCGGACTTCGTGGTCTTCTTACTCAAATGTCCCTGCGGAATGGCCTATGTTGGTGAAACTACACAAAAAATGTGCGATCGCATTTGTCAACACAAGTCCAACATTAGACGCAAAACCTATTGTTATTCGGAACCTGCACACTTTCACTCATCTGGCCATTCCGTGTCAAAATTAAAATTTCAAGTAATTGAACACATTGCACCATCTAGGAGAGGAGGGGACCGATTAAAACATCTCAAAATACGGGAAGCATTCTGGATACATAAATTGGATAGCCTAGAACCGAAAGGTATGAACAGGAATTATTAAATCCAGAGTTTGATCTAATATGGTACCTTTACACATTTTGAGTCTTTCTGTATAACCTCAAAGGGTGCTTCATCATCTATATACGGGTGTATATGTATATGCATATATGGATGTAATTTACTGTACTATGTTTGTCTTGTATATACTGTTTATTGACATCAATATCCTTATCTATTACAGATCCATTAGTACAGGGGACAGATCCTGGTGCCACCTGAACAGGGTATCCTTTTATTGTCTATCATCTATTTTTCTTCTGTATCTCTTATTTTTATTTTTATCTTTATTTTTATTATCTTTTATATTACTTTTTGCCTTATTTTTACCATTATTGTTTTTATTTTTACCATTTTTTTATTTTCATTCCTATAATATTTTTAATTTTTTTATTTTTTTCCTCATTTTTTCTTTGCTTTCTCTTTTTTTATTTTCCTCATTTTTCTTGCTTTTTTTATTCTTTTTATCCTCATTTTTTCCTTTTTCTCCCCATTTTTTTATTTTATTTTTTATTTTTTTCATATGCCTTTCATCTACCCTTATTCTTTTTTTCTTCTTTTTTCTTTATTCTATCATTTCATCTTCATTTTTATTTTTCTCCTCATTTTCATCATCGCTAGTCTTTTATCCATCAGTGCCTCGATATGATTTATGATCTTATTGATCAATATGATCTTATTTTCATTTTATCCTTTCCTCCATTTCTCCTTATACCCCTTTTCCTATATACCCATTGATATGACAATACGTTCAGAGCTGGTGCATTCCATAGCACAAACCCCAATTGGAGGCTTGACACACACTCCTGCGCGCACGCGCAACTCGGGTAGACACATGCTTTTTAAATGGACGCCGCTCCTCTTCACAAGCGGCTCATTCTCCCTACAGTGCGGTCGCACGCTTTCCTTTTTTTCGCACTGACTGCCTAATACCTACCTACTCTCTTCCCACAGCGGCACCAGGTATTACCTTACATGATAATATTTATGCTGACTACTGTTATCTCTTATTCTTATCTTACCTTTATCACATGTTTATATATACTACCATATCATAGTTCCTATTGTTCCTTGACAAGTGTGACACAATATCACAATATTTAAAGGGAACCTGTCATCAACTTTATGGTGCCCATACTAGCGGCAGAATAAAGTAGAGACAGGTGACTCGATTTCAGAGGTCTGTCATTTAAAAGTTAAAAGTAAGTGGTTGCCGAAACCAACATCACAATCATTGCAGACCGGGCCTGGAAAAGAGTCACGGCCACCTGAGAAGAGTCATGGTTATTCATGAATTCCTGCTCTCCCTGCCCACTGTATTTAGGTCATTGGCAGGTTTAGCTGTATACACATATAAGGTATACTAGCAACCTAGGACAGGTCTTAGCTGGCCAGCTACACAGGCCTTGAAAAGAGTCAAATCTACCTGAGAAGAGTCCTGGTTATTATAATCTCCTGCTCTCTCCGCCCATCCGCTGACAATTGGCAGTTTTCTCCTAGAGAAAAAGGGAAAAAACTAGGTAGAAGACTGTGGACAGACACCCCTGGTGTTGGAGTGCCGTGCTGCAGAGCAATAGATGTTCCTCTGCATGTTGGTGTGTGGGGATATGGTGGTCCTCACTTAAGGTAATGTCCCTCTATTTCTGGGGGTTCCTCAACATCTACCAGCCACCTGTGTCTGCCCACAGGCTCTCACTCTAGCTGATAGAGCCCCTTTGCAACTTTTTGACTGCAGGGTTTATCTCCCCTTTTTTTCCCCCCGCGGTCGCATATGTTACATGCTGTGTTTTTTCTATATATACCAACTTCCCCTGAGGAGTCGACACAACAGAAACGTGCCACGTCGGGAGGTCTGAAGAATCTGCATTTTTAATAGGCTAGTGACCAGGTCCATAACTAGGGACAGGTATCCTGATGGGGTCGCCCTTTCTAGGGCGAGTGCTCTGTGTAGACAGGTAGTATGGGAGCAGCCCCCTTCCCCCAAGTGTGTAGGGTGAGATAGGGCACAGCACCACGACTCCCTCTGACTACACTCTAACACAAGACACCGTCCGGTCCAGGCTTTACCTAAGCCAATCTGATCCTAGTCATCTAGTTGGTCGGGTAAGACTGCTGGCGTCCACACAGGCGCGGAAGATCTATTTATTTACCTTTGCTCTACCAGTAGTGGGGTACCTATGTTTGGACCCCTTACATGTTTTGTATGTGTGTTATGTTGATGCATCCTCTGGTGTATTGTATTTTATTGCATATCGTATAAAAGTTATATTTTAATAAGGATATTTCCCCACACCTCCTGTGGTAGAATCATTATTCACCAGAGACAGGAGCTGAAGAGACATTCACTCCACTGAGAGCTGAGTTTATGGGAACAAGAGGCCAAAATAGGTAGTTAAAACAGTTATGCAATGTTCATATTGTTAGTATTGTGATTAGAACTGTATACTGAACTAGATATATATGTGTTTACTTACAGTTCCACCAATTGCAACCATACAATTGCAAGCTACAAATTGCAAGCATACAATTTCAAGCATTCAGATTCCATATTGAAATCCAAATTGCAACCATACCAGATCATACTCAACCAATCTGCAAATAGTCACTGCTAACTGCATACTGCAAGTGAACTATTATACCTCAGATATACCTCTCAGAGAGATCATAAAGTGCTTATATGACTTAAAGTGGCAGTACAGATACTGAAGAGGGAAATATATCCACCATTTTATGTTGAATGACAAGATTGAACAGTTAAACCACCATCTTATGCATACCGCCATTTTGTGATATCTTTCCAACACGTGTTTTGTACATGGACTATCTGCTGTGAAGGCGGCAGTGTTATATATGAAGAAAAGTTAAAGTTAATAAAGAAGTTATTTCAAGCTTTTGGTGTGCTCTTTGAACCTACTGTTTCCATAGAACGGCGCTAGACGCTATGATCTATACCTGTGTACTACCGTACTGCGGCGGCAGCAGGAAGCGCACGGCGTCATAGCAACCAATGACTCTGTGCGCTCCTGCACTCAGAAGAAATCCAGGCCGGTATCACACGGTCCGTGTTTCACGGACGTGTGCATGAGGCTTAATAGACAGTCTGGTTAGACTAAAAGTCAGAGATATCAAAATTCTTCTAATGCCACAGCGCAAAAGGCACTTCATAGTGCTGTGCCTGCCACAGCCTGGGCTGCAATGGTTATGATGCTTGTTCTCAGCAACCACTTACTTTTAGCTCATGAGTGACACACCGCTGACATCAGCATTTCTGTCACTATTTTATACTGCCCTCAATGAGGTCAGCAGAAAGTTGATGACAGTTTCCCTTTAAATAACACAGTATCATCTATGCCTACCATAGGACCTCACTACCATCAATACTTACCATGTGATCCAGTGGACCAGACAGACACAATTGACATGTAACGACCTTTGGAAGAAATCATACCTACTTTCATTTTCACTTTTAATTTTATTTCAAGTACAATTCTGTCATATCATGTGATTTGGAATATTTAATTCATGTGACTAATTGTCCTTATATAAAGCTGACCACTGCCATTATGTACTTTGATAAATCATGATATCTATGTTATTTTCTCTATTCTGTTATAGTTTGATAAAGGTAAAATTGGCCGAAACTTAACATCAGCTGCAGATTCAATAAAAACACATATGATTCATTAAGCTACGATTTATTGTGATATTTCTGGAGTTCTTTTTCACATTGCTTGATGGGGTGGGAACCCGACTCCTAGAAATCCATACAGTATACTAATAGCAGTGTGCGACTAAGCAACTCTTCAACAGAAGATGACAAGAGTAAGTGTGTGCATATGTATATATACAGTGCTGCCCATAATTATTCATACCCCTGGCAAATTTTGACTTAAAGTTACTTTTATTCAACCAGCAAGTCATTTTTTGACGGGAAATGACATAGGTGTCTCCCAAAAGATAATAAGACGATGTACAAGAGGCATTATTGTGGGGGGAAAAAAATTTTTTCAGCTTTTATTTACATCAAGCAATGTGTAAAAGAACTCCAGAAATATCACAATAAATCGTAGCTTAATGAATCATATGTGTTTTTATTAAATCTGCAGCTGATGTTAAGTTTCGGCCAATTTTACCTTTATCAAACTATAACAGAATATACACTGCTCAAAAAATAAAGGGAACACAAAAATAACACATCCTAGATCTGAATTAATTAAATATTCTTCTGAAATACTTTGTTCTTTACATAGTTGAATGTGCTGACAACAAAATCACACAAAAATAAAAAAATGGAAATCAAATTTTTCAACCCATGGAGGTCTGGATTTGGAGTCACCCTCAAAATTAAAGTGGAAAAACACACTACAGGCTGATCCAACTTTGATGTAATGTCCTTAAAACAAGTCAAAATGAGGCTCTGTAGTGTGTGTGGCCTCCACGTGCCTGTATGACCTCCCTACAACGCCTGTGCATGCTCCTGATGAGGTGGCGGATGGTCTCCTGAGGGATCTCCTCCCAGACCTGGACTAAAGCATCTGCCAACTCCTGGGCAGTCTGTGGTGCAACGTGACGTTGGTGGATAGAGCGAGACATGATGTCCCAGATGTGCTCAATTGGATTCAGGTCTGGGGAACGGGCGGGCCAGTCCATAGCATCAATGCCTTCATCTTGCAGGAACTGCTGACACACTTCAGCCACATGAGGTCTAGCATTGTCTTGCATTAGGAGGAACCCAGGGCCAACCGCACCAGCATATGGTCTCACAAGGGGTCTGAGGATCTCATCTCGGTACCTAATGGCAGTCAGGCTACCTCTGGCGAGCACATGGAGGGCTGTGCGGCCCTCCAAAGAAATGCCACCCCACACCATTACTGACCCAATGCCAAACCGGTCATGCTGGAGGATGTTGCAGGCAGCAGAACGTTCTCCACGGCGTCTCCAGACTCTGTCACGTCTGTCACATGTGCTCAGTGTGAACCTGCTTTCATCTGTGAAGAGCACAGGGCGCCAGTGGCGAATTTGCCAATCTTGGTGTTCTCTGGCAAATGCCAAACGTCCTGCACGGTGTTGGGCTGTAAGCACAACCCCCACCTGTGGACGTCGGGCCCTCATATCACCCTCATGGAGTCTGTTTCTGACCGTTTGAGCAGACACATGCACATTTGTGGCCTGCTGGAGGTCATTTTGCAGGGCTCTGGCAGTGCTCCTCCTGTTCCTCCTTGCACAAAGGCGGAGGTAGCGGTCCTGCTGCTGGGTTGTTGCCCTCCTACGTCCTCCTCCACGTCTCCTGATGTACTGGCCTGTCTCCTGGTAGTGCCTCCATGCTCTGGACACTACGCTGACATACACAGCAAACCTTCTTGCCACAGCTCGCATTGATGTGCCATCCTGGATAAGCTGCACTACCTGAGCCACTTGTGTGGGTTGTAGACTCCGTCTCATGCTACCACTAGAGTGAAAGCACCGCCAGCATTCAAAAGTGACAAAAACATCAGCCAGGAAGCATAGGAACTGAGAAGTGGTCTGTGGTTACCACCTGCAGAACCACTCCTTTATTGGGGGTGTCTTGCTAATTGCCTATAATTTCCACCTGTTGTCTATCCATTTGCACAACAGCATGTGAAATTGATTGTCACTCAGTGTTGCTTCCTAGTGGACAGTTTGATTTCACAGAAGTGTGATTGACTTGGAGTTACATTGTGTTGTTTAAGTGTTCCCTTTATTTTTTTGAGCAGTGTATATATCTATATATAGTGTATGTATGTGTGTGTGTATATATATATATACACTCACCTAAAGAATTATTAGGAACACCATACTAATACGGTGTTGGACCGCCTTTTGCCTTCAGAACTGCCTTAATTCTACGTGGCATTGATTCCACAAGGTGCTGATAGCATTCTTTAGAAATGTTGGCCCATATTGATAGGATAGCATCTTGCAGTTGATGGAGATTTGAGGGATGCACATCCAGGGCACGAAGCTCCCGTTCCTCCACATCCCAAAGATGCTCTATTGGGTTGAGATCTGGTGACTGTGGGGGCCATTTTACAGTGAACTCATTGTCATGTTCAAGAAACCAATTTGAAATGATTCGAGCTTTGTGACATGGTGCATTATCCTGCTGGAAGTAGCCATCAGAGGATGGATACATGTTCTCATTCTGTTTACACCAAATTCGGACTCTACCATTTTTCCAGTCTTCAACAGTCCAATTTTGGTGAGCTCGTGCAAATTGTAGCCTCTTTTTCCTATTTGTAGTGGAGATAAGTGGTACCCGGTGGGGTCTTCTGCTGTTGTAGCCCATCCGCCTCAAGGTTGTGCGTGTTGTGGCTTCACAAATGCTTTGCTGCATACCTCGGTTGTAACGAGTGGTTATTTCAGACAACGTTGCTCTTCTATCAGCTTGAATCAGTCGGCCCATTCTCCTCTGACCTCTAGCATCCACAAGGCATTTTTGCCCACAGGACTGCCGCATACTGGATGTTTTTCCCTTTTCACACCATTCTTTGTAAACCCTAGAAATGGTTGTGCGTGAAAATCCCAGTAACTGAGCAGATTGTGAAATACTCAGACCGGCCCGTCTGGCACCAACAACCATGCCACGCTCAAAATGGCTTAAATCACCTTTCTTTCCCATTCTGACATTCAGTTTGGAGTTCAGGAGATTGTCTTGACCAGGAGCACCCCCCTAAATGCATTGAAGCAACTGCCATGTGATTGGTTGACTAGATAATTGCATTAATGAGAAATAGAACAGGTGTTCCTAATAATTCTTTAGGTGAGTGTATATAGTGTATATATATATATATATATATATATATATATATAGTGTGTGTGTATGTATAGTATGTGTGTGTATATATATAGTGTATATATAGTATGTGTGGGGGGCCCAAGTTATGTGAACAGCCCTGGGCCCATGGTACACTTAATCCGCCCCTGAGGTCATCAATATCTGATTGGTGGGGGTCCGACACCCAGTCCTCTTTAGTTGTTTGAAGAGGAGATGGTGCAGTGTATGTACAAGTGAATAGAGCGAGTACTTGCAATGACACTGCCCCTCCGAGACAACGGGCAGTGTAATGAAGAGGAAGCAGCACTCACATGGATCACCGCCTCTTTTTCAAGCTCATCTACGGGGGTGCCAGTTGTTGAAGACCTATCCTCAGTTTTTGCCTTAGGCAGCAGAAAGGCTAGGTACAGCCTTGGCGTTGGGTCCTCTTCAGCCCAGTGGCACTAACCCTGTTCCCACGGCCTCTTCTCAGGGTACCCAGCTGTTCTCATCTGCTGCTTTGTCAATCTCTGCGTTGCTGTAGTCGTCTCTTTCGCAGGAATATCAGCAGCACTATGGGCCATTTGACTGCTGCTACTTGTCCCTACCCAGGGACTTACTTAACAGCCCTCCGTAAAGCCCATTATCAACTCAGACCTTACTTCAGTGCAACCGCAGCTGGGGAATGCGCACATCATTCTGTGCTACTGCAACATGGGGGAACAGTCTCCTCGGTCTGCTCCCTTAGGGATGGAGAAGACATTTCATAAGTAAGTATATGAGGTGGAACAGGCACTCTATCACCGGAAGCTGTGAAGGGGTGTTTCTATAGGTCAATATGGGGTTGGGATACAGTGTGCACTGAGACAGTATATCGTATAAAAATATTTATTTGATTTAGAACATCCAATTCATATGATTTCTCAAAATAGGTTAAAAAAGTTAAAGAATAAGGTTGGTGAAAAGATAGGTAAAAAAAGATAGGTAAAAGATAAAAAATTATAAAACATATGATGATAATAAAAATGGTGGAAAGTCCAATGAAATATAGTCTTGCAAATATATATATACCAACCAAATGCCAGCTATGGGGAGTGGGGTGGATACCGTTCTCTAGGTGTTTAGCCTAGGTATATCCCCTGTTTAGACGTTATTACTTCATTTTGATGTAAGTGGTTTGTTATTACTTCATTTCGACACATACATCAGGCATAATGCCAAGCCACTGAGTAAGAAGCAGTTTAGCTTCGAAACGCGTCTGGCCTGTAGCATTATCTCCACAGGAAATCGCAATATACCGCATAGACTGGAGGAGAAGCGATATCCATTAGGGCTCTTTCACACCTGCGTTCTTGTCTTCCGGCATAGAGTTCCGTCGTCGGGGCTCTATGCCGGAAGAATCCTGATCAGTTTTATCCTAATGCATTCTGAATGGAGAGAAATCCGTTCAGGATGCATCAGGATGTCTTCAGTTCCGGAACGGAAAGTTTTTTGGCCGGAGAAAATACTGCAGCATGCTGCGCTTTTTGCTCCGGCCAAAAATCCTGAAGACTTGCCGCAAGGCCGGATCCGGGACTAATGCCCATTGAAAGGCATTGATCCGGATCCGGCCTTAAGCTAAACGTCGTTTCGGCGCATTGCCGGACCCGACATTTAGCTTTTTCTGAATGGTTACCATGGCTGCCGGGACGCTAAAGTCCTGACAGCCATGGTAAAGTGTAGCGGGGAGCGGGGAGCGGGGGAGCAGCATACTTACCGTCCGTGCGGCTCCCCGGGCGCTTCAGAGTGACGTCAGGGCGCCCCAAGCGCAAGGATCACGTGATCACATGGACGTCATTCTGGAGCGCCCCGGGAGCCGCACGGACTGTAAGTATACCGCTCCCCCGCTCCTACTACGGCAACCAGGACTTTAATAGCGTCCTGGGTGCCATAGTAACACTGAAAGCATTTTGAAGACGGCTCCGTCTTCAAATGCTTTCAGTACACTTGCGTTTTTCCGGATCCGGCGGGCACCTCCGGCAACGGAAGTGCACGCCGGATCCCAACAACGCAAGTGTGAAAGAGGCCTTAAACAGCGCGCTAAGATGATTTAAACTCCGGCCGCACTCCGGTCACGTGGGACGCCATGTGACCCGCCGGCAGTCACGTGATCCACCACCCGAAAGTAGCTCACAGCATTCACCGCAAGCCGGGAGACACAACGCCGCCCCAGCACGCCAGACCATAGGGGGAGAAAGAGACGCCGAGGAGACAACAAACCGACCAGGTGAACAACTTCCTTTACACACTTTAAGGCTCCTTTAAAAACAAAGTGGATCACAGGGGATATACCTAGGCTAGACACCTAGAGAACGGTATCCACCCCACTCCCCATAGCTGGCATTTGGTTGGTATATATTAACTATTTTTGCAAGACTATATTTTTCATTGGACTTTCCACCATTTTTATTATCATATTTTTTTATAATTTTTTATCTTTTATCTATCTTTTTACCAACCTTATTCTTTTACTTTTTTAACCTATTTTGAGAAATCATATGAATTGGATGTTCTAAATCAAATAAATATTTTTATACGATATACTGTCTCAGTGCACACTGTATCCCAACCCCATATTGACCTATAGATATACCCCTTCACAGCTTCCGGTGATAGAGTGCCTGTTCCACCTCATATACATCTCCTTAAAGGACTGTGGGGCAGTCCTGGCACAAGAGCACTTAGGACCACTAGTTGTGTAGGGTAACATAGTACATAAGGCCGAAAAAAGACATTTGTCCATCCAGTTCGGCCTGTTATCCTGCAAGTTGATCCAGAGGAAGGCAAAAAAACCCTGTGAGGTAGAAGCCAATTTTCCCCACTTTAGGGGATTAAAAATTCCTTCCCGACTCCAATCAGGCAATCAGAATAACTCCCTGGATCAACGACCCCTCTCTAGTAGCTATAGCCTGTAATATTATTACACTCCAGAAATACATCCAGGCCTCTCTTGAACTCTTTTAGTGACTTCACCATCACCACCTCCTCAGGCAGAGAGCTCCATAGTCTCACTGCTCTTACCGTAAAGAATCCTCTTCTATGTTTGTGTACAAACCTTCTTTCCTCCAGACGCAGAGGATGTCCCCTCGTCACAGTTACAGTCCTGGGGATAAATAGATGATGGGAGAGATCTCTGTACTGACCCCTGATATATTTATACATAGTTATTAGATCTCCCCTCAGTCGTCTTTTTTCTAACGTGAATAACCCTAATGTTGATAATCTTTCAGGGTACTGTAGTTGCCCCATTCCAGTTATTACTTTAGTTGCCCTCCTCTGGACCCTCTCCAGCTCTGCTATGTCTGCCTTGTTCACTGGAGCCCAGAACTGTACACAGTACTCCATGTGTGGTCTGACTAGTGATTTGTAAAGTAGTAGGAATATGTTCTCATCACGGGCATCTATGCCCCTTCTGATGCAACCCATTATCTTATTGGCCTTGGCAGCAGCTTATTGGCCAAGGGTGAGCCGCCATTTACTATATTAGCATTCTGAGCATCTCGCCACTGGAGTAGGCCTAATGCCCTGGTAAAGCTTGCACCCCACTGCTGGTGATGCAGGACATGTGCCCTTCTTCAAGATGGCTCCCTCCAGATTTTCTCATCACGGCCCCGCCTTAATTCTTGCATCTGCAGTGACATCACCCTGGGACGGTCATATTGCTTTCGTTGTGCAAAATCACCATCTTGTGACCGGATCTCACCACTACAGAGCATTAACATTATAATGAGCAGAGCAACCTCCGACTCCTGATAATGGAGCACTGAAGCAGCCATGACACTCAGATTCTGGAAAGGTGTGCGCTATTCCCCAACCTTGAAAAGGTGAAAGCTTTGCTTTAGGACCCTCCGGCATCAGGGCTCAGGTATAACTGCTACCCATGCACCTTCTGTAGTAACGCCCACAGACAATGTTCCTAAACACATCACCTCTCCAGTCCTCGGTCTGGGAGACACAGTCTGTGTGTTGGCCACATGTCCCAGACGGACCGCGCCTCCCCATCCCGAACTGACTGCATCATAGCGATTTATGAACAGTTATTGTCAGTGCCTACCTGATCATGGGTCTATTGTATTGTACTGACATCATATGAGCACAGTACTACAGAGCCTCTATCATATAGGAACTGTCAAATACTATGATGCAGTCCGTTCAGGTCTGGGGAGCCACAGTCGGTACAGGACATGTGGCCAACACGGGCAGAGTTTCCCAGACTAAGTATAGTCATGTGAATCAGGCCTAACACTACCTGAGTATACTATCTGTGAGTGCTGTGTGCAGAATCTCCAGTGTATTCCATGCAGCTTCACTCTGTTCTCCCCTGCTTCCTGCTTGTAATTACAAATAAGGACAATTTCAATGACTATTTTTTATTTATTCTTGTAATTGAATGCAATAGACACAAATACACATCTATAGATATGTTAAAAAGGCACTCCACGGAGATAGGAGTTTGTCAATGAATAGGCAGTAAGTGTTGGAGAAATCTCTATCCCTGCCGCGTTGCTGATGTCCAAATGTCTTCAAAGGTCTTTGTCAAACTAGAGAGAGAAGAAAGGAAAAGTAAATTTAATCAGTTCTCTGTACAGAGGCTTCTATTGCTTTGTCCACCTAGCGTTACATTGTAGCACATAGATGTAGCAGAGCTAAATTTGTCTTACAACTATTTCCGTTATGCATTGTGATGTTTCCAGTGAAAACTGTGAATTCCGACATCAGAAGCCTGAACTCCTGCCATTACATAGCTACAGTCCATGCATGCACCGGTGACAACCGCTTCCTGTCCCTTGTGATGATGTGTCATATAGTCATACCTTCCTCCTTTCACAGGCACAACTATACTCCCTACTCCTAGCTGTGGATAGATGTAGAGTACCAACACTGCGCCATGGCATCGATGAGTTTCCTGGCAGCTGGGACTTGGGTTACGAGGAAGGGTGTGCATACTTTTGCAACAAATGTTTTTATTGCTCCAATGCATCTAAAATAAAAACTGGGAGCAACTTTGCAAATACTCTCAATTACAGATAGCCTGCTTTTTTTGGATACAGCTACTGAGCACAGTTTTGCGTCTCCATGGTTGCAGACTACAAACACACTCTGTGTAGTCTGATCCTGCAGTCACTCCACGTCCACTGCCCCCCCCCCCCCCCCAAATTCTCAATAATCTACAAACAGTATCTAAGAGGGCAGATGAAAAAGGGCAACACATGATTGCAGGATCAGACTGCGCACACAGGTCTGCACTGGAGCTGTACGCACAAAACGGAAGAGGTCATGTAACCAGGATCTCTCAATAATCCCACCTCAGACTGGTACTGGAGTACAGAAGGTATACCATATGTACACATAATGTACACTGGGTCTGGTTGAGGTGTGACATTGTTTTGGGAGGTGCTTGCTTTGCCCGATTTCCAATGCTGACAGAGGAACGGAGCCGCCTGTAACCTGCCTCTTTTCCAAACTTCCTGTTCCCCATGCACTAGCAATTGAAGGTATATAAAAGAGGGAACAAAATGGGCGCCTTCTAGTAAGTCATACAGAATAACAGGTACTTACTATGAATGCAGACCACACCATTGCCTTAGGACCCATGGAAAGAGTTGACCCGGTGCTGGACTCAATTAACTTTTTTTCTGTAGCCTCCGCTAGAAGGAGCCAAGTGCAAAGAGATTTTACAGCTTTCATTGAGTTAAATGTTACCAGTATAAAATTTCTCCACACTGAGCTCCCCCTAGTGGTGGCAGTGGGTAGTTCTATCATGTACTATATGAAGGGAAGCAGAGGATTTAGAGCTATAAGGGGGAGATTTATTAATGTATTTGTGCAGGTTGGCTGGCATAAATACATTCAGAATTATGGTGCTCAGAAATAGAGCCACATTAATAAAGCATCTGTTCCACTTTTTCCAATGCAGAAGTTGGAAAAAGTGCACAAAGAGTGACTTTTTTTTAAAGGGATTTTCCAGGATTTTAATATTGATGATGATGATTATGATCTATCCTCTGGGTAGGTCATCAATATCAGATTGGCGGGGGTCTGACACCCAGCACCCCTGCTGATCAGCTGGTTGAGCCTTCCCTTCATTGTTTACTTGCTCGCTATCCCAGCAGCGAGCAGGTATAATTACTAGAAGTCCCATTCTCTCCTATACACTTAAATAGGAAGGAGACGTCCCATAGCAATGAATGGGACAGCTTCTTGTAATGACACCCACTCACCTCTGCGATGTCGATGGCGAGTAGGTAAATAATGAAGGGAAGACAAAGCTCGTACAAGCGCAACCTTCTCTTCAAACAGCTGATTGGCAGGGGTGCTGGATGCCGATCTGATATTGATGACCTATCCTGAAGATAGGTGATCAATATTAAAATCCTAGAAAACCTCTTTAAAGAGGACCTGCCACCAGACCTGACATTATCATATAACTAGCGGGTTGCATAGGGCATACTGAAGGTACCGTATGTTATAGCGCAGTGATCAGCAACCTCCAGCACTTTAGCTGTTGTGAAACTACAATTCCCAGCATGCTGGGAGTTGTAGTTTCACAACAGCTGGAGTGCCGGAGGCGGTCTACCCCTGTTATAGCGCTTACTATGTTTCCTATGCACTGCTCCGTTCCCTTGCTGTGCCCCCCGTTCTGGTTTCCCGCCCTGTATGCTAATCCATACTATCGGTACAGGGAGGAGGCGGCCGCGTTTCTCAGGGGAGGTCTCCTTCTCCCTGGCTGTGAGCTGGCCAATCGCAGCAGAGAGCGTGACAGCCAGGGAGAAGAGGAGTTGTTGTTTTTTTTATTCCCCGGCTATGACAGCTCACAGCCAGGGAGAAGACACCCCCTGAGAAACACGGCCATCTCCTCCATCCTGTACCAATGGTATGGATTTATATAATGAGCGGGAAACCCGGACGGGGGGCACAGCGGGGAAAACGGAGCAGCCAACAGAAGAAAAAAAATAAGAGATATAACATCTCATCAATATGCCCTACACTGCCAGGTATTTATATGGTAATGTCAGGAACGGTGAAAGGTCCTCTTTAGGCCCCTTTCACACGGGCGAGTTTTTCGCACTGCACCCGCGCTAAATCCGGACCCATTCATTTCTATAGGGCTGTGCACATGAGCGGTGATTTTTAAACGCATCACTTGTGCGTTGCGTGAAAATCGCAGCAAGCTCTATATTGTGCGTTTTTCACGCAACGCAGGCCCCATAGAAGTGAATGGGGCTGCGTGAAAATTACAAGCAAGTGCGGATGCGGTGTGATTTTCACGCATGGTTGCTAGGATGAAAGTCTATTCACTGTACTATTTTACCTTATAACATGGTTATAAGGGAAAATAGCATTCTTTAATACAGAATGCTAAGTAAATATCACTGTGCCCATCACATGATACATCACATGATCCATCACCATGGTGATAAACCATGTGATGAGCACAGTGATGTCACCACAGGTCCTTTGACAGGTCCTGAAGAAAGAACAGGAGACCGGTAGCTATGCGATCAATTGGAGGAGGCGAGTTAATTTTTATTTTATTTTTTTTAACCCTCAATTGACCTTTTACTTAGCATTCTGTATTAAAAATGCTATTATTTTCCCTTATAACCATGTTATAAGAGAAAATAATAAAATTTTCAGAATATTGAACCAAAACCCGAACTTCTGTGAAGAAGTCCGGGTTCGAGTCTTGGTACCAAACATGCAGATTTTTCTCACGCGTGTGCAAAACGCATTAAAAACGCTTTGCACTCGTGGGAAAAAAAAAAAATTGTGCATGTTCCCGCAACGCACCCGCAAAGCCTGTGTGAAAGAGGCCTTAAAGAGGACCTGTCACCTCTCCTAATATGCCTGTTTTAATAGCTTCATGCATTCCCCATGTAATAATAAATCTGGAGAATCTCGTCTTCTGATTCTATGTTCTGCCATTCCTTTATTATTTCTACTAAAAGTTATAAATGAATTACTAGCAGTCTGCAGTAAGGGTACAGAGGGGAGGTAACCAGTTGGGGGGGTGTTCCTGCAAAGACTCTCTATCCAATCAGTGCTGCCATTTTCAGCCTGCACAGGTACACACCCCTAACTGGTTACCTCCCCTCTGTACCCTTACTGCAGACTGCTAGCAATTCATTCATAACTTCTAGTAGAAATTATAAAGGAACTGCACAACATAGAGCCATAAGAATAGAGGCTCCAGAATTGTTATTACATGGGTAATGCATGAAGCTATTAAAACAGGCATGTCAGGAGTGGTGACAGGTCCACTTTAAGTAAAATATTCCTCCACGATAAAAAAACGAAACAAAAACATAACTTACCAGAAATCTCAGTGGGGGCACTATGATGTAGGTGAACGCCGTTATACAGAAGAATTTTTTGTTTTACTCTTTGGATTGCAATTCAAGATAAAATAGGCAGAGACGAAATAGTTGAAATAAGGTCCCTTTACACTGAACAATTTGGCAGGCGATTGGCTGCTCGTCAGTGAAGGAGATGCTGTATTTACATGCATCGATCTCCTCTGCAGTATGGGGAGGAGTGATCGCTAATGCCATCACTCGTCCCCATAGAGTATCATTGTCTGCCGGCAGCAGCAAGGCTAGTTAGATGGAACGATCTGCAGTCGGCAAACAATTATTTATGTTACCGCACAAACGATCATATTACCCGATGAACAAATATTTTGCTCATTCAACGGGTAATCGGCGGCACCTTTACACTGTCAGATAATTGCTAACAAGCATTTGTATAAAATGTTTCTTAGCGATTATCTGGCAAATGTACGGCCAGTGTAAAGGAACCTATAGTTATGAGATAGATAGCTAGATAATGAGATGCAGATAGATGAGATATAAATAGACCAATAGATAAATAAGAGATTGATAGACCCATATTTTTTGACTATAAGACACTTTTTTGCAAGAAAAAAAATCTTGCTAAAAAGTGCCTGCGTCTTCTAGTCTGCAGTCAGGGTGGTCCAGCTGTACCAGACCTCCCTGATTGCTTCCTAAGGGGCCATTCACATGGTGGAATTTGACAGCAGAATTTTTGAGTGTACACCATGCCAAAATTCCACCGGCGGCCACGTGGTGTCTGCTTTCCATGGTTTGCCGGGAGGCAGTGCTGTGGACCAGCGGTTTAAAGCTGCTACTGTGCCAGGAAGGGACATGTCCTTTCTTGGCGCAGTCTTAATGGACGCCGCTTAAAGCCACGGCAGGTGTCCGCTGGCGGCTTGCCTCCATTTAATGGAGCTAAGCAGCGAACTGGACAGCGCCATCTAAAATGAACAAACACGGCAGAAACAGTGGCAGTTTCTGCTGCAGAATAAGTGGCAGATATTGACAGTGTTAAAATCCACCATGCGAACTGGCCCTGAATGATCTGGCAGAGCGTTCATACACAGAAAGAAACCAGGGCTCCTGCATACTTCTCTGTGTGATCAGTGCAAGCAGGAGAGTGAGCGATCATGGAGAGGACTGTGAGAAACACAGCCGTCTCCATCCTGAAGGTCTCCAAGCTGAAGGAAAGGAGATGAAAGCTTCTACTAACTGCAGCTTGAGGATATTTAATGACGTCATGATTGGGAGGGACCAGGAAGATGCTACAGTGGGTGTCAGCATACAGAAGGTAATGGCTAAATCCATGTGTGGTAAGGACTTTGACGTCACAGGATCACGTGACATTTCGAAGCCTCAACCACAAATTCACTGCACGCCTCACCGAAGACACCAACATTAGGGTTAATTATTTTTACAGTATATTAGTAATTATTAGCTATTATTCTGCTCCTATGTCCTGAGTTTGCTACAGAGTCACATGACTTTAGAATCTCACATGACCTTGTGATGTCAGAAGGTCCTTACTGTGCAGGGGATTTAGATTTTACCATGCAATGGTTGTGGAACCACTGTGCCAACTAAGCGGTTTGCAGTTGGGATAGTCCTGAGGGCATAATTCTGGAGGCCCCCTGGTTTTCACCCTGGACTTTGCTGCAGGGGAACCACCAGGCTGCTACCCCCTTAGAATAGTCCTGGTGTAGTTGGCAGCTGAACCACAGGTCAGAAACACCGCTGTATGGCACCAGAAGCACAAGCAAGGCCATAGCGAATCCAAGGCAAAACACGGACAGAACCAGACTGAGGACTAACAAGCAAAGAACATGTAAAACCCACAGAACAGAGCTCAGGAGACAGTTCAGACAAAGCAGAAATATGTGCAGAGACTTAGCAAGACCGAACAGGCACAGAACTCTGGGACACAGTTCAGACAGAGCAGATACGCAAAAAGAAACTTGGAAAGACAGATTAGACAAGAACTAGAGCTTGGGAGTTGGCAAACAGAACTAGGACAGAATTCAGACCATGGACGGAACAGACTTCACAGAATCCAGACACAGACAGAACGTGCGAAGATCCAACAGAATCTGAGATTGCACAGCCAGGGACACAAATCAGACTTAACTCGTTAGTCAAACAGATGCAAACACAAGGCCATGTAATGAACTGAGAAGTGATACAAGCACATTGGCACTAATTCACACCACACGTAACCGTGGCCAGGACACACAGAACAGTGGCAACATGAACTGCCATTGAACATAACGGCACATTTCAAACTCACAAGAAGCCGGCGCCTCAGGGCACGGTACAATGGTGACAAGTGAAATGTCAAGAAATGTGAGATTTTATTAAAGATACTAGTGTTACGCTGGCAGCCCGTGTTCTCTGCTGCTCCCCTATCCCAGGCAGGTGTCGCTCCGCTCACTGTGTGTATTGGAGCCAATTGCTCAATGAACGTCTCTTCTAGAGTTACTCTTTCCCTCTTGCTCTCTGTCCAGTTGCTGAATAAGCTGCTCATCGGGTCACGTATTTATACTAGGTTGTTATTTTCTCCCCTTTAGCTGAGCTTTAGGTATTATTCTACTGTTTGCTAGTCCTAGTGAAGGTGTGCTTTTCTGTCTGCCTACCTATGTAAGAACTCTGCCTGTTTACTGACTCTGATCCTCCACTCCCTGCCCTGACCTCAGACTTGATTTACAGATACGCGCAAACTACGCCTGCCCTGACTTCAGACTTGATTTATGGATACACACAAACTCTGTGCCGATCCCAGCCTGTCTTCTGACTACAAGTATTGTCTGCTCCTTGCGGTGCTTTGCACTAGTGACTAATACCAATAGATTTAGGGGGCACACAACCAATAAGGTTCGAAACCTATACTCAAATATCCAAAGGGCCCTTTGGATATTTGCACTAGTGTCTGTGACCCCCGTGAGTCACCAGAGCAATTCCAAGCGGTAGCAGCTTGGTTAGTTTCCTGCAGCGAAGTCCAGATCCCTGGGTTAAAGGGCGAATACCAGGGGACTGCCAGGACAACGCCCTTAGGTTTAGCCCAAAGTCAAACCAATTAGTTGGCACAGTGAGTCCCTACCCACTACCAGTTACAAAGAGTGTATGTCTGGTATGTATGCAGCAGTGTTGTGTGTGTATTTATATGTCAGCTGTGTATAAATCAGAGATATATGCAGCAGGGCTGTGTGTGTCAGCTGTGCATACAGAAGACGTGTGTGTATTTCTTTTTTTATGTATGTACTATTTGTGTGCTGCAGAGTTGTGTGTATAGTGCACTGCTGTGTATGTGTATGAAATGCATACTGCAGAGTTGTGTCTGTATAATGTGAGTGCTGTAGAGCTGTGTGTGTGTGTGTGTGTGTGTGTGTGTGTGTGCGCGCATGTGTGTTTGTATAAAGTCATGATCATGGAGAGTAAAAAATAAAATTAAAAAAAGTACCTAAAAAAATCTAGCAGTGCAGGCATGGCAGGACACTACAGAGCAAGGACAAGAGGCACATTTAATGAGGTGACCAAATAAGTCATTGCTTCGTTTTAATGGTCAGCAGATGGCAGACTAAGGGCTTGTTCACATGACCGTGCCTTTTTTTGCAGTCCTCAAATCACAGATCCGCAAAACACGGATGGTGCCCGTGTGCCTTCCGCAATCTGCGGAACGGAACAGGAGGCCTATTTTAAAAAATGCCTATTCTTGTCCGCAAAACAGATAAAGAATAGGACAGGACTCAATTTTTGCGGGGCCACGGAACGGAGCAACGGATGCGGACAGCACACAGAGTGCTGTCCGCATCTTTTGCGGACCCATTGAAATGAATGGTTCCGTATACGGAACACAGAAAACGTCCCGTATACGGAACACAAAATACGTTTGTGTGAACGAGCCCTAAGGTTAACAGGAGCCAGGGGCAGGAGCCAGGGGGAGTTCAAATTGACAAAAGGAGGTGCAACACAAGTAGGCAGGGCCAACAATACCATAGGGCATCACAAAATACCGCCCCAGCAGAACCAATTACCACAGTGCAGCACAAATACTGTCACCTTCACTGAAGTATTCATCTGTTTCAGCATCCTGAGGATGGTGACACAGTGGAGTTCAGGAGGACAGCTACGACCGCTGGTCAGGTGCATAAGTACCCAATGCTCCTAGCATGAATTAATGCTGAGAGCATCAGCTCATTATGTACCCAGCCGGCAACCATGAGGGGGGGGGGGGGGGGCACGGGCGCCCCCTTGGACATTAGTCCGCCAGGAAATGTCCCTTTAGGATCTATAGCCAGTCCGCCCCTGAGGGGATCTGCCCCAAAACTATTAACCCCCTCCGAGCTAGACCTCAAAGTTAGTGAATTTGACCCCTCCAGTTCATTAAACCACAAGGGAAGGTTTAGCAAGAAGAAAGGATTTTCTTAATATTTTCTGCTGTCTAAGGCTACATTCACACGACCGCTCATGGCCGTCACTCTCATAGAAAATGCCTATTCTTGTCCATAATTGCGGAAAAGAATAGGACATGCTCTATTTTTTGCGGGGCCGCGGAACGGAACAGATGAGGACAGCACACATCTTTGAAATGAATAGGTGCGCACCCGTTCCGCATTTTAACAAAACATACGGCCGTCTGAATGAGCCCTAAGCCTTATAGTCCAGAAGATAAGATAGAATTAGTCTTTTTTTTTTTGACAGTACAGCTTTGTGTTGGAGATGCCACATTTATTACAACACTGACACAGTACCAGTACCGATAGTGGGAGAACCCAGTTATTTTCATATTTTAGAGATTACACTTGTGAGCGTCTATAGAATTTATTGTTAGTCACCGAAACACAAAGGACAAAAAAAGGACAAAGGACAAAAAAAAAATACAAATACAAATGATAAGCACCGAACCAACATCATCAAGGTGTCTATATCAGCTGTAAATTAATGTTAAATTTTTAGCCATCATTTTGTGCTGCTTCTTCTAAATTTTTTATTAAAGGACTGAATTTCCCAACAAGCTCAAGAAGCACAATTACAACAAGCCAATTAGTTCATATGCAATAATTAGGGGTTACAATGAATAATCATTTTTTTTTTTTAACAAAAATAAGATTAAAAAAAAATACTTCAAACTGTTTTTGGATTTCTATAGTTAAAAATAAATTTTAACATTTCCATAAAATAAATTACTGTGTATCTATGTACATTTCCAGATATGGGTCAAAGAGTCATGGTCATCTGACCGGTGTCCAGGTATTACTTGGGTCATTAAAGGGACGTGTATGACATTATATCTGCCACATTTTACAATGTTATCACTGCTGTACACTGGTTCTCATGTTTCAGGTCTTGTCCAGCTCTCCAAGGGGTACTACTGTTTCAGCAAATCAGTTTTCCAATATACTTTCTGTATCGATTCCTCGTGATCTCTGCTTGCTGTCACTCAATAGAAACCTTCATTATTTAGTTCTAGAGGATACAAAATCTGTCCTGGTCATGTGACACACAGCTCATGACGAAACACGCCGCTGATAAGTGTACTGTGAGAAAACGCACACCTGCGTGTCCATCACATGACCAGGACAGGGTAAACAATTAAGGTTCCTATTGGACGACAGCAAGCAGAGGTCTTGTAAAACATCAGGAATGGATATACCACTATATTGGAAAATTAAGTAAGTTTCCATTAGTTGAAAGCAGTTAATTAGTGACATACACATGGCTGACCATTGGCACACGTGTGACCACCGCTAATTAAAGGGCTATCTCCAGCCAAAATTTAAAATTGTCCGTATATTGGTCATTCAGAAGATGGAGCAGCAGCCAACATTTAGTAGTTATGTTTTATTTAGTTACAAAGTTATATTGAAATTGGTATTCAGTTCAAGCGACCATTTTTGTGAAAACAGGAAGTACAGTCGTATTGGATGTGACCTTGAAATTACTTCTCAGTGAATTGATACTTTGTTTCAGGTAAGGCACGTTGACAAATAACAGGCGACTGAGAAGCTTATCCATACGTCACCAACCAATATGGCTGCACTTCCTGTTGACGTGTTTTCAAAAATGGCCACTGCAACAAATCAGAAAGATGATAATATCTCTGGAATTTAGTAACATATATCATTACAAAATTTTTGCAGCTGCTTATGCTTCTGATTTACTAATACATGGTCAATTTCAAATTTTGGGTGAAATTTTTCTGTCAGCAGATCTGTCCCTATGACACTGGCTGACCTGTTACATGTGCGCTTGGCAGCTGAAGGCGTCTGTGTTGGTCCCATGTTCATATGTGTCCGCATTGCTGATAAAAATGAAGTTTTAATATATATATGCAAATGATCCTCTTGGAGCAACGGGGGCGTTACCATTACACCTAGAGGCTCTGCTCTCTCTGCAACTGCCGCATTCTCTCCACTTTGATGGATAGAGCAAGGCAGTGAAAGCATCATCAGTGCAGAGGACGCAGCAGTTGCATAGAAAGCAGAGCCTCTAGGTGTAATGGTAACGCCCCCGTTGCTCCTAGAGGCTCATTTGCATATAATAAAATATCATTTTTCTCAGCAATGCGGCCACATATGAACATGGGACCAACACAGATCAGCCAGTGTCATAGGTACAAATCTGCTGACAGATGCCCTTTAAGGGGTCACGTCATTGGACTGATTCATAATCATGGTAACATTCAGGGATGAATGTCAAATATTAAATTTGTTAGCAGACACTTATAATTAAAATAATTTTAAAAAAATTTAAATGCAGATTACCATTCCACCAGGAATTATTCTCCATCAATGGAGTAAATTAGTATTACTTAGGAAGCACTTCATATCAGATCAGACTAAAATACTGCAGAAATAGACTACTTTAAATGGACTGTGCTTGTGGAATGTTGTACAACATAGAAAGTCCTGTGATCACTTTAGTACGTGTAATAAAAAGAGTGGTCACCATGGCCAAAGTCAAGTGGTTGCTAGGTAACATGAACCCAAACACCCTCAAAAAGTTATGAGGTAGATGGGGACTTCACTGCTGAAGAGACCGGAGCTGAAGCAGAGACGCTGTGCTCGACTACCCCAGATGATCGCTGAAGACAGTTAGGCCCCTTGCAGACGAGTGTGAGCGGATTAGGTCCGGATGCGTTGCGAATGCGTTCAGTGAAAAATGCGCGATTTCGCAAGCAAGTTCATTCAGTTTTGTATGCGATCGCATTCAGTTTTTATAGTGCGGGTGCAATGCGTGGTAAAAAACTGAAGGTATACAAACATCTCTTAGCAACCATCCGTGAAAAATGCATCGCATCCGCACTTGCTTGCGGATGCGATGTGATTTTCACGCAGCCCCATTCACTTCTATGGGCCAACGTTGAGTGAAAAACACAGAATATAGAACATGCTGCGATGTTCACGCAACGCACAAGTGATGCGTGAAAACCAACGCTCATGTACACAGACCCATTGAAATGAATGGGTCCGGATTCAATGCGTTCGCATCACGCATTGCACCCGCGCAGAATACTCGTTCGTGTGAAAGGGGCCTAACATGAAGTAGTCGGGCACGTCATTACTACAGCACCAGAAGCATAGACCGCGGGGAGCACTGCAATGACAACACTGGAACAACCAGGGATTGAGTAGGTGGGCAAGGCTAATTTTCCATAGTTTATTACATTCCCAGCCTTCCACACAATGTTGGGTCCCGCTTAACCCCTTTAATGTAGAGCATAACCATTATAAGGACCATCAGTGTTTATGCGCCTAAGAGACTAGGGAGTGACAAGGTGCTGCATACAGAGCCTTATACTGTATGTAGGTTTACTGTTACTATCCTGCCTTATTTAGGCCTTTACTGTTACTATCCTGCCTTATTTAGGCCTTATGCCCTTTGATTATGAGATGGCTCTGCTCATGCTGTCCCAGTCTATACAGCAAAGCTGACAAACTGAAGAAAACAGTAAGTGTGAGGACAGAAAATCCTTTTTAAAAGGTTTATAATAAACCCAGTAAGTCATCACCTGATGATACGGTCTCTTTGGCAGTGTTAGCACCGGCCCCGGTGGTAGTTTTGCTACTGGATTTTTAGAGGCATATTCCAAAATGCCTGTATAAAACTAAGGCGGCCAACAACAAACCATCCACACGTGAGGTCCACTACAATAATGTAAGCAGATGAAGAGATGAACCAAATCTGAACAGCTAACTTGTGGATATCATGTCAGCGAATCGCACATCTGTCACGCCTAGAATTGACTTTGATGTCGGTGACTTCTGACATTAAGATGGATGGCAATGAGAACAAACAAGAGCATCCTAAGGTAAACCAAGCTGGGCCTACCACTTGGAGCCCAAGTGACCACACTGAAACTTCACGTTATTCAAGATTTCTCATGAGAAAGACTCAACTTGTCAGAAAATATCATTATACCAGAGCAGAAGAGACTGTGGACAACCAACAACAAGATGGATGGAGACTCAAGAAAAGCAGAGGACATCTCGACACCAGGTACACTGCATGAAGTTAGAAAACGGATTGTTTCTATACAAAATCAGCATCACTCGCTGTGTCTGGTATTGCAGTTTAGCTCCTTTTATTTGAATGAAGCTCATCTGCAGTACCAGACACAGCCAATGGACAGGAGTGGCGCCGTTTCTGGAAAAATAACAGCACATCCGTTTTTCTAATTTCAGACAACCCCCTTTAGAACTTGTGCTCACTGGTACACAATTTCTTCTCTGAGCTTTCCTTATAGCACTTATACAGTATTTCTTGTTGCTGCCCTTTAACCCCCTTGCTTTGATTGATTTACTCTTTTTAATTAATGAAAGAGACTAAAATCAAGTCTGTGCAGCATGGCATAAGAAATCTATAGCAGAGGTAAAAAAAAAAAATATTTAAAATTCTTTGTGACCACTTCAGTACTTATAGATACATGTAAAGACATAGTGGTCACCCAGACAGGAAGTCATCTGGTTGCTAGGCAACAAAAACAAAAAGACAAGCTGCAGATTCTATAAAGAAATGTAAAAACAATTGTCATGTGGTCACTGCCTGAGAATATTTTGCTGTTTTGCAGTCTATCAGCATTTTTCAAAAGGAGAACATTATTTTATCTTCATCTTTTTTGGAAATGCGGTAAAGCGAAATTTTTAAAAATTCAAAGATTTAATTACAAAAATATCTGCACCTAGATTACCTTTGGTCATGTAAAATATATACAGATGTCAATATCGTGTCTGTTGATTGGTAGATCCTATGACTGGGGCCTAGGGACTCTATTCCCAGTTATATTCCCTGGGAATATGGGATTTAGGGCTCATGCACACGAACGTATTTTCGTTCCGTGTCCGTTCTGTGTTTTTTTGAGGTCCGTATGCGGAACCATTAATTTCAATGAGTCCGCAAAAAACAAACAAACACAGAAGTTACTCTTTGTGCATTCCGTATGTCCGTATTTCCGTTCCGCAAAAAACATGTCCTATTATTGTCCGCATTACAGACAAGGATAGGACTGTTCTATTAGGCCTCGTGCATACGAATGTATGTTCTTTCCATGTCCAATCTGTTTTTTTTGCGGACCGTATACGGAGCCATTCACTACAAAGGGTCCGCAAAAAAAACGGAAGGTACTCTGTGTGCATTCCGTTTCCGTATGTCCGTTCCGCCAAAATAATAGAACATGTCCTATTATTGTCCGCATTACGGACAAGGATAGGACTGTTCTATTAGGGGCCGGCTGTTCCGTCCCGCAAAATGCGGAATGCACACGGACGTCATCCATATTTTTTGCGGATCCATTTTTCACGGACCGCAAAATACATACGGTCGTGTGCATGAGGCCTTAGGGGCCAGCTGTTCTGTTCTGCAAAATACGGAATGAACATGGACGGATCCGTTTTTTGCGGACAGCAAAATACATACTGTCTTGTGCATGAGCCCCATTGACTCTTTCTGGGATGTAAGCAGCGCGCTGATCGTAAACTCCAATAATACTTTGTTAAAAACACCATTATAAAAGGTTGCATTACAGAAAAAAAAAAAAAAGGGGGTAAAAAAAAAAGCAAACTCAGAGTATAAAAGGTGCAGCTGACATCATGGCACTACAATAAAAACATAGCGTAAAATATATTAAATACACAATGAGCTGCTCCAGAAATGTGTGCCCCTTTCAGGCTGGTAGGATGTGGAGGGGTCTATGCAGGAATGTAGGAGAGGTATCTTTCTGTACAAGGCACAGGAAGATGGACACGTTCTTGCATAAGTGAAGTGAAATTTGTGTATAAGGTATTGTGCAAAGCTTTGTACTGAGCTCCTAGGAGTGAGGGGGGAGTCAGAACATTTTATGCGGTTTTGATGCGTACTCAGGCCAGTCGTAGACATCGGGTAGGAAAGAGTCATAGTCCGTGCTCCATACTTTAGAGCGAATGTATGTGTTCTTATCCAGAGGCTCAGGGTACTGGAAGGCCATGCCATTTCGATATACAAATTCCATCACCTGGAAGGGAAATGTACAATGGTTAAAATATAAATATACATAAACAAACTACTCACAAAAAGTTAGAAATATTTGTCTTTCAGGTGAAAATTATGAAAAAAACGTAAAAGGTTCCCGCTCCAGTGATATTATATCATGAAAGTAGGACATTTACTTAGAAGCAGAAATTGTGATTTCCTCATCTCAAATAATTCATTGAAACAAAAGCCAACACCAGTGCTGGGTATACCCCCACAAAAATGTCAGTGTCTCAAGAACTTGTCAGGTGGCCTGGAGCATCATTTACAGCTTGACGACGGCATCTCATGCTGTTCACCAGTCAACTTATTGTCTGCTGAGGCATGGCATCCCACTCTTCTTGAAGGACGGCCCTCAGGTCATTGAGGTTCTGGGATACAGAGTTACGAGCCTCTACACGGCGACTCAGCTGAGCCCATAGGTTTTCAGGTCTAGAGAAGGTGCAGGAAACTCCATATCAGGTCCCCCAGTCTCCAGCAGCCGTTCCCTAATGATGTGACCTCGATGAACTGGCGCATTGTCATCCATGAAGATGAAATTAGGCCTGTGTTGTTCATGCAGAGGCACAATGACTGGATTATTGATGTTCTGCCAGTAGTATGGGCTTGTCACTGTAACATTCACACATTGTATGGCAGTACTGTACTGACTGGACACACCACCACCAAAAGCTAGTTTGGTGACAGTGGCTGATGCATAGCACTCTCCTTGACGTCTCCAACATCATTGGCGGCCATCATTTTTGCTCAGCGTGAATCAACTTTTATCAGTAAACAGCACTGAGGCCCACTGGTCCCTCGTCCAGTCTAGATGCTCCCTGAACCATGCACAACGGTGACGCCTGAGCCTGGTGGTGTGGTCAGGTACCCTTGCAGGTCATCTAGCACGCAGACCACGCTGATGTAAAGGGTTTCGAATGGTCTGACGTGACACTTAGGTGCCTCTCATCTCCCTTAGATGTGTCTGGAGTTGTGTGGAATTCATCATCCAGTTCCACAGGGCATTGTTCACAATGAAGCGGTCATCAGTGTGGGATGTGGCCAAAGGACGTCCACTTCTCTGCCTTTCTGTGACTCTTCCAGTCTCTCTGTATCTCTGATAAAACCCGCTGATAACACTCTAAGCTCAGTGGCCACTTCCGTCTGAGAACATCCTGCTTGAAGCTTCGCAATGGCGAGATACTGTTGATCAATTGTTAGGTGTCGTCTTGGTCTCATGATGTCAAAATGTGAACAGCATGATGAGGAGGACTGTTTAAATACCAATTCTAATTGAACCAGGAAATTTATTGGGCGATTCATGGATCAAACACCTGTTGTGAATTTTGCGGTTAGGCTCCTTGTTAGAGAACAGCAAGTTGTGCAAAAAGTACTGAAACATTGAACAGTTGGACATGAATTCAAAAGTTTAGAGACGGTCACATTAAGTTCATTTTAGGTTCATCCTGAAATTTCACCCACAAGCCAAATATCTCTAACTTTTTCATGACTAGTGTATATCATGTATTGTACTCTGAAGCTGCACTCACTATTTATGTCTACATAAATTATTTATGCTGTATTGATTCAGAGTTCTATTCTGTATTATACTCCAGAGCTGCACTCACTATGTACATACATTACTTATCCTGAGTTATCTCCTGTATTATCCTCCAGAGCTGTATGTTTTTATTATAGGACTCCATAGCATCTGTTGTAAGCTCTATGCAGACACTGAATCAGCAGAGAATGCTGGTAGATTACAACTCTAAAGCTTGCAGAATTGTGAATGCAGCATACTGTAGTAACTCAGGATAAGTAACGTAATATATTTTCAGTGACTTAAAAAGGGTTGTCTGCTTTTGTAATATTGTTGACCTATCCTCAGGATAGGTGATAAATATCAGATTGGCAAGGGTCCGACTGCCCGTACCCCTGCTGATCAGCTGTTTGAAGTGTTCTCTTCTCCTTCTAACTGCTTGCAGACAACATTGCAGTGGCACGTAGGTGTAACAGTAGCGGGCCCAACTGCAGACATGCCGTTACAGTGGCGGGCCCCTCTGCAGACATGACATACAGTACAGAGCCCATATTCCCATATGATGGGTCATGATGACATGTACCATTTTGCAAAATTTAATTTGGCAATTCAGCAAAAAAAATAAAAATTACATCACCAGCTACAAAACAGGTGAATTAATTGAATTAATTTGATTTATCTCCCAGCCCAGTCCCTATATTTGCATTGGTTTCCTGTCAGATTAAAAAATAAATAAATGCCGATCTGGAACAGTAATTGGTTTCCAAAAAAATAAGACCCAACGGTCCTCAATAATAAATCTATATGAGCAATGAGCTCCCCCTAGTGGCAGATGCAAGCAGCCAAAATGTTATCATCTAAAACTATGTCGATAGAAACCTAAATGTAAAAACTTAGTGGCCCCTTCTACGCCTTTGAGCTTGACAAATAGGAGACATTCGGAAACTATAGTTTCCATAGAGATAATGAACTACTGTTACCCAGGAAAACAACAGGGGATGAAATTGCACCTACTTTGACAGCGATATATATGGAGACCTCTCTGATGTTGGACAGCGGTGGATACAGACGCCCTTGAGCCAGCTCTTCAGCAGTTAACTGTTCTGCGAGAGCCTGGAAAGAACAATTAGCAGACAAGATCCGGAAATGGATTATAATCTGTTATAGTATTTATAACGTTATCAACCAAGGAGAAGCTGACTGCAAAATTCCTGCCCCCTATGACCACAAGTTATGTCATAGGTCGTGCAGAGACCCCCTGGACCATGCACAAAGCCCCTAGCAGCAATGGCTGCTCCTAAGGACCGCACCATGGCACAAGACATTCGAGGGAATAGATATTTCATCAGGGCCCAGGAACATTAAGAAACTTCAGAACAAATGGAGTGCAAAGTTCTTTACACTTCTAGAAACTCTGTATTCTTGGATAGTCCTGTTCCTGGAGGAATTGACTCATTTCGTTATCTGTAGGCAGATAAAAAGTGCTGTTTAAAGGGATTTTCCTATCGTAAAAGTGACAGCCAAGATATGCCATCACTTTACGATGGGTGGATTTCTCTGAATCCTGATGATCCTGGCAATGATGGGGCCATCACTGGAAGTGTGCTGTAGTTCCCTGCATGGTTGCACTTCTGGCCACCTAAGGCTACTTTCACACTTGCGTTCAGAGCGGGTCCGTCTGATGTCTGCTCAGACGGATCCGCTCATATAATGCAGACTTGGGATCCGTTCAGAACGTATCCGTCTGCATTATATCTTAGAAAAAATTCTAAGTGTGAAAGTAGCTTCAGACGGATCCGTCCAGACTTTACATTGAAAGTCAATGGGGGACGGATCCGTTTGAAGATTGAGCCATATTGTGTCATCTTCAAACGGAACCATCCCCATTGACTTACATTGTAAGTCTGGACGGATCCGCTTGCCTCCGCACGGCCAGGCGGACACCCGAACGCTGCAAGCAGCGTTCAGGTGTCCGCTTGCTGAGCGGAGCGGAGGCTGAACGCTGCCAGACTGATGCATTCTGAGCGGATCTGCGTCCACTCAGAATGCATTAGGGCAGTACAGATGCGTTTGGGGCCGCTTGTGAGACTCTTCAAACGAAGCTCACAAGCGGAACCCCGACACTAGTGTGAAAGTAGCCTAAGGCAAAGGGAATGCAGTGTAGCAGCCTTTTCACCCTAATGGTAAGTGGGGGTCCCAACAGTTCGACCCCCAACTTTCACAAAACAACGCCATTACTTTTTAAAATGCAAAGTCTTTCAAGGGGTCTTCCAAAACTACTCCGGTTGTTAGCAGTTATCCCCCATCCACAGGATTTGGGATAACTATTCGATCGGTTGGGTCCTACTTATGGGACCCCCACATTAATGAGAATGGGGGCCCCCTGTAGCTGCCCTGTAAATTAACGGAGCAGCCGGTCGCACATGCGCGCGGCTGCTCTATTCATTTCTATGCGAGTTCCGGAGATAGCGGAGTACATTGCTCACCTATCCCCGGAACGCCTATAGAAATGAATACAGCAGCCACGAGCATGTGCTCCGTTCATTCCAGGGGGGATACGGGTCCCCCATTCTCGTGATCATGGGGAGTCCCAGCGGTAGGACCCTCACTGATCTAATAGTTATCCCCTATCCTGTGGATAAGGGATAGGTTTAAATAACTGGAATACTGCAATATACATGCAATGGAAATAGTGTTCCTTTATTATGCACATTACATTTTCCTTTCTGGTAGCGCCCCCTGCTGTTTCTCCTGTGGAGGACCAACATAGCTTCTCTAATGGATCTCACCCTGAAGTGGTCCATGCCCCTTTCAATAATTCATCCCTACTTGTAAATTCATATGAATATAGAGCTCTCTCTCTTATTAGACAGTGGCGATGGAATTTGGGGGAGGGGGCATTAGATACCATAGTGCTATTTATTAGTGGAATCCCTAAGGCTGTGTGTCAGGGGCTATTTTCTATGCAGGGGAGGAAGGTGTTATAACAAGAGCTGACTGCAGTGCATTCCTGGGAGATGCAGGTGCTTGATGGTCACATGGGACGAGCTGTTGTCCGCCCACAGAAAGGGAAGAGACCAGAACTGCAGAGAGGTGAGTAAAAAATGCTAAAAAGGATGAGCAGTACACTGGAGAGCTTTTTGTTTTTTTTGTACTGATCCATTTTAAATAATAGTGTGCATTACTCCAGATATTTTATTTTTAAATTCTGGAGATAACCTCTTTTAAATATTGATGACCTATCCTTAGAATATCTTGTCAATTTCTAAATAGTGTCAGTCTGATATCCTGCAGCCCCATGATCAGCTATTTGAAGGGCCTGCACTCAGACCAAGCACAGTGCCGCACACTGAACAGTGGCCGTGCTTGGTACTGCAGCACAGTCCCATTCCCGTGACTAAGCCTGAGCTTCGCAACGGCCGTGTGACCAATGGACCTGATGTCAGACTGAGGAGAAGGCTACAGCGCTTTGTCAAGTACCGTTGCTCCTTCCAAAAGCTGATTGGTGGGAATTCTGGGAGTCACCATTCTGGGACTCCCACCAATCAGAATTTGGTGGCCTATTCTGAGGATAGATCATCAATATATTAAAGGTTATTCCCATCGCTAGGATATGCCATCAATGCAAGATAGGAGCAGGTCCCAGAGGTGGGACCTGCACCTATCTCCAGAACAGGTCCCCAAGTGAAGGAGAGCGCATTGCACAAGCGTGGTCACCCTCCATTCACCGCTATGGGAGTTCTAGTACTAGTACTGGCTGAGCCATTTCCAGCACTCCCATAGCAGTGAATAGTGTGTTGGCCATGCATCCGTGGTGCACTCTCCATTCGCTCACTCTGCTATATTCGGAACTCCCACTTGCTCTCCATCAGTTCAGGGGCCCTGTTCTGGAGATAGAAGGGGTTCCTAGAGGTGGGACCCACACCTATCTAACATTGATGGCGTATTCTAGTGACAGGCCATCAATGTTTGAAATCGGCAAACCCCTTTAAGGGCTCATGCACACGACCGTATGAATTTTGCGGTCCGCAAAAAATACAGATGACGCCTGTGTGACATCCGAATTGCATAATTATTTTTTTTTTTGTGAATCCAACGGACAAGAATAGGACATGTTCTATCTTTTTTGCGGAACGGCCATGAGGATATACGTAAATGGAATGCACACAGTCCTTTCCATTTTTTTGGGGGGCCCCATTGAAATGAATGGTTCCGCATATGGGCCACACAAAAACTGAACAGACACTGATAGAAAATACGTTTGTGCGCATGAGCCCCGAGTCTCTGAAAAGCTCTTTCATGCAGAGGTGAAAACTATACGATCCCAGATTCTGGATTTCATTTTTTAGGACACTTTGGTGACTACCCTTGTGAGAGCTGTGATGGCAGCCATATTGATTGTCACCCAGCATGATGATTTCATAACACTACACAATCTCACCTTTGCCGCTTCAAGGAAGACGCGATCACTTATGTGACGGACTCCGCTCAGGATAACCGCGAGAGCGACACCTGGTGATAAGGTATAACATCATTACAATCGCCTAATGTAATCAGAACTTTCCAAGATCCTCATTCACATTCTTGCTGCCCAGATAATGAGATCACAGCACAATTCTTGGAAATATATCACAATTTTACTGCATCTCGCGGAATACTGAGGCATACGATAAAACCACGTATGACATTTTTCCTCACCTGGAAATATGTAGGCATTGTTTCCCTGTCCTGGCTTAAAGGTACGGCCATCACTTAAAGTCACTGTATCGAATGGGCTGCCACTGGCAAAGAGACAGCGTCCCTAAAAAAAAAATTAAAAAAAATAAAAAAAAAAAATAAAAGAAAATTCCTGATATCGTCATTGATAACTTTTTGGTCTTAGGGTGCCATATTGACCACAAACCTCCGTCCACGTATAGGCTTCGTCTGCCGTGCACTCAGCCTTCGCGGTCGGATTACTAAGAGCGAAGATGATCGGCCTCTCGTTAATTGCACTCATTGCTCTAATAACATCTTCTGTGAAGAATCGTCCAGCTCCAGCAACTCCTACATAAAAACAGGCAAATATAGTAATGTCCCAAATTCGTAACCTGTCCCTGCGCCACATAACCCTCCTGAAATACTCTGTGCTGTAGTGTCCATTCACCTTCTCCACACCACAACATTATCCCTGCCACATACTGCCCTGTTCAAACTAGAGGCCATTGCCTCCTCATAAGTTCACCAGACTCCTCTCCTGAAATACTCTGTGCTGCTCCTACCACCAAGTAAGTCTCACGTAACATCTCCCTTCAGCACTCTAAGTCACAATGTCCCTGTCACATTAGCACTCTTCTCACGTCTCACAAATATTATCACATGAAAGAAGAAGAGGTCGCTGTCCGCTTCCCCCACAATAGAGATCGGAATTATTCTCTCCTGAAATACTCTGTGCTACACGGGTTCCTGTTTCTTCCACTTTGCCTTTTCCCTTCTGTATATCATCACTCAACCCTTCATCACTTGCACCCAAGACATTAGTGATTTGACCAAACAAGGCTACTCTCCTGAAAGCGGACCACACACCTATGATTGCAGTTGGCTTCAGAACATTCACTGCATCCAGAAAGCTTTTCACGGTCTGATCAGGAGGAAGATGTGCAAAAGATTCCTGGTTGCCATCTGCAACTTCTTCACGGCCCTAATGAGTAAAAGAAATTACACATAAACTTCTTAGGCATTTAGGGTTTAAATAATAGGTCAACAATGCACGCTCTTATACTACTACAATACTGCCTCCTATGTACAAGAATATAACTGCTATAATACTGCCTCCTATGTACAAGAATATAACTACTATAATACCGCTCCTATGTACAAGAATATAACTACTATAATACTGCCTCCTATGTACAAGAATATAACTACTATAATACTGCCTCCTATGTACAAGAATATAACTACTATAATACTGCTCCTATGTACAAGAATATAACTACTATAATACTGCTCCTATGTACAAGAATATAACTACTATAATACTACCTCCTATGTACAAGACTATAACTACTATAATACTGTCTCCTATGTACAAGAATATAACTACTATAATACTGCCTCCTATGTACAAGAATATAACTACTATAATACTGCCCTTTATGGTTACATTTGTAGCCTTGAAATAGCCGCCACTAGACACTCACCTGCACTAGTAATCCAAACTTGTCAAACATCCAGATCTTTTCTCGCGCGGCTTCTGCTGAAATACCATTCTCCATCATAGCCATGACAATAAGGTTAGCAATGCCCAGAGCAGCCTGCAAAAAGCAAAAACGAAAAAAAAAAATCACATATTAGCCATAAAACCAAGCAATTCACAGCATGTCAACCTTACAGGCGATATACAGGGCAAGGCAAAAGGATCACTTGCGGTTCTTCCGCGTGTTCACGAAAACTGGATTAAATATTTAACCATGTGCATCCGGCAGAATGGCAGACATATAGAACACGTCAGGTAAAGCACTGTGGGAAGCTTTGACCTAACTTAACTCGGAAACAGGTAAAAATAAGTCAAAACTGACACCTCCAGTGCATTGCTGAGTAAACTCTAGCCAAGACTGATACATCACATGACCCCCTTCCCATTGGAACAGCAGAATTCAATAATTGGATTTTTTGTACTCACCGTAAAATCCTTTTCTCGTAGTAGGCATTGGGGGACACAGCACCATGGGTATATGTCCAACTACCACTAGGAGGCGACACTAGACATAAAAAGTGTTGGCTCCTCCCCGTTGGGCTATACCCTCTCCACAGACACTAGGCAGCTCAGTTTGTACCAAAAGCAGTAGGAGAGAGAAGAAAGGCAAGGAACCAACAACTCCCGTACCGGGAAAGATCAAGAGACCAGCCCGGAGAAGCTGAAGTAAAACAACATAGGGAGGGATCTGTGTCCCCCAATGCCTACTACGAGAAAAGGATTTTACGGTGAGTACAAAAAATCCAATTTTCTCGTGCATGGCATTGGGGGACACAGCACCATGGGACGTCCCAAAGCAGTCCCCGAGGGTGGGAAGAACAACCATGCCACCTGTGGGCATACAGGTGCGGGAGAACCATGTGACCCAACAGGAGAAAAAGCACGGAATAGGCAGGAAGCCTCATAACAAGGGAGAAACTCCAAGGAGGCCACAGTGACGACTGTCAGCACCCCAGGACAAATGCCTGGGAGAAGGTCCCAAATGCAAGAAGAAGGCAAAGGAACACCCAGCTCAGCCGAAGGCTGGAGGGAAAGTAGGACAGCGCCGCGTATCGGATCTACCCAACATCCCAATTGCCTCAGGCGAAAGCACAGACACCCTGAGAACCACCCCTGAAGGGCCAGGGGAGCAAGGGAAATTGGAATCACTGAAGGCCAAACGAGAGAGTGAAGCTATAGCAAGGCTCACTTGTGAGTGGAGCGGGTCTCCTCTCACCTCAAAGCAGGTGAAAAAATTAAAATCGCCCTATTGAAAGGAAAAAATCCTAAATGCGCTAAGGGAAACCGCCAACCCCTGGAAGGGGAGGGGGTTGTAAGTAAAAACCAGGAAAAGAGAAAAGACAAGACCTGCATCCCCAACCAGGAGACGAGGAACGAGCCTCTGAAAACAAAATATCGCTGAGAAGCGCAAGACCGGAGAAACTCTGGCGAAACTAATTATCAGGGAAGAAGGGAACCAGATGCAAGCCCAGGAATCTCAGCAGGAGCACACTGGAGTGAGGGAAGCCATAGCAAGGCTCACATATGAAAGGAGCAGGACTCCCCCCACTGCAAAGCAGGTGATGAAGTTAAACGTCCTATTGGAAAGTGAAAACCCCCAAAGGCGCTAAGGGAAACCGCCAACCCTTGGAAGGGGAGGAGGTAGGAAGTAAGGGCCTGGTAAAAAGAAAAAAATAAGAGAAGACCTGCATCCCAAAATCAGGAGATGAGGAACGAGCCTCTGAAAACAAAATATCGCTGAGAAGCGCAAGACCGGAGAAACTCCGGCCAAATGAAGTATCAGGGAGATGCAGGGCAAGGAAACCTCAGCAGGGACACACTGGACTGAGAGACATGGAAGGAGAAGGAAAGTGCTCCCAACAGTCTAAGGAGGAAGTCCCTCCCGAAGGAGACCATAAGGTGGAAATGCAAACCGTAGCACCAAACCACTCAATACAAGGTACTTGAAGTGGGAGGATGGGAAGACAGACATGAACCCCATGAGGTCCAAAAGGCTATTGGAACCCGCAAGGGGAACAATCAACCCAGGCCCCTCCCAAACAACGATAATCCTACAGAATCTGTGTGGTCAAATGAACGGGGACAGGGACTCCAGAAAGGAGTACCCGCAATGGGCTCACAAGGAACCGAACCACCAGAGGACAACAAAAAACAGCGGCTTGCGTTGTACAACTAAAACAACAGACGCCCAAATGCATAAGGAATGGTGAAGTCGCTATAAAAGAAGCGGGAGTGACTACACGAAATGTAGAAACCAGCTGCGACCGACATACAGAAGGCTCCCAGGGGGAGAGAGTACCGGATGGGCGCAGACAATAGCAAGGTCCCGATGGACTGCCCTCTGTTAGATAGTTCAACTAAGCAGAGAATATAAGGGAACACCCGGACCCAGAAGGAACTACGGAACCCTGTGCTATGTCAGAGCAATCAGCAGAAATTGACCTACCAGGCAGGTGTGTGGCACTCAGTGGTTCTGTCCCTGACTCATCAGGGAGGACGTCCAGAGAGGATATGTCGCTGACCCCAGGAGGATTCCGTGTGGCGGAGGACATCCAGTGATGGCCGAAAACTGCTGCAGCGGCCGGTGCTCAGCAAGCTACGTATCCCAACAAGGAGATCACTGTACTCCACCAGGAATGGTCCGCCCTGTAATAGAAAACAACGCGGTGCTCCTTTATAATATGGGGAACGCGGAGTGCAGCCAAAAGTAGTATTTGATAGGGATGGCAATAGCAACCTTAGCACAAAAACCAACAACCACCAGGCCATGGTGTAGGGAGCGTGGTTGTATGTGGACCACCCACCAGATCAGAACAGATCAGTCATATACTGGGTACACCAGAAGCAGTAATAGACCGACAAGGAGGAGGTTGGGCTGGCCCACCCCTGCCAGATATGGCTACCATGTTCGTGCTGAACCAGGATGGCCGAAAAGGGAAGTAACCAACATCCGCAGCACAGATTAGAGCCCGGGGAAGGAAGCACCCAGTAATATAGAAACTGTATGGGCCACAGATTGCACCATAGGGCCCAGCACGTGGGGACTAAAAATACACACCCAAAACCGACGTAAAGTGGCTGCATGTTGCACACTAAGGAGGGTGGAAACAAAGCCACAGCATCCAGGAATGCGACTGCATTTGGAGGGTACAGGTCCTCAACCTGTAAGGTAGAAAAAAGGCTGTGTAGTGCAGAGATACGACCAGCGAGGTGCAATGGGTACAGAATCTGGAAATGGCAGAGGTACTAGGTCTAAGATTAGAGCGATGTGGCCACATGGAGCACCCTAGGACCAGAGAAGAGCAACGGCTGCCACGTTAGCTATGGCACCTATATTTCGCTCTGGAAAAATAGGGCCGCACGGTACCACAAGGAACGACAGGTGCACACCACAACTAGGTAAGTGCAATGGCAACTGAAGAATGCCCTCTATTTCACCTAAAAGAGGGAAACAGGGCCGCATGTCACACCATAGAGCCCGACAGGTGTAACGGCAGCAGCATCAGAGGCGGTGCAGGAACTCACCTAAGAAGGGAGTAAGATGGCTGTTTGGTGCACTCTAGATGAGGTTGCAGTGGCAACGGCACTACAAAGTGGCCTCAATATCTCGTCCAGTAAGGGAGAAATAGTGCCGCAAGGTACACCATAAGGCCAGACAGGAGCAACGGCAACAGCTCCTGGAGATAGAGAAGTTAAATAAAAATGAGGGGCACGAGGTGGCAGCCTGGTGCCCACTAGAACCAAACAGAGGCAATTGCACAGCAATTGAGAGTGGCCTCTAAATCTCGCCGAGAAGGGAGAAATAGTGCCGCACGGAACACAATAGAGCCCGCCAGGGATATTGGATACAGCATCAGGAGATGGGGTAGGGACTCTACCCATGAAGGGAGCAAGGTGGCAGGAAACAGACAGGTGCAATTGCTACGGCAATTGAAGGCGGCCTGTGTATTTCGCCCGGTAGGGGGAAATAGTGCCGCATGGAACATCTAACCAGTCAGCAGGCACTCTACCTGCGAAAGTAACAAGGCAGCTGGAAACAGACAGATGTAATCGCCACGGCATAGAAGCCGGCCTGCATTCTCTGGTACAGGCACTACAAAAGAACCTTTAGAGGCCGAGAAGGGGAGCCAACCCTACAAGTGGCGTTTGCCTGAATTATCAGCTTGCCTAGAACATAGCCCCTGGATAGGGGAACCAGGAAGGTCTGTCGTGCACAGCCTACGAGGGCGTACATACCAGAGACACCGCGTAGGTGTCCCAGTTGCTAAGCACGGTGACTGCTGCCTTACCTGTGCGATAATTACCTGTGCAGGCAGGAGAGAGCCATCCGAAAGTCCACTAGAGGGGCACCAAACCTGGGTAGGGTAGGTACCACCATGCACGTTTGACTTGACCGCGCAGAGGGATTCTGCACAGTGGAAGACCGCCTGATGCTCTGTTCCGAGGGAATCGGTGCAGAGGTGTCCCCAGAGGCAACTGACAGAGAAGGCTTCGTCACCAGCCTCCGGCCTGTCCTGGGGGACCCGAGGATGCCGAGGAGGGGTGGAAGCTAGTTGAGACCACCCGAGGTTGGTCCATGGGCTACTCCTTGCGTGACCCAGTATCTGAGCGTGAGCGTGGCTCAGGGGGGGGGAAGGAGACCGCAATTTGTAGGTAGCGCTCCAGTGACTCCGCCAGGGATTGGGCGAGTCAGGCAAGGTTCCCATGGAACGACATGGAGGAAGCCCACTCAGGGGGGACCTACACACAAAAGGGTGGGAGGGGGGACAAGGCGACCACGTGGAAACCTCTGAAGACAACGGACGCACGTAAATACGTGGCGATCCGATAGGGAGGCTGGGAGAGGAGGCCCCATAGAGCAAGCAGGGCTGTCCTATCTGACCCCGGGTGTCACGTCCCCCAAGAGGTGCTGCAGCAGCTATAGAGCAGTGGAAAGGCTGCAGGAGAATGCAGCAATAGAGAGGGGAGGGAAGGAAAAAAGCCTGTGGAGAAATTCAGCCAGAGGCTGCCTACCAGACCCCAGTAACTGTGCAGAGCACCCCAAGCTGGAGACCAGAAGATGGCGACCGGAGAGTGCAGGAGCCGACAGCCGGAGGAAGAAACGTCCCTCAGAGAGAGAGAAGGAACCTGGGGCTGGACTGGCAGGCAGGAGAGGCCCCTCCCAGGCTCCCCCCACGGAGGGGAGGTGACAGAGTAAGCCCGGGAAGGTCAGAAAGTGGGCGGGAAGTTGCGGCCTAGTAGGCCCGAAAAGCCGGGGACTAAATTAGTGGAGCGCGGCCCGAAAAACGTCCGCGATCGCGATAGTGCCCCAGAGAAGCCGCGACGAACGGGGGCGGGGGGGGGGGGGGGGAGAACAGAAGAAGCGACCCCCAGAGAAAGAAAAACGGAAGGCCAGGGGGCTTCTGGGGCCAGGATACAGCAGAGAGTTAAAAGTGACTGTTGGGGCCTGAACCTACAACCTGCTGTATCAGAGGTAAGGCACTATCAGAGGCAAGGCTCCCACACAGCTGTATCAAATATGGGGGAAGGGGGGAGAAGAGGGAACGCACCCAGGCCCGGGAGGGAGGGAGACCCTAAACTAAAATACTCACCCTCAGACGTCTTCAGGCGCAGCAGTAACCACCCCCTCGGCGGACTCAACACGGGAACCGTGGGACTACCGGAATTCCACTGCGGAAGCAGATTTGGGGACTGGGTGGCTGCCAGGTACCTGAGTACGCGCCCGCAGGGGGGGCAACTAAAGTGGAACACGATGGAGCCACCCCTGCCGCAGGCCGAAACCTGCAGAGAAAGAAAAAATGATTAAAGAAAAAAAAATAAAAAAAGTAGCAGGATGACCTGCACAAAAAAGCAGGTCAGGTCTGCCTCCTACGGACACTAGAACAAAACTGAGCTGCCTAGTGTCTGTGGAGAGGGTATAGCCCAACGGGGAGGAGCCAACACTTTTTATGTCTAGTGTCGCCTCCTAGTGGTAGTTGGACATATACCCATGGTGCTGTGTCCCCCAATGCCATGCACGAGAAATAGCGGAATTTCAAAATGGCAGCCAAAAAACATTTCCTCCACCAAATAATACAGCCTCCCTCCCAATTAATACTTTCACACGCTGGAAGTCAGTTTTCTACAAATTACACCAGTTAGAAGGGTATGTCCAGACTTTTGCCTCACCCTGTAGATGTGAGAAGCCGGAAGGTTTCGTAACCCATCACATCTCCTTTCTAACTCACCAGCAGCAAGTTATCATTGCCTTCCATGTTACACATACAGGAGCTGCAGAGCAGTTACCTTTCCAAAAACTAGCTAGCTCATGCTAAACGTACTCCACTTTTCCTGCTTATATCAGTGCAGAGGCTGCTGTAATCACCTGACTTTACTAAAAGCCTAAATTTCTGCTTCAATAAGGTTAAATCTGCTGCTACTATTTCAGCATTTCAACAAAGGAGTCACATATCGTCTTCTGCAAATCCAGATTACCGACTGTGCACTAACAAATTCCAGATTAATGGAAGTTTTCTTTACACAGACATTTACAATATGTAATACAATACTCTATGATGGTTCAATGCCGTATGTACAATTACAGACCTCTCCTGCCCCAAGGAAGAGAACTCTCTGCTCTGTGATAGGTTTTCCAAGCACCTGCTGCGTTGCGAGGAGTCCAGCCAGCGCCACAGAGGCTGTGCCTGAAGGAACAATATAAAATGCATAAAAAAGGAAACATAAGCAGCATTATACTAGTAATTAACACATACCTAAAGTAAAAAAATGGCATAAAATGTGTATATACTACTAGACTTGCTCCACTACCGGACTAATCTCCAGGAGATCTCTCAGACTCCTGTCATAAATGGTAAGTCCCCCAAGGAGAGCAGGTCACCGCTGCTGCCAGTGATTGGCTGCAGTGTCATCAAACTGGAACTTTACATGGAGGGACCAGAGACAATCAGCAGAGACTGGAGAATAAGGGAACCAGGACCCAAGCTCTGGTGATCAGGTAAATCACCAACGCGGGTCCCAACAGTCAGAGGTCTGGAAATGAGTGCACAACCCCTTTAATGGGAGCTCTAATATTTAGAAGTATTGAGCTTCCCCTTGTGGTGGCAACAAGCTGCAGAAACAATTATTGAAATGCTATGGACACAGTTATATCATTTGTTTTTTTCCAATTGCATGCATTTCGGACTAAAAATCATTTCACCAGCTTTATATAAAAAAAATTTGGGACAGTTTGGCTTCTGTAATAATATATATACAGTACAGACCAAAAGTTTGGACACACCTTCTCATTCAAAGAGTTTTCTTTATTTACATGACTATGAAGGCATCAAAACTATGAATTAACACATGTGGAATTATATACATAACAAACAAGTGTGAAACAACTGAAAATATGTCATATTCTAGGTTCTACAAAGTAGCCACCTTTTGCTTTGATTACTGCTTTGCACACTCTTGGCATTCTCTTGATGAGCTTCAAGAGGTAGTCCCCTGAAATGGTCTTCCAACAGTCTTGAAGGAGTTCCCAGAGATGCTTAGCACTTGTTGGCTCTTTTGCCTTCACTCTGCGGTCCAGCTCACCCCAAACCATCTCGATTGGGTTCAGGTCCGGTGACTGTGGAGGCCAGGTCATCTGGCGCAGCACCCCATCACTCTCCTTCATGGTCAAATAGCCCTTACTTTCAAAGTTTTCCCAATTTTTCGGCTGACTGACTTTCATTTCTTAAAGTAATGATGGCCACTCGTTTTTCTTTACTTAGCTGCTTTTTTTCTTGCCATAATACAAATTCAAAGGCCCCTTTCACACGGCGAGTATTCCGCGCGGATGTGATGCGTGAGGTGAACGCATTGCACCCGCACTGAATACCGACCCATTCATTTCTATGGGGCTGTTCACATGAGCGGTGATTTTCACGCATCACTTGTGCGTTGCATGAAAATCGCAGCATGCTCTGTATTCTGCGTTTTTCACGCAACGCAGGCCCCATAGAAGTGAATGGGGTTGCGTGTAAATGGCAAGCATCCGCAAGCAAGTGCGGATGCGGTGCGATTTTCACGCATGGTTGCTAAGATGACAGTCTATTCACTGTATTATTTTCCCTTATAACATGGTTATAAGGGAAAATAATAGCATTCTGAATACAGAATGCTTAGTAGGTGATCAATTGAGGGTTAAAAAAATAAATAAAAACAAATTAACTCACCTTCTCCTCTTGTTCGCGTAGTTCCCGGTCTCTTCTTTACTTCTTTAATGATGAACTACCGGCTAGGACCTGTGGTGACGTCAGATCACATGCTCCATCACCACGGTGATGGACCATGTGATTGGAGCATGTGATCTGACGTCACCAAAGGTCCTTTAGCCCACAGCTCATCATTAAAGAAGTAAAGAAGAGACCCGGAACTACGCGAACAAGAGGAGAAGGTGAGTTAATTTTTTTTTTTAACCCTCAAATTGATCACCTACTAAGCATTCTGTATTCAGAATGCTATTATTTTCCCTTATAACCATGTTATAAGGGAAAATAATACAATCTACAGAACACCGATCCCAAGCCCGAACTTCTGTGAAGAAGTTCGAGTTTGGGTACCAAACATGCACGATTTTTCTCACGCGAGTGCAAAACGCATTACAATGTTTTGCACTCGCGCGGAAAAATCGCGGGTGTTCCCGCAACGAACCCGGACCTTTTTCCGCAACGCCCGTGTGAAAGAGGCCTTAACAGTCTATTTCAGTAGGACTATCAGCTGTGTATCCACCTGACTTCTCCTCAACGCAACTGATGGTCCCAACCCCATTTATAAGGCAAGAAATCCCACTTATTAAACCTGACAGGGCACACCTGTGAAGTGAAAACCATTTCAGGGGACTACCTCTTGAGGCTCATCAAGAGAATGCCAAGAGTGTGCAAAGCAGTAATCGAAGCAAAAGGTGGCCACTTTGAAGAACCTAGAATATGACATATTTTCAGTTGTTTCACACTTGTTTGTTATGTATATAATTCCACATGTGTTAATTCATAGTTTTGATGCCTTCATAGTCATGAAAATAAAGAAAACTCTTTGAATGAGAAGAAGGCGTGTCCAAACTTTTGGTCTGTACTGTATACCGTATTTTTTGCCCCATAAGACGCACTTTCCCCCCCCCCCAAAGCCCTGCGTCTTATGGGGCGAATGCTTCCATTTTACTTAGCAGTCTGCGACGCTGCAGCATCGCAGACTGCGATGTATGAGCCGGGAGAGAGGAGGGGCTGGAGTCCGTAACTAGGGGCGGGGCCCGGTGCAGTCACTGTACTCTTACACTGGGCCCCGCCGCTCACCGCAGTATTTATAAACATGATTCCTTATCCTGTTATTAAGTTTAACTAACGCTGCCCTCTCCCATGTTCCCCTGTATCCCCATAGCAATAGCAGGCAGAGCGGACGGCAGCAGTAACGTCACTCACTGACGTAGAGCGCCTGCTCCGCCCACTTTATAAATGAAGCAGGCGGAGCAGGAGCGCAACGTCAGTGAGTGACGTTACTGGTGCCGTCCGCTCTGCCTGCTATGGAAGAGTGTTCGTAAGTGCTGTGGGGATACAGGGGAACATGGGAGAGCGCAGCAATAGTTAAACTTAATAACAGGATAAGGAATCATGTTTATAGATAATTCAGCGAGCAGAGGGCCGGTGTATTTTGGGGGACACTGTTATGAGGGGGATCTGTGGATGACATATAGCAGTGTCATCCACAGATCCCCCCCCCATAACAGTTCCATTCACAGATCCCCACCCCATAACAATGCCATCCACAGATCCCCCACCCCATAGCAGTACCATCCACAGATCCCCCCACCCCATAGCAGTACCATCCACAGATCCCCCCACCCCATAGCAGTGCCATCCACAGATCCCCCACCCCATAGCAGTGCCATCCACAGATCCCCCACCCCATAGCAGTGCCATCCACAGATCCCCCACCCCATAGCAGTGCCATCCACAGATCCCCCCACCCCATAGCAGTGCCATCCACAGATCCCCCCACCCCATAGCAGTGCCATCCACAGATCCCCCATAACAGTGAGTCATCCACAGATCCCCCATAATAGTGTCATGCACAGACCACCATTAATTCAAAACCCACCAAAAGCACACCTTTTGGTTAAAAATATTTTTTTCTTATTTTCCTCCCCAAAAACCTAGGTGCGTCTTATAGGCTGGTGCGTCTTATAGGGCGAAAAATATGGTGTGTGTGTGTGTAATATATATATATATATATATATATATATATATATTCATATATTCCTATATTCCAATACATTAAAAAGAAATTCACTTTTTAATTTTATTTTTTATGGAATCCAATGGACCCCTTTAATTTTCCTCCTTCAACAACTGGAAGGTATCACCTCCTCCTGCATACTGGTCAGTCAGCTGCTCGTACCTTGAATGTCGTCATTGAAAGTGCAGTATTTTTCTCTGTATTTTCTCAGGAATCTGAAGGCATTGTGGTTCCCGAAGTCTTCAAACTGGATGAGAGTATTCTGGCCATATCTGGAGAACGCAGCAGGAAATGTAAGGTTCCGCCATTAAGAGCAGAGACTACACCTAATAAGTTCTAGGTCAGGAAAGTAAGCCGACAACTAATATGGCTATAACTAATAAAATGCAATAAATACAGTACCCACCAAAGGGATCAAGTCCTGGGAACCTAGATGGCCGCCTCCAGAGCTGTATCCAAAAGTCCATTCATATGGTCAGTATAGAAGAGGCAGCTTCCAATGATTTGAGTAATAGTGCTTTTTAATCCAAGAAAAGGTAGTACAAGCAACCCAGTTGTGCAACGTTTCCGCTATACCTTAGCTTGATCACTTAGGCCGAAACGTCCCACAGCTGGGTTGCTTGTACTACCTTTTCTTGGATTAAAAAGCACTATTACTCAAATCGCTGGAAGCTGCCTCTTCTTCTATACTGCCTTTACTGGGGTTGACACCCAGTTTTCTGCATTTTACACTAGACCGCCAGGGAACAAAATATTAACCTCATAATATACCCTAGACCACCTGATATTAAACCCATATTTTATACTAGACCGTGAGGGAACAAAATATTAACCCCCTAAATATACCTCAGACCACCTGATATTAACCCCATATTTTATACTAGACTGCCCATTAATATACCCTGGACTACCTGGAATTAACCCCCTAATAAACCTTAGACCACCTGTCATTAACCCCTTATTTTCCACTAGACTGCCAAGAATCAAAATATTAAACCCTTAATACACCCTAGCCCACCTGCTATTAGCCCCCCCATTTTACACTAGACTGCCAGGGAACAAAATAATAACCCCCTAAAATGCCCTAGACAACAGGCATTAACCCCCAAATAGACCCTAGACCAGCTGGAATTCACCTCCCTATTTTATACTAGACCACCAGGGAACAAAAGTATTAAACCTCTAATATAGCCTAGGTAACAGGTATTGACTCACAAATATACCCTATTGGTATTTATCTCCCTATTTTACAGTAGACCATCAGGGAACAAAATATTATAGAACCACTCCCACAAAAATGTGTATTCTCTGGCCCATTAGAAAGGTAAATTATGTAAACTACAGAGAAGGTAATCGTCGCACCAGTGACTGTATTTATGAGTTACAACCTCCCTTCTGATCCTCAGCTGTTGCCATCATTCTGACTCACTAAATCACACAGTCTTATATGTGGACAGGAAGTCAGTTTCTCGATGTATTCCTATGGGAGCCTCAATGTCAGTCTCATAGAAATGAATAGAGAAGTAACAGACTTCCTGTCCTGTGTCAGATGGAGATCAGAGTGCTGGTCACATGACACAGCTGAGGATCAGAAGGGAGGATTTGATAAGATTACATCATGTATCTTTCTAATATGCCAGAGATTACAAATATTTTATAAAAGCGATTTAGCCCTGTATTTCAACAGAGACCACGTGGTATTAACCCCCTATTTTACACTACAAGGCCAAAGAACAAAATATTAACCCACTTTTATACCCTATAGCACCTGGTATTAACCCCCTATTTTACACTAGACCACTAGGGAACCAATTAACACACCAATTCTACTTTAAGCCACCAAGAGAAAAACAGACTACCCTAGACCGCCAGATCTAGTGACCCTGACCCCTTCTGCTGACTCCACCAGAGAAGTTTTAATTATTAAGAAATGTTCCGCTACTGCAGGGCATTTTATAGTCTGAAAATACAACTTTTGTAAGAAACAATTACCTGTCCTTAACAGCGTCCATGAACTCTTCAATCAGATCGTCATAAAGCTGAGTCCTGTCTCTCTTCTGGTACAGTCCCATGTAAAACGGATCCTTCAACAGTGTCTATTGATGTAACAATACAAAAATGTAGGGGTTAATGAGAGATTTCAGCTCCCTCGTACACAAGCAGGAAACATTTCAATAATATGAAATGCACAAAACCTATATGTATGTACATAATCTATCCTCAGGGTGGACAACCATCGGTGGACAATATTTAAGTCCGTAAAGCGGGATGAGTACAGGATAAGTAATGTATGTACACAGTGACTGCACCAGCAGAATAGTGAGTGCAGCTCTGGAGTATAATACAATATATAACTCAGGATATGTAATGTATGTACACAGTGACTCCACCAGATGAATAGAGAGTGCAGCTCTGGAGTATGATACAGGATGTAACTCAGGATCAGTACAGGATAAGTAATGTAATGTATCTACACAGTGACTCCACCAGCAGAACAGCGAGTGCAGCTCTGGAGTATGATAAGGATGTAATCCAGGATCAGTACAGGATATGTAATGTAATGTAATGTAATATAATGTAATGTATGTACACAGTGACTCCACCAGCAGAATAGTGAGCGCTGCTCTGGAGTATAATACAGGATGTAACCCAGGATCAGTACAGGATAAGTAACATATTTAATACGAGTGGTCCCTCAAGATACAATGGTCTCAGGATACAATATTTTCAATTCAGAATGGTCTTTCCGGTTGCTGTGGCATCTCAGTCTGGGGATCATAGATAGGCTGGCAGTTGACCCCTAATAAATCATCAAATTATGGAACATGCTAGCAATATGCCATCTATAACGAGAATGTAATCTTACGGGATTATCTGTGCCGACATCGATGACCACCGGGAGACATGTCTGAGGCCGGATACCCGCACAGGCCGTATACAGACACAACTTTCCTACAGGAATTCCCATTCCATACACCCCGAGGTCCCCAAGGCCCAATATCCTCTCTCCATCTGTTACCACAACTGCCTGCAAGAGAAAAGCAAAGCTCTGCTTTAAAGGGTTTCTATCACTTCGTTTCACCTATTTAGCTTTCAGACACTAGCGATCCGCTAGTGTCTGCTTTATCTAACCATCCTAATATAAGAGCTTATTGTCCTGCCGTTTAGCTAAAAAAATAACTTATATAGATATGCAAATGAGCCTCTAGGTGCTATGGGGGCGTGATTAGCACCTAGAGGCTCCGTCTACCTTAACAAACTGCCGCCGCCCAGCGCGTCCCTCCAGCCCGCCCATCTCCTCCGGAATGCGATGCTCCTCGTATTCGGCGCATGCGCAGTGAATGTCTGATCGCTTCCCTGCTCAGACATCTCCACTGCGCCTGTTCCTCGGAGCACTATGACGTCATCGGCGCAGGCGCAGTGGAGATGTCTGAGCAGGGAAGCGATCAGACATTCACTGCGCATGCGCCGAATACGAGGAGCATCGCATTCCGGAGGAGATGGGCGGGCTGGAGGGACGCGCTGGGCGGCGGCAGTTTGTTAAGGTAGACGGAGCCTCTAGGTGCTAATCACGCCCCCATAGCACCTAGAGGCTTATTTGCATATCTATATAAGTTATTTTTTTAGCTAAACGGCAGGACAATAAGCTCTTATATTAGGATGGTTAGATAGAGCAGACACTAGCGGATCGCTAGTGTCTGAAAGCTAAATAGGTGAAACTAAGTGATAGAAACCCTTTAAGATTGTGTATACAAAGAATAAGAAAGTTGCAGTTTTTTACCATCAGTAAAAGGAAACATTCTTGATTATAACTAGAAGCCGAAAACCCAGCCTGACCAAATTCTTCTCTGGGTTGAGCACTTGCTACAATTGTATCAAGTCTAGACAGTCCTAAAAACTGTCCGGCCTCTAGCCTGATACATTTTACCTGCACTGATACAGTGTAGCAAAAAGTAAAGAGATTTGGGATTATAATATATTTACCTTCCAGAAGATTGAACAGTCTAGATACAACAGTAGCAAGCTTTCAGCTAATTACTAGGTCTGTACAAATGACCTGATTCTGGATATAAATAGGAAGTTACCTTTTACTGACAGCAAACAGTGATCTTGAAAATGGTAAAAAAAATACACATTTTGAAGTAAATAATGTGTGATTTTTATAATGCGGTAACTCCTCCTATGACACAATAATGACTCCATTACCTTAACATCTGTCTCTGGCCAGTTATCCAGGATGGATCTGATATGTCCTTTATCAAAGATGGAAATATACACACCCCTGTAGGGAAACATGACGTATAGAAAGTATTAGGTGAAGGCCTAAAAACTACTGTATAGTTCAGGGCTGGCCAACCTGTGGCTCTCCAGCTGTTGTAAAACTACAACTCCCACCATGCTTTGCTGTAGGCTGATAACTGAAGGCAGTCTGGGCATGCTGGGAGTTGTAGTTTTGCAACAGCTGGAGAGCCGCAGGTTGGCAATCCCTGGTATAGTTTATAGAGTATGATTGTCTGATACAGAGTTCAAAATCTCCAGCTTCTCTTCACACAGTAATCTACATTCTACCATTCCGCCTACCTATAACCACCAGAAGGTGGAGCCAAAGAGCCTACTGCATACATGGCTCCTATTGAATGTAATGATATGTCAGTATACAGTAAGTTCTTATGCTCTCCCTAGTGGAGGATGCAGGAAGAATTTAATAATTTAATCATTTGGGACGCTGTATCAGAAAAGCATGAGTATACAAAAAAAATCTAATCTATTCAGGTCACTTTGAGAAATAATACCATTTGCTAAGATGCGGAATTCTAAATTTGGGAAGAATTATTATAATTATTTTTTTTACAAATTCCTTTTAGAAAGCCAAAACATTATTTTTTTGCTTCCTTACTTTGGTCTCCGAAAGATATGCCCATATTGTGAGCAGGCCAACCCAACGGTGGGGGTGTACACGATGGGCATCAACCGCTCTATGTCATCCAGTAATATCCTGTAGAAAAGCTTCTCATTTCTCTCCTGGATGCCCATTATGTAGATGTACCTGGAGAGGAAAGGGATAGAATAAGAGTACTCTCAGCATAATGGAAAAACATGATTCACACAGTCACAAAGGGCAAGAAACTGGGATAGGAGATCCTTCCCAGAACACCATTCTGTGCTGAAGAGTCACTTAATATATTTTTATACTGGTTGGAACCCCATTTTACTAATATAAAGCTCCAAAACCCATGCACACACCTAAAAATAAATGACAACAATCTGGCTGCATACAGCCACCACTAGAGGGAGCTAACTGCAGACATTTATACTTAAAAGCACTATGTTTCTTAGCTTTCCCTAGTGGTGACTGCAGGCGGTAAAATTGTTATCTAATTACTAAATATGTCTACTAAGGGTATTTGGAGCTGTATAGTGTCAGGAGCTCCATTTTCCTGATACAAAGATATTAAAAGGAAGAACCACTACAAGGAAAACTCTAGTCGTTACGTTTATGACCTTTCTACGAATGATGATTGGGTTTTCAAACAGTAGAATGGACCTGCATCATTTAGAACTCTCTTGACAGCCAGGACCTGTGGTGGCCAAGGTCCTTAACATACAGTCACACACATTTTGGCATGGAAAATGTGTTTCATGTAAAAAACAGGCACCAGCTGCTACAGTGTAGAAACCATATTATAACCAAGATACAGGCAACGATAAGTAGAAAAAGCCACGGCACTCCAAATGGATCAAATTAAACTTTTTTTATTACACCTTGTGCAGCAACGTTTCAACCAAACGGTCTTTATCAAGCTCTGTGAGCTTTTTCTACTTATCGTTGGCAACTACGGGAACCCCTGGACCAGGATCCAATGCTACAGGCACCACCACAACTGGAACGACTGCAACAACAGTGAGTAGTGCTGGCCTATCTGTTATACAAGATACAAGATACAGGCAGACACCACTAGAGACCATTTTCATTGAGGTCAGTGATCTCCAACCTATGGCTCTCAAGTGTTTGCAGAATTATCACTCCCATAATGCTGGGAATTGTAGTTTTTCAACAACTGGAGAGTCACAGGTTAAGGTCACTTCAAAGTAGGGTTGTCTCGATACCAAAATTTTGATTCGGTTTCGATACCATAAAAAAGTATTGCGATACTCGATACCATTCGATACCACGCAAAAAAAAAAAAAACCCACACCAAAAAAACCGCATGCATTCCGCATTTTATGAAATGTCCGGCCTATAATAGAACAATCCTATCCTATTTTTTGGGGGGACAAGGTGACTAAAAAAAATGTTGAATCGTGCGTTTTTTCTTTTTTTTTTGTGGGTAAGTAACTGGCTCAATGATAGAAAACAGAGGGTGGTTATTAACGGTACACAATCAGATTGGGTCACTGTCACTAGTGGAGTACCTCAGGGGTCAGTACTGGGCCTTATTCTCTTCAATATATTTATTAATGATCTTGTAGAAGGCTTGCATAGTAAAGTATACATTTTTGCAGGTGACACTAAACTGTGTAAAGTAATTGACACGGAAGAGGACAGTATACTGTATATATACTACAGAGGACAGCATACTGTGTATACACTACAGAGGGATCTGGATAGATTGGAGGCTTGGGCAGATAAGTGGCAGATGAGGTTTAACACTGACAAATGTAAGGTTATGCACATGGGAAGGAAAAATGCAAGTCACCCGTACATACTAAATGGTAAAACACTGGGTAACACTGACATGGCAGTGCTCCAGCCTAAAAAAAATACCTAGTAGCCATTGGCTCCTGAACTGAAAAATTTAGGAGCCAAATCAAATTTTTAGTCGCCAAATCGAAACTGAATCAAAATTTTGGTATCGTGACAATGCTACACCGATCAGATCGGCGTAGGGTTGTTTTGAAACCAAAATTTTGATTCGCTTTCGTCACCATAAAAAAGTATTGCGATACTCAATACCGCGCAAAAAAAAAAAAACACACCAAAAAAGCCGCGTGCATTTCGCATTTTATGAAACATTCGGCCCATAATAGAACAGTCCTATGCTATTTTTTGGAGTGACAAGGTGACTAAAAAATGGCGAATGCTCACCGCATAGGACAGTGGTTCTCAACCTTTCTAAAGCCGTGACCCCTTAATACAGTTCCTCATGTTGTGGTGACCCTTAACCATTACATTTTTTTCCTTGCTATGTCATAACTAATTTTGCTACTGTTATGATGACCCACCAAAAACACGCACAGACACCAATACACCAAATGTTAATTCAAATACACAAGTATTCATTCATAACCACAGAACTTTAGCATAAATACAAAATATTTGTAAACCAAATAAATAACTTTAAAATAAATAACAACAAATACCCCCTAAAAAATAAATCAGTGGTGCGCACAGTACCCCTCAAATAAATAACTCAGTGGTGCTCACAGTACCCCTCCCCCCCCCAAAAAAAATAAAAAATCAGTGGTGCTCAGGGTACCCCTCAAATAAATAAATCAGTGGTGCTTCAAGTCCCCCCCAAATAAATAAATCAGAAGTGCTCAGGGTCCCCCAAATAAATAAATCAGCGGTGCTCAGGGTACCCCCAAATAAATAAATCAGTGGTGCATCAGGTTTCCCCCAAATAAATAAATCAGAAGTGCTCAGGGTCCCCCAAATAAATAAATCAGCGGCGCTTCAGGTCTCCCCCAAATAAATAAATGGTGCTCAGGGTCATTAACGAAAAAACTCGGATCTCAGCAGACAGGTGGCCCGACTTACCCCTCCAGACGTCAGGCTCCTTCAAGCACAGGCAGTGATAGGACATCACTTCCTGTGCGCGAGGATAAGGGGCCGCTGCCGTTGTGCGGGCGACCCACAATAGGAAGCCTCAGGCGACCCCCCGGAAAGGGCCGATCGACCCCCAAAGGGGTCGCGACCCCTAGGTTGAGAACCGCTGGCATAGGAGATATTTTTGAATAATTTAATAGTTTGGACAGCGCTATGTAATATGTTTATTTATTTATTGTTTATATATTTTATATGTAAAATTGGGAAAGGGGGGATTTAAACTTAATATTTTAGGGCACTTTCACACTAGCGTTTTTCTTTTCCGGCACTGAGTTCCGTCACAGGGGCTCTATACCGTAAAAGAACTGATCAGGCATATCCACATGCATTCAGAATGGAGAGAAATCCGTTCAGTTTGCATCAGGACGTCTTCAGTTCAGTCATTTTGTCTGATCAGGCAAAAGAGAAAACCGTAGCATGCTGTGGTTTTATCTCCGGCGAAAAAAACTGAAGACTTGCCTGAATGCCGGATCCAGCATTTTTCCCCATAGGAATGTATTAGTGCCAGATCCGGCATTCAAAATACCGGAATGCACCCGCACTAAATCTGGACCTATTCACTTCTATGGGGCTGTGCACATGAGCAGTGATTTTCACACATCACTTGTGCGTTGCGTGAAAATCGCAGCATGCTCTGTGTTGTGCGTTTTTCACGCAACGCAGGCCCCATAGAAGTTAATGGGGCTGTGTGAAAATCGCAAGCAAGTGCGGATGCGGTGCGATTTTCACGCATGGTTGCTAGGTGACAGTGTATAAACTGTATTATTTTCCCTTATAACAACATGGTTATAAGGGAAAATAATAGCATTCTGAATACAGAATGCATAGTAGAAGGTCAATATAATAAACATTGGTGGCGCAGTGTGCCCCCCCCTCAATATAATAAACATTGGTGGCGCAGTGTGCCCCCCCAATATAATAAACATTGGTGGCGCAGTGTGCCCCCCCCCCCCCCCCCAATATAATAAACATTGGTGGTGCAGGGGGCAGTGCCAATGAGGGTTAAAAAATTAAAAAATAATTTACTCACCTCCTCCAGTTGATCGCGTAGCTGCCGGTCTCCTGTTCTTACTTCAGGACCTGTGGTGACATCACTGTGCTCATCACATGATCCATCACCATGGTAATGGGCCATGTGATGAGCTCAGTGATGTCACCACAGGTCCTGAAGAAAGAAGTAAGAACAGGAGACCAGCAGCTACCTGATCAACTGGAGGAGGTGAGTAAAATTATTTTTTTATTTTTTAACCCTCATTGGCACTGCCCACTGAGCCACCAATGTTTATTATACTGGGGGGGGGGGGGGGGGGGCGCACTGTGCCACCAACGTTTCTTATACAAATACAGGAGGCGGGTGCCGGAATCAAATAGCCGGCACCCGACCTTTGTGACAGGGGGCTGCCATCAGCTACAATTAACCCCTCAGGTACCGCACCTGAAGGGTTAACTCAACTGCAGCTGATCGCAGCTCCCTGTCACAGAGGTCGGGTGCCGGCTATTTGATTCCGGCTCCCGCCTCCTGTATTTGTATTACAGGTCAGTTTTCTTCATTGGTGGCGCAGTGGCGCAGTGGCCACAGCCCCCCCCCCCTCCTCCTCCTGCCTCTTCTTATTGGCAGCGGCGGGGGCAGCAGCAGCACAGGGGGGAGGGAGAGACTCCTCCTGCGCTGCTGAGAACTATCATCTCCTGTGCCCGCCGCTGTATTGAGCAGAGCTGCGGGTTTAGTCGCAAATGGCGACAAGACTAAAAAGTCTTGTCGCCATTTGTAAATTCTAAGTCGCATTGGCGACCATTTTGGTCGCCATCTGGAGCCCTGCATGGAAAAGGACCTAGGAATTTTAATAAACAGCAAACTAAGCTGTAGAAGCCAGTGTCAGGCAGCTGCTGCCAAGGCCAATAAGATAATGGGTTGCATCAGAAGGGGCATAGATGCCCGTGATGAGAACATAGTCCTACCACTTTACAAATCACTAGTCAGACCATACATGGAGGACTGTGTACAGTTCTGGGCTCCTGTGAACAAGGCAGACATAGCAGAGCTGGAGAGGGTCCAGAGGAGGGCAACTAAAGTAATAACTGGAATGGGGGAACTACAGTACCCTGAAAGATTATCAACATTAGGGTTATTCACTTTATAAAAAATGCCCTGAGGGGCAATCTAATTACTATGTATAAATATATCAGGGGTCAGTACAGAGATCTCTCCCATCATCTATTTATCCCCAGGACTGTGACGAGGGGACATCCTCTGCGTCTGGAGGAAAGAAGGTTTGTACACAGACATAGAAGAGGATTCTTTACGGTAAGAGCAGTGAGACTATGGAACTCTCTGCCTGAGGAGGTGGTGATGGGGAGTTCACTAAAAGAGTTCAAGAGGGGCCTGGATGTATTTCTGGAGCTTAATAATATTACAGGCTATAGCTACTAGAGAGGGGTCGTTGATCCAGGGAGTTATTCTGATTGGAGTCGGGAAGGAATTTTTCCCCCCTTAAGTGGGGAAAATTTGCTTCTACCTCACAGGGGTTTTTTGCCTTCCTCTGGATCAACTTGCAGGATAACAGGCCGAACTGGATGGACAAATGTCTTTTTTCGGCCCTATATACTATGTACTATGTTCACCGCATAGGAGATATTTTTTAATATTTTAATAGTTTGGACTTTTCGGACGTGGCAATAAGTAATATGTTTATTTATTTATTGTTTATATATTTTATATGTAAAATTGAGAAAGGAGGTAATTTATACTCAATATTTTGGCGTTTGTTTTTTTAAACTTTTTTTTACTTTTTATTTACTAACTATTAGCCCCCTTAGGGGCTAGAACCCTTGCCCTATTCTCCCTAATAGAGCTCTCCACTGTGGCACGTGAGGGGTTAACTGCCGCGGATCGCAGCTACCTCTCATAGAGGTCGGCTGTCGGCTATACGATTCTGCAGCCAGCACCCGCCTCCTGTATTTGAATTAATGAGTTAGTTAACTTCATTGGTGGCGCAGTGGCCACAGCCCCTCCCTTCCTCTTTCCCCTCTCATTGGTGGCGGCAGCAGCAGCACAGGGGGGAGGGAGGGACTGCTTCCTTCTCCCCTGTGCTGCTGAGGGAACATGGAGTGTGCTGAGAGCAGCACGCTCCATGTTCTCTGATACTAGGCTGCGCAGTAGCGCAGCCTAGTATCGGTAAATGGCAAATCCTGGTATCGAACCGATACCGGGACAAAAGTATTGATATTCTATACACGAGACAACCCTACTTCAAAGAGCTCCTAAAACTACCCATTTAGAAAGTTGCAACCTGCATCTACCACTACATAATTTACAAGGGAGAGGGTCCAGGTGAACTAGAGTAGTAGTAGAGCAGCAAGTCATATTAAAGGGGACAATAATGCTACCAATGGGGGAGTGGTTGTGAGGTGACAATACTGCTGCCAATAGGGAGGTGGTCAGGGGACATTCATGCTGCCAGTGAGGGTGGGGTTGTCAAGAGACAATAATGTTAAGTATTTTGCACTTCATGGGAGTATTTATTTGGCGCTGTTGGGGAGATATTTTGTGCTGTATTGTATTATTTGACACTACTTGGGTGGCATTTTGTGCTGCATGGTGGTGTTTACTTGGCACTGTTGGGGGCATATATTGTCCTGTGTGGTGGAATCAGATGCTGCCGAGAGGCATTTTGAGCTTTATCATGGTACGTGTTGCTGTTGAGGAGGGTAAAGTAGGTCTCTGACAATGTAGGCATTTTTGTGTTCTACTTTTATTTCCTTTCTTGTATTGATGACTTACACACAGGGGCATGATCAAGTAAAGCATTGCACACTTCTGTGTGCATAGCGCACATGTATATGTGTTGGTGGGGTTTGTGTGTCAGGGCTGTCTTGTAATCCCAGTCCAGCCCTGGATGGAGAGCAGCCTCTCAGTTGGCAATTGGTGAAAATATTTTATTATCAGGAGTAAAGATAACATGAAGTTTTATTCTGCCAGATTCTGTTCCTGCAAGTACCCAGAGCTTCACTGTGAAGTGCTCTCTGCACTGAGCTCCTCCACAGCCCCTCTCCTTCGATAGCTGCAGCATCCAACCAGGAGATCACTACAGCACTTGTAGGAGTAGAATAAAACTTCATATTCATACTACTCCTGATAATAAAAGGTATGTTTGTCCTGCTCTTCCCTACCGAGCTTTGTCAGCAGTTTTGCATGGTCAATAACTGCCAAAAGACATCCCCCCTCCCCTCTATTCATTCAGTAGCATACTTTTCCAGTGGGTCTTCCATTTTGTTCAGGTTCTTGTGAAATCTGGCAGCTTGAATGTCCTGGGTCTCGATCTTGGAAGGAAGAAGGCCTTGTAGGCCAAGCATCTGTCTTTCTTGTAAGGTGAAGGCCATTCCCTGAAAAACAATATGGAGTAAACCAAGTAAGACGGGCTCACAGCTGATCACAGGCACAGAACTGGTGGCGATTTGGGGTAGCAAATCAAATGTTTGATTATTTTACATGCCTCTTTTTACACCGCACTCACCAGTTTTCCAAAAGGGAAAGGGAAGTGGCCAACAGCAGAGACAAATTTATCTTCATTTACGCCAGTTTTGTGGCGCAAGTGAAGCTCTGAACTGGCGTAGATTTCTGGTTAGGCGCACAGACTGCCGGAGGATGTGTCCAATTTATGATGATGGCTGCACCTCGTCATAAATTAGGCGCATCCTCTGGCGCCGCACGGTATATCAAGACCAGTGCAGAAAGCGCCGGTCTGGATTAATTCCCCACTAAGTGTTTTCCCACCAGTGACTGTTTGGGTACATGGTCTGCACTAGTGATACAATTACATACAGGTGCAAGCTCTGATCCGCAGGATAGTCACCTTATTCGTCCTTGGATTGAGCAGCAGAGGCTTCCCTTTTTCCTTGGTGTGAACGGCACGGCGGAGCAGAGCAGCCGACCTCACTGCAACTCTCAGTCTGGACAACATGATGGAGACTGAACCTAAAAATATGAACACAAAATGTCAGGCAAGGGGGAAGCAAAAGAGGAAAAAGGATCATTTGATAAGATGGAGGAGGACATTACTGAGAGGTGCTCTGCTACAATCGGAGACAGCTAGAGGAGTAGCAGAGCTAACACTCTAGCAGGAGTGTGTCTGTACAGTGATCACTCTGTAGGTTTACAGGCAGTCCTATGTAAATCCAGGTATACTGCATACAAGGGGTGTGACAAATGGCAAATCCAGCATTGGACACGCTCGGCTCTTAGAAAAGATATAATTACTGAGAGATTAATATTTAATTACGACTAGAATTACCACTGGGGTTGAGTAAGATGTCACTTTGTCCTCCGTTTATTGCTCATTTTTGTACTTGGTAAACCCTGCATCGATAATATTCACGTGGTTTCTGTGAGGTTCTGCAGCAGCAGTCAGTGCATAAAATGAGAAAGTAGTGAAAAGAGGTTCTGCAGCAGCTGGAGGTGTATATTACAGTCGATTACCCCAGTAGGTGGGGAACCTCTTTCTGAAGCACAAGGGATGCCTCCTGCCAATCATGGATGAATTTTCCCCTTCTCAAGGACGTTCTGCACAAGCTGCAGGAAGATACTGCACAGCTGCTGCATTGTATATTCAAAAAGCATGCTGCTGCAGAACCTCTTTGGGAAGAGAGACCCAGAAGAAAGAATACAAGAGGAGCAGCTGAACAGAAGGTAGGTTATATTAATATGTTTATCACCAGGGGGCGCCACTAGTTGTAGTTCAGTATTATGTATACCAGAGAAGGGTGTGATAAGTCCCGCTTTGGGGTCACACAGCTGTCTGGTGTGGTACGATGGGTTACCTGTGCCACTCGGGGGAATGCTGGGTTGGCACACTCCCTGTCCTTAGCACTGGATCATACCCGCAGTGCAGCGAGATCATGGTAAGAATATTGTATGGGGGATATTAGAAGAGAGCAGGATGCCCTATCCATACCCCCATGTACCCCATGAGCACCACTGTTGTGTGGCCAATTATACAGAACATCCCTAATGACAGTTCACGGATCCTATAATAAATGCAGAGCGCCCTACCAGCTACGCTCCCATTCAGGTCTGGCATCTGGGAAAGCAGCCAACAGGTAAACACTGCCCAGCGGAGGGCAGAACTGCGATACACACCCACCGACTGGCAGCGCGCCAGCTACGGAGTAGAGATCACTTATCAGCCCTGCCGCCCAAAGGGGAAATACAATGGACGACGTCTAACAAAGGGGAATGTCAGGTTGGCTGACCGCCGCCGCCTCGGCCGTGGCTGCAGAGCCACAACTTGAGGGGTGCTCACCGGACATATCTAATAAATTATTCTATAAAGGAGATTACGAAAGATGGGGAATGTAGTACTGTGGGGTTTTCCATGTCAGAAATTATAGGCTTAGATACACCAGTCCAACTGACAGTATCACACACGATAGATACACAATATAAAAAGAAGGTATCTCACAGGATAGACTTAGATACACTGGCACAACAGTATATATCCAGATCCCAACTACATTTCGTACATTGGATCTATACTTCTGACCATTAGTACATGTACAAGGGCTCTGCCGACACACGTTCGGGTGCATGAGCCCTGAATAACATATGTATATTGTACACATCCATAAACACATGCAGGCCACAGAATCCACAGACACACGTGGTATAAGTGGGACACAACTAGACTACAGATATCTATACGCACTCCTATAACATCTACTGGGATATTATACTTCTATACATATACAGGAAGCACATACGTAATATAACCGGGTCCTGAGGAACGTGCTGTACGTCCAGGGGTGGCAGACACAGAGAGAAAGCCCACCAGCTGTACGTAGCCTATATGGTCCTGTGTCTCAGCCTCCTCCCTGGACTCCACCCGGCGACCACCTGCCGAGTCGCTGGCCAGGACAATGCTGTCCATCTGCTTCTTTACAAGGAGTCCTTCCCGTCTTTAAAACTGCTAAGAAGGGACACAATGGCCTCTGGGCGCACAGAGCTCAATGGGTGAAAACCCTGAATAATACCAGTATACACCATATCCAATTACCAGGTGGTAGCAGGACTGGGGGTCTGGCTGAAGACCATAGTAACACACGCTGGGCAGGTGGGGGAGGTAAAAAGGGCGGCACAAATGTCAGGACAAAGGCAACAGATGGAGTGAGGATGAAGAGCTCCTAATATCTGGTGTCAGACACCTGTCGGAGGTCCATATTACCGCAGGCCGGTGTGTAATACATGGCGACTCCTTGCAGCGGCTGACGCAGAATCCTCCCCCGATTCCGCATTAGGACATCCTCCATGAGAGCAGCGGCCATTTATTAAGGGACTTGAGTGACCATATCAGTTTAAAAAAAAAAAAAAAAAAAATATAGTCACAAGTCCCCTTGATTTTGCACATAAAGATGCATCCGTTCCGTTAGGATGCAGTTGAGTGAAATCAAATCGTGTTGAAATTGTGTGAAATCAAAAAAACGGATTTGTCACTATTGACTTAAATTGTTTTCAGTGCCGGATCTGTTTTTTTGTTTTTATGACCAGACACAAAACCGCAGTTTGCATCGGTTTTCTGTCCAGTCACAAAGCGGAATGCTGCTGGAACGGAAGACATCCTGAACGGATCTGTTTCCATATAGAGGACTATACAAACTTTTTTTTTTTCTTGTACCGAGATCCTCTGCCGGATCTTAATACCAGAAAACAACAATAACGCAAGTGTGAAAGTCGCCTAATTTATTATAAGGCACGTGCCTCGTCATAAATTAGACGGATCTTAAGGCAGCACAAGGGGGAACTAAGTAAGCGGGCCCCCATGTTGCTCAGGATCCTCATCTCTTGGCCAGCATGGAAAGTGAATACAAAGAGCGTCTCACTCCCTGGATGACCTGTCCTTTGCTGTATTACACAGAAAACCCACAGATGTGAATGGTTCCTGTGTAATACTTGACTTCCCCTGTGGCGGCGCTGCAGGAAAACTGAACACTTACATCCTGGTGTCTTTACAGATTGCAGCTGATCGCTGCGGATCTGAGCAGGAGGACACTTTGTAACCAGGAGTAGCCCAAAAGCAGAGAACCCCTTTAAGGACTTAAGGATTGAAAGAGCAGGGATCTGCCGGCCATGGCGCCCGCTGCGCGTGTGAGCAGGGGCCATGTTTACACATCGCTCCAGCTGGTAGCGAACGGGTTAAACCAGCCACTTGAAGACAATCAAATGACTGCAATGTTAGACGACAAACACAAACTGCTGCCAAGCACAAGAATACCCCGATCACACCGCAAGCTGGATATTTATGGTCCCAGATGCGGGACAGTTTAGTGAGTTCTTGCTTCACACACCCGGCATCCTGCTTTGTCAGATTTAACCTTTCGAGGGTGACAGGAACAGAAAGCAGCAGCGTCAGGACCCAGTGTCAGCGGAAGAGCCCTGGATTGACTGAGCCACATGCAAGCGGCGAGGCCTTTAATAGACCAAAGGCGAGTCACATGGAGGCAGCTTCCCGATGCAGGATGTTACAGCAAACCCGCCACACAGTGCTGCACACAGATAAAGCAGTGTTCATCCTGAGCTACCTGATTCACACAGCCCTACACAACCAGTGCAAGGGGGTAGAAAGCAACATCCATGACAGATTTGGTGCAGACATATTTAACCCTGGATGTACTGTATATTTTGCATTGAGATTTACAATGTGGTGATCATCCAGCTGTCTGATGCTTCTTCCCCCTGCTTGAGCTTGTAGTGTAGGACTGGGTGAATCAGGAGGCTCAGGATGAACAATGGTGTGTATGTGTGTGTGCGCACCAGAATGCATTCCGTTCCAATGCCGAAGACAAAATCGCTGCAAGCAGAGTTTTTGTGTGCGTCATGGGAAACTGGCATCAAAAAACATATAAGTCAATGGTGCCGGATCATTATTTTTTTTCAGGCACAAAAAAAAACAAAAACGGATACGGCGCCCATTGATTTACAATGGGATCCGGCATGTGCATTTTCGATATATAATACAACCGGATTCGTTCTGAACAGATGCAGGCGGTGGTATTATTCAAAGGGATGCGTTTCCTGCGGTTTTGAGATCCTCTGACAGATCTCAAAACCGGAAAGGAAAACGCAGATATGAAAGAAGCTTAAAATCCAACCTGATAGATTGAAGCTTCTGAGGACGGCCAGCCACGCCAAGTAAAAATTAGCGAGTTACGGCGACCATTTCAATTTTGGCGCCATTCCTTGTACCGTCACTATTAGTATCCCCTGACGGTCCATAGTGATGTCACTCTGTGATGTCATTTTCTGTCCGCTGGGGTGACACAACGCCAATAAACACGCCGATGATCTAGGAATCACTCATCTACAGTGACAGCTGACCTGGATATGGAAATGTCTGCTTGTGAAGTCGTCTCTAAGCTTCAGAGGGTTCGATGCGAATACAGAAGTAGCAGAGCTAAATTTGTCAGAAGACTTTCTTTCTAACATATGGATCCTGATCATTTAATATAGATAGTACCTGCACTGATTACCACTAGTACTAGTACTACCCGTGCGTTGCTCAGTGGGATAATTGGTGGTCTGGAGACCCTCTATGATGACATCACCAAACGCACAAGTCGCTTGTACTTTCTAATCTTTCTGTCCTTACTGTAATGATTTCAGATTTCCAGCTGAGCTGTAATACAAAACAGCAACACATATGAACAAGCAAAGCAGAAGTGTAAAGCATAAGGTATTCAAAGACGGATGAGGCTGATGCATGACAAAGTCAGCACTGCTGCACCTATAAAATCCTCCTCGTAGTTGTGTCTCACCTGGCTATTGCTCAAGAATCAGGATGTGATGAGGGAGAGCGAGTCTGAAAATGTGTTCCAGCTTTATGGAAAACCGGGAATAGGCAAATCTCTCTCATCAGAGGTCACATCTGTGGACATCAGTGCCCACCACTGGAGACCTACACAAACACCAGGTCATATACATAACAAGAAGGACCCAGAACACAAAGGAAATGAAGACATCTGCCGCCCACTTCACCCCCATCCTAACAAGAGGATGAAGAATGGCAGATGGAGACAAGATGGGGAGGAAGATTATCCGGAGCTCGAGACATTCTACACAACAGCAGTAATAAACTGGATCCTTCGGCTCTCCTGTGTGGTGTAGTATAGAGGATCTGTCAGCTCTCCTGTGTGGTGTAGTATAGAGGATCTGTCGGCTCTCCTGTGTGATGTAGTATAGAGGATCTGTCAGCTCTCCTGTGTGGTGTAGTATAGAGGATCTGTCAGCTCTCCTGTGTGGTGTAGTATAGAGGATCTGTCGGCTCTCCTGTGTGGTGTAGTATAGAGGATCTGTCTGCTCTCCTGTGTGGTGTAGTATAGAGGATCTGTCAGCTCTCCTGTGTGGTGTAGTATAGAGGATCTGTCAGCTCTCCTGTGTAGTGTAGTATAGAGGATCTGTCAGCTCTCCTGTGTGGTGTAGTATAGAGGATCTGTCGGCTCTCCTGTGTGGTGTAGTATAGAGGATCTGTCAGCTCTCCTGTGTGGTGTAGTATAGAGGATCTGTCGGCTCTCCTGTGTGGTGTAGTATAGAGGATCTGTCAGCTCTCCTGTGTAGTGTAGTATAGAGGATCTGTCAGCTCTCCTGTGTGGTGTAGTATAGAGGATCTGTCGGCTCTCCTGTGTGGTGTAGTATAGAGGATCTGTCAGCTCTCCTGTGTGGTGTAGTATAGAGGATCTGTCGGCTCTCCTGTGTGGTGTAGTATAGAGGATCTGTCGGCTCTCCTGTGTGTTGTAGTATAGAGGATCTGTCAGCTCTCCTGTGTGGTGTAGTATAGAGGATCTGTCAGCTCTCCTGTGTGGTGTAGTATAGAGGATCTGTCGGCTCTCCTGTGTGGTGTAGTATAGAGGATCTGTCAGCTCTCCTGTGTGGTGTAGTATAGAGGATCTGTCAGCTCTCCTGGTCAGTTTTATGCTCGTTTTCCTTTGAATTTATAATTCTGGAGTAACTTTTCTTAAAACTGTTTAGCACCATTCCTCTGTTATTCCTCTGGGAATTGTACAGTATGAATAAATTGTCAACTGTGCTTTGCCCACATTTCTCTATACACAGTCTGATGCCTTCCGTCCACTGCCGACACGGTCACACTGTGCAGAGACATGCTATTAAGGCCTCATTCACACGACCATATGAATGAGTCCGCATCTGCAATTTTGTAGAACAGATGCGGACCCATTACTCTCAATCGGGCTGCAAAAGATGCGGACAGCACACCATGTGCTGTCCGCATCCGTTGTTCCGTGGCAATCGCGGAGAGATTCTGTAAATTACGGAACGCACACGGGCGGCACCTATGATTTGCAGAACGCAAAACACTGAGCAGTCGTGTTAATGCACCCTTAACAAGGGGATAGTAACAACCATTGATCAATTTATTCATACATTTCCAGGAGGAATAACAGAGGAAGAGTTCTGTGATGGGAACTAATGTCAGATTCTCAGATGCCATGTTCGGGTCGCTGCTCCCGCGTCCTTCCTTCAGCAACTGTGGAGACTCATTTGATAAGCTGAAGAAAGCTATATAAGAGTAGCACTTAACCCCTTAATAAACCAGCGGCTTACATGTACGGCGCAACCAGACGTGACTTAACGCCCAGCACCGCAGCAGGGGTCCGGCAGTCACTGATAACCGGACCCCTGCTGTGTGCGTCGGCATCGGTGAAATCACAGATGCCGGCCAGGCTCGGACTGGCCCACAGGGGTATCCCCCGGTGGGCCCCTGAGCAAAGTGGGCCCCTAGTCTCCCACCCCCTGCACAAGTGGCACATAACACAGTAGACTTACTGCACTACATACATATATTCAATGTACAGCACCTCAACCAGCCGATGTTCATATAAAAACTTGTTAGATTATTTATTATATTTGAATGTATGCGTACGGTGAGCCCCCAAAATAAATTTTACTGGTGGGTCCTAGGTACCCCAGTCCGACACTGATGCCGGCGCATTAAACTTTGCACTGCTGCGGCCAGCTCTGACCACGGCACGTGCGGACTTCAGACGTGCGGGCTCCATCGGGTCCCCGCGCTGCTGTGACGGGGACCCGATGGCGGGAAAGGCAGCCCGATGCAGGCAGACTGTAAGTGTATTACAGTGAGTAATACACTTATAGCCAATGCATTAAAATACAGAAGTATTGTAAAGGGGATCAGACCCCAGAGGTTGTGGGGGGGGGGAGGGGCAGGGAACAAAGTAAAAAAAGAAAAAAGTAAAAAAAAAATATATAACGATTTACAAAAAGATTTAAAGTTTCAAGTACAAAAAAAACACGCACTTTTCCCAAAATAAAGTAACATCCGTAAGAACCTGCTGTATAAAAATATCACATGACCTAACCCCTCATGTGAACACCATAAAAAATAAAAACGGTGTACAAAAAGCCATTTTTTGTCACCTTACATCACAAAACGTGTAATACCAAGGGATCAAAAAGTCACATGCCCCCTAAAATAGTACCAATCAAACCGTAATCTCATACTGAAAAAAAATGAGCCCCTACATAAGCCAGTCGCAAAAAAAAAAAAAAAAATGGCTTTCAGAATATGGAGACACTAAAAAGTAATTTTTTCCAAAAATGCTTTATTATGTAAAACTGAAACAGCCAAAAAAAGAGTCATATTTGGTATTGTCACATCCGTAACAACCTGCTCTATAAAAATACCACATGATATAACTTGTCAGATGAACATTGTAAATAACAAAAAATAAAAACAGTGCCAAAACAGCAATTTTTTGTTACTTTGCCTCAGAAAAAGTGTAATATAGAGCAACCAAAAATCATATCTACCCTAAAATAGTACCAACAAAACTGCCACCTTATCCTGTAGTTTCCAAAATGGGGTAATTTTTTGGAGTTTCTACTCTAGGGGTGCATCAGGGGGGCTTTAAATGTGACACGGCAGCTTAAAAATATCCCAGTGAAATCTGCCCTCCAAAAACCATATGACATTCCTTTCCTTCTGCGCAATACCGTGTGCCCGTACAGCAGTTTACAACCGCATATGGGGTGTTTCTGTAAACTACAGAATCAGGGCAATAAATATTGTTTTGTTTGGTTGTTAACCCTTGCTTTGTTACTGGAAAAAGTGGATTAAAATGGAAAAATCTGTCAAAAAAGTGAAATTCGGAAATTTTATCTCCATTTTCCATTAATTCTTGTGGAACACCTAAAGGGTTAACAAAGTTTGTAAAAACTGTTTTGAATACCTTGCGGGTTGTAGTTTCTAAAATGGGGCCATTTATGGCTGGTTTCTATTATGTTAAGCCCCACAAAGTGACTTCAGACCTGAACTGGTCCTTAAAAAGTGGGTTTTGGAAATTTTCTAAAACATTTCAAGATTTGCTTCTAAACTTCTAAGGCCCCTTTCACACGGGCGAGAACTCCGCGTGGGTGCAATGTTCTATATTCTGCGTTTTTCACGCAACGCAGGCCCCATAGAAATTAATGGGTCTGCGTGAAAATCACAAGCATCCGCAAGCAAGTGCGGATGCAGTGCGATTTTCACGCATGGTTGCTACGAGATGATCGGGATGAAAGCATCCCCGGGCCCCATTAAAGTCTAATCACTGCACTGTATTTTTTTCCCTTATAACATGGCTATAAAGGGAAAATAATAGCATTCCTAATACAGAAAGCTTAGTAAAATGTTGCTTGAGGGGTTAAAAAATTAACTTACCTCATCCTGTTGTTCGCGCAGCAGGCATCGTCTTCTTTCAGGACCTGCAAAAGGACCTTTGATGACGTAATCGCGCTCACCATGTGGTGACGTCAGCGCAGGTCCTGCTGAATGAAGATAGAAGGATCTTCTATCTTCATTCATGACCTGCGCTGATGTCACCACGTGGGGAGTGCGATTACGTCATCAAAGGTCCTTTTGCAGGTCCTGAAAGAAGAAGAAGAAGAAGGAAGACGATGTCGGCTGCGCGATCAAGTGGATGAGGGGAGTTAATTTTTTAACCCCTCCAGCGCTAGTTTACTATGCATTCTGTATTCAGAATGCTATTATTTTCCCTTATAGCCATGTTATAAGGGGAAATAATAAAATCTACACAACACCGAACCCAAAGCCGAACTTCAGTGAAGAAGTCCGGTTTCAGGTCTGGGTACCACATTCAGTTTTTTTCTCACACGTGTGCAAAACGCATTGCACTGGCGCGGAAATAACTCAACATCGGAACGCAATCGCAGTCAAAACTGACTGCAATTGCGTGCCTACTCGCGTGGGTTTACCACAATGCACACGCGACGCATCCGGAGCAAATCCGGGACGCCCGTGTGAAAGAGGCCTAAGCCTTCTAACGTCCCCAAAAAATAAAATGGCATTCACAAAATGATCCAAACATGAAGTAGACATATGGGAAATGTAAAGTAATAACTATTTTTGAAAGTATTACTATTATCAAAGTGGAGAAATTGAAATTTGGAAACTTGCAAAATTTGGGTAAATTTGGTATTATTTTTAAAATAAAAATGACATTTTTTGACTCAGTTTTAACCACTGTCATGAAGTACAATATGTGACGAGAAAACAATCTCAGAATGGCCTGGATAAGTAAAAGTGTTTTAAATTTAATACCACAAAGTGACACTGGTCAGATTTGCTAAAAAATGGCTGGTCCTTAAGGTGAAAAATGGCTTGGTCCTGAAAGGGTTAATTTAACCAATTTCCTTGAAAAATAAAAGCTGAAATCTGGTTGGTCAGGGAAGCCCCTCCCCTTTTTGTGTGTACTTGTTTTGAAGCCATTGCATAAGTCAGTGCACCGGGTCTCCTAAGGCACAAGCTGCTTATTAAACCAGTCATGTGACCCCATGATATCAGCGCCGACCCATCATCATCATCCTATAACTATCTGCCGTGGAAAAGCTGGGTGACGACTGCAAGGTCACATTTCCCAGAAACAAATTCAACTAAGAACTGACGAGTTACAGACAATCTCCTCTATGGGATTAGAAAACAGAGCTGCTTCTGTCCACAAACAGTGCCACGAGGCTGAAGTTGGTTTCTTATTCGTCCAGTTTCTTATTCACTGAAGTTGGTTTCTTATTCGGCAGTTTCTTATACATTACAATGACAAATAAACCTTTTTTTTTCTCTTATTCCTCTGCAGTAAATCTGTTTTTTTTTTCTACATAACTTAAATATTATTTGTAAACAATCAGATTAATAAAAAAAAAAAATCTAGATTATTTGTGTTTTTACTGAAAAAAACGATAGTGAAAAATGGATGAAAAAAATAAGCATTTTGAATAAGTAACTGAGGAATATAAGGGGTTAAACGCCGTTGGGCCACTAATCAAAGGGTTAAAATATAAAGAGTAAGGGCCCCTCCATAACACCCAACTGTACCCAGCCTGGCCCAAACTGTGGATTGGCAGGAAAACAGGTGCCAACCTTGCCAACTATATACATTTTCAGCATTTTGAATAAGTAACTGGTGATTTTAAGGGGTTAAACGTCGTTGGGCCACTGATCTAAGGGTGGAAATATAAAGAGTAAGGACCCCTCCATAATACCCAACTGTACCCAGCCTGGCCCAAACTGTGGATTAAAACAAGACCTATATTGTATTGTTGTAAATATATGGACCTAGAGATAACGGGGGAGATTTATCAAAATCTGTCCAAAGGAAAAGTTGATGAGTTGAACATAAACCAATCAGATCGCTTCTTTCATTTTGTAGAGTCCTTGTTAATAATGAACGAAGCGATCTGATTGGTTGCTATGGACAACTCAGCAACTTTTCTATGGACAGGTGTTAATAAATCTCCCCCAACATGTTATTTTTTTTTCCAGAGAAATGCATTACTCTTTATATTTCCACCCTTAGATTGGTGGACCAACAGCATTTAACCCCTTAAAATCACCAGTTATTCAAAATGCTGAAAATGTATATAGTTGGCAAGGTTGGCACCTGTTTTCCTGCCAATCCACAGTTTGGGCCAGGCTGGGTACAGTTGGATGTTATGGAGGGGTCCTTACTCTTTATATTTCGACCCTTAGATTAGTGGCCCAACAGCGTTTAACCCCTTAAATTCCTCAGTTACTTATTCAAAATGCTGAAAATGTATATAGTTGGCAAGGTTGGCACCTATTTTAATGCCAATCCACAGTTTGGGCCAGGCTGGGTACAGTTGGGTATTATAGAGGGGTCCTTACTCTTTATATTTCCTTGCTTAGATTAGTGGCCCAACAGCGTTTAACCCCTTAAAATCACCAGTTACTTATTCAAAATGCTGAAAATGTATATATTTGGCAAGGTTGGCACCTGTTTTCTTGCCAATCCACAGTTTGGGCCAGGCTGGATACAGTTGGGTATTATAGAGGGGTCCTTACTCTTTCTATTTCCACCCTTAGATTAGTGGCCCAACAGCGTTTAACCCCTTAAATTCCTCAGTTACTTATTCAAAATGCATATTTTTTCATCCATTTTTCACTATCGTTTTTTTTTTTGTAAAAACACAAATAATCTAGATTTTTTTTTATTAATCTGATTGTTCACAAATAATATTTAACATTTATGTAGAAAAAAAATGATTTACTGCAGAGGAATAAGAGAAAAAAAGGTTTATTTTTCATAGTAATGTATAAGAAACTGACGAATAAGAAACCAACTTCAGTGAATAAGAAACTGGACGAATAAGAAACCAACTTCAGCCTCGTAACAGTGCCACCCATGTACACAGGGCAGGTCTGGTCTTGCAGCTGGGATTCATTCAAGGAGGCCAGTTTGTAAGAGTGGCGCTCTCTGGTTTTCTAAAACTCATGAAAATCCCTGTGTTTTTATTTTATTTTAGGAGGAAATGTTCTCTAACACAAATTCTTAAAAACCACAACAGGAATGCATCTGGTGAGTAGCCCGACTACTACTACTCCCCTCGGCCTCTGGTTCCCATCGTTAGGTGACTTCTTGAGAAACAGCGGTCGGCACCAGAGGATTCAGCTACTTCATGCAAAACATGAAGGAACATTGCAGAAATAGCAATTCCCACAGGCGGCGGCCGGGGCTCTGACCGACTGCAGGCCGCCACAGGCGGCGGCCGGGGCTCTGACCGACTGCAGGCCGCCACAGGCGGCGGCCGGGGCTCTGACCGACTGCAGGCCGCCACAGGCGGCGGCCGGGGCTCTGACCGACTGCAGGCCGCCACAGGCGGCGGCCGGGGCTCTGGCCGACTGCAGGCCGCCACAGGCGGCGGCCGGGGCTCTGGCCGACTGCAGGCCGCCACAGGCGGCGGCCGGGGCTCTGGCCGACTGCAGGCCGCCACAGGCGGCGGCCGGGGCTCTGGCCGACTGCAGGCCGCCACAGGCGGCGGCCGGGGCTCTGGCCGACTGCAGGCCGCCACAGGCGGCGGCCGGGGCTCTGGCCGACTGCAGGCCGCCACAGGCGGCGGCCGGGGCTCTGGCCGACTGCAGGCCGCCACAGGCGGCGGCCGGGGCTCTGGCCGACTGCAGGCCGCCACAGGCGGCGGCCGGGGCTCTGGCCGACTGCAGGCCGCCACAGGCGGCGGCCGGGGCTCTGGCCGACTGCAGGCCGCCACAGGCGGCGGCCGGGGCTCTGGCCGACTGCAGGCCGCCACAGGCGGCGGCCGGGGCTCTGGCCGACTGCAGGCCGCCACAGGCGGCGGCCGGGGCTCTGGCCGACTGCAGGCCGCCACAGGCGGCGGCCGGGGCTCTGGCCGACTGCAGGCCGCCACAGGCGGCGGCCGGGGCTCTGGCCGACTGCAGGCCGCCACAGGCGGCGGCCGGGGCTCTGGCCGACTGCAGGCCGCCACAGGCGGCGGCCGGGGCTCTGGCCGACTGCAGGCCGCCACAGGCGGCGGCCGGGGCTCTGGCCGACTGCAGGCCGCCACAGGCGGCGGCCGGGGCTCTGGCCGACTGCAGGCCGCCACAGGCGGCGGCCGGGGCTCTGGCCGACTGCAGGCCGCCACAGGCGGCGGCCGGGGCTCTGGCCGACTGCAGGCCGCCACAGGCGGCGGCCGGGGCTCTGGCCGACTGCAGGCCGCCACAGGCGGCGGCCGGGGCTCTGGCCGACTGCAGGCCGCCACAGGCGGCGGCCGGGGCTCTGGCCGACTGCAGGCCGCCACAGACAGCAGCCCGGGCTGTGACAACAGGTCTAGTAAAGTGTTGCATCTGACTTGCGAAGGAAAATATATCCTATGACTCGCTTTATATCTTGTGGCCCCTGGGGGCCCTGTACTGGTGCCAAATAGTATCAATGCAGCGCTGTCTATAGGCTTATGGGGAGTTGCACCCAGGGGTCGGTGCACTACCTTGGTCAGTCTGTGACTATGGGGGGCTGTCGGGGGGCGGTGGCGCAGGGCGGCTTTGCTCTATACGCCCTCTGGTTGCACAACTATCTATATGATGAGCAGATGTGCCCGGGATAAGCACAAACAGACGGCAGAACATGTGCAGGATGAGGGACTACAAGTCCCAGCATATCCACGATCCACAGGGAGCCCTGGCTGCCAGTGCCAATGTGTGTGCCCGGAGCTGCGCAGCAGCCATTGTGCACCTCAGATGCCATAACCTACAGTGAGGCCTGGGGTCAATGGTGGGGGAAGGGGGTAGTGATTGCGGGAGGGGGGTCAGCAGTCAGTATCACACTCCATGGGCTTAGATACACAGTTTTCTCCAGTCAGTATCACACTCCATGGGCTTAGATACACAGTTTTCTCCAGTCAGTATCACACTCCATGGGCTTAGATACACAGTTTTCTCCAGTCAGTATCACACTCCATGGGCTTAGATACACAGTTTTCTCCAGTCAGTATCACACTCCATGGGCTTAGATACACAGTTTTCTCCAGTCAGTATCACACTCCATGGGCTTAGATACACAGTTTTCTCCAGTCAGTATCACACTCCATGGGCTTAGATACACCGTTTCTCTAGTCAATATCACACTCCATGTCTTAGATACACAGTTTCTCTAGTCAGTATCACACTCCATGGCTTAGATACAGTTTCTCCACACTCCATGGGCTTAGATACACAGTTTCTATAGTCAGTATCACACTCCATGGCTTAGATACAGTTTCTCCAGTCAGTATCGCACTCCATGGGCTTAGATACACAGTTTCTCCACACTCCATGGCTTAGATACACAGTTTCTCCACACTCCATGGCTTAGATACACAGTTTCTCCACACTCCATGGCTTAGATACACAGTTTCTCCACACTCCATGGCTTAGATACACAGTTCCTCTAGTCAGTATCACACATGATAGCCACACGCTCGGCAGGTCCTCTATCACTGGCCTCCCCCATGCTGGGACTGTTAGTTCGGCAGCACATGGCGCTCGGCCGCCTCTTACCTGCAGCTATGGCGGTGACAGGAGGACGAGGCCGGGACGGGGCAGCTGCAGCCACCGGAGGAGAGCCCGTCTGTACCGGGTGAGGAGCACAGGATGGAGCAACAGGGGAGGGGCAAGGGGGCGGGGCCACAATGCTCGCCGCTGATTGGGGATAATAGGAACCCCGTTAGACGTGGGTGGGCTGCAGTTCCACATGCGGCCGCTGTATCCTGGCGCTGTAGAGCACCACTGGTTACATAGTAACAGCACAGTACTGGTACATTGTTGCTTTTATAGGTATTAGGAGTAATTATTACTGGAGTATTGTCCTGTGCTGCTCTGCTCAGTTATTGAGCTTTCATGGGACATCAGGGATTTCAATAACGCAATCTAGCACTCATTGATAGGGTAATTAGGGGTTAGTTCGTCCTGCCTTCCTAAGGCCTAGTTCACACTTGAGTGTTTTGGTCAGTCATTTGTGAAGAGATCAGGTATAATGGAAAAATGAGTACCTGTTCTGTGTTTTTCACCGGCACCTGGTTATGGAAATCATTGACCAAACACTCAAGTGTGAACTAGACCTAAGGAAGTTAAAGGGGTTGTCTGAGACAATGGGGGCATATTTGGGACCCGCACCTATCTCCTGAATGGAGCCCTGAAAGCGGTGGAGGGCGCACTGCTCATGCCGATAATGTAGGATAAATGCCAGGGTCCTTATATATAAAGTGCTGTCCCATATATATATATATATATATATATATATATATATAGAAAGAAACCAAAAACAAAGCTCAGCAGCACAAGACCAAAAACAGTGGGTGCAAGTCCTCTCAGCCGCAGGCTAAGACGGCTATGAATAAGTATAGTTTCCAAAGATGAGGCAGCACTCCAATAGACGTAAAAAAGTGGATCCTTTATTCCCCTCTGTGCGACGTTTCAACCGTCTTAATGCGGTCTTTCTCAAGCATAACAAAAAGGTGTCATCAAGGGGTATATATACCCACAATACATTGCAAATAATGAACGTGACAATTATATAATCTTTAAGACAATAAAGCATAAACCATACAATCTATGGTGTACAAAAACCAAAGTGTTATATGGCCAAGTGGTCTACATTGCATAATATTTATCATAGTGCAATACAGTGTACAAACACATTTGATCATTGTGATAACAATCAAATGAACTAATTGACCAATATCCAGTTAATCAAAAAAGTGTAACATCACCTGTGCAAATAAATAAGTGCATGTAGTTTAAAAAAACTCACACCGGATCGTATGGGTCGGCGCGCCAAACTTCCGCGTCCTCACCGTCAGAGTGCGCATGTCCCAAGTACCTGCCACGTCACCAGACGGACGCTCCAAGCCGAGGAGCCAGGCGTCATCACTATGGAAACGTGTGGACACATGACCAGAGCGATAGACCCGTGACTCCTCAGGAGGGCGCGCCGGGTAGAAACACGCCCACAAGGCCGGCCCCGCGTCGCTAGGCAACAGTGAAACACTGCTCCCCCGGCACCAGCAGTCCCGCAGTGTGTATCGTAGTCCACCAACCGGTCACATGGCAGGCACAGGTACCCGGGCACATAAAAAAACGGCAGGAGAGGGGGAAATAACAGATGAGAGGAGAGAAAAGGGACACTGGCATCGCAACAATGAACTATGTGGGTAGAAGGACCAAAACAGGTCCCTGTAATTTGTATATATATATAAACCAGAGTGAACGTGGCTTGCATAAAGTATATCAGCACTGGAAAGAAAAGTAATAACCCGTGCCATACTTCAAAGATAGGACAACAGGCCGGGGATCAAAAGGTCCCGCCGTTGTCACGGCAGAACCCCTGGTCCATGGAAGGCAAGGGATCAGAGACACGTCCATGCCACAGGTCCCAAACCCGAACACCGACCCTACAGTCCAAGATAAAATAAACAGACCACCACTCCAGGTAGACAACATGATTATAGTAAACCCACACGTTACATGGCAAAGCCAATACAAATGCATCCAGGGATCTCTCCCATCATCATAATCCCAACATGGAGAAGCAGAAGAAGGCGCATACCGTCCCCAGAAAACACCAGCGGAGCACCAATGATCTAAAGAAAGAAAGAGTAGAATATAAGCAATAAGACAGAGAACTATACATCTGTATGTAACAAATTGGTTATATAAAAAAAAAAAAAAAAAAAAAATGACACCAATATGGAATTCACATACACCAGGACACGACATGAAGAGGGGCACCAGGGAATAGCAAAAAGCCCCATCCTATACTACACTCCACTTAAAATCAACATTGAGACCATGAGGTCTCAGTGTGTTGAGACGATGGATCCATCTAAGCTCACGTTGTTTGAGAGCCAATGTCCTGTCTCCTCCCCTTCTAGACAGAGAAATATGGTCCACTAACATAAATTTCAAATCCTTCTCCCTGTGATTGGCCTCGACAAAGTGTTTAGGCACGGGCAGATCTTTTCTTTTTTGTCGAATGGAAAAACGATGATTGTTCAACCGTGCCTTCATGTCACAAGTGGTCTCCCCAACATAGAGGAGGCCACAAGGACAGGAGAGCACGTAGATCACATATGAACTATTGCATGTCAAGAAATGTCCAATCCCATACTGGATCCCCGTAACAGGGTGAGTAAATTTATCCCCCTTGGTCATATAGGCGCAATTGACGCAGCCAAGGCAGGGATAGGAACCCACCCTGCGAGGGCCAATGTGAGACTGTACTAGAGTCTTGACGGGAATGTCCGCACGGACCAATTTATCCCGGAAGTTGGCAGGACGTCTGTAAGAAAGCAGAGGTGGCACCGTCAAAGGTATAACATTGGAAAAATTGCTCTTAAGTATTGCCCAGTGCTTACGGACAATCTGAGCAATCTGAACACTTTGTTCCGAATAAGTTGATATAAAAGGTATTCTCTCAACTTTATTTTGTGTAGCACCTAGGGAAATCTGTGGATCTTTCACCTTATTAAGGTGTTTGTTAATCACCCGAGTAGGGTAACCCCGTTCCCTAAACTTGTGCATCATCTGAGAGAAACGAGTCGGGAGTAAATCTGGATCCTGCACCACCCTCTTAACCCTGAGTAGCTGACTGTAGGGTACAGAATTAATGATGGATCTAGGGTGACAGCTGCCATAATGCAGCAATGTATTACAATCGGTGGGCTTCGTGTAGATGTCAGTGGATAAATGGTCACCCACTATGGTAACTGTCATGTCTAGAAACTGGACATGTGAACTCGAGTGTACAAGGGTAAACATGATATTGGGGTCCATGTGGTTCAAAAAGTCATGAAAGCTCCCGAGAGAAAGAGAGTCACCAGACCAGATGAGGAAGACGTCATCTATGTATCGCCACCACCCCAGCACATGGCTGAAGTGGTGGGACACATAGACAAGGTCTTCCTCGAGGGCCGCCATGAAGACATTGGCATAAGTCGGTGCCACATTAGACCCCATGGCGGTCCCTCGTAACTGGAGATAGAAGCTGTCCATGAAAAGGAAATAGTTGTTCCTCAAAATCAAATCCAATAGCTGGGCAAAAAAATCCTGACAAGCTAGTGAATAGTTACTGCCAGATAGCTGTCTCCGAACCGCAGCCAGCCCCCTGTCATGGTCAATGGAGGTGTAAAGGCTAGTGACATCAAAGGATGCCAGGAGACAACCATCTGGCAGCACAATGTCAGAGATCCTATCCAAAAAGTCGCCAGTGTCCCTGATGTAGGACCTGGCGCTTATCGCATAGTGTCGAAGTACTCGATCTAAGAAAATTGAGATGTTAGAAAAAATGGATCCGGTGCCCGAAACAATGGGGCGACCTGGTGGGTCCAGCAATGACTTGTGAATTTTGGGAAGAACATATATAACTGGTGTACGTGGCTGAGATACAGTTAGGAAGGCATAGAGCTCACCATCAATGATGTCCCGACTCAGAGCTGTGTCAAGGACACCCTTGATGCGTCTAACTATATCAAACCTAGGATCCCCAGTTAATACCCTGTATACACTTGAATCGCCCAATTGTCTTGTGATCTCCTGGATGTATTTAGGGGTGTCCATGACAACAACCGCACCACCCTTGTCCGCCGGTTTGATGGTGAGGCTGCTGTCATGGCACAAACCCTCCAAAGTAACCATCTCAGAAGTAGTCATGTTAGGATGTCTAAGGGGCACATTGGTAACCTTATCACGTAGGGCGGCTATATCGATAGAGACAGCCTTCCTAAATGTGTCCAATGCAGATGAACTATTATGAGGTGCAAAATCACTCCTATTGAAAAGCCCAAAAGCTTTAAGTCTCAATTCAGTATCAATAGATCCTGCAGTCGACTGCTCCACTGGAGGGCGACCTGCAAACCATACCTTGAGCTCGATGTTCCTGTATAGGCGCTGCAGGTCGACCTCCAGGTGGAACCAGTCAACCTTGGTAGATGGACAAAATGAAAGGCCCTTGGACAGTACATTAATTTGCACATCAGTTAAAGGTACAGAAGAAATATTTACCACAGTAGAAACATTACTATTCATCATAGGGCATGATTCCCCTTTCTGCGTAGTGCCATAGGTTTGGTCACTTTTGGAGACCTGGGATTTCCGCCACCTGTGGTGTCTTCTGCCACCCCGTCTATGTGTCCCACCACTTCAGCCATGTGCTGGGGTGGTGGCGATACATAGATGACGTCTTCCTCATCTGGTCTGGTGACTCTCTTTCTCTCGGGAGCTTTCATGACTTTTTGAACCACATGGACCCCAATATCATGTTTACCCTTGTACACTCGAGTTCACATGTCCAGTTTCTAGACATGACAGTTACCATAGTGGGTGACCATTTATCCACTGACATCTACACGAAGCCCACCGATTGTAATACATTGCTGCATTATGGCAGCTGTCACCCTAGATCCATCATTAATTCTGTACCCTACAGTCAGCTACTCAGGGTTAAGAGGGTGGTGCAGGATCCAGATTTACTCCCGACTCGTTTCTCTCAGATGATGCACAAGTTTAGGGAACGGGGTTACCCTACTCGGGTGATTAACAAACACCTTAATAAGGTGAAAGATCCACAGATTTCCCTAGGTGCTACACAAAATAAAGTTGAGAGAATACCTTTTATATCAACTTATTCGGAACAAAGTGTTCAGATTGCTCAGATTGTCCGTAAGCACTGGGCAATACTTAAGAGCAATTTTTCCAATGTTATACCTTTGACGGTGCCACCTCTGCTTTCTTACAGACGTCCTGCCAACTTCCGGGATAAATTGGTCCGTGCGGACATTCCCGTCAAGACTCTAGTACAGTCTCACATTGGCCCTCGCAGGGTGGGTTCCTATCCCTGCCTTGGCTGCGTCAATTGCGCCTATATGACCAAGGGGGATAAATTTACTCACCCTGTTACGGGGATCCAGTATGGGATTGGACATTTCTTGACATGCAATAGTTCATATGTGATCTACGTGCTCTCCTGTCCTTGTGGCCTCCTCTATGTTGGGGAGACCACTTGTGACATGAAGGCACGGTTGAACAATCATCGTTTTTCCATTCGACAAAAAAGAAAAGATCTGCCCGTGCCTAAACACTTTGTCGAGGCCAATCACAGGGAGAAGGATTTGAAATTTATGTTAGTGGACCATATTTCTCTGTCTAGAAGGGGAGGAGACAGGACATTGGCTCTCAAACAACGTGAGCTTAGATGGATCCATCGTCTCAACACACTGAGACCTCATGGTCTCAATGTTGATTTTAAGTGGAGTGTAGTATAGGATGGGGCTTTTTGCTATTCCCTGGTGCCCCTCTTCATGTCGTGTCCTGGTGTATGTGAATTCCATATTGGTGTCATTTTTTTTTTTTTTTTTTTTATATATAACCAATTTGTTACATACAGATGTATAGTTCTCTGTCTTATTGCTTATATTCTACTCTTTCTTTCTTTAGATCATTGGTGCTCCGCTGGTGTTTTCTGGGGACGGTATGCGCCTTCTTCTGCTTCTCCATGTTGGGATTATGATGATGGGAGAGATCCCTGGATGCATTTGTATTGGCTTTGCCATGTAACGTGTGGGTTTACTATAATCATGTTGTCTACCTGGAGTGGTGGTCTGTTTATTTTATCTTGGACTGTAGGGTCGGTGTTCGGGTTTGGGACCTGTGGCATGGACGTGTCTCTGATCCCTTGCCTTCCATGGACCAGGGGTTCTGCCGTGACAACGGCGGGACCTTTTGATCCCCGGCCTGTTGTCCTATCTTTGAAGTATGGCACGGGTTATTACTTTTCTTTCCAGTGCTGATATACTTTATGCAAGCCACGTTCACTCTGGTTTATATATATATACAAATTACAGGGACCTGTTTTGGTCCTTCTACCCACATAGTTCATTGTTGCGATGCCAGTGTCCCTTTTCTCTCCTCTCATCTGTTATTTCCCCCTCTCCTGCCGTTTTTTTATGTGCCCGGGTACCTGTGCCTGCCATGTGACCGGTTGGTGGACTACGATACACACTGCGGGACTGCTGGTGCCGGGGGAGCAGTGTTTCACTGTTGCCTAGCGACGCGGGGCCGGCCTTGTGGGCGTGTTTCTACCCGGCGCGCCCTCCTGAGGAGTCACGGGTCTATCGCTCTGGTCATGTGTCCACACGTTTCCATAGTGATGACGCCTGGCTCCTCGGCTTGGAGCGTCCGTCTGGTGACGTGGCAGGTACTTGGGACATGCGCACTCTGACGGTGAGGACGCGGAAGTTTGGCGCGCCGACCCATACGATCCGGTGTGAGTTTTTTTAAACTACATGCACTTATTTATTTGCACAGGTGATGTTACACTTTTTTGATTAACTGGATATTGGTCAATTAGTTCATTTGATTGTTATCACAATGATCAAATGTGTTTGTACACTGTATTGCACTATGATAAATATTATGCAATGTAGACCACTTGGCCATATAACACTTTGGTTTTTGTACACCATAGATTGTATGGTTTATGCTTTATTGTCTTAAAGATTATATAATTGTCACGTTCATTATTTGCAATGTATTGTGGGTATATATACCCCTTGATGACACCTTTTTGTTATGCTTGAGAAAGACCGCATTGAGACGGTTGAAACGTCGCACAGAGGGGAATAAAGGATCCACTTTTTTACGTCTATTGGAGTGCTGCCTCATCTTTGGAAACTATATATATATATATATATATATATAAGGACCCTGGCATTTATCCTACATTGAGCTGGGTATTGGCCACTAGGAGGATAAGATACCCGGCTCTGTGACTTGGGATCCCCACATACTGTGTACAACGGAGATGGCGAGACCGTTTTTTTTTCTTTTTATCGCGCACTGGAACCAATTGCACTATTGTACGCATTGATATATTATATAAAATATTGGGCTATATTTTATCACGATTAAAATAAAAGTTAAGTATTAGCTTTTCCACAAGGCCACCACAATTGTCACCTGTTTTATCTGAAAAGTTACTGGACACCATTACCACATTATAAATTGTAACAAAAAGCTATTTATTAAATTAAAAAATATATTGTGCTTCGTGGTAACGAATCGTTCCCCCCCCCCCCCCCTAAAATGGCGGCTATATGTGTTACAAAGTGAAAGTAAGAAACCCAGGAATGCAATATGACCCATAATGCTGTGCAGCCAGCCAATCCACAGATATCCATCCCCTGTGATGGTACAGCCCTATAAAGGCCACATCCCATGCTGCCTCCGCCATTTCACTGTAAGCTGAGCATAGAGAGAGACGTGGCAAGTGCTAGTGACAGTGTTTAATAAAGCTTTTAATTGTAGAATATTAGATAGGGAGAGAGCAGGGAGAGTGTAGGGAGATCATAGGGAGAGCATAGGGAGACTGCAGGGACAGTGTAGGGAGAACGTAGGGAGAGCATAGGGAGACTGCAGGGACAGTGTAGGGAGATCGTAGGGAGACTGCAGGGACAGTGTAGGGAGATCGTAGGGAGAGCATAGGGAGACTGCAGGGACAGTGTAGGGAGAGCATAGGGAGACTGCAGGGACAGTGTAGGGAGAGCATAGGGAGAGCATAGGGAGACTGCAGGGACAGTATAGGGAGAGCATAGGGAGACTGCAGGGACAGTGTAGGGAGAGCATAGGGAGATCAAAGGGAGACTGCAGGGACAGTGTAGGGAAAATGTAGGGAGAGCATAAGGAGACTGCAGGGATAGTGTATGGGGAGCATAGGGAGACTGCAGGGACAGTGCAGGGAAAACATAGGGAGAGCATAAGGAGACTGCAGGGATAGTGTAGGGAGAGCATAAGGAGACTGTAGGGAGAACGTAGGAAGAGCATAAGGAGACTGCAGGGAGATTATAGGGAGAGCATAGAGAGACTGCAGGGACAGTGCAGGGAGATCATAGGGAGATCAAAGGGAGACTGCAGGGACAGTGTAGGGAGAACGTAGGGAGAGCATAAGGAGACTGCAGGGAGATTATAGGGAGAGCATAGGGAGACTGCAGGGACAGTGCATGGAGATTATAGGGAGAGCATAGGGAGACTGCAGGGACAGTGCAGGGAGATCATAGGGAGATCAAAGGGAGACTGTAGGGAGAACATAGAGAGAGCATAGGGAGACTGCAGGGACAGTGTAGGGAGAATGTAAGGAGTGCATAGGGAGATTGCAGGGACAGTGTAGGAAGATCATAGGGAGACTACAGTTCAGGCTCAGTGCAGGCTCAGTGTAATCGCCCTGTGCCTCTTGTTCACCTGCTGTGCCATTCATACTTAATTTTTTCTGTTATATATAGACTTACTGTGCAATTCTATTAGGCCCTGATTCATAAATTGGGTCCAGTTGGTGGAGCGATTTGTCTGGTAATGCCGTCATAGTTCCGACCATAAACGATTGCAATAACGACGCAGGCAAAAAAAATTCTCCTAAAGAACGTATTAGCTACAATGAATTTGGCTCAAGTGGGTGGAGTGATTTGTGTGGTTCATTTTGAATTGCTGTTTGCGGGTCGCAATATGGCCATGGCCGGTGTGACACAGTGAGGGGAATGGTCTGGGAAAACAGGTGTTTTCCTCCCAGCGTGTGCTGCTGGGCTGATTTGCAGCCAGGTGGGGTCAAATACAGGACTGGATTTTAATTGCCGGTCCGGGTTTTTGGCAACACCTGGCTGTCCTTAAAGGGGTATTCTCATCTGGGTTAGGCCTCATGCACACGACCATAGTTGTGTTCCGTTTCGCAAAATGGGGTTCCGTTGTTCCGTGATCCGTTTCCGTTTTTGTTTCCGTGTGTCTTCCTTGATTTTTGGAGGATCACCAGACATAAAGGAAAGTAAAAAAAGAGTCTAACAGGTTTGCCATGCAAATGATAGAAAAAAAACGGACGCGGACATAGATGACAATCTTGTGTGCCTCCACGTTTTTTAGCGGTCCCATTGACTTGACTGGGTCCGCGGACCGTTTTCCGCGAAATAATAGGACAGGTTATATTTTTTTGACGGACTGGAACCACGGATTACGGACGCGGATGGCAAACGGTGCATTAGCCGAGTTTTCGACGGACCCATTGAAAGTCAATAGGTCCGCAAAAAAATCACGAAAAACGGCACAACGGACACGGAATAAAACAACGGTCGTGTGCATGAGGCCTAATCATGTTTCATCCCCCCCCCCCCCCCTGAGGCTTTTCCTAAATATAATCCTTTTTCTAAATCCTATAGTTTTTTTTATAGAATTGAAAAATCCTATAGCATTGTTTATAGTCGCTGCCCATGGATACGGCCACCGATCGCCGGCCGCATCCATGGGTCGCGCCTGCGCACCGCTTACCCTGGTGATCTAGTGGCCGGCCTGTATTAGATGCTGTGAGCGCGCACGTCGGGCGGCCGCACATGCGCAGATCAAGTTTACTTCGTGCCGCGGCTCCAAAGGAAAATACTCCTGCGCATGCGCGGGCGCCCGAACACTTCGGTGTATGAACAGAAGAGTCAGACGTCGTTGGAACAGCCAGCGCAGAACATGGGTAAGTATTATTTGTAAATGCACCACCAATTCCACCAACGATTTACTAATAAGAGCATCATCAATGGGGGCATTATTCTTACTGGGGGGGCACTAATGGGGGCATTATTTTACCTGGGGGCACAACTGGAGGCATTATTCTTACTGGGGGGGGCACTAATGGGGGCATTATTTTTCCTGGGGGCACTAATGGGGGAATTATTCTTCCTGGGGACACTAATGGGGGCATTATTCTTTTAGGGGCACTAATGGGGGGATTATTCTTCTTAGGGGCACTAATGGGGGGATTATTCTTCCTGGGGGGACAAATGGAGGCATTATTCTTCCTGGGGTCACTAATGTGGCAGTATTCTTTTAAGGGGCACTAATGGGGCATTATTTTACCTTGGGGCACAACTGGAGGCATTATTCTTACTGGGGGGGCACTAATGGGGGCATTATTTTACCTGGGGGCACTAATGGGGGCATTATTCTTCCTGGGGACAGTAATCGGGGCATTATTCTTCTTAGGGGTACTAATGGAGGCATTATTCTTCCTGGGGGCACAACATGTGTGAAATCCATGGCATGCGCAGCTCCGTTTTGGACGCAGCGCAAAGAAATAAAGATCAGCGCCGGACGGCCGCGCTATTCCTTTGTGCCTTGATCTGCAGGAGCAGAGAGGGGTAGGAGCAGAGGACATGAGGCAGGATGGGGTCAGACTCTGGACTACAGCAATGGATCTGTGGGGGATTTATGGCTGCTCAGTTCTGGTTGTGTTCATAGTGGCTGCTGCATTATTGAATGGAGGGAGACAGAGGGGTGACATTGAATGGAGGGACATAGAGGGGGGTGACATTGAATGGAGGGACATAGAGGGGGGTGACATTGAATGGAGGGACATAGAGGGGATGACATTCTGAAGTGTAGTGATACAGGGACGCCATTATGGAGTGAGGGGACACAGAGGGGAGAACATTATGATGTTGAGAGAATGGAGGGACATTGCGTCCCCTTTGTCCCTCTACTTCATAATGTCCTCCACTCTGTGTCCTTTCACTCCATAATGGCGTCCCCTGTATCCCTACACTTCAGAATGTCATCTCCTCTGTGTCCCTCCATTCTATAATGGCGTCCCCTCTGTGTCCCTCCATTCTATAATGGCGTCCCCTGTGTCCCTCCATTCTATAATGGCGTCCCCTGTGTCCCTCCATTCTATAATGGCGTCCCCTGTGTCCCTCCATTCTATAATGGCGTCCCCTGTGTCCCTCCATTCTATAATGGCGTCCCCTGTGTCCCTCCATTCTATAATGGCGTCCCCTGTGTCCCTCCATTCTATAATGGCGTCCCCTGTGTCCCTCCATTCTATAATGGCGTCCCCTGTGTCCCTCCATTCTATAATGACGTCCCCTCTGTGTCCCTCCATTCTATAATGGCGTCCCCTCTGTGTCCCTCCATTCTATAATGGCGTCCCCTCTGTGTCCCTCCATTCTATAATGGCGTCCCCTCTGTGTCCCTCCATTCTATAATGGCGTCCCCTCTGTGTCCCTCCATTCTATAATGGCGTCCCCTGTGTCCCTCCATTCTATAATGGCGTCCCCTGTGTCCCTCCATTCTATAATGGCGTCCCCTGTGTCCCTCCATTCTATAATGGCGTCCCCTGTGTCCCTCCATTCTATAATGGCGTCCCCTCTGTGTCCTTCCACTCCATAACGTCTTCCCCCTATGTTGCTCCATTCCATAAAGGAGTTCATCCTGAATTCCTTTATTGTAATCTAATGTAAAATCGTTGGTGGATTTGGTGGTGCATTTATTCAAATAAAAATGATACTCACCTATTTTGAAGTTGTCCTGGTCCTCCGATACTTCTCCGGCACGCCCTCTTTCTCAAATTCTGTTTGATCTTCATGTACGTTGATCTTTTTATACAGCTCTGCTACATCTGTCTTCATGTACACTATATTTCATTATAGGTGTCTAATTCATGAAACTCAGTGTCCCTCCATTCCATATTGGCGTCCCCTGTGTCCCTCCATAGGACATTATGAAGTGGAGGTCCTGGTAGTGTAGAAGAAGATAGATGTAGAAGGGCTGTATAGGAAGCTTTTCATCCACAATGCTAGTGCTGGAGGGGGAGACAGATGTAGCAAAGCTGTATAAGAAGTTGATCAGCAACAGTGCAAGTGTGGAATTGACTATATAGATGTAGCAGAGCTGTATAAGCGGATGGTCAGCCTCAGTGATGGTGAAAGAGAGAGAGATGAACTCGAATTGTATGAGGCTGTTCAGCAACATTGCTAGTGTGGAAGTGACTATATATAGATGTAGCAGAGCTGTATAAGCGGATGGTCAGCCTCAGTGATGGTGGAATAAAGAGTTGTAGCAGAGCTTTATATGCGGACCGTCAACCTCAAGGATGGTGGGAGAGTATAATAAAGATGTAGCTGAGCTGTATAGGAAGCCCTTGAGCCAAACATATGATAGGAGACTGGAGAAGAAACATGTTCCAGAGCTATATATGCATCTATACATAGTGTAAGGTTTATACACAATTGTAGTACAGCTGTGATAGAAAGATATCTGCATGGGGGGTGGGGGATGGTCATGTTTTATGGGAATCAAATGCACAGATTATAAGTCTACTGGCTGACAATCTTTAGAGCTAATGTATAATATGGAATTATAGTGTTTTCTGCACAGAATGGGTTTGTAAAAGATCAGACTGAGATTGTGTGTAAAACTGTGCAGAAGAGCCACATGTTCCTGTACACTGAGCTCACTTATCACAGCTCTCTGAGGATTCCCAAGCAGGGGGAGGAGCCTCACACACACTGCAGGCTGCCAGACTGATGACTCATTCTCTTCACATGAACGAGCACGTAAGAACTCAGTGCTCAGTGTGATGTCATAAGGGGGCGTGGCCGGCCTTCACTCTAGCTGCCTAAGCCCGCCCAGCCTTAGCTGCAGAAAACCTGGAAGTGAACAGCAGAGTGACTGCAGGTGAGGCTGAAAGAGCAAGATGAGAATACCCCTTTAAATAGGCAGCTGGGCTCAGCAGCAGGATCTCTGTGTTGGGATCTGACAGGTTGGAGGGCTGACACCCATGGGCCGAGGAAACAGGCCCTCTAAATCTTGCCGTGGAATGCAAAGTAACGCATTGTTTTGTGCATTTGCCTCAAGTGTAAATAAAACACTGAAGTTTTGCGTTAAGAACTTGTCTTTTGCCTCTGTACTGAGCCCACTTACCCTATCTATCAGAGCGAAACCCCACATCGGGTAACAGCCGTGTGCATGAGGCCTAATGCAGACAATAATAGGACGTGTTCTATTTTTTTGTGGAATGTAAATACGGACATAGAGAAACAGAGTGCAGACAGAGTAACTTCCATTTTTTGTGGAACCATTGAAATGAATGGTTCTGCATACGGTCCGCAAAAAAAACGGAACAGACACGGAAAGAAAATACATTTGTGTGCATGAGCCCTTACAGTTATGTCTAGTGGTTTAAATAACACACCGTTTTAACACAAAACCTCCAATTTTCCAATCCAATACTAAAGCTGAGAAATATATGTTCATATTCACATTATTGGTGTTAGCTCCCTGATACTGAAATAAAATACATTTTTTTTAATTTCAATTCCATAGTTGCAAACTATAACCACTAGAGGGCAGTAACTGCATGACATATTTAATTTACTTCCATCCACATCAGTTTTTAAAACCTGTATGAGGCTGGGAGTTTATAAGGAATGGGGTGTATTGGGCTGGGGATCTATGATATTGGAGATGCATGAGGCCAGGGGTGTATGAAGCCTGTAGTTTATGAGACTGTTGGTGTATGGGGCTGGCAGTGGTTGAGCTTGGGGTGTATGAGGCTTCTATTGTATGAGGCTGGTGATGAGTCAGGCTGGGGTATATGAGACAGGGGGTGTATGAGGCTGGTGATGTATGTATGAGGTTAGGGAGTATGAGGCTGGCGGTGTATGACGTTGGGGTGTATGTAGGAGGTTAGGGTGTATGAGGCTGGTGATGAATGAGGCTAGGGGTATATGAGACTGGGGGGGTATGAGGATGGTGATATCTGAGATTCATGGTGTATGAGACTTGGTTTGCATCAGATTCGGAGTGTATGAGACTTGGGGTATATAAGGCTGGTGGTATATGAACTGATGATGTATGAGGCTGGTGATGTATGAGGATGGAAATGTACTGTATGAGGCTGGGGATATATGAAACTGATGGTGTATGAGGTTGGTGTGTATAAAGCTGACTGTATATGAGGTTAGGGTGTATAAGGTGGATCTATGAGGCTGGCGGTGTATGAGGTGGGGGTGTATGAGGCTGGCGGTGTATGAAGTGGGGGTGTATGACACTGGCGGTGTATGAGGTGGATGTATGAGGCTGGCGGTGTATGAGGTGGGGGTTTATGTCGCTGGCGGTGTATGAGGGGAGGGTGTATGACACTGGCGGTGTATAAGGTGGATGTGTGAGGCTGGCCATGTATGAGGTGGGGGTGTATAAGGCTGGCGGTGTATAAGGTGGATCTATGAGGCTGGCGGTGTATGAGGTGGATCTATGAGGCTGGCGGTGTATGAGGTGGGTGTATGACACTGGTGGTGTAGGAGACTGGAGGTTCAGTACAGGAGCAAGATATTAATTTGAAGATTTCAAACTGTAAAATCAGTACCTGTACTACTGCCCCTAGGGTGAACAAGTGTCAGAGTTTGGTATAAGTTATTGCAGATTCCTGTTCAGCCCCATACTGTAGGTGGAAATGGTTTTCTGTGCTGACAGATTCCCTTCAACCAGCTTCCAGAAACGTCTCATCTGTTTCATAACTATGGAGTGTGTTACCTACAACAATTCTCAGTAGGCTCTGGGTCCAATTCACACTGATAAATGTGCAGTAGATGCCAAACAATATCTTGTATGTATGACCAGATTCATTCCAGCTTCCCTCATCAGGCTGCGGCTCCGACACACATACATGCTCTGAGGGGGCGGTATGCATGACGAAAGTGGCATGGCCTCTAACGGGTTGGGAAGAGGTTGGAATCTGTAAAAATGCGCAAGTCCATGCTCCCCCAAAAATTTGGGCGGCGTACTGGGCACGTTCATGACCAGCTAAACTCCATATCATAAATTGGGTAACCAGGCCAGCCAGGATCCGCCCCAGACTCCACCTGCTGGGAACTGGGAGATTATAATCCACAAGTAACTTTCTTAAGGTTGAAGTCACACGTAGAAGCCACGGAGCAGATGTCCAAAAACCACATAGTTTTCAAAAACTCAATTGTTTTGTGCTAAAGTTACTTGTGGTCATGGCTACGGCCAAGAGGTATCCGAAGAACCCTAGGGAGAGAAACAACAGGAACAACCTAACCCAGCTAGGCGTGTCTTAGCTGACCTGACTAAATGGCTTGTTGTGTGCCCTGAGCCATGATCGTGGGTAGGCCTATAAGTGGGCAAAAACCAAGCCAAGTAGGGTAGAAAAGGAATTCGAATGGCATGTGCAAACTAATCCCCAAGCCAACTGCAAGGCGTCAGGGATCTAGAGCGAAAATTCGGGGTATACGAGGCAAGACCAGTAGGAGACCTACAACCCATCTTGTGGATGACAAGGCCAGAGACATGATTCTCAATATTGCGTATACTGCCCCGAAGCGGAATGGAGGACCGGGAATACGTTGTGAAATGGATCATAAAAACCAACTGAAACTTGTAAAGTTTGGCTCTAGTGCGAGTACTGGCAATGTCCTAGCCTCAGGAGATCGTGGGACCGCAACCTAACTGCCTAGACTATTTAGAAATGAGGGCCAAAAAGAAACCATGAAGATAGGAAGAGAATCCTTGAATAGTTCCCCAGACAACAGCTATCTGCTAGCCGTGGTCCGCACGTTGTTCTACTGTGTGCCCGAGAATTATTTTTGCGTTTGAGATGTGAAGACCGACCTACAATCTGAAACTTCTACCGTGAGGAAATGCTGGACCTTGTCCAAAATCCGATTTAAACGTGGTTGTAGGGAGTCTGAGGTTAGTGCGGCAAGAAGCTACGAAGCCATAATATACAAGATTCTGTCTATGCCCTCCCATGAGTGAGGGAATGCAATGCAATGAAGCTACCGACGAAAATGAGTTCCTGGTCATGGTAAAAAGGCAAAGACTTTGCGCGGGGACCTGGTTGACAAGATATGATCGACTACGATCAGAGACTGAAATGTTAGAGGGAATTGCCCTACTTGTTCTTCATCTGGCAGGACCTGAACGAAAGCATGAACAATTAAAGAAAGACTAAATATCTGCGTAAGACATGACAATGATGCTGTAGGGCGAACCGGACCAGTTTGTGGTCAAAACATAAAGTGAGCAATCAACGTTGATTATTAGGAAATTAGGGAAGCAGGTATGTATGCGATACATAGGGGCCAAATCAGCCCAGATGCACAACCAACCAGGCAATCAGCCCAGCAGGACTGAAAAACAGTCATCGGGCCCCCGAAGCCATGGGGCCAAAACAGTCATCGGGCCCCCGAAGCCATGGGGCCGAAGCTGTCATCGGGCCCCCGAAGCCATGGGGCCGAAGCTGTCATCGGGCCCCCGAAGCCATGGGGCCGAAGCTGTCATCGGGCCCCCGAAGCCATGGGGCCGAAGCTGTCATCGGGCCCCCGAAGCCATGGGGCCGAAGCTGTCATCGGGCCCCCGAAGCCATGGGGCCGAAGCTGTCATCGGGCCCCCGAAGCCATGGGGCCGAAGCTGTCATCGGGCCCCCGAAGCCATGGGGCCGAAGCTGTCATCGGGCCCCCGAAGCCATGGGGCCGAAGCTGTCATCGGGCCCCCGAAGCCATGGGGCCGAAGCTGTCATCGGGCCCCCGAAGCCATGGGGCCAAAGCTGTCATCGGGCCCCCAAAGCCATGGGGCCGAAGCTGTCATCGGGCCCCCAAAGCCATGGGGCCGAAGCTGTCATCGGGCCCCCAAAGCCATGGGGCCGAAGCTGTCATCGGGCCCCCAAAGCTATGGGGCCGAAGCTGTCATCGGGCCCCCAAAGCTATGGGGCCGAAGCTGTCATCGGGCCCCCAAAGCCATGGGGCCGAAGCTGTCATCGGACCTGAATAAAAGGTGCAGGTTAAATTAAACCATGAGCCTGACCGATGTGGCAGGCGATACCTAAGATAAACTACGTGGCCTGAATGACATGCAAGGCGAAATATCGTTAGGAACGAGACCTGACCGACGTGGAAGGTGACCCCAATATGAGTTCAACTGCATGACCTGAAAAGACGAAGGGAAACGTGACAGAAAATGGAGATAATAACGGACAAAGTAAAATTAAACCTGAATAAAATAAGCTGGCAAGCAGGTAAAGATATGAGTCATTCAAAAGCATAGATGCACAGGTGGACAGACAACCATTGGTCGGACCCCTGAAGCCATGGGGCCGAAGCAACCACCAGGGGCCCATGGGGCCGGGCAGCCGCCAGGATGCGAACCTTAGAATTAAGGACGGCAGGGGAAAAGATTGGGACTTAACCCAACGGGTTTAGTAATCAACCGGGACTCGATAACCTAGAAAGACAAAGACATGGGGTAAAGCTTCTTAATGAAATGAGGCTGAAATGAACAGCAAGTACTAATCTGTAAAATATAAATGAACAAAAGAAAACTTCTGAAAGGTGTGCCATGGAAAATAGTATCAGATGGCCGTATGACCTACCAATGTCGATGACGATTGTGAAATCCTCTAAGCCAAGAGCCATGCGTGAGAGTCCCCCATGGCGGGAGCCATGCGTGAGAGTCCCCCATGGCGGGAGCCATGCGTGAGAGTCCCCCATGGCGGGAGCCATGCGTGAGAGTCCCCCATGGCGGGAGCCATGCGTGAGAGTCCCCCATGGCGGGAGCCATGCGTGAGAGTCCCCCATGGCGGGAGCCATGCGTGAGAGTCCCCCATGGCGGGAGCCATGCGTGAGAGTCCCCCATGGCGGGAGCCATGCGTGAGAGTCCCCCATGGCGGGAGCCAAGCGTGAGAGCCCCTCATGGCGGGAGCCATGCGTGACAGCCCCTCATGGCGGGAGCCATGCGTGACAGCCCCTCATGGCGGGAGCCATGCGTGACAGCCCCTCATGGCGGGAGCCATGCGTGAGAGCCCCTCATGGCGGGAGCCATGCGTGAGAGCCCCTCATGGCGGGAGCCATGCGTGAGAGCCCCTCATGGCGGGAGCCATGCGTGAGAGCCCCTCATGGCGGGAGCCATGCGTGAGAGCCCCTCATGGCGGGAGCCATGTGTGAGAGCCCCTGATGGCGGAACAAGTATCAGATGACCGTGCGAACTACGAATGACGATGCCAGTCGTGAGGTCCTATAAGCGAAGAGCCACTCGTGCGAGCCTCTTATGATTTTATTATTATTATTTTTTATAAACCACTTATGCAGCACCAGAATGCCTTGGGGCCTCGCATAACCATGACCCCCTCCAACAGCAAACCTGGAAACACTAACCAGCCTACAACCATGTTGTACCCCTAACAAACAGAACATGAAAAAACGGTCATGGGGCCCCCGGAGCCATGAGGCCGGATCAGTCATAGGGCCCCCGAAGACAGAGGGATGACGATAAGTAATTAAAACGTAAGCCGGACCTGATGGCATATGAAGCGACTTGAATTATTAGATTGGCTAGAAGGTGGCCTAAGGAAGATGACTGCCAACAGGCGTTAAAAATATAGTCATTAGTAATCCAAAGCACGTGCATACATAAAACACTAACCACCGCGAACCATAAACGTAAACATGAAATTGAAACAGAGATGGGAGAAAAAACAAGAGCCTGAGGCATTGCAAGTTCGCTAAGAGAAGTCTCTTATCGTGACAAACAAATAAACGGTTTGTGAAAACATAGCAGGAAACTTACTGGCCCACTGACCTCTGCTGAGGAGCTGTTTGGTGAACTGGGGCAGGAGACCAATCTGAGTGAATACGAACCCGAAGTAAAAGGAGACCAGTCTGAGTGAATATGAACCAGGATTAAAACAGAAAGTAGGCCTATGGAATGTAACGGACCACCGAGGAAGGGAACGTAAGCCTGAAAAGAACGCAGTTATGTTTGTCGGGAGAGAGGTACCAGAGCGGTGGGTGCAGACTGCCCCAATGAGATTGAGCAAAACCATGACGTAGCAATGAACAGGAGAATGCAGCTTTGAGTGGGAGCAGAGTACAACACATGATGTAACAACAAATGGGTGAATGCAGCTTTGGATGCGAGTGGTACCTAAAAAAAAAAAAAAAAACATGGTATGGGCGCAGCTCTGAGTATGGGTAGCGCATGAAAGCATGGTATAAAGCGGACGTATAAATGCGACCTGGAAGTGAGCAGAGTATTGACGTGATGCGAAAGCAGACACGTGGACGCAGCTCTAGTAGTGAAAGGAGTATAGGACAACATGCGAAAGCAGACATGCGGACGCAGCTTTGGATGTGAACAGAATATTAACTTGATGTGGCGGCAGACATGGAAAGCGGCTTTGGTGAGTGGGGTATACGACCTGGTGTAGCAGTAGAAGTGTGAACACAACTTTGGGTATAAGCAGAGCATGAAATTTGGTATAAACGCAGCTCTGGTTGTGAGTGGAGCAAGGTGGGAACACCAGGGTGGTGCGTCCAGAGCATGAAAACAGAGTAACAGTAGCAGCTATGGCTGTAAGCCGAGTATACAACATGTAATAACAGGCGTGTAATACGGATCCGGCTGTCGGCTGGGGACAGAATGAGATGTAACAGCCAACAGCTGAACGCAGCTTAAATGCGAGACCAATCTGAGTGAATACGAACCAAGAGTGGAAAAGTACAGGACAGTAAGGACGTGCGGATGCAGCATAAGACATGAAATAAAAGCCGAAAGTGTAAAAGCAGCTCAGGATAACAGCAGAGCATGAAAGTGCGGCAGGGTTTTTAAGTACATGGAGCAGTGAAATACATGAAGTCTAAAGATGGTGGTAGCGGGGGGAGGGGGGGAGACACATCGCAAGGAACAGCTATAGCAAGAGGCCTAAACAATAACAGCTGCGTCCGATCTCCAAACATGACGTCACGTGCAGCCCGGGTAACTTTCTTTACAGCAAACCGGCTGAAGTAACTTTTCATACGAGACGAACGAAACAAAGTGAAACTTGTAAGATTTATAGGAGCTAACTCCTATTACCAACAAACAAAGTTGAAAAAAAAAAAATAGAAGTATTTAGGCCCAACAAGCAAACCTGAGGTAGCAGATTCTGAGGCAAAGCCTCCCGTTCGCTAGCAAAGTCGGTTCCGACCGGTCAGGAGAGACGGCCCCGGCACAGCCTACTTACGTAGTACGGCGCGTGCATGCCACGGAAGCAGAGAGCCAAATAACAAGCTCCATGCTGCAAAGAAAGACTCCTACCACCAGAGAAGCTAGTCTGCTAATGACACCCAGCGGAGGCTGTGCACCTGAGAACCCACGCCTGGAAGTGAGGGTGTGGCTCGTATATGAAGAGCCTCCGCCCCTCCCACAAATGCAAGCTAACTAATCAGCCTTACCAACTTACCAATGCAATTTTTGGCCACATTGTGCCTGATATTTGTTTTCTCACCCAGTGGCGTACATAGAGAAGTAAGGGCCCCATAGCAAGGATCAAACCAGGCCCCCCACACAGGACAGAAGGGCTTCTGTCTAAACCCTTTTCAAAGACCCATGGACCATTTTTCCACTGCCTCGTTTGCTAAAAGTTGTTCCTTTAGACTAGAGGGTAAAGTTCTGACCAAGTTTTCACCTCCATTAAAAGAGGAGATAATCCTAACTAAGACTAGGCCCCCTCTTGCCCTGGGCCCCATAGCAGTCGCATGGTCTGCCGCTATGGTAGTTACGCCCCTGGTCTCACCCTTTACAAGATATATAATAAATGGCATCTCTGGAATTCTCATCTATCTGGTGAATGAGTCCACCAGTTCCTGACCACCGCTTTCTCCATGTACATCCTTTTCATTGACGCGTTTGGGGAATGCCATTGGCTGAAAATTTGCAAATGGTGGTCAAGTAACATTGCCATGTAGCTGTACAGTGGACCCTCAGAATGTGTTTTACTGATGGGCTCTAGGCACCCCAATTTGACTCTGAGTATGCGTGTTATCACCAGCATCTTTTCACTGAAACATGTGCCTTAGGGTGTGCCTACTAGTGACCGGCCAGCTGAGGAGAAGTGGTTGGCCATGTAAGGCAGAAGTCTACACCACAGTGATCCATGGAGGACCTTGTAGGCAACGTTGTGCACTTCAAGGTTCATGGTGCAGCCAAGGGCTGAAGGTCTAACTCATCACTGGGGATTCCAACTCGTAGTGGGTAACTCTCACCATTAACCATTGGAGGCACATCCCTCCATTCATAATGACCTTTATAATGCCCATAACATGACAAACACTGCATCCAGCCCTGTCATTGCTACATTCTTCATATCAGTTCCAGAACTTGGTCTGGTCACCACCATGAAGTTCTCCAGTCCCTATTAGATAATATTAGTTAATGATCAATAAAGAGACTCAGACTAGTGCTGAACGAATCGGTTCATCCCTCTACGGACAAACTTGATTTGTTCAAAATATTATTTTTATTGTGACCGAGGGATTGTTCTGCTCACCATCTGCCATCCTGACCACTATTATGGGTTGTGTTGGCCCTTCAACTCAATATTGAACTCTGGGCCCCACATGAGGATGGAGCAGTGGTGGACACAGATTTAACAAGTTTAACAGGAACAGGTGTTTGCTCAGTATTGGGGCATCTAGAGTTGGAAAGAAAAGTAAGTGAACCCTTTGGAATGACCTGGATTTCTACATTGATTACTAATACAATGTGATTGAATTGTTATCTAAGTCAGGATTATAGACAAACACAATTTAACTAAACTAATAGCAAAAAGCTCTTGTACCGTCCATGTCTTTCATTGTGTTCATGTCCCGTTTAGCAGCAATAACCTCCACTAAACAATTTATGTGGCTACAAATAAGATTTGCACAACGTTGAGGAGGAATTTTGTACCCTTCCCCCCTGCAGATGTGTTTCAGTATTTCTGGAATGCCTTGCATGCAGAACACTCTTCTGGTGAAGTCACAGCATCTTCATAGGGTTAAAGAGGTATTACCGCTTATTGATATTAGTAACATAGTAACATAGTACATAAGGCCGAAAAAAGACATATGTCCATCCAGTTCGGCCTGTTATCCTGCAAGTTGATCTAGAGGAAGGCAAAAAACCCTGTGAGGTAGAAGCCAATTTTCTCCACTTTAGGGGAATAAAAAATTTCTTCCCGACTCCAATCAGAATAACTCCCTGGATCAACGACCCCTCTCTAGTAGCTATAGCCTGTAATATTATTACGCTCTAGAAACACATCCAGGCCCCTCTTGAATTCCTTTATTGTACTCACCATCACCACCTCCTCAGGCAGAGAGTTCCATAGTCTCACTGCTCTTACCGTAAAGAATCCTCTTCTATGTTTGTGTACAAACCTTCTTTCCTCCAGACGCAGAGGATGTCCCCTCGTCACAGTCACAGTCCTGGGGATAAATAGCTGATGGGATAGATCTCTGTACTGACCCCTGATATATTTATACATATTAATTAGATCTCCCCTCAGTCGTCTTTTTTCTAAAGTGAATAACCCTAATTTTGATAATCTTTCAGGGTACTGTAGTTGCCCCATTCCAGTTATTACTTTAGTTGCCCTCCTCTGAACCCTCTCTAGCTCTGCTATGTCTGCCTTGTTTACAGGAGCCCAGAACTGTACACAGTACTCCATGTGTGGTCTGACTAGCGATTTGTAAAGTGGTAGGACTATGTTCATATCACGGGAATCTATGCCCCTTTTGATGCAACCCATTATCTTGTTGGCCTTGGCAGCAGCTGCCTGACACTGGTTTTTGCTGTTTAGTTTGCTGTTTATTAAAATTCCTAGATCCTTTTCCATGTCAGTGTTACCGAGTGTTTTACCATTTAGTATGTACGGGTGACTTGCATTTTTCCTTCCCATGTGCATAACCTTACATTTATCAGTGTTAAACCTCATCTGCCACTTATCTGCCCAAGCCTCCAATCTATCCAGATCCCTCTGTAGTAGTATACTGTCCTCTTCAGTGTAAATTACTTTACACAGTTTAGTGTCATCTGCGAAAATTGATACTTTACTATGCAAGCCTTCTACAAGATCATTAATAAATATATTGAAGAGAATAGGGCCCAATACTGACCCCTGAGGTACCCCACTAGTGACAGTGACCCAATCTGAGTGTGTACCGTTAATAACCACCCTCTGTTTTCTATCACTCAGCCAGTTACTTACCCACATACAGATGTTTTCTCCCAGTCCGAGCATTCTCATTTTATATACCAACCTTTTATGCGGTACAGTGTCAAATGCTTTGGAGAAGTCCAGATATACGACATCCATTGATTCGCCGCTGTCAAGTCTAGAACTTACCTCCTCATAGAAACTGATTAAATTAGTTTGACATGACCGATCCCTCACGAAGCCATGCTGATATGGCGTTATTTGCTTATTTCCGTTGAGATGCTCTAATATAGCATCTCTCAGAAAACCTTCAAACAGTTTACCCACAACAGATGTTAAACTTACCGGCCTATAGTTTCCAGGCTCTGTTTTTGGCCCCTTTTTGAATATTGGCACCACATTTGCCATGCGCCAATCCTGTGGGACATTCCCTGTCAGTATAGAGTCTGCAAATATCAGAAATAAGGGTCTGGCTATGACATTACTTAATTCCTTTAGGATACGGGGGTGTATGCCATCCGGTCCTGGCGATTTGTCTATTTTAATCTTTTTAAGCCGCTGATGTACTTCTTCCTGGGTCAGACAGGACACTTTTAATGGGGAATTTATTTTTGCATTCTGCATGTCATCTGACAATTTATTTTCCTCAGTGAATACATTGGAGAAAAAAATATTTAACAGCTTTGCTTTCTCCTCGTCGCTCTCTGCGACTCCCCCCTCATTACTCTTTAAAGGGCCAACACCTTCAGCTTTATACTTTTTAACATTTATATAATTGAAGAACATTTTAGGGTTAGTTTTACTCTCTTTGGCAATTAATCTCTCGGTCTCTAGTTTGGCCGCTTTTATTTGTTTTTTACATGTTCTATTTTTTTCCTTATAGTTTTTCAGTGCTTCCGTGCAACCCTCCTGTTTTAGTGTTTTATATGCTTTCTTTTTGCCATTTATTGCTTTCTTTATTGATAGGTCATCTGTCAATTTACCCAGCCACAGCTGTTCTAGGAGACTTGATATGCGGACCAAAGAAGCCCCGGCTGATCAACTTATTTATGCGCTTCGGCGCTGATCCAATCAGGTACCCTGACTCAGCTTCTAATCCCAGAGCCATGCAAGGGATTTAAGTCTTGGTCTGATTGTTTCTTTTGCCTGTGATTTTGGTCTTGGCTCCTGTTAGTTCTCTGTGCTCAGAACAGTGCTGCATTTCTGTTCGACCTTTCTGTATATTGAGCTCGGCTTGTCTCTGGATTAGCCCTTTAGTACTGATTAGGCTTTAACTGTTTCTACTGGCTTTGACTCCTCAGCTTGTCTCTGGTTTAACCCTTTTGGTTTCTATTGACTCTTCAGACTCAGACTATGTCACGGTGATGAGTGGGGGAAACTCCCCACCGTACAATGTGGAGCAAACGGAAAAGCAACTAGGCCAGAGGCTGGGGTAAGGAAGCAGATCACCTCCTAAAGCATCCCTAATCCTCGCCCTAACTCCTCACCGTATGAGTGGACCTGGATGTTAGGACGTCTCATACTCAGGAAACCTTAGGAGTCGCCCTGATAATCCCTCAAATAAAGAAAGGGCAGAGACAACCTGTTCATCCCAGACACGGATGAATAGGAGTCTCCACCGGCCTAGCTGCAATGAAAAAGAGGAGAGTGTATACAGTAACTGGATTGGCAGGTAAGCACACAATACAACACACTTACCTGCCGCAGCAACACCGACTGGAACCCGAGCATGAGTACTGGTGCCCACACACCATACAGGACACAGTACAAACAACCACACCCAGGTATCCAGCACACCAGTTACTGCCTGGAAACCCCCATGCAAACAAGACGCATGGCGGCCGCAGGCAGAGCAGGATACAGACTTGTAGTTCCTTCTCCGGGGAACCCTGACACCCCCTTCCGGAGGGAGGTGGTCAACGCTGTTCCCCCTCCGAGGAACACAGAAGCCACTCACCGGAGGCACAACACACAGGGTAACGTCTTGCATATATGCTGGGACAAACAACACCCACAGACCAGACATGTAACTACAAACAAGATGTACACCACACCCTGAACGTAAACCCACACCAAAACATAGGAACAAGAAAGGTGGGGAACATGGAGGATATAATAGGAATTCAATCTATGTCCAACAAGGTGGCCCTCAAGCTGGACAGATGGAAAGGTCCAGGATGGCAGCATAACTTCTCCCAAAGAAGCTGAAGTCCCAAAAAGCTCAGGCTCCAAGCACACTTACTATAAGAGCCATGAGGCCACACCCAGTTCCACCTAGCAAACACCTTAACACCTAACACACCAGAATGGGAAGAGAAACTTCCTTAAAGGGGAAGTGCACACGCGTGCTTTACAAACAACACATTGCCACCATGCGTGGCAAAAGTGTCACGGTCCACTACCACAAGGCCATGACCGACTTTGGCTTGTTTTACTCTCCTGCCACTCTTTGGCATTTGATAGGTCTGCTTCTTGTGAGCTCGCACCTGTTTTATGCCACCTTACTCTGCCGATGTAACCTAGGTTTCTAGCAGCTAAGTCCAACTGGGCTTTAGGCAGGCTCAGTCGAACACCTAGATCTACAAACCGAAGTGGTGAAGAGAGATAGGTAGCAGATATAGAGTTTGTTGGTTTTGGTCGTGGATGGTGACCCTGCTTTCTTCCTCACCTCTGTTACTTTACATCATCAATATTAGATCGGTGATATGAGATAGATAATAGAATCCATTTACTGAACCGTGGAATTTTCTTTTAACTTCTAATGTTGATGCACATAGCTTAGTATTGCCCCCTCGAGCATGTACACTCTGTATTGTCTTCCATCCAGTGATATGTACGGTATTTCCCCAGCTAAGGCTTTATTATTACAGTTTGGTACAAGTTGCTTTATTGCAGCTTTTCTGCCTTCAAGAAATTTCTGTCCCATGTTGCAATAACAAGATCATCAATAATGTATTCAGGCGAGGAGCTGCGGGGATGTAATCTGCAGATTACTGAAGACATTGTGTTCTGTAATATTACACCTGATAAGTGCCGGTCCTCCTGAGCTCTATTGCAGGACAGTGCTGTGAAAAAGTATTCACCCCCTTCTAGATTTTTTACGATGTGTTGAAATTACTGACTTGATACTGTTATTTATAGTCATCTGTTCTGAACATACCTCTGTCTGTACTGTGCCAGTACAGTATCTGTGTTGTTGCTAGAACAGTTGTTTTAGGTGGGAATGTGGGGGTCCTTAGAGCCCTTCCATAAAAATGTGCAGACATGTTCATTGTGTTGACATGTACTTTGTGACGAACCGCACCTCTCAGCCGTTGGGATCAAGCGGTATGGTCTCGTCACTGTGACCAAGATGTGACGTTTAGCACTCCCTGGCAGTACGTAAGGTCAGCTTGGCACAGTATTACACAGACACCCCCTGTCCACACGGGCACAGGGAGGCAAGGGGAGTGAGAAAGGGTGGCCCATATGACCTCTGGCGTGGCACAACACTAGCTCACAACTCACTCAGTGAAACAGAGCCTTACCAGCAACAGTTCCTTGTTAGATATAAGCCTGGTCCGTTAATGGGATTATATCGGGCCAGAAACCAGCCCAGGTAGCATGTAATACAATACAGAGACACGGACATGTGGATTCGTGGATCGAGATAAAAGAACAGCGCAAGATGAAACTATATACTTAATCGCCTTAAGAGCACACTAGACACAACTATATACACAAAGTATATATACAATGGTCAGAGATGCAAACACAGGTGATGGTACAGTCAGAGTTAACAGATAAAAGTCAGTTACTGGCTATATGTATAGTCCTTGATGCTGTAGTCACATGGGGGGCAGTGAGGTCAGTGGGGTTTCCAGTTATCTCAAAACTCGATACATGGCGCAACCTCCCTTCAGAGAAAGACAATGGCTGTTGCCTCGCACGTGCTAACGTGCACGTTGTACCTTTAGTCGGTCACGTTCCCCCTGGGAGGATCCCACTCCCCCTCCCTTTGGTTATGGTAGCTAAAAATCCAAAAACCCAATATGGATCATAGCTCCTCACCGGAAGGTCACAGAGTGCGGTTCTGGTGGCAATGGACCCAGCCGGATCCCAGGTACATGTGGAGACCAAACATGGCATTGCTATTTGGCTCCTACTATGTGTTCGACATATCTCCCCTTCCCTGCATCCTATAAGCGAACGAAGTCCAGGGGAACGTCTGGCTCGGTTCCAGGGTCTCAAAGATGTAAATTGTGTACGGCTACGATGTGCGGTAATTTTTATAATTCATTATGAATTCGTGGTTCCGGATTGTCTGGAGGATTTCTTTTGATGCAGCTGACCAGCTCAGCCCTCCCGCAAGGTGGTCATCCTGTCAGCTAAGTTTGCTTCCAGTCCGGCTGCTGGAGGTGTGAAATGTTGTCACTGGCTTTGAGGCAGGGCCACCTATGGAGTCCGTTTCCTCCCAGATGACAGCAAATGGACAGGCATTAAATTATAACTCCTCATATTCCTCACATATTTGTGGGGAATTTTACAAAGGGGCCCATTTATTAAGACCGATGTCTTAATGTAGCCCTAAACTGGTGGTGGATCCGCCTAAGTTATAAAAGAGACCCAGGTCTCTCCATAACTTTGGTGCATCCAGCAGCAGTTCTAAATGTAAGACAGCTTTCGAGCTGTCTTACATTTAGACCATTTTCTACACCTAAAACAGGCGTAGAAAATGGTGAATGAGACGGCGGCCTGACCTCTTCCCCACCCACAATTTTAGACCTGGCGTGAGCGAAGCAAAGTCGCTGCTATCTGCTCCTGAAATAAGCCTAATTTAGGAGTATTTCAGCATAATAAATGACCCCACAAAATTTTTAAACATGAGTACTCTACACTGTTGCATCTGGTGCCCTTAATTCGCTCCCCCTCCATACAAAAATGTATTTACTTTAGATTAACTGTTCACACATCATTCCAATTTTTCCATATGTGACACCGACAGATCACTACACTTTAGTAAACCACCCTGATCAATCTTCAAAATTGTCATGAATTGCTGGGATATCATCAATCATGAAGATAAACCATACATGCTGGACTTAATAACTCGCCACGACATGCAATGAGAGCTGCATTCTGAAAGGGGCTGTCTCTAAAGAGACATCTGCTGTACTGGAAGCTGTAAAAATCTGTAAAGAGTGAGCTCCCTCTAGTGGTGGCTGCATGCAAATGCTATGACTTTGTGAGCTAAATCCAGGGAAGTGCTTGAGCACAGGCCCCGCTCTCAGTGCGGATCCTGTAGCAGTCCTGTGTGCTGCCTCTCTGAAATGTCTACTGTTAATAGACTTCGCCATACCACAGATTTTTTTTTAGAGGTCATTAATTTCTGCATTGTATTCTGTTTGCACACACAGCCTTATCTCTGACTTCAATCACCGAGCCAGCAGCGACGAGACAAGCTGAAAGCAAATACATGCGATATCAGTTGTAAGTCGAGCAAACAGACAGGTGACGCACATTGTGAATGCAAAGTGACAATATATCAATAATCAAGTAACCTGTAATACCCTGAACAAACCACACGCAAAGAGTTAAAGGAGTATTCTGGTTATATAAAGTTATTCCCTATCCACAGGATAGGGGATAGCTTTTAGATCGTGGGGGGGGGGGGGGAAGGGGGTCCTACCGCTTGGTCCTCCACCAATCGTCAGAACGGGGGCCCCGTGAAGCCCCCCGAAATGAACCGAGAGGCCGGTCAGGCATGCACATGGTTGCTCCATTTATTTCTGTGGGAGTTCCAGAGATCGGCAAGTACAGCGCTCCCCTATCTCTGGAACGCTCATAGAAATGAATGGAGCAGCTCCATTCATTAAGGGGGGCTCCACGGTGTATGGGGTGGCCATTCTCATGATCGGTGGGGGTCCCAGGGATAGGACCCCCACTGATGTAATAGCTATCCCCTAGCCCTATGATGGCTAACCAGTGGTAAAACTACAACTCCCAAGATGCACACTTGCTTGGCTGTTCTCAGATCTCCATAGAAATGAATGGAGCATGCTGGGAGTCGTAGTTTCACCACAGCTGGAGTGCCGGAGGTTAGCCATCACTGTCCTAGCCCGTGGACAGGGAATAACTTTAATATAACCAGAATACCCCTTAAGGGGTATGCAACTCTGTGATGTCATCAATGTGTTTTTTTTTATGTTTAAATTTAATTATACTGCATATTAAAATGTTACCATGCAATATATATTAGTTATATCTAATTCTGGGAAAGCTGGGTGAAAGCTGAAACAAGTAAATCTGCAAAATTGAACAGTGTCATTCAGGAGCCTGGAATAGCCTGTGGGAATTTAATGTACTGTCAGCACACATTTTGTTAAAGGGGTTATTCGAAGATACCCTGAAGGGGGCTCATCACCGCCGCGGCCTGCTATCGGCTGCTCTCCCCATCGCCAGATGTTTTGATGTGCGCGGCAGGGAGATGCAGCGGCGGCTGCGCAGGGATCTGAAGCGATGTGGGTACCGAGCAGTGAACCATAATGTATACGAGGGGACCGGGCATTGGGGGGGATGACTCCTTTAAGTCATGAATGAGATTGCTCCATACAGAACAGCTCCTTGATTATTCCCACTAATGAATCAGGATGTCGGTAATCAGTAATGACAAACATCTAGATGTAAATCACTCTGCCATGGACAGATTTAGTGAGGCATGCAATTTTTTGTGCCTTGAATCATGATTAGTGTTGATCCGAAGTTTAGGAAAAATTCGATTCGCCACGAATCCGAATTTCCTCGCGATTCGTGGTAACTAATCTTTTTTTCTTCTAAGATGGAGGCTACAAGTGTTACAAAGTGAAAGTAAGAAGCCCGGGAATGTGCAGCCCGCCGATCCGCAGATTATCCAGGGCGGTCTCTGCCATTTTACTGTGAATTGAGCTTAGAGAGAGAAGTAAGTGCTCATGCGCTAGGGACAGTGTTGCAGAAAACTGTTAAACAAAGAATATTGGATAGGGAGAGAGCAGGGGCAATGTAGGGAGATCATAGGGAGAGTTTTTTGATACTGTAGGGAGAGTATAGGGAGACAGCAGGGAGAGTGTAATTGTCGCGTGCATCTTGTTCAACTGCTGCCACATTCTTAGTTAATCTGTTATTTCAGGGATGGCCAACCTGCGGCTCTCCGGCTGTTGCAAAACTACAACTCCCATCATGCCCAGTCTGCCTACAGCTATTAGGCTACCAGCAGGGCTTGGTGAGAGTTGTAGTTTTACAACAGCTGGAGAGCCGCAGGTTGGCCAACCCTGTGTTATTTTATACATAGACTTACTGTGTGTCAGACTCATTATTAAAGGGCATTCTAATATAGCGCTGCATGCATCTTATTCACCTTCTGCACCATTCATACTTAATCTGTTACATTACAGATACAGTTACTGTACACTAAGGTACAGTACTACACCAAAGGAACACTCAGTGGCAAATATATAGCTGTAGCCGGAACAAGTAGCAGCAGAAGAAGGGTTGGTGGTGGCAGAAGCCGCAGCAACAGGCCAGAGCTGACACTGTCATCCAGCGTTCATGTTTTGACCAACAATGGAATGGTTGACTCGCTTGTACACTGCCTGCTACTCGAGAGACTACCTGTGAGGAGCACACTAGCAGTGCACTGGTTCAATAAAGTAGCAGCGGACAAGCATCATGCAGTGCTGCAGGGAAAATGCCATACTCGCCAGTGCAGTAATTTTTCACCAAGTCGCTGGATGACGCTAGCAAGGCGGTATTCAGGATGTGTGGGCAGAAGGTGAGGCGCAGCCAGGGTGCTAATGTTGGCACGACGGCCCTGTGTCAACACATGGAGCGTCACCATAAAGTGGTATGGCAAAACTGTGCGGTGTAGTAAGGAGGATCTGTCAGCTGTTCTGACAGGTCACTGTATTTCATGCATTTCTAGGAGGAATTAAAGGCGTACCCCTTTGCGGATTATTTGACTCCATTATAAATAAAGACGACAACTCCAGTTTTGCACTGCAAGTATTATTTTTAATAGATCAGATTCTGTTAGGAGATTTCCTATTTGCACAATTCATATTAGAATTGACATGGATTTCAACCACTGCACAATATCACAACCCACAGCGAGAACATTGTATACATTAGCAGAACACGGCCCCATCCATACAAGGTAGCATTGGATGATACGGTCTGGTCTCCTACTGGCTTATGTCAAGCAGCACCGACTCACATCCGGTAAAATTTCCGGCTGAATGACACCGTCATACTAAATAATACGCTATACAGATACGCTTCATCTCAATGATTACAGTAGGTAAAAATAATTTAGATTGCATTGAAACCCCACATATAGCTCTATAGAGTTGGGTGCAGTGAAAGTAGCATTTTACCTTATGTATATGCTGCCCCCCTCACTTCTTAGCAATTTTGCGCAAATGGAGGTATAATGGCTTGTTTTTTTATGTCTTGGGTTATAAACTTCTTATGTTTTTTCCTCAGGGGTCATCATCATCATTTTTTTTAATAGCGTTTCTGAATAAATTCCACAAATGTTCAAGATCTCTGCTTGCTGTCATTTAAAAGAAGAGCTCTGACGCTACTTAGGACATCTGCGTTTTTGCTGTCCGGTTTTGAGATCCGGCATGGTATCTCAAAACAAAAGCAAAAATGCTCCTGTTTGAATAACACAACCGTCTGCCTACGTTCAGAACAGATCCGGTTGTATTATATTGAAAAAGAAGAAACCGGATCCGGCACTAAAACCATTGTAAGTCAATGGGCGCTGGAAAAGTTTTTTTCATGTCCGAAAAAACGGATCCGGAACACTGACTTACATGGTTTTTGGTGCTGGATCCAGCTTCTTCAGTTTCCCATGCCGCACACAAAAACCCTGCTTGCATGGGGACTCAACAAACTGGAACGGAATGCATTCTGGTGCACAGCGTTCCGGTTTATTCAGCTTTGTCCCCATTGACAATGAACGAGGACAAAACGGAAGCATTGTGCTGCGATTTTGAGACCCTGTGCCGGATCTCAAAACCGGACAGCACAATGCAGATGTGAGTGTCGCCTCTGATAACTGCAGTGTAACAAGCCGTGCAACTGTGTGCCCATCACATGACCCGGATAGAATGGTATCCATTGGGGCTAAATTATGAAGGTTTCTATTGAATGACAGAAAGCAGAGATTTTAAAAATTGGGAGGAATTGATGCATAAAACAAATTAGAAAATGATATATTTTGTGTACATTGTTTGTTTTGTGTTATGGGCATACAGTGGGATGCGAAAGTTTGGGCAACCTTGTTAATCGTTTCCTGTATAAATCGTTGGCTGTTACGATAAAAAATGTCAGTTAAATATATCATATAGGAGACACACACAGTGATATTTGAGAAGTGAAATGAAGTTTATTGGATTTACAGAAAGTGTGCTATAATTGTTTAAACAAAATTAGGCAGGTGCATACATTTGGGCACTGTTGTCATTTTATTGATTCCAAAACCTTTAGAACTAATTATTGGAACTCAAATTGGCTTGGTAAGCTCAGTGACCCCTGACCTACATACACAGGTGAATCCAATTCGGAGAAAGAGTATTTAAGGGGGTCAATTGTAAGTTTCACTCCTCTTTTAATTTTCTCTGAAGAGTAGCAACATGGGGGTCTGAAAACAACTCTCAAATGACCTGAAGACAAAGCTTGTTCACCATCATGGTTTAGGGGAAGGATACAGAAAGCTGTCTCAGAGATTTCAGCTGTCTGTTTCCACAGTTAGGAACATATTGAGGAAATGGAAGACCACAGGCTCAGTTCAAGTTAAGGCTCGAAGTGGCCGACCAAGAAAAATCTCGGATAGACAGAAGCGACGAATGGTGAGAACAGTCAGAGTCAACCCACAGACCAGCACCAAAGACCTACAACATCACCTTGCTGCAGATGGAGTCACTGTGCATCGTTCAACCATTCGGCGCACTTTACACAAGGAGATGCTGTATGCGAGAGTGATGCAGAGGAAGCCTTTTCTCCGCTTGAGGTGGGCTAAAGCACATTGGGACAAGCCAGCTTCATTCTGGAATAAGGTGCTGTGGACTGATGAAACTAAAATGGAGTTATTTGGCCATAACAAGGGGCGTTATGCATGGAGGAAAAAGAACACAGCATTCCAAGAAAAACACCTGCTACCTACAGTAAAATATGGTGGTGGTTCCATCAGGCTGTGGGGCTGTGTGGCCAGTGCAGGGACTGGGAATCTTGTCAAAGTTGAGGGACGCATGGATTCCACTCAGTATCAGCAGATTCTGGAGACCAATGTCCAGGAATCAGTGACAAAGCTGAAGCTGCGCCGGGGCTGGATCTTTCAACAAGACAACGACCCTAAACACTGCTCAAAATCCACTAAGGCATTTATGCAGAGGAACAAGTACAACGTTCTGGAATGGCCACCTCAGTCCCCAGACCTGAATATAATTGAAAATCTGTGGTGTGACTTAAAGAGAGCTGTCCATGCTCGGAAGCCATCAAACCTGAATGAACTAAAGATGTTTTGTAAAGAGGAATGGTCCAAAGTACCTTCAACCAGAATCCAGACTCTCATTGGAACCTACAGGAAGCGTTTAGAGGCTGAAATTTCTGCAAAAGGAGGATCTACTAATTATTGATTTCATTTCTTTTTTGTGGTGCCCAAATTTATGCACCTGCCTAATTTTGTTTAAACAATTATAGCACACTTTCTGTAAATCCAATAAACTTCATTTCACTTCTCAAATATGACTGTGTGTGTCTCCTATATGATATATTTAACTGACATTTTTTATCATAACAACCAATGATTTATACAGGAAAATCATGACAATTAACAAGGTTGCCCAAATTTTCGCATCCCACTGTATGTAAAGAAAAAAACAAAAAAAAACAAAAAACAAAGCTGCTTGAAAACCCTGTTCGGTACAATGTAACAAATGAAGAGGAATAACAGATAGAAATATCTCTTGGTTGGAAATCTTTGTTCATAAGAAGCTTTCCTACACGCCCCAGTCTTATAGATCCCCACAGCATTATCTAATGCAAGACCAGACAGACTCATATACTGCCGATTCCTATAAATATCGGAGAGCTTCTGCGCCAAATAACATATTTTCACACATTTTTATAAATGTGTAAAAATGTCTGCACATCATCTTCTTGACGGTGAGGATGTCTCCTTACGTATGAGCAATAGGAGGCACAATGACCTTAAAGACTAAAAGGAATTTTCCAGTTTTATAGATATGTTTTACTTTCCAATATATTTTATATTTTAATTCCGCACTATTTTCAAGACTTCTGCTTGCCATCAATGAATGGGATCAAAAATTCATACAGATCTTATACTTCTCACAACAGAGAGAGAGAGCAACCAGGGAGTTGACTTAGGGCTCATTCACACAAACGTGTGAAGCCCGTGCTGTGGACCGCAACTTGCTGTCCGCAATGCATGGGCACCGTCCGTGGGGCAGCCGCATGGGAATCGTGGACCCATTCACTTGAATGGGTCCGCGATCCCTCCGTTCCGCAAAAAGATAGAGCATGTTCTATCTATTTGCGGTGCGGGGGCACGGAACGGAACCCCACTAAGCACTCCGTAGTGCTTCCGTAGTGTTCCGTTCCGCATCTCCGGATTTGCGGACTCGCTGAAGTGAATGGGTTGGTGATGCGGAATGCACACGGATCCGCAAATGTGGTCCGCAATACGGCAACGGACAGCACACGTTCGTGTGAACGAGCCCTTACACCTGCAGCCTCGTTGTCAAACTCATGGCCCTCCAGCTGTTGGAGAAAAAAAACTACAACTCCCAGCATCCTTTGATAGCTGTAGGATGTGCAGGCATGATGGGAGTTGTAGTTTTGCAACAGCTGGAGGGCCACGAGTTTGACACCCCTGACCTAGAAGCTCAGCTCTCTCTGCAACAGTGGGAAAAAAAAGTCATAATGCTTGTTCTTGTCAATCAAACTGCAGAGGGCGCACCAGTTGCAGAGAGAGCAGAGCCTCTAGGTGTAACGGTAACGCCCCTGTTGCTCCTAGAGGCTCATTTGCATACATTAAAACATCAGTTTTCTCAGCAATGCAGACACATATGACCATGGGACCAACACAGATGTCTTCAGCTGCCAAGTGCACATGTAACAGGTCAACAAAAGATAGATGGTGTAGCAGCACTAAGGGTATACCTTATAAATTCGCCATAATGAGAAGGTTTAAACTACTAGTTGATGATGCCTATGCCACTAACCTGATCGATGAAAAACTACATGAATATTTACTGACTGAACAGCCAGTTACGCCCATACTGTATGCCCTGCCCAAAATCCATAAAAACCTTCTAGATCCCCCAGGCCGACCAATAGTGTCTGGGATAGGGTCAGTTTTTTCCTCACCAGCAACCTTCCTGGATAAATATCTAAGGGATTACGCCACATCTGCTACATCATATGTTCAGGACACAACGGACTTTCTACAGAAACTACAACAGCTGGAGTATAACGAAGGAGACTACCTCGCCTCATTCGATGTGGTGAGCTTGTATACAAGCATTGACCACACTAAAGGGCTAGAAGCCATTGAATGGGCCCTGACCAGGGACGAAATGGAGAACGAAAAATCACATTTCATACTAGCACTGTTAGAAGTAGTCCTGACGTGTAATTATTTTTTATTTGAGGACACCTACTACATCCAGAAGCGCGGGACCGCTATGGGGTCCAATGTGGCCCCGACATATGCCAATATTTTTATGAGCAGATTCGAGGAAGAGATTATATACCCATCCAGCCACTACGCACATGTGGTAGGCTGGATGAGGTATATAGATGACATTTTTTTCCTTTGGGAGGGTGCATTGGGGGTACTGATGGACTTCTTGAGGTACATCAACTCCATCCATGAA